>NC_090025.1:152070757-152693257 GCF_037176765.1 Anolis sagrei
TATAGCCTTATTTTACACTATATTTGACTTAATTAGATCAACAGATGAATATGACTAACTCTCAAAAGACCATATTATAGTCATTTTCACCTCTTTATCATATTTATTTTGATGCTATCTTGTTTTTAGTTCTGTTTTCAAAGATATAGGATGGAAGTTATCCTTGCTTTACTGTTGTTTTACTGTGGCTGCTTTGCATTTTTAGATTTTCACTTTTTTTTTTCATTAGACAAAAAAGACAATAAAAGAAAAAGAAATAAATATTCCACGTTCCATCAAAAGGCTTGCCAATAGATACAAAGACAAATACTTCAAAACACATTGCAGGAAAAAAATGATATTAAAGATTCCTTGAAATATTTTATAAGTCTACATTAGAGATTGAGAGAAAATGTCATGGATTAACTGAAGAGCTCAGTTTTTGCTGTTGTTATTACAAATAGCTCTTTAATTTGTTATACTGAGCAAAACTTGTGAACCAAAAAGTTTTGCTTCATTATTTTTTATTATACAGTCATAAATATTGAGAGACATTCACCAACCTTTGTTACAAAGTAAAATAGGGCTGAGATTCATGGTAGAATCATACAAACAGGTTTTGACTCAAGCAGTTTTATATTATATCTCATCTATGGGCCCTTTTACACAAGCCTAAAAACCCGGATCATGTAACCACCATTTGTCCCTGCAGCAATACAGTTTGGGTAGCAGAAAGTGCTGATTTCCATGTATGGTGCTACTGTCCCATAAGCTAAGGCTACTGCTAATGCTGCCTCGGAGTCCATACAGACTCATTCTCTGGGGGGGGGGGGTGGTTAAGCAGAGGTTGGATGGCTATCTGTTAGGGCTGGGCGGTTTCATTTCATTAATTCGTAATTCGTTAAAAATTCGTTATTTTTTTATAACGAAGCGATAACGAACCATTCTGGAGCAACTTAAAAACGAAACGAATTTTTAAATTCATTTCGTAAATGCTTTGGATTCGTTATGTATTTGTTTCGTTATCGGTTTGAGGTCATTTAGTTATTATTTCCGCATGTCTGGGGCAAGTTTTATAGTTGTTTTTTGTTTAATTAGTGAAAAAAAATTATAATATCACACCAACAGTCAACAACAGAGGGAGAGGGAAGCTTCAGAAGTTCCCCCTGTCCCATTTGGAGTTTTTTTAGCATATTGCGCGGTCGCGTCCGCCATTAACGAATCGATTTGTTATTGTTTCGTAATTGTTTTGTTAATGTTTCGTAATTTTTTTTACATTTACGAAATTTCGTAAATATCGAACTTTTTAAAAGAAAAATTTCGGAATTCTTTTAAATATCGAAACGCAAAACCCCCCCAAAAAAGAATCGATTTTAGAAACAAATTTTTCCGTTGTTACCCAGGCCTACTATCTGTCAGGGTGTTTTCTGTGTTACTGAATGACAGGGGGTTGGACTGGATGGCCCTTAAGATCTCTTCCAAATCTATAATTCTATGATAACTGGCCCATTGCAGTAAGGTGGACATTCCTAGTTGACTATGTGTATAGCAGATAGCAGAATAGACCAGTGTCACAGCTTTAATTGAAATCCTTCCTTTTTCACTCCAGCATAACTGTATTATTTGGACTTGCACTCTGCTGTTGTTATAATAGATCTTGACTAATATTTTTACATTATACAGAATTAGATACACATATCTCAGGATTTGAAAAAAATGATAACATGGGAATTATTCTGTGGCTATTTCATTTGAAAAATGGGAAAAAGGGATGGCATCAGTTAATTCTATGGTCTTGATACAAATAGCACATCACTGCTGTTGAAAGTATGCTCATGTTTTAAAAAAGTATGCCAAAAAAAGTCCTCATGATGATCCAGTGCACAAAATGTTGTGCAGTGAAGCCAACAGTGTTGCAGTGATTCATAATGGCTTCAGGTTACTGCTTGTGAATGAAGAACAATAGCCTGGAAAGATGGAACAATGCATTATCAAGCATTCACTGCAGAACAATTATGTTCACTGGTTATTAAGGAAGAAAAATCATTTCGGTGTGGCAATCACATACCCATATTTAGGGGATAACTGGAAGCCACTGTAGTGTAGTGTTTTCAGCAATGAACGGTGCCTCTAGAATCTAGGGTTTGAATCTTCACCTGACTGACTATGAAACCCATTGGTTGACCTTCGAAATATAACAGCCTCACAAAATGTCAATGACAAACATTTTCTGAACAAATCTTGTGATAAAAACTATAGAATCACTTGACTTGAAAGCAAACAACAACAGCAAAAGAATATATAGTGACAATGCATATGAAGGTACAAGTGTTTGTAAAAGAAAATATTTTTGCTTAACATTCAGCAAATAAATTCAAATATAATGAGGAGAAACAAGAAATAAGACTGGAATAAATGGGAACATATTTGAGAAAAGAAACACCTGAACTGAATGCATAAATGTGCAGAATAAACTCTGACCCTCCAATATAACACTAAAATTGAAATACAACTTAGAACAAGTCATTTCCCCGTTACAGCACAGGCTGCTATAGGAAGATGCTAGCATTAGCTAGAAAGTAGGCTAAAGGGAAATATTATTCCTCCAACAGTCACAGGATTGCTGCTAGCTATATCCTCTTGAATGTGAAATTAAATGCAGTCAGATAAATTATGTTCAAAAGTGAATAAACGGCAACACATGACAAGGTGTTTCCTATTATTTCCCACAGGAAAGAATTAGAGAGCATAAAAGAAGATAAGGACACTAATGCTGGGAAGCTGCCTATTTTAGCATGGCCTTCTTCAAAAAATAAAAAGTGAATAATCGGAAGCTTCTCTCTCTGTGATCAAAGAAGTAATGTAGAAAAGAGTCACCACCAAGACACATAGGGGACAAAAAGAAAGTGTGGTGAAAATGACATATACCCACATGGGTATCCAAGCTCTAGCATACCAAAGCCACATCATAAACCAGATGCCAGGTGTTCAAGGCATATATCATAAAAATCTGAACACTTTGTAAGTCAATCAATATCAGATGCATAGTCAAACAAAAGCCATCTGCCAGGTGGGTTCTGCTATATGAACACCGAATCATACTAGTCACTGCATATGTTCCTAACCCCACTATCTAAAACCAAGCCCACAGAACAAAACACAATTAGAAATCCTTTGCCCCAAAGACACACCTTCCCACTGATTGATCCCTAGAAGCAGGAGCGATAGCTCACCTCTGTAATGCTATGAGATGGGGTGCATTGCACTTTGGCCACACAAACACAAATAATGGTACATATCAGAGTCACCTGAATCACACTCAGGCTACACACATATGCCATAATCATCATCATCATCATCATCATCATCATCGGAATCTCTCATGACCAAGTATGATTGTCTTCCAAAGGTAATGTCTTGGTAGTGAGTCCATAAGGGACTGTGAAGACCTATTTTGGATCCACATGATCTTGGAGGGGGCTATCCCCCCCCCCAAGAGGAATTCAGGCTAGAAGGTAAAAGAAAGTAGTTCATGCCAGGACTAGCTGCTGGGGTGGAGAGCAGTAATCAAGGCTGCTTCCACCTTTAGCTCTAGGATTGGAGCCCAGAACATTGGCCCAACCTTCCCACCCTAAAACAGTGTACCAAGGGGTCACCTCGGAGCCCTTTAAGAGGGTTTTTTTCACAAACCCTAGACTGTTGGGGTTCTGGGTAATTGGCATCTAGTGAAGCCATAAATAGGTTGCCATTAGGGAAACAAGGATGCAATTTAACATCTTGCTGTTCACCCAAGGCACCCATTTTGGTGAACACCTGGAATGAAAACCTCCACCTGTGTGTTCAGTCAACGAGGGTGGGAGAGAACCAAAATGGCCTTAGAGCTGTGGGGGAATTCTAATTCCACTGAAGTTTCAAGACTTGGAATACTCTATGCAACTTCCCTGTGCAGTTGACCTGAATATGACTCAGGGAACTCAGGTGTCTCACTCAATTTAGCACAGGAGTGTCTAGGGTGGCCACTGCCTCCATTTATTCAACATTAAGTTCAATTCCCACTTAGAGTTTGTTGTAATTCATGAAGAAAGTTAAATATGTGACAATTAATAAAAGTTGCCTATAGTGGGTGGGCAATGAGAACATCGATTTCCAAGGTGGAAGGTGGTCACAACAAGAGTTTTCACTTACACTGAACAGTGTGAAAAGAGAAATACTTAGGTTCGTCATAACTGGGGGTGTTAAGATGCACTGAGTCTTCTCCCTCCCCAATATTAAAAAAGAACATCTTGCATTACACTCAGTCCCCACGTTATGAACAAGATTGGTTCTGTAGATTTGTTCTTAAGCTGAATTTGTATGTAAATCAGAACAGGTACATTTTCTAGTGTAACTCCAGCCAAAAAAAAAAACTTACTAGCTTTGCGTAGCATAGGGATGGGTTAACACTATTGTGGTATTTTGCTGTCTGTGTCCCTGTTCAGAAGATTTCACCTTGCTTTCTGTCCCTGTGACAATTCAAATTTGAAAAGATTGGCTTGTTGTGGAAACAAGAATTGGTGATAGAGCTTCAGTGGTGACAATCGTTCCCCCATGATCTCTTTCGGGTGTGAATTTCCCTTCCTAGGGATTGATGTTTTTCACTTTCTGTTGTCTCGTTCCTATTCTTAACTGTGAGTCATTTGTAAGTTGGATGTTTGTAACTCTGATACTGCCTATATTCAGCTTTACTTCTCTGAAACTTTGCAACTCATTGGGAGTTCTGCTATATTTCCTCAACAGTGCATCATAACGTAATCAGAAAAGGTAAATGAATGGCAATCTTTACCAAAGAAACAACACCCCTATTTTGAGATAATCATTCTTCAGAGAACCATCCATAGGCCATGAAAATAAAATATTTCAGTGTACATTTAGCCATTCAAATAAATGCACAGTCCTAGATATTCCAAATAGAAAAAAGTCAATCTTAATGGTCTTTACACTTGAAATATTGTCATTCAAATGTACTAGGCAACTCCATCTATCATCTTCATGAATAGATAAGCCACTCTAGTTCTTTGCATTGTGTTACTGAATTATTGAGTGAAAACCAAGGTCAGCTGGGAAAGTATCACACTATTAACATTTCTGAATATTTCTTTCTTATGCCTGAGGGACTCTTCCATTTCCAGCAGTCAACAAAGACAGATTGCACAATCCATGAGGAACTGTTATTGTTGTTGTTACACAACTCTTTAGTTCAGCCAGCCCACATACAGGACAGGTTAATGACGCTTTCCTATGAAATTGCTTGTTTATTGCCTTCATAATGTTGTAGTATCTGTTCACTTACAGCCTCGAAAATACCAGGTTTGGGGCAGTATCATGCTAGTAATATACAAAAACCACCATCCCAGAGGCAAGTATTCTCTCCACAATGTAATTAGGATTAATTTTGTTGCTGAAACAGCCTTCCTCAATGACCATTGTAGTACTGGTGCAGACCAGAGGGATAAGTGTCACTAGTTAGGTACAGACTGTTGATATCATCTGCTGAGCTTTCAAGAAGATTCTAGTGGATCATAGAATCATAGAGTAGAAAGAGACTATCCAGCCTCCTCTTGAACATTAGGGAGAACTTCCAGACTGTAAAAGCTGTTCAGCAGTAGAACTCTCTGCCTCAGAATGGAAGTTTCTTCCTTGGAAACCTTAAAACAGAGGCTGGATGACCATCTGTCATGAGTAATTTGATTGTGCTTTTCCTGTGTGGCAAGGGGTTGGACTAGATCAGTGGTTCTCAACCTGAAGCCCCCAGATGTTTTTGGCCTTCAACACCCAGAAATCCTAAAAGCTGGTAAACTGGCTGAGATTTCTGGGAGTTGTAGACCAAAAACATCTGGGGACCCCAGGTTGAGAACCACCGGACTAGAGGGTCCATGTAGTCTCTTCCAACTCTATTATTCTTTGATTTTATTCTATGATTCTAAGTTTAAAAGGTGCAATACAAAAGTAAAAAAAAAACAATTAAATAGTAACAGTGCACTGAAACACAATAAATACACTTAAAATAGCATTTAGAACTCACTGCCCCATCCTAGTTTAACACTACTTTAACTGCCATGGCTCAGTACCATGGAATCATGGGTGTTGTAGTTTGGTGAGGTGCCAGGACTATTTGGCTAAAAACTACAACTGTCATGATTCAATAGCATTAAGACATGTGAGTTAATGTGGTATCAAACTGCATTGATTTTATAGTATATGTATCCCAAGTTTTTGAAGAAGCAGAAAGCAAGCTTGTTCCCTCCTCAATATGTCATCTTATTAAATATTTAAACATGGCTATCATGGCACCTTCTAACATTCTCTTCTCTGGGCTGAATATAACCAGTAGGCCTGGGTAACAACGCAAAAATTTGTTTCTAAAATCGATTTGTTTTTGGGGTTTTTTTGTGTTTTGTTATTTAAAAGAATTACAAAATTTCCCTTTAAAAAAGTTCGGTATTTACGAAATTTCGTTATTATTAACGAATCGATTCTTAAGATGGCGGACGCGATTTGTGCATGCGCAAAAACGACTTCCAAAACTTCGTTATTAAATACTACACAAATAATGAGCGAGCACTGTATTATAGCACTTTGTGTTGGCCAAAGGACCGCACTGGAACTACACAAATAATGAGCGAGCACTGTATTATAGCACTTTTGTGTTGGCAAAAGGACCGCACTGGAACTACACAAATGAAATGCTTGCCCTGTTGCACAGGACAGGGACAAACACACACACAGGCACACAAGGTTTTTTTTTCTTTTTTTAGAATATTTTTTGAATTTTTTTAAGAATAAAAGAAATATATTTATCAGAAATATTTAAAAATGGAAAATTAACAAAATGCTTGCCCTGTTGTGGCGCGAACACAGCCACAGGACAGGGACAAACACACACACAGGCACACAAGGTTTTTTTTCTTTTTTAGAATATTTTTGAATTTTTTTAAGAATAAAAGAAATATATTTATCAGAAATATTTAAAAATGGAAAATTAACAAAATGCTTGCCCTGCCCTGTTGTGGGGTGAAAACAGGGCAAAGCCTCCCCGCTGCTCCCAGCAATGAATGAATGAATGAATGCAAGCAAGCAATGAATGAATGAATGAATGAATGAATGCAAGCAAGCAGCCAAGAGCCAACCAAGCCTCCCTCCCGCACCTCCCGTCTCCTTCGCAATGAGCAATGCGGCCACGCGGAGCCGCTTTTAAAGGGCAGCCTGCCCAATCACAATGAGCCACGGTGCTTGGGCACGCCGAATTGGCTCCCGGCGCACCCAGCATCCTCCATCCCTAAAACGTCATTTCCAAAACGGGCGGAAGCTCGTAAAAAAGATGGAGGATGCCATTTCGATATTTAAAAACACTTCCGGGTTTGAAAATAAGTTTTGTAATCGTTTTGTAATTGTTAAAAATAACAAATATTTAACGAATTACAAAATTAACGAATGAAACCGCCCAGGCCTAATAACCAGCTATAACCAGCTTAGGGAGCTGGTTATATTCAGCCCAGAGAAGAGAATGTTAGAAGGTGCCATGATATAACATGGTTTGCAGATCCTTTACCAGTTTTGTCACCCTTGCCTGGACGTGTTTTAGCTTGGTAATATCCTCCTGCATTTGATGTCCAGAACTGGACATGGTATTTTAGGTGAGTTCTGATTAAAGTGGAATCTTAAGGGAAGATGTTTCTGATGTGTATCCAGAACATAGTAAAAAACTTATCTGATCTGTCTCTGCTCCTCTGCTGTCCATCAGTCACAGAATGATCTTTAGGTATTGCTATCACAAGTAGATGAAAGGAAAGCCATAGCACTGGTAAGCATGTAGGTTTTTTATGCTACATGTGACTATGTAGAAATTTAGCCTTCATGTGTCAGATTACAATTCTGGAAGAAAGGAAGAGTATAATAAATAAATAAATAAATAAATAAAAATGGGAATTCAAGGACCTTATCACATTGGGGCTTTTTGCCCCTTTGAAGAACTTTGGGGATGGGACCTGCTGAGCGCTATCACATGAAGCTTGGCAGGCCTTGCCCCATTTACCCTCTAAGTGCTGAGGAAGTGTTGCTAGACACTTGCTTGGTAACTACGGAAAGGTAAGTGTGTTTTGCGTACTGGCCTTGAGAGAGCTACCTGCAATTTTTTTGCCCTTTCCTCCATCTGATGGAGGAAAGGACAATGTGTGCCCTTTCTCCCATTTGATGGGGCCAGGGTCAGGGCACCAATGCATCTTGTTCTATCCCTTCCATGTGACGGGGAAGGAAAGAGGACACATGGGGCACCACAAGGTGCCCAGCGCACCTGCAATTTCACCAACAACTGCTGGTGAAACAGAGCAGGGCCAGGGACTATGTGAAAAAGTCTCAATTCAGACTGGATTGAATATATAAGGAACACAATTTTTCTATGCCATTGTATATAGTGGAATAAGAGCATCCATGGACTTTGGTAGCCACATGGGGTATTGGAACCAAACTCTAGCAGGTATCAAAGGCCCACTGTAACCCATCAAAATCTGAATAAATTAGTAGAAAAATCATCCAGAGAAAGCTAATCTTTTTCTCTTTTTTGTAAAACAAACTAGAGAGAGAATGCAAGCAAGAATAGGCGGGCAGTTTTATTGATTGAGAATAACAAATACCCCATTCATTATTTCTATCATTCAACAAGGCAGAAGCAATCATGTTTTATCTAAACATTATTTGTACAAATAGGAATCATGTGAAAATGTAGTTTGGGTAAGCACTAGAGCTCTCTTGCAGAGAATTCTAAAGACTTCATGAAACCACAATTCCCAGAATTCCATAGATGAAATCATGACAGTTGAAGTGAAATCAAATTGCTATAATCGAGTAGGGCCCAATGAATTAAATGTCAGTTTCATCAATCAGTTTCCATTCCCTTTTCCCTTTGGCAATGAAAGCACATTATGTTGAATGAGCCAGTGGAGTGTTAAGCTTAATCTGCTCTCTTATGGGTCATGCCTTATCCCAATGGAGCAATCAGCTGAAATGTGAAATCTCCAAAATGCATGTTAGCATGATTTTCTGAGGCAGCATATTCACACGTGCATTTCTTTCTGCACAGAGATAATCTATTTTCATTGACACAACCATTCATACACATAGACAACAACACACACAAACTTTGTATATGCAAAATGTACAGAGAGCTCTGTGTTAGGATGACAAAGTGATCAAACAAGAAGCAGAATTGTTCCCCTCTGTTCTCTTACCTGTTTGTGTTACTAAATGAGCACTTCTTTCTCTCAGACTTAGAGGTTTTACATCCAGTACTATCATTTTATCTAAACGACTAATGGGAACCTTCACTAGACATCAGCAATTTTTCTCAATAGTAAATACCAACTTTGCTTGGATATTTCCATAATATAAAATAACAATCACATAAAACTTACATCATAGCCTTTTATATTTGTCTTGAACTCTTCTCACAATGCACCTGGAAATGTTCCAACAATATATCTGTATATTTAGAGAACAGGCATAATGGGGCTATAGATGTACCACACTCAGTACAGATAAAGTAGCCACAGTATAGCAAGAAACTATTTTAGTGGGAGAATTAAATGATGGTATTTTGAGATACCAAAATAAAAGGCTTTTTCCCCTTTATACTAAATTTTCAATCTCATTCTATCCCCCCTCCCCATTTCTCTCTCTCTCTCACACACACACACACAATCTCTGAGCACATCTACACCGTAGAATTAAGGCAGTTTGACACCACTTTCACATTATCAATGCTATGGAATCCTGGGAGTTGAAATTTTACAAGTTTTTAAGCCTTCGCTGCCCAAGTGTTTCACCAAACCACAACTCCCAGGATTCCACAGCATTGAACCATGGCTCTTAGTGGTTTCAAACTGTATCAATTCTGCATGTAGATGCACCCTTATATAACAGCCTTAAGTAGATATTATAGTTTGAGAAATGCCTATCATAAATCCAAGAGTTTTGAGATTTTATAGGCAATAGATAAATAGTGAGTTCTTGGTGGAAAATTGAGCCATCTATGTATGTAGTTGGAAGACTTTGTGGAAAAGAAGTTTCATTCTTAGAAGCTTTGGAAACTGAAACATACTCCTTGTCCTGGTTGATGTGGGGCATTGACAACGTCTGACTCGAGACCTAGTTCATAATCTGTGCTGTATTGCAACTGTACATTTGAGTAGCAGCTCTTACATATTGCTGTCCTTCTTACTGTTTCTCAAAAATAATGTCCTGAACATATTGTCATGTTTTTCCAATGAAAATCACACACTTTCAACTTCGGAAAACTGCATGAGTTGTCATAGGGTATCTATAGGTTGGAAATAACTTGAAGGTCAACAACAACAACAACAACAACAACAACTATATTACATGATACAACTGTATGCTGTTTATGGACATCCTATATATAAATTGGATTAATTGAGTACTAGTATATCACATTTATCATTGTCTTCAAAGTTGCTAATTTTCTATAAGGCAAGTTACAGAATTCTTCTCACTCATAATCAATTTCTGTTATGATTTCAGACAATATTCTGAGAATGTTCCATGACTTTTTAAAAATGCAAGGAGATTAAAAGATTTCCATTTAAATAATTAATAGTTAGAACTACATAATATATTTGTACTAAGAAAAAAAGTACTTACTAAAATCTTACTTATTTATATTTCTTGGTAACATAAAATCATTGCAATTGAAGGTTCAAAATGCAAATGCTTTATGCTGATACAAGCTTAGGATAGTCAGTTCTTGAATCCTGGGATATTAGACATGTTTTCAGTTAGAAGAAACTGGCTTTAACACAGCATGAATTACATTCCGTGCAACAAAAATGAGAAATGGCAGTTAAAGAAATTCATGTTTTAATTTCATTTCTTGCAATTTGGAATGCAATTAAATGCAAACCTGTTGTGCATTTTACATTATCAATTCTTCAGCCACATCTGCATGATGATCACGCATCTTGAAGTATATAAATGGAGCTATGTAACCACATGATACTTTCCTTTCTCACATATTTTTGCAGTTCCAGATTGCAAATAGATCAGTCTGCATTTGGGTTGAGATTTTTAATGTGTGAAGGAGGAAACATTATTTATTTATAATCCCACTTTTTAACTGTTGTCTTACTTTTTATTCTCACAGGTACAGGATAAGGAACCCTGTGAGATAGGCTGGATTGAGGAAGGTAGATAGCCCAACATCAGACAGCAATTTTTATATCTGACTGGGGTGAGACAAGTTTATAAGAGTTTATAGCAAGAGGGGATGCATTAAAACTAAGTATATTTTTATCTGCTTTTTTATATAAACATTGTTATTTGCATTTCCCTATCAACTAAAATGAATAAGTATTTTTATAACTGTGTATATTTTGGCCATTCACATTTTAAAAGTATATGGGTGGTTTATTTCTTTATTTCTCCAAAACACTCTGTGAGTCTTGCAAATGTTGTGCATTTTGGAAGCATGGAGGTGTGCTTTGTTTTTCAATGAATCTTGAAATGTATGAACTGGATATATCGTTGAAGGCTTTCATGGCTGGAATTGCTGGGTTATTGTAGGTTTTTTTCGGGCTATATGGTCATGTTCTCTAGAACATGGCCATAAAGCCCCCCAAAAAAACCTACAACAACTCTATGAACTGGATATGTTTTCTCTTGAATTTTACATCTAGTAAACAATGTTATAATGAATGTTAACATTATTATTATTTTATTATCAGAGTACAGAAGGATTTTTAAAAGAACTTTCAGAGCCTGACATATAAGGTCTTATTTGGCCAAGTAGGGAAAATTCAGTGTATAATGTTAACTGGCATTTAGTAATTTTTGTCTCCCAAAAAACACACTTATCCAGCTTCCATTGTTTTCAGAGGAAAGGGAGGCAGATCCACTATATGACTGGTTACCACTTTTTGTCCCCAAAAAAATCAGAGGTATGATAAGGAAGCCAGTTCACACATACGACTAAATCTAAATCTAACTTTGTAAACACAATTCTTTGAAAACCTAAGCACAATGAATGACTCTAACATTTTCTTACCTTTCTCCTCTGTCATCATGGTTGGGAGAAGGATTGAACAAGGATTGGCTTAGTAACAAGTGTTGGTTTAGTATTAGAGGTGAGCTGACCCAGGATAGGGGGGAAATACATAAAGGAGAAGCGGAAGGAGAAAAAGCTATTGTTGCAAGTGAGTATTTTTATCAAAGTGGGAAGGTCCTGCAATCAGTGTTTTCACTAGCACAACTGTTGTGCCTTCACCAACAGTTGTAAATTGAGATAAGCATGTTTTTAGCATAAATATGTTGACAATTCATACAACATATTTATTTATTTATTTATTTCATATTCTTCTATCCCGCTCTTCTCCCCACAAGGCGGACTCAGGGCAGCCTCACATAGGCATCAACGATGCTTGCAATGAATACATCATAAAAATACTATTATAACAGTAAAACAGTAAAAACATCTTAAAAACATCATGCAAATCAGCCAATAAATTCATTTAACAATAACAGAGTGCCAGTAAAACCAAAAACCTAGCCGGGAAATCCAATGTCACAAACCCACATTCCTTTCCTGTCACTTCATATAATAAAATGCCTGGCCACAGAGCCAGGTCTTCAGTTTTCTTCTAAAGGACAGGAGGGAGGTAGCCAGCCTGATGTCCTTAGGGTGGGAGTTCCACAGATGGGGGTGCCACTGCCGAGAAGGCTCTGTCTCTTGTCCCCACCAATCGCGTTTGCGAGAGTGGTGGGATGGAGAGCAGAGCCTCTTCTGACAATCTTAAGCTTCATGATGTTTCATAGTAGGAGATATGTTCGCACAAGTAATCTGGTCCAGAACCATTTAGGGCTTTAAAGTTTAAAACCAGCACTTTGAATTACAACATAGTCAGTCTAGTGAGCTCTTCTCTGCACATTCCATATATATCCTAAAGTCAGATGTTGATATTGAGTAATCTCTTCTTCTTTAAGTGAAACCAGAGTTTGAGAAAGTTACCGTGGTATAAAACTCTACAATCCTTCAGCTATTTGGGGAGGTTTCTCAGATAGTGGCAGTGCTGAAGGGTAATTTTCCAGGTGAAACTATTGTTAGTTAAAAATGAAATAATTAATAGAGAGTAAAAAATATACCCATATACTTAGGAATGAGAATTAATTAAATTGGCTTTTGTTTTCAGTAGAAATGTGAGTAGGATTGTATCATAGGAGAGGACTGGACCACACATTCCCACTTACAGGCCTTGTGCTCTCTTTAAAATTCCTAGTCACCTTTCTTATATCTAGTGAACTTAAATTACAATGTTTCAACAGAAATAATATTGATTGGGCTGTCAGGTGTTGCAAGAATGGCTCCACCTGCTGACCTTTCAAGAAGCTTTCTATTTACTACTGTACAGAGATTTGAAGACTACCCATAAGATATAAATTTCCCAGATTGCTTATCTTGGTAAGGGAAAACACATGCAAATAACTTTTTAATAATTTTATTCACTCTCAGAGTAGCAACAGCAGCATAATATGCAAGCTCTATATAATGAATTTGCAAATATTTCTCCTTATTTTAAAAATGAAAAATGAAAATAATGGTTGAATTTAGTGGGACAGGAAAAATAGTAGTCAAATTAGTGACCAAAATTGTGAACCCACTCTTGCTGCTTTCTACCGTTCTTTTTTTAAAGGAAACCTTCACGCTGAGTAAATTCTACAGCAATCTGTCAATATAAAACAAACAGGAGGATTTTGAAGTCCCCTATTCGAAGAATATGTATTCTTGTCTGTGAGCTTCCAAATGCTCTGCATGGGGTTTTCTGCTTATTTACCTGGCTCAGTGCCCTTGGGTTACTGTGGTTAATTAGAATGTAAGAATTCACACAGCAAACTATTGCCAGATTCCACACACTCCATGACTGAGCATAAACTCCTAATGAGTCTGCACAGTAATACATGCTTTGGAGAGAGAGAAAAAACAGAAAGGAAAACAGTAATGCTGCCTAGCAATGGGCATATCAGAAATGAGACAAGCAGCAAAGGAGAACCCACTAAAATGGAATACCGCAGCACAAGGGAGCATTTTTATACCAGAGCAGATAATGAGCAAGGCAGCACAAAGCAGCATTTTATCACCAAATGCAGACAGTATGGCAGCCCAAGATAGGGCTTCAATGCCAGATAGTGACTTTAGCAGCACATGAAGCATTTTTTGTAACAATGCAAACAAGTAATGTGGCTGTCCACAAGTTACTATTGGGAACTGATTAAATAGCTCTGGCCTTTATTATTCCTTTACTTTTTTAAAAAAAGTAAAATATGAGTGCATAGAAAGGTTAACCATTGTTTCACTTGCACTTTACAAATTTCATCTCTGTGTGACTAATCAGCAATACAGTCAAAGCAGAAATCACCTGCATTTATTAAAACAGATACATGGAAATTTAGCATGTTTGGAGAAATGACAAATTTTCCAAATATAAGCTAAGAATAATAATAGGAATATTTTATGTATACTAACTGGAAGTAGGGAACTTCCATTTTAGAAGCAAGATACCATTTTATTAAGGAAAAGTACAAGCTCTGCAACATTTCTGCTCTTAGCTTGATTTGTGTGTATATGTGACTGTATGTGTTGATTTCATGAGGTTGAAAATGCAAGCAAATCAAGCAAGTGTATACATCCTCTATTACAAGGTCCAGTTTAATTTTCTGCAACCATAGTGTTCCATAATTGTCCATTTGATTATCTTGCACTTTCTTCACAAAAAGGCAGAGGGGGAAGATGATTATTTACAAATGTTGGGGAAAATATATTGTTTTACTGCTAGCCTAGTTTAGAGTATTATTTTATGACTCCCATCAGTAACCATTTTAGCAGAGGCATACACTGATTTTGTTCTTCTTTCATTCTTATTCTCATTTTCACCTTTTCAGTCTCAAAAATGGAAAGAAATAAGCACCTGATTTGTCTTTCACATTTTTATATGTTTTTAAGCAATGATTAAAACAAGGGTTGGCATCCTGCTCAGCAGTTATAAGATTGTAGGCAGAAATTTACAATCTTGTAATTACTGAGGATTACCATTTATAGTCATGAAGGATGAAACATTTACTCTCCTCCAGGATTACCAATACCTACATTTGCAGCCTGCTTCTCACCTGACCAAAGTTGTTCATAGAATCATAGAGTTGGAATAGACCTCATGAGTTGTCCAGTCCAACTCCCTGTCAAGAAACAGGAAAATAGCATTCAAAGCACCCCTGAACATATGACCATCCAGCCTCTGCTTTAAAGCCTCCAAAGAAAAAGCCTCTACCACACTCTGGGGCAGAAAGTTCAACTGCTGAATGGCTCTCACAGTCAGGAACTTCTTTCTAATGTTCAGGTGGAATCGTCATTCCTGTGGTTTCAAGCCATTGTTCCACATCCTAGTTTCCAGGGTAGCAGAAAACAAGCCTCCTCCCCCCTCCCTATAATTTCCCCTCACATATTTATACATGGTCTTCATCATGTCTCCTTTCAACCTTCTCTTCTGCAGGCTAAACTTGCCCAGCTCTTTAAGCAACTCCTCATAGGGCTTGTTCTCCAGACCCTTGATCATTTTAATCGCCCTCCTCTGAACATATTCCAGCTTGTCAACATCTCCTTTCAATTGCAGTGCCCAGAATTGGACACAGTATTCCAGGTGTGGTCTGACCAAGGCAGAATGGAGGGATAACATGATTTCCCTGGATCTAGACACTGTACTCCTATTTATACAGGCCAAAATCTCATTGGCTTTTTAAAGCTGCCACATCACATTGTTGGCTCATGTTTAACTTGCTATCCATGAGGACTCCAAGATCTTTTTCACACATACTGCTATCAAGCCAGGCATTCCCCATTCTGTATCATTGCATTTTATTTTTTCTGCCTAAGTGAAGTATCTTGTATTTGTCACTGTTAAACTTCGTTTTGCTAGTTTTGGCCCATCTCTCTAATCTGTTAAGATAGTTTTGAATTCTGCTCCTGTCTTCTGGAATATTAGGTATCTCTCCCAATTTGGTGTCTGCAAACTTGATGACAATGCCTTCTAACCCTTCATCTAAGTCATTAGGCCTGGGTAACAACGGAAAAAATTGTTTCTAAAATCGATTCGTTTTTTGGAGGGTTTTGTGTTTCGTTATTTAAAATAATTACAAAATTTTCCTTTTAAAAAGTTCGATATTTACGAAATTTCGTAAATGTGAAAAAAATTACAAAACATTAACGAATCAATTTCCGAAACAATAACGAATCGATTTGTTAATGGCGGACGCGACCGCGAAATACGCTAAAAAACCTCCAAAAACTTCTGAAGCTTCCCTCTCCCTCTGTTGTTGACTGTTGGTGTGATATTATAATTTTTTTTCACTAATTAAACAAAAAACAAGCATAAAACTTGCCCCAGACATGCGGAAATAATAACGAAACGACCTCAAAACAATAACGAAACGAATACAATAACGAAATACGAAGCATTTACAAAACTATTTAAAAATTCGGTTTTTTAAAAAAATGCTCCAGAATGGTTCGTTATCGTTTTGTAATTAAAAAAATTAACGAATTATTAATGAATTACGAATTAACGAAACGAAACCGCCCAGCCCTATAAGTCATTAATAAAGATGTTGAACAGGCCCAGGCGGGAATCCTGCTTATGGCACACCACTCATCACTTCTTTCCAGGATGAAGAAGCATTGGTGAGCAACCTTTTGGTTTGTTCACTTAACCAATTACAGATCCACCTAATCATAGTTTTGCCTAGCGCACATTTGACTAGTTTGTTTGCCAGAAGATCAGGGGGGACCTTGTCAAAGGCCTTACAGAAATCCAGATGTGCTACATTCATGGCATTCCCTGCATCTATCCAGCTTGTAACTCATTGCCCCTGTTCTTAATTATGAGTCATTGGTAGGTTGGCTGTTTGTAACTCAGGGACTGCCTGTAGATAGAATGAAAGTTTACAAGTGATTGTTAGAGAAGTTGTAGATAAATAAAATATCAAAATATTATAACTTGGTTTTTCTCCATTTAGCCTAGTTGCTTCACTGCAATTAAGACATATTCTCTTACACATGCCCCATTACAAATGATACATGCAACAGTCCTCATGTAAATAAAGAGTTATGGTTTGTAAAAGCATCATTCTAACCTGGAGAGAGCATGGAGTTGTTGCTATGATGACACATCTACATTGACACTATAATGCAACTTGGAACTGGTTTGGGAGGATCTGGTTACACTGTGAGGGAGATTACATTGCCTTGCCTGGAACTGGTCTGAAGCCAGGACAGTGATTACATTGAACATGGAACGTAACCTCAAACATGCAGGTTTCTCCCCCCCCCCCCCCCCCCATTTCTTGTAGAGATGTGCAACATTGCACTGGAAGCATTCAGAATATTTTAAAACTGAAAAGTGACAATTAGAGTAGATGTACTTGGTAACTGTTACCATGGGGCCAGTTAGCTCTCTGCTGCCTCACCATGGCCTTGGGGCATTTCCTTATAGCCACAATTCTGGATCAATTACTGCTCTTCAGCGGGAGTGGGTGTTTGCAATGCACTTCATATTTTGTGGAGTCGATTTCACCCTGGATCAGGGATCTACTGCAGCACATTTCATGGCCTAAATCAGACTTTTATGCCACTGTTTAATGTGCTGTATTCCCTTTTCTGTACACTTCAGCAAGGATTGAAAGCATGCATTTTGTGACCATGGCAGTTTCAAGTCATCTTGAAGTCACATTATAGTGTCAGTGGATTGTTGCCATTAGAGATTCTTAATATCATCCATGCTTTATGTTAAAATAAACCAGTTTAAGTTAGCTCGCAAGAAGGTGTGTCTGGTCTTAGGGGCACATGAGGGAACTTTAGTGAATCTCTGTTGCAAAAGATAGTTTTCAACTTTTCATGAATAAGTACAGAACACAGAAGCCTTTTACAAACAAATAATCCTAGTGGATACAGTACTTTAGTCCAGACATTAAAATGGGAACATTAGCTGACAACGGGGTTCCTATCCAATTTGTGCACTAGACATTTTGTTAGTCAATGTAATATTAATGTGAGAACACTAACCAATAAGATGGTCAATACCAGTAAAGACACAGCTGCTGTAGCACATTAAGCTAATTTAATTGTATTTCAATGTAGTCTAGCTGCAGAATCTTTTCTCTTGATTGTCTTCATATGAAGAAAGAAATAGTTCAGGGGTCCCCAAACCTTTTGAACAGAGGGCCGGATCACAGTCCTGCAAACTGTTGGGGGGCCGGTTATAATTTGAAAAAAAATGAATGAATTCCTATGCACTCTGCACATATATTATTTGCAGTGCAAACCCACCCACCCCCCAAATCAAAAAACAAAGACCCACACTTCTATATAAATAAAAATGTAATGTTTGTTTGTGAGATTAACAGAACTCAAAAACCACTGGACGAATTGACACCAATTTTAGACACAAGACACCTAACAACCCAATGTATATCCTTCACTCAAAAAAAATGATTTTGTCATTTGGGAGTTGTAGTTGCTGGGCTTTATAATTCACCTACAATCAAAGAGCATTCTGAACCCCATCAATGGTGGAATTGAACCAAACTTGGCACACAGTTCTCCCATGACCAGCAGAAAACACTGGAAGGGTTTGGTGGGCAGTGTCCTTTGGTTTTGGAGTTGTAATTCACCTGCCTCCATCAATCACTGTGGACTCAATGATAGATCTGGACCAAACTTGGCACTGATATTCCATATGCCCCAATGTGAACACTTGTGGAGTATGGGGGAAATAGAATCTTGACGTTTGAGAATTGTAGTTGCTGGGATTTATAGTTCACCTACAATCAAAGAGCATTCTGAACCCCATCAACGGTGGAATTGAACCAAACTTGGCACACAGTTCTCCCATGAACAACGGAAAATACTGGAAGGGTTTGGTGGGCAGTGTCCTTTGGTTTTGAAGTTGTAGTTTACCTGCCTCCTTGGAGACCAGAGCGGCTGTAGCAGCGGGTTCCAGCGATGGTTGGAGCGGCGCCGGGTGGGTGTGGCCAGAGAACGCCAGCGTTCCCTGGCCACGCCCACCCGGCACCGCTGGCCATGTCCACCCGGCGCCGCTGGCCACGTCCACCCGGCGCTGCTGGCCACGCCCACCCGGTGCTGCTCCGGCCTTCGCAGGAACCCTCTGCTCCGGCCGCTCTGGTTTCCAAGGAGGCAGGTAAACTACAAAAGGCTTTGGAGTTGTAGTTTACCTGCCTCCTTGAAGACCAGAGCGGCCGGAACGGAGGGTTCCCGCGATGGGCGGAGCGGCACCTCTGGCCACGCCCACCCGGCGCCGCTCCGGCCTTCGCAGGAACCCTCTGCTCCGGCCGCTCTGGTCTCCAAGGAGGCAGGTAAACTACAAAAGGCTTCTCCCTCCCACACGAGCATAAGGGCCGGAGCAGAGGGTTCCTGCAATGGGCAGAGCGGCGCCGGGTGGGCGTGGCCAGGCCAGGCCGCGCGGGCCGGAGAAATGCTTTCGGCGGGCCGTAGTTTGGGGACCCCATCTCCAACTTGATAAGATTTGTGGAAATTTACAAATGTATATATTAAATGGTAGCTATTTAAAAACTTAACAGTAATTGAGATTTCATTCCTGAAAGGCCCACTACGTGAATAACAGTGAGTGAATTGGGGAGTAACCTTGTGTCACAATGCATACAACAAAAAGGGATGAGTACACTTCCAATGTGCCCAACTCATTGTTAGGCCTGTGACCTATAAAACATGATCTTCCCTTTTACTATCTTTCATCTCCACATTGCTAATACTATCAAATCACCCAAGAAGAAGAGAACAACCTAATGGGAAATTTTGTTTCATCCTATACTCACTTGTCCAAGTTAGCATAATCAAAGTATTGGACAAATATCAATAGCAAAGATAGGGAACAGTGTGGGAATTAATATTAGGGTTCTGAGGTGTTCCATAGCATAGGTGATAACTTCACAGTTTTGACTATCACTCATTTGACAACTCAGCATCTAAAAGCAGAATTCAAACTCTAAAAGCTGTTGGCCTGAGCTAGTCACCAAATCTTAGAATCAAGATCATGTTTATAAACCCTACATTCCTATGGATATATCTGTAGTTACATTTATTTATAAAATATGAATGGTTGTTACATATACACAATTTCAATTAGTGTCAATTATACTTGCATAACAAGTTTAGTATTCCTTGATTGAAATACTTTGGTAGTGTTTTTGTCGGAACATGTCCAAAAGTAGAGTTTATTAACACAAAGCAAAATGGACTCAGAGACACTTACTTCAGTGTCCCTGGTCAAAACTTAAAGTAGCAGCAAGTTCCAGTTCAAAAAGCAAAGTAAGGCAATAATCTAGATTATCCGGAGAAAAGATCCGGATTAAACTAAACTGCTTCAAAAGTCATGCAAAGTAACACAGCAAGTAAAGGATGAACAAACAAAGAGCCGCAAAACAGGAAATGTAGTCAAATGAAGTCCGAGGTCGAAGTAAGCCAAGTCCAAAGTTGCGAGGTTCCAAAGTCCAAAGTCCACGTAGGCAGCGTTGTAGTCAAAAACCAGTCCAAAGTCAAAGAAGGGAAAATCCGCACTCACGAGAATCCAAGCCAAGTTGTAACACGAATGGAAGCAGCAACCTGCAGATCCAGGACCCAATCCCAACACGAAAGCGGCAGCGACAAAACCCAAGGCACAAAACCAACACTTTCCCTTCTGCAAAGATACTCCAATTCAGTGCCTACTTTTATCTTACACTTCATCATCCGATGATGAGCTGACCTCCACCCTGCCATCATCCCTGTTCTTGCCTCCACACCTGAACGCCAACGCCCATCCCTCCAACTCTTCCACCTTTTGTCAAGACTTAGATCTCCCCAAGACTCAGCAGTATCTCCCAATTGCCAATCCCCACCAGCAGAAAACCCCACAAATGTATCACTAGAAGTTGGCTGAGTACATACATCTCGAACCTCTTGAACCTTCATCCAATCCAGTGTGTCATCCCCACCCCCATCACTCCCAGACCCATCACTCCCAGATAAACCCATGAAAGACTCTTCATCTGTGGAGCAGTAAGTATAACCCGGATCTTCTTCATTTGTTGCTCGTCATCTGATTCCTGCTCCAGAGTAACCCTCTTAGTTACCCTATTCACATCCACTGTATCTCCTTCCTCCTCCTCACTCATTGACCCTTCGCTCTCAGAAAACCCTTCGAAGGAGTCCTCGTCAGTAGGTGATATAAGTATATCCCAGATCCTTTTCCTTTGCTGTTCTTAATCTAGCTCTTGCTCACCAGCACTTCTTTTCCCCCTTCTGACACCCATACTACCACTTGCAGTGTTAGCAACAGGCTCTACTACAAAAATTTAGGATTACAGATCCCTCCCCTGTCCACACACACTCATTTTAGAATCTGTATTTGTATATATATATATTATGTGATACCTTGAAGATGGGACCAAGAAGAGATATATATATTTATGTTTCATATACAGTTTATACTCATAGCCTAAATGTAATTTTACAGAACTTATTACATAATTTTGTGCATGAAACAAAGCTTGTGACATTGGACCATCAGAAAGCAAAGGCATCACTATATCAGTCACCCGTGGGGAGTATTTCAGATTCGGGAATTCCAGGTAAGGGAGATTAACTGTATTGACATTTTTCGTTATGCTCATTACTGATGAGGTAATATAATGTAAGTAATTACAGAATTACTGTCACAAGTTCTCCTCTTTCTTCCCCTGCCATTCTTGCAAAAAGCAAAATTTAGCTGGAAGAACATTTCTTCAATCCCTTGCAAATAAATTAGCAGGATTAATGTGCAACATAATGCCACTGGACATATCTACTATCACACCACATGACCTTGTAGTTTCTAAGTAATTACCAGCTGAATGCTAATGCAATGATTATTGTATTGGTGGAATGATGACACAGGGTGAAGTGAAAGGCAGCACATTCAGATTTCAATTAATTTTGAAGCTCCTAAGAAAAATACTGTTTTATATCATCACAACATCTTTATACTTGGGCTTAACAGAACGTCAGATAATGCTTTTTAATATTCCCACAAGTGAACAAAGGAGAAAGGTGTTCTATTAAGAAGACAAAGCAAGGATGTCAAAGAAGGTAGAAAATAGCCATGGATACATGCACAGTCCTATCATGTGAAAATAGCATCACTTTTACTAAGCTGAACTATATTCAGCATCCTTTCCTCAAAGTCAATGTATTAGTCTAAATAGAGAAGATATCCTGGCACAGAACTTATCAATTGTGATTTATAATAATTGATCGACTGAGACTAAACAATCCAACACTGGGTTGGACTGGATGAAAAGCTGTTGATGCATCTTCTTGTTAAAACTGGTAGTCTTCAAAAGAAAACTGATGAACAGATATTGCTAGCTAATGAATATAATGTTAACACCTCTGCTTACATATAAACTAGGATATAACAATATATTCCTGTTCACAGTCACTTTGAAAAAATCCTACTGAATTAAGAGGACACTGCTTCTCAGCAGGCAGGTATAGGATTGTTTGAACTTATTCAGCTTTATTCCCCAATACATATTCTCATTAAACTAGATTGAAATAGGGCTTGTGGGATGCACGTTGGTCAACAATACAATGAATATACTCTGTTTTATTCTGGCCTCCAAAGGAGCTATATAAAGTGCTGAAACATTACATGAGACAGAGTATAGCATCATGGATAACCCTTTTTAAAGCTCAGACTAAGGCTCCTTCTACACTGCCATATCATCCAAATTATCTGCATTGAAACTGGATTATATAAGTTTACAATGCCATATAATCCAGTCCAAAGCAGATAATTTGCATTTTATATAGCAGTGTAGAAGGGGGCTAAAACACAGGGAGGAGTCACTGTCCCCCTGACATGGAGGTTTCAAGCAGCTGCTAATTTACATCCTTCCCTAAGGAGTTCAGAATAGCTTTACTCTTTTCACTAATTTATACTGATGGATGATATCATCTGGGCTGAACAGGGATGAAGACATTTGTCAAGATTGGTTTCCCCAAATTTCTTAGTCTTCCTGTCTTAAGGTTTCTTTAGTTCCATTTCCACGTGTTGGCAAACTATGTGGTTCTTTTCATATTTTTGACATAATTTCATATATTTTAATGTATCTTTCTGTAATTTTCACTAATATTACATGTCTACAATTTTTAGTGGAGCTCTGTATCACAAGATTTCGAGAATACTAGAGTTGTGTAATAGATTAAGATGAAGAAACCTCAGCTGGAAACTAAGCCAGATCTTTCAGACCATTTCTGTTGATTCTGAAGAGGTAATAAACTTTTCAGTGGAGACTCGGGGCTTTTTTTCCATTTCATAGTTATAGCACAATGATTCCATTTGAACATCCATAATCCCACCCTATTGCAGTATTTTCAGTTAAGAATTTTCAGCCAATAGCACTTCATCAAAATACAAACTAAAACGCATCCGTGGCAGTTCATGAGGAAACATTATGCTTGAATTGTTCAGTTTGAAAGAGTGCCAGTAATGCAGTCTCAGAAATGCACCATGTCTTTTGATAGGTAGAAATTTAATTTCCAAAAATAGGATGATTTTAAATAATAAATAATAAACTTTATTTATATCCCACCATCATCTCCCCAAAGGGAGTTGGGTCAGCTTACAAGGCACTCCAGGGTGTACATATAACATACAACAGGTAAAAACAGTACAAAAGTATAAAACAAGTCACATAAAATTATAACAACAATCCCTGTCAACACATATAAAATCAAATCAAAATAATACAATTTTAAAATAACAATAGACAAAACTAACTGTCGTCAATTCACAAGATGAATTTTAAGTTTTATTTTTGTGAAAACTCTGAAAGCAAAGGATTTGGAGGGAGGGAGAATGGATCTAAATAAATGAGAGCTCTACCTTTTAATCATTCATATTTTTCCAGATGGTCTCTAACTATTGTACTTTGAAGGAGTTAATGCGGGAATGTTTCTACCTTTGTTTGCTCAATTGTTCAGCTACTCTGTCTCAATGTCAATACAGTATTGTAATATAGGACAATCCATTTTTCTTAGTCAAATAATTTTAAGCAATCTTCCATAGATTTTTCTTGCTGTGAAACATTTCTTAAATTCATAATGATTAAGTTTAGTATATTATTATTATTATTATTATTATTATTATTATTATTTCTTTTACTTGTGCTGTTGTCTTGTTGCTTTGTACATGCATTCATGTTATTTGGTGTTTGCCCTTGTTATTTATAACTTGCTTTTTCTGAGACACTTTATACAGTTTTCCTCCTTATTTACAATCCATGGTGGTTCTGTGGTCCAGAAGAGTTCTAGTAAAGAATAGTTATTTCTCTCTCCATTTGTTTGTAAAGGGGAGGCATGAAACATTAGATTTCTTAATCAAGTTTCAGATGTAATTCTGTTTGAAATATAGAATAACCAAAATCCCTTTCAAACCAATCTTGTTAGCAAAGCATTCCTCCCCCACTCCTGTTGCCCATTTCTTTGTTGCCAGATAATGAGAGGATCCTGTAGTTGAAGATAGTGCATATTGATCATCTGATGGAACAAAGGATGTTTAGAGGTCATTGACAATACCTGTTAAGACGTATCAACACACAGGAATATAGTGGGACACATTCCTGTTGATCCTCTCAATCCCTAGCTACACAGGAATAGCAATTCATTTCTGTGGAGGGGGGAACCAGGTTATGGATCAGAAGGTTATGGAAATGTAGCTTTGAGATATGTACATACATCCTTATGCAGAATTTCAGTCAATATTTTTCAACCTTACACCTTTGTTTGAGTCGAAAATTTTACATAAGTAGAAAACTGGAAAAGTATCAGTACTTCCATAAGCACTTCAGGTGAGAATAAAAACGTTGCTAGGGGAAGGGGAGGCTTTGTAATTCAATAGAATATTTAATACCTGGGATTTCAAAATCATTATTGGACCATGGTGCGTAAACAGCTTTTCTTTAGAAAATCACATCTGAATGTCATTTTCATGTTGTACACTTTAATATGTGCCAGTTTTGAGCAGAATTGCTCATTTCACTTTAATGCATAGCCCTTTTCATAAAACCCTGAGCAATGTTAGCCTGTCATATTTGAATATGTCACTAATCAGTGATGCTACATCTAACTGTACATACCAATTTTCTTCACTGAATGCCTACAGTTCAATTTTGATCCAGCCTAATAGCATAAATCTTAGTCATAAGACTTCAGAATGTTTTTTTTGGCAGTGAGTGTATTGTTTTCTGAGCATGCTGAAAGATTTGAGATAATCAAATTCTATACAGATTAGGGCAAAACAGAACAATGCAAAGAAAAATCACACTGTTAAATGTGTTTGTGTAAAAAGAGAAAGATTTTCTATGAAATAATATTTTAATATTATTTTGATGTGTGTCTCCTTCATTATGTCCAAAGCAATACTAACATGCGTGATTCCTCTATGCCCAAATTTCATGCACAAAAAATTGTGTGCATTTTGCACAGAATAAGCACACATTGTGCAGTCTACGTATTTAGTAGGGCTGGGCGGTTTCGTTTCGTTAATTCGTAATTCGTTAATAATTCGTAATTTTTTTCAATTACAAAACGATAACGAACCATTCTGGAGCAATTATTTAAAAAAAACGAATTTTCAAAAACGTTTTGTAAATGCTTCATATTTTGATATTGTATTCGTTTTGTTATTGGTTTGAGGTCGTTTCGTTATTATTTCCGCATGTCTGGGCCAGTTTTATGGTTTAATTAGTGGAAAAAAATTATAATATCACACCAACAGTCAACAACAGAGGGAGAGGGAAGCTTCAGAAGGTTTTGGAGGTTTTTTAGCGTATTTTGCGGTCGCGTCCGCCATTAACGAATCGATTCGTTATTGTTTCGGAAATCGATTCGTTAATTTTTTACCATTTACGAAATTTCGTAAATATCGAACTTTTTAAAAGGAAAATTTTGTAATTATTTTAAATATCGAAACAAAAAAAAACCCAAATACAAATCGATTTTAGAAACAAATTTTTCCTTTGTTACCCAGGCCTAGTATTTAGTACTAACCTTTTTTTATACTGGTTTTTAACCACTTTATCGGATGTGTTGCAATAGCAGATTCCCAGATTAATTTATTGTTTACACCTTATTTTATTTTTCTGGTTATTTAATATTTAATGTTTATTTTACTTAAATTATATCTGTCTTGCCTGTTCTAATGTAGCACAAATCCTATGTAAAATCATACTACGTATTTTTGACAATAATATTGAAATCTGAAATATATTCAGAAAGTTTTTGAAGAATGCCTTGCAATGAGAACATAGATGAAATGACTCATCATTAACTTCAAGAATCCCCAATTCTCACTTACCTGGCAGCAGAAACTGTTCTCCGATCACTTGGGAAGCAGATAACTGAGAGTTCCATCTCCTCCTGTGAGTTCAACATGCAGAAACAAGGTTTCTGATGCAATCCCTTCTGCACACCCTAGAGATCACTTTCACAAGGGGATGGGAGAATCACCAAGATGGTAAGACAAAGGAATAGATTCTATTATATTGCAATAGCTTCTGCCCTTATGTAGGGATTGGAATACTTTCACAGATATATTTACAATGTTTTTTTGTTATTGTTATCCTGATGTTACCACCTTGAGTCCCCTTGGGGAAATAGGGCAGGATATAAATAAAGTTTTATTGTTATGTTCTTATAAGTTATGCCTACATTGAGGTGGGAAAAGTGTTGCCTGTGGGTTGAAAATGGTTGATTCCTTCATTCAGACCACATTTGCTCTGAACTGCCTCCTTACCAGGAGGCTTCATGTCTTTAACAATGATGACAGGTAGGCACAACATGGCATAACTGAAGATAGTATTCTTATGTGTATTGATTTTGACTAATGCAAATGGAGAAGCATTTCATTTCAATTTATTTTTAAATAATATAGCAAAACTTGCAAACTTCTCCAAGCCCACAATATGGGAAACCTGAAACTTAAAATGATAAATGTGAAAGAAAGTAAAACTGACAGATTTTCATTTCAAAAATTAAATAGCCACTCCCCCCCCCCCCCCCACACACACACACACAAAACTCATCTGCAGGAGTAGTCATTGAACATCTGAGATTTGCTTATATGTTTTTTTACAATAGTGTAGATGAGGCAAACAAGTAAAATTCAGGCCAAAATAATGAGAGAAAATACATCAATGTTATCTCTACATATTTCTGACCTATGGATCTGGTGTTTGTTTGATATAAAAATGCCTAAACCAGCCAAGAATCCACAAAATGGTAATTCAAAATACTCTAAATAGGAAAAAAAACCCTATTCATAGTTATAGAAGTCAACTCAAAAGTAAGTTGCACTGACCTCAGTAAAACATGCACATGGGTAAGTTGGTGTAAGATGGCAACCTTAATGGAAGTGCTTCCTGTTACAAAAGTTGCTTTCGTTTTACATTATATGTTCCAGATTTATGGATTGGGAAGTATTTTGTGTTCATAGTTAGAAAAAATGGTAAACGTGTATGTATTATCTAGAAGTATTGGCTGAGATCCTACATCATCAGGCTAACTACAACAATGGAATAATTACATCTGATACCTCTTCTTCCTCCCTCCCCCCTCTCCCAAATTGCAACCTGGCAGAAATATTTGCGAGGGACTGTAGGCTGACATGCATGGAAATGATTTCTGCAGCACTCCCTCAGTCATGAGGTGCATCAATAAGACGATGCTAAAGAGAACTTTTGATGTTCTATCATAACAACCGGGACAGTTGTTCCACAACTGGGACAGCACCATCAACATCACCCAGACAACAGGAAGTGAGATAAATCTACTCCTCGAAAGAGAAATTCACTCCTGAATCAGTTATCATGGGGGGAAAGGAGTCTCCACTGAAACTTTCTCGCCAATCATTGTTTCCACAACAAGCCATTTTTTTCAACATCTAATTATGACAAGGACAAAAACTGTGGTGAAATATTCTGAAACAGGAACACAGACAGTAAAACAAACACCACACTTTTAACCCTTCCCTATGCTATCCAAAGCTTGTGTGTGTTTGTGTGTGGCTGAAGTTACACTGAAAAAAATGTACCTGTTCCAACTTACAAAACAAATTCAACTTAAGAACAAATCTACATAATCTATCTTGTTCATAACATAGGCATTGCCTCTATAAAGCCATTATAAAGCAAAAGATAGCTTTCTTTGTGTTTCAATCAAATTACATGAGGATTTCCAATGTGGGTGGACTAGTGATGAGTATTGCCATTTTTCAATTTTTAAAAGTTATTTCTGTAGTTGTACCACTCAATAAGGCCAAATATGTTGAATTTAAATTATGCATGGGTCCAAGTGCTTGGTTGCATATAATTAGTTTTGAATTATTTCTGACATGTTATAACTGAGTTTTTTTCTTTGTGCCTATATATATTTATGCATATATCAAGCAAAATGTATAAGTAATGCCTTCTGTTTAAAAAAATAGAGAATATTTAAAAGAAATAATATCAGCATGTGAAATACATTCAATATTCAACGTTAAATTTGCAAGTTAAAGGCTAGAATAATAACAATTGTTTTTTAATAAAGTAAAATAAAATAAAATGATCTCAGCACATAACATTTGGGATTCTATGCCTCCCATGTTATTCTATAGAAGCTTGGAAAGTATTCAATGTACTTCCATACTGACATGCTCCTGTTACATTTATCTGCAGAAACTGACATTTGACAGTACTTTATGTTAAATAACAATCAAACTGATTCTAATAGCAATTTTATTTTATTTAAAATGCAGAGCAGTAAACTGAATATATAAAGTCTACCAGCAATAGTACAGGGTGAGGCAGCATAACTTCCTTTTTTCAAAACTTAATAAAACCCATTGTATGAATCAGAAATTTTTATTTTTTTTATAATGTAGGCACACACATAAACATGGGATTTCAAAGACCCCCTTGGTAAAAAATCACAAGGGGCCATATCTGGAGAGCGGGCCGGCCACTCCAAATCTGCTCGAAAAGTAGGCCTCAATGGCAAAAGCATGCTCCTCACTGTTCCAATGCATGATGGCGACTGAACTGTGTCAGGACAAAAAATTATACTCCCGCCTCTCGAACGAGACCACTAGCGCTCTGCTACGTCTTCAACCGACTGAATGGCGAGCATTTAAAAAATGTCAAAGTGAATCCTGGTACAGATTATACTGTATTATATGCACTGTATAGACTGTCTATTTGCATTTTAAAGCAACTTGTATAACAGCTGGCTATTGTATTTGGCCAGAGCAAATGGCAGAGATTTCCATTTGGTTCATTTTCAACAAGAACCTTCCCAAATTCCCAAATATCTTCATAAATTCTGTGGGGGAAAAACCCTCCAAAAACCCCTGAAGTAGTAAGGTTGATTTAACCACCCTTCTTTTTCCTTTTAAAGACTCTGAATGACTACACAGATGCTTAGACTATTTATATTTATGATTGCTACAGGACTGGCAAAAGCATAGTTAAGCAAGAGATGTATTTCTTATATAACCTGCTGCAGCATTATGGTTGGCATCTAGTAATTTATTCATATCTGACTGTGAGGAGCCTGCTGGCTTCCTGTTTATATGTGCATATAAATTCTTAATAGTGGGCCTTGTAAAAATAAATATTTTAATATAACTAGCTCTCCCCCCTTAAATGTGAGTATTTTGGATACATTTTAGTGTTAAAATACCAGAGTGATTTAAGCAACATAAGAACAGAACAAGATACACATTGATGTATATTCTATACATCCTGTCCTCTGAAAACCATCCTTCTTGCCTAACATATCAAATTTTATTTTCCCGCTTGTCTGCAGATAAAGGACTTTTGTGGGATCTATCAGTCTAAGGCTCATTCCATTTCAATGTAGTATAAAACGTAGCCTTCTTTATTTCTGAGCAAAGGCTGTTTTGGCATTTTGTAATCATGAATATGCCCAAGCATAATGGAATATCGAAATGAGGAAAAATGTATTCATACCTCCTGATATGTACGCCTTCCTGACATTATGCACGAAGAATTGCTCTATCCATTTTGTTGAGAATACCTCACTAGTTCCTTGGCCTAATTAAGTGAGATGAATCATTTATCATCATTGATTGTATCAACAGGACCTGAGAAATGATGGAATACTAGGACAAAAACAGCTTGGGGATCATGCATCATCATCACACTATTTTGATTGAACATTTTAAGAAAATAAATTGAAGAACAGGAGCAATTAACTATCCTATTGCTATATTTTGCTTTGTTTTTATTCAAGGTCAACCATTTTTTAAAAAATCTAAAATGTCCTTAAAATGTATGTGCTTTTTTAAATCACTTTTATGAATCAATGGCTTGAAGAAATTGAAAGGGGACATCAAGTCTAGTGTCTAAGCACTCTACAAGAAGAACAAACATTTTGAAAATGACTGAAGTAGTTCAAAGAAATTAGTTGAGGTGACATAGTACATGATTCAGGGCTAGCTTCCAATGACAGAATTTGAGAGTTTCTCATGAGATGCCTTGTGTGTCAACAACCATAGATAATAAAAACATTACTAATAGAACCATTTTACAAGCTTATTTTTGTAGAGTATCAACAATATTATTTTACTCTTGGTTGTTAAGTGATCATTTATTTACTTGTTATTAATTTATTTGAATATTTTTCTCTCTTTTCCAATCAGCTTACAAATAGGGATGTGCATACTTGTCCACTGTCTTGCTCAAAGTCCTATTATGATTATGTGTTTTAGCTATGTTGTAGCTGCCATCCTGTCCAAGTTCTGGTTCAGTTGCAGGATCTTTTCTCCTCCTGCATAGTGATTCCTGCTCATTCTCATATATATATATATTACTAATATAAAGACTAGCAGTTGCATATTTTCCTTCATACAAACATTTTAGATTGACCAAAGTATGTGTGTGTGTGCATACACATACACACAAATATACATGGCTGGCATCCTGTTCAATAGTTATGATATTGGAAGCCACACTTGTAAAAATTCAAATAAACATTTATAGTTGTTTCATAATTGCAATGGTCAAAAGTGCCACTAAAATCATAGGTGTGGGTTTCCAACACATACATTTATATGGTGCTTACGAGTGGGGCAGTAAGTAATGGCATGTCAAGCCTCTCCTGATTGTTAAGAAAAAATGTACATACATCTCCATAACTATATATGAATTTACAATGACCTGTTATCTTGGGACCAATGTGGCATGGTATATTGGATTGGCTCCAGGAGGGGTTTCACAGTCATTCCCTTAGCCATTGCAAAGGCAGAAGCGAGTCCTGATCACCCAGCAGTGATAAAACCAGTTGGCACTATCAGACAGCAACCCTTGCTGTCTCCTATAGAATCATAGAATCAAAGAGTTGGAAGAGACCTCATGGGCCATCCAGTCCAACCCCCTGCCAAGAAGCAGAAATATTGCATTCAAATCACCCCTGACAGATGGCCATCCAGCCTCTGCTTAAAAGCCTCCAAAGAAGGAGCCTCCACCACACTCTGGGGCAGAGAGTTCCACTGCTGAACGGCTCTCACAGTCAGGAAGTTCTTCCTCATGTTCAGATGGAATCTCCTCTCTTGTAGTTTGAAACCATTGTTCCGCGTCCTAGTCTCCAGGGAAGCAGAAAACAAGCTTGCTCCCTCCTCCCTGTGGCTTCCTCTCACATATTTATACATGGCTTTCATATCCCCTCTCAGCCTTCTCTTCTTCAGGCTAAACATGCCCAGCTCCTTAAGCCACTCCTCATAGGGCTTGTTCCCCAGACCTTCTATCATTTTAGTCGCTCTCCTCTGGACATACTCCAGCTTGTCAATATCTCTCTTGAATTGTGGTGCCCAGAACTGGACACAATATTCCAGATGTGGTCTAACCAAAACAGAATAGAGGGGTAGCATTACTTCCCTAGATCTAGACACTATGCTCCTATTGATGCAGGCCAAAATCCCATTGGCTTTTTTTGCCGCCACATCACATTGTTGGCTCATGTTTAACTTGTTGTCCACGAGGACTCCAAAATCTTTTTCACACGTACTGCTCTCGAGCCAGGCATCCCCCATTCTGTATCTTTGCATTTCGTTTTTCCTGCCAAAGTGGAGTATCTTGCATTTGTCACTGTTGAACTTCATTTTGTTAGTTTTGGCCCATCTCTCTAATCTGTCAAAGATCGTTTTGAATCCTGCTCCTGTCCTCTGGACTATTGGCTATCCCTCCCAATTTGGTGTCGTCTGCAAACTTGATGATCCTGCCTTCTAACACTTCATCTAAGTCATTAATAAAGATGTTGAACAGGACCGGGCCCAGGACAGAACCCTGCGGCACTCCGCTCGTCACTTCTTTCCAGGATGAAGAGGAAGCATTGGTGAGCACCCTCTGGGTTCGTCCATTTAACCAATTACAGATCCACCTCACCATAGTTTTGCCTAGACCACATTGGACTAGTTTCCTTGCCAGAAGGTCATGGGGGACCTTGTCGAAGGCCTTACTGAAATCCAGGTACGCTATATCCACGGCATTTCCCGCATCTACCCAGCTTGTAACTCTATCGAAAAAAGAGATCAGATTAGTCTGGCATGACTTGTTTTTGATAAATCCATGTTGACTATTAGCAATGACCGCATTTGTTTCTAAGTGTTTGCAGACCACTTCCTTAACAATCTTTTCCAGAATCTTGCCTGGTATTGACGTGAGGCTGACCGGACGGTAGTTGTTTGGGTCGTCCTTTTTTCCCTTCTTGAAGATTGGGACCACATTGGCCCTCCTCCAATCTGCTGGAACTTCTCCTGTTCTTCAAGAACTCTCAAAGATGGTTGCCAATGGTTCCGAAATGACTTCCGCTAGTTCCTTCAATACTCTTGGGTGTAGTTGATCTGGCCCTGGGGACTTGAACTCATTTAGAGCGGCCAGGTATTCCTGTACGACTTGTTTCCCAATTTGGAGTTGGATGTCCTCAAATCCCTCATCCACTCCGTCTTGCTGAGGTTGAAGATGACTTTCTTTTTGTGAGAAGACCGAGGCAAAGAAGGTATTTAGTAGTTCTGCTTTTTCCCTATCCCCTGTCAGCATTGCCCCATCTTCTCCTCGAAGAGGCCCTATCGCCTCCTTGTTTTTCCTTTTTCTACTGACATAAGAAAAGAATCCCTTTTTATTGTTTTCAATGTCCCTGGCAAGCCTGAGCTCGTTTTGTGCTTTAGCCTTGCGGACCTTTTCCCTACAGCTGTTGGCTATTTGTTTGAATTCTTCTTTGGTGATTTCTCCCTTTTTCCAGTTCTTGTGCATGTCTCTTTTGTGTCTCAGCACAGTTAGAAGTTCTTTGGACATCCATTCTGGCTTCTTTGCACTTGTCCTATTTTTTCTTTTTGTTGGCACGGTTTGCAACTGCGCCTTGAGTATTTCACTCTTGAGAAACTCCCATCCATCCGTAACTCCCTTGTCTTTTAGTATCTGTGTCCACGGAATGCTGCTCAGCGTTTCCTTCATTTTTTGGAAATCAGCTCTCCTAAAGTCCAAAATGCGGGTTTGACTTGTCTTAGTTTTGGCCTTTCTTTGTACCTCAAATTGCAGGAGCACATGGTCACTTGCCCCTAAGGATCCTACCACTTCAACCAAATTGATCAGGTCTTCCACATTTGTTAGGATGAGATCAAGAGTAGCCAATCCCCTTGTTGCCTCTTCTACCTTCTGGACCATGAAATTGTCTGCAAGGCAAGCGAGGAATTTGTTGGACTTTGTCCTCTTGGCCGAGTTTGTTTCCCAGCAAATATCGGGATAGTTGAAATTGCCCATGACTACTACATTTCTTCTCTGTGCCTGTTTGGTCAACTGTTGGCAGAAGACTTCATTAAGTTCTTCCTCTTGGCTTGGAGGTCTGTAGTAGACTCCTACAACAAGATCTTTTTGAGTCCCAGTTCCCTTGATTCTTATCCAGATGCTTTCAAGCTGGTTTCCCGGATTGCTGTCATGCATTTCTTCTGCAGCATAAGGGTTTTTGACATATACGGCTACTCCGCCTCCTCTCCCCTTTGTTCGGTTTCTGTGAAAGAGGTTATAGCCCTCGATGTCTACATTCCAGCGATAGGAGTCATCCCACCAGGTTTCAGTGATGCCTATGATATCATATTTGTGGTGTTGTGCTAAAAGTTGGAGTTCGTCATGTTTATTTCCCATGCTCTGTGAATTAGTGTAAAGACATGTGAGCCCCTGAGATCTTCCCCTGAGCTGTTTAATTGGGATTATTGTGCTTTCGGTACTTGGTCCTTTTTGTGTTTGTGCAGCCCTCCGTTTAGCCTTCTGGCGGTTCCCTGACATTGTGGGTAAAGTAGTGTTCGCAAGGCTGTTGTCTCCCTCCCCCAGTGGGCCTAGTTTAAAGTGCGTCTAATGAGGTTTGTGAGTCTGTGAGCAAAAAGGTGTTTTCCTACTTGTGTGAGATGCACCCCATCCCTTGCCAGTAGGCCATCCTCCTGGAAAAGCAGGCCATGGTCAAGGAAGCCAAAGCGTTCCTCCTGACACCATTTTCTAAGCCAGTCATTGACCTGTACTATTTTTCTGGCCCTTGTAGGACCGTGTTTTATGACTGGGAGGAGGGATGAAAAGACCACCTGTACATTACATTGCTTTAGCTTTGTTCCTAGATCTCAAAAATCATTTGTGATCTTTTGAACAGTATGCCTAGCAGTATCATTGGTTCCTACATGAATCAACATGAGGGGAGGAAGGTGATGGGGCTTGAGGAGCCTGGTGAGCCTCTGAGTGATATGGTGTATTTTTGCCCCCGGTAGGCAGCATATTTCTCGAGCCATCCCATTCTCTCATTCTTCTTTTGTCATGTATTCTGGCATGACATCAATCCTGCTAGTTAACCATTCCCTGCAGTGACATTGGCTAGGGCAACAGGATGATAAGATATGGAGGAGAAGAAGAATCATCCCCCTTTTTTCCTTTCCTGATTGTCTCATCACAACCAGCAGGAAAATCCAAAGTTGACTTAGTAGCAACAAACAACAAATGGAGTATGTGTACTAGAAACTAAACCTTTCTCACATTTCATAAATACAAAGACATTCTTGACTGCACAAAATCCAAGTGCCATGGTACTTTATCTGGATACACCAGGCTTTCATATCACAGTATGTTTCCCTCTGAAGAGATCTCCCCGTAATGGCAGTTCTTGAAAGGTTAATGGCATTTATTGCTCTTCTAATCTATCCTTTGAACCACTGATTAGCATTAAAATTGACTTGGAGGGACTTGTGGTTGAAATGACATTAATCTGGTCTTTGCAGTTTAAAAAACATGTTACCAGGTGATGACATGTTGTTAATGTTTTCTTTCTATTATTGTCTTTTGTGACAAAATATCAGAAACCTCATTTGCACCTTTAAAGTTTATCAATTTGTCAATTACTTCATCAGAAAAGTGGAAACAGGGTTATATACGAAGGGTCAATGAATAAACCTCTCTTTTTTAATGATGGTGAACAGTTAAATGATTATAAGCTTATGTTTACCAAAGACTGGTGATCTCCTGAGACATCTCCAGCTCATCCCCTGTTTGGGTATAAGCCAGAACGTCAATGACTTAAATCTAGAAATAGTTTTCTAAGGTCTACAGAGACATTCGCTGGAACACCTCAGCAAGCAAGAGTCCAAAAGTGGCAGGCTCAAAACCAGAACCTCAACCAATGGCTGATACCAAATGAGAGACTCCCCCCTGGGCACACAGAGGATTGGGTGACTTGGAAGGTGCTGAACAGACTGCGCTCTGGCACCACAAGATGCAGAGCCAACCTTCAGAAATGGGGCTACAAAGTGGAATCCTCAACATGCGAGTGTGGAGAGGAGCAAACACCTGCTGCAATGCAACCTGAGCCCTGCCACATGCACAATGGAGGACCTTCTTGCAGCAATATCAGAAGCACTCCAAGTGGCCAGATACTGGTCAAAGGACATTTAATCAACTACCAAACTCACAAATTTTGTATTTTGTCTGTTTGTTTGCTTTGTTCTGTTAGAAATGTAATATAATTGACTGTTTGCCCTGACACGACAAATAAATAAATAAAACCAAAGACTGGCAATGCTTTTAATTACAGCTCACCATGCTTATTCCAGTCAACATCATAGAGAAGAATATCCTAAATAGCAAGTAATATTAGATTATTATAGCAAGCAAAATATTGTCAAATCCATCTAAGAACAAGTACTAGAAGTAAGATTTACCCACTAGGAATGGATCCAGTAGGGGTCTCTAAAATGATCTTTGGATAAACATCTTTAGAAAGTTATTTATTTATTTATTTATAAATTATTTATTTATAAATTTATTTATAAAGCCCGAGGACTTTTCTCAGCCCTCGGGCGACTCAAAGCAGTTAATTTTGTTCTGATAAAATTAGTTCAACAATTAATAACAATGAAATTCCTTTCACTTCATAGTTTTTGATCCTTATTGATTTTGATCCCTGTTTAAAAAGCCTCCTTTGGAGGCTTTTAAATAGAGGTTGGATGGCCATCTTTTGGATGTGATTTGAATGCAATTTTCCTGCTTCTTGGCAGGTTGGACTGGATGACCCACAGGTATCTTCCAACTCTATGATTCTATGATTCCATGATTCTACTTCAATAATAGTACTATTGTGGTTAGAGATAATGTTTATATTGCTCCAGAAAAATAAAGTTGCGTGTAGGTAATCCACCTCCATTCCAAATGGTATCTACTGAAGTCTCACTACTGTCTTATCTGAAACAAAATTGTATCTTGAAGAAAAACAAAACTTTATAGCCAAAATCCTGCATCACTTACTTGGTTAAGAATATTATTGAGTATGCTTAACTTAGTAATTTCTACTGGCCTGATCCACACCCCACCACCAGCACCAATCTGATAAAAATGCAATTCACTTGTGCTCTAATTATTAGTTTATAAAAATCTTTAATTTTGGTCCCAATACCTCCCCTTAATTTTTTACAGGGAGTTGACTCATGCATGAATATATACTTATTGGGAACCTCCTCTCCTCTCAACAAATCTTTGGAAAGAGGGATATTGATTATTATTTTTTTAGAAAATCTAAGTTTTTGTAGAACAAAGTTTGAAACATAATATACTACAGTAACAACATTTCATTAATCAGAAAATCTAGAGAGTGATCATAGGCTGATATGGAAAGAATGTTCATTAAATTGATAGTGAAGAAAGCAGTATCTTAATACATAGAAAACTTACAAAAAGAAAGTATTATTCTTGCCTTAAGCCGTCGTGAAGCTTCACAAAGTAATTCCAAGAAATAATGGAAAGACAAAACATTGCAGGCATTTTATACAAGTAAAATGAAAATAAGAAAGTTCAATCAAGTTTGCAAGCAGATGTTCATCATAGAAAAATACATTAAAATTTTTAAAACTTCACTATAGAAAATAGAAAACACAAAATTTTGCAACCTAGAACATAATAAAGATAGCAAGAAAGTTTAAGATATTCAACAAAAAACAAGACTACAGGATTTTATATAACTAATAAAAGACAGGCAAAGCATAAAAATATTTTCAGCCAATTCCATAGAAGGAATGTAAGTTCAACTTAAAATACGAAATCATTAGATTAGTATTAGATTATTTGAGTGCTTTCCACACTTTAATGAATACAAAAGGTTGAAGTAGTGATGTCTTCTTTTTACTAAAATCTTTAAGTAAATGCAAGTCTTAGATATAGTAAACAATCCCACACTTATTCACATTCTATAAAACAAAGAGTTACTAAAACAAAGTTACTAAAACAAAGAGTTACTAAAAAGAGTTGAGCATTGAGGGAATCTACTCAAAGAGTCAAGCATATGTATTCTGGGCATGATTTCTGTAAAATACAAATTTGAATATAAGTCCAAAAAACCACTGTGCATATGGAAAGGAACAAAAATGACAGGAATTAAAAGCAATATGCTATGAAATGAGGGTGGGGATGGATTTTTGTATAATGTGGCAAGGGTAGGGAAAGAAAAATACGCAATCTACTGCACGATACCTACGTGTGAATGTAGCAAAATGGATAATAATCTTAAAAGAACAAACCAAATGGATAATGTAAAAGTCTGTGCAGCAGAGTGCTACACTTTAAAACTCACTCCAAAATCACTTCAGTGCCCATTTTACCAGCAGAGTTGAGCTCCCTCACTTTCTCCCTCCCTCACTTTCCTTCTTATATCTCTCCCTTCATTTTTCCTTCTGTGTTGATTCATCATGAAATGAAAACACTTGGGGGTTATTCCAGCACAGCAGAAGTTTAAGAAGTTCTGAAAAGTTCTACACAGTGACAGTCACAAAAGGAGACTACAATATTAATCCAGTTGCTAGCCCCAATGAAAGTACACCTAATGAATCAGGCCCAATCTACACTGCCATAAAATGCAATTTGTTCAATTGCTGAACAATAACTCCTTACTAATGCAAATCCCATTAACTCACTGGATCTACTTTAACAGGAGCTAGCAATTGGATTTATGCCTGTGTGACAATGAACCAACCCAACTAAATGCAGGTGCTTCCAGACAGGCATTTATCCCGGGGATTCATCCACACACACTCTAACCTCCTTCCAAAAAGCCCTCATAAGCCCTTTAAAGAAGTTATCCCACCTCCATTAGAGGGGTGCCAGAGCTCTCCTGGTGAATAGAAATGATGAGGAGCGATTTTCTACATGCCAGGAGAGCTCCAGCATCACTCTAATGGAGGCCGGTAAGTTCTTTTTTTTTTTTTAAAAAAAAAGGGCTTTTGGAGGCTTTTATGGAGGAGGTTTGTGTTCTCACAGTTTTATTATTTATTTATTTACATCATTTTTATCCCACCCTTTTCAGCCCAAAGGCGACTCAGGGCAGCATGCAGACCAAAAATCATAGAAACTATAAAAACTATAAAAATCTATACTGGGACTACTGTCTGAACTGCCTCCTGAAAAGTTCAGAACTTTTGAGGGAGCAGTCCAGACAGTGGAAGTAGTGGGTTTATCCCACACCTTCCAAAAAAGGTACAGAATAGCCCCACCAACAAATTAATTTGCCACAAACCAGGGTTTGTGGTGAACCCCCGTGTTAAAGGGGCTGATTGGGCCTGTCAAAAGGGGCTGGATGGGCCAACACGTGACATATTAGCCATCTTTTGGGAGTGCTTTGATTGAGCATGGCAGAAGGTTGGACTGCAAGGTTCTTGGGGTCTTTTCCAATTCTATGATTCTTTCTTGAACACAATGATTGTATACAATAGTTTGAAACTATCAGTGACAGGACTATGTGAATGAAATAAAGACTCTTCAGTTAACTTAATGGGAGGGAATTAATCTATAATTTGGGATAAGAATACCTCTGGAACCAGTGTGGGTTAGTTTGTTGGGCTATGACTCTGGAGACCAGGGTTTGAATCCCCATTCAGCTATTGAAACGCACTGGGTGATCTTGACCTTGTCATATACACTCCACTCCAGAAAATACCACAATTGAGTCACCTTATGGACACTGTAAGTCGGAAATGACTTTAAGGCATGCAACAACAAGACAAAATTTTGCTCTTGCTTATGTTTTTAGGGAGGGCATCCAGGAACTAGAAATGTTATCGATTTTACATGTAGATTCTTAACACTTCTTTTCTGTCCTTTCTATCTCAAGCAATCAGAACTTTAACAAAGAAGACACATTGACCGTGAAAGTGTCTTTGAAATCTGGGGGTAGGAGTAGAAAAATATTTCACATTAACCAAGTTTTTTTTTCTTTTAAAATATCTATCTAATTCAAGCCCCAGCAAGGCTCTTCATAAAAGCACAAACAGATTTATTGATTTTGCACAACTGAGAGAAACTGTGAGGGGAAAATTCTATTTATCCATCCCTAAATCATACACAAGTAATTGTGTTTGCCACAATGTAGCAAAATTAAAGTGTATATCTATGAAAACACATAAACAATGAATAATGCATTAGAAATGTGTGCATTATGAAAAGGGATTATCAAAATACATAAGAATGTCCTTGCAATCTTGCAATCTAATATAGAACAAGAATGGAATGAGAATAGTGGTAGGATTTGAAAAAGCAAAATGCCAAGGAACCAATAGATTTCCACGTCCTAAACTGAGAGGTTTTTTTTAATGTTAGCTATATCATTATTAATATAGACCTCAAACGAGAAGAGGGAGTAAGACCATAGGATCACAACCTTCATGTTTCTATAAAAAAATTCTACTACTGAAGGTTCTTCCCATTCACAAACCATATCATTATTAACTGAATTTAAATCAAAACATTTTTGTTGAACTTCAGCAGTCTGAAACCCCAGTAAGTATGGTCTTTTGGATTCCAACATGTGGAGATTCAAAAGTCAGTCCACATAACACAATTATAACACTGCATTCCACTTTAACTGCCATCCCTGCAACCAATGGAATTCTGGGATTTGTACTTTAGGAAGGAGGCTTTAGAATTCTCTCTCACTTAATGTTTTTGCTTTACCAGCCTCAAATCCCAGGACTCCTTATGCTATTTTCATGGTATTTAAAATGGAATATAGCACTACAAATGTGCAAAACAAAAGGGCCTAAAACTAGAGAACCCCTGATGTAAATGTATTCCCTTATACCAGTGTTTCTCAAACTGTGCTCCTCCAGGTGTTTTGGACTTCAGTTCCCAGAAATCCCAGTCAGCTTACCAGCTGTTAGGAATTGTGGAAACTGAAGTCCAAAACATCTGGAGGAGCACAGTTTGAGAAACTCTACCTTGCACAATAGGATTACATATCACCTGCTGTTATTATTCTCCATAGTTGTGATGGACAACTGAGGTGGACAGAGTGCATTGTCTAAAGAAACTTATTCATTATTCAAGTAGTTGGAAAGTATATGCACTCCAGACATAAGAAGTAGTTTTCACCATCACTTTGCTCTCACAAAAATGACATGTCTAAGAGGAGAGCTTTTTATATGTACGAAAGTTTTTCATGTGATCATTTTTTTCTTCCTTTTGTCTCATGAGAATGTTTGTTTGTTTTTTAGATACAATGAGTTTTTTTTCTCCAGGAACACAATTCGTGTGTGAGGACAGCTATGATGGGAGGACATAGTTGCAATGCACACAACTTATAGAATGTTTCAATAAGGTTCTAGTGAAGTCAGATCCCAGGTAAGATCCAAATTAGGAACTCTCTGGTACATTGTCCAGTCTCTGTCATGAAACACAGAAAGTGCTCACATACCACATCTGTATTATTTCAGCTGTCTCTAGTTTTGAAACACAAAAAATGCCCTGATATGCCTTTTTTCTCTAGCTACAGGGCTGAACCACTATGTTTTGCTACTAGAGAATGAACAAGATGGTGACCTCACTCTGATTACTTCAGTTTGCTTATGAAGCTGGTTGGTTCAATGACAACTGAAGGTGACTGATGGTCTCATCCTGAGGTAAAAATTAGGCGAGAGAACAATTATACCCAATGTCTTGTCATGTCAGCTAATAGAACACCTGTTTTCTGAAATGTGAAGAAAAAACTATCATCCTTGAGGTGAAAAGACAGAAAAGATCACAGCATGAAAATGTTTTCTGCAGTTCCAACAACACATTTTAATTGCCTTTAGTTCTTGTTAAGTTGTAGTGTTTCAGATGCTTTACAATTAAGCATCAAGTACATTACCACAAACTATATTTTGACATTACTGTGCCCCTATTGTTGGGTTTTCAGATATCTCAAAAGGGCTTTGTTGCTGCTATTTCCTTCTCCTTCAAAATATATATTTCTTTTCAGCAGATGTCACATCAAAATTTGATACCAAAATAATGATCTGGTTCAAAATGCTAAGAGGTGATATCCTGGGATGTTATAGCAAAGGGAACGAAAATTAGACAGATGTTTTCCATTATCACCCACAGTTGAGGTGCAGCAAGAGAATTACTTTATCACCAGTCAATAGTTGAAGCAGTAATTAGGCACTGCTTGCTTCTGATTATAAAGAAGATGAAATCCGCCTTTGTTGGCAATATTAATTTTAGCTATTACAGCCACCAAGTAGTCACTGAAAAACAGTATTGATGTGTGTGAGAGCATCTTAGGCTGGATCTGCATTGCCCTATATCCCAGGATCTGATCCTAGATCATCTGCATTGAACAAATATGAGTCTACACTGCCATATAATCTGGGATAACAAGATAATCTGGAATCAGATCCTGGGATATAGGGCAGTGTAGATCCAGCTATAGTAACACACACAATGTAAGCACTGAGTTAAGTGCCTTATAGATATGAGAACCAGCGTTTATAATCTCTTGGCTCCATGTACATGAGTACAATAGGCTCAATGACTACGGATAACAAAGATGGTGGTGGCAACCACTTTCTCTGGTCTGTAGTGAACCATGAGTCCTTCCTTTAAAAAAGTGGGGAGATGATGGCTTGAGCCCCACAGCCTATTGATCTGGGTGTGTGGTCTACCATTCCATCTGATGACACTGGGGTTGCTGCAGGGGTACAAATATAATGGGAGAAAGATAGTGCAGCTATTTGAAACAAATTGGGCGTCTTCCAGGGAATGAAAGTAGCAACAAAGTAGCAGCTGTAGGACTAAATGTTCCCCACCCATGGCTAGAATGTCTGGCTGACTAGAATGTCTACTAAAGACAAGAAAACCTTGGTTCAAATCATCAGTTATCTATGAGACTCACTCCTTGACCAAGCATTGTGTTTCTAAATCTTACTTATTTTACACTTTAATCATGAATATGTAAAATGGTAGTGGGTGTAATCATGTAATGCCCTGAAGAAAGAACAAATTAAAATGTAGCAATAAATATGTAGCAGGCGGGAATGAGAGTGAAAGAAGGGGAACATAGGGGAGGGTTTTTTAAATGTATGTGTTTGCAAAATAACAACTTTCAATACTTGTTATTAATATGTTGAATTAAATAAAAGGGCATATTACTGTAAGCATCTTCAGTAATGCAAACCAAATTGTTTAACTATCTTATTGATCAACTGCATTGTATTTCTAAAATGTAAGATATGTAACTGCACTTCCTTTCTTCGATAAAATAAATAAGCCTTTTGTGTAGTGGGCTGTGTCAGAGGTCTGGCTGGTGAGAAAGTTTGGCTGGTGAGAAAGAAATAAAATAGATTTTCCCCGCTTAGGGCTGTTTCATTATTCTAGACAACACTCCGTATTGATCCACCTCTATTTATTTCTAATTTTGTTGCCTCTGATTGAGTTGAGCTTTAAATCTTCTGATGGCTGACATGCTGTAAGGATGCAGCATTGCTTTAAGAAGTGCAAGGTAGCAATGTTCTCATTTTAAGCCCTAATTTAGTCTGATTTGCAACAATTGTGGATGTCTGGAGGAGCATTTTAGAAAAGAGGCCATAGCTTTATTATATGACTTCGATTACCTGAATAGCAAATTTCATACTAATTACTCTATGTGTGTTTGTAATAATCACATCTAGATGTCCTAGAAATGGACCAGAGAAGGCTAGGCTAAATCTTTTTTTTTTTCAGGAGGGAGAGATTATAGTAATTAGTTGGGGTTATCCCATGCCTGAATTCTTTTTACATTTACATTTTTAGAAATCATCTCTTTGCCTTCCTGTTTCTCAGTAGAACTGGCTACTTTTGGATTGCTTTAAAAATCTGAATGTTTTCAGGTCTGTAGTACCAGCCATAGTATGATCCAACATATGAACCATGTGATGTTCCTCCTCCCAAATGTAGTGAGAGTTATATCCTATAACTACAAATGTACCTAAAAGTTACAACTGCACAATGCAGGGAATTATATGACCCCTTGTTAAGTTATAAGCAAAATGCAATGAAAATATATGTATGTGGAAATGAGTAATTGTTCAATATTGGAAAGATAATAAGAGCAATCTGAGGTTTGACATTTCTACAATGGGGGCAACCATCTTCCTGTTAATCACACACATATCATATTTCTTCTTGCATCACTTTAATCTGTGACTACTTTCTTTTCTCTTTCCTCCATAATGACTAAAACTTCATGATTTTTATAATTGCCTGAATGCTCCAACACTGAAAAGGGGTGGACAGAGGAAAATAACCCCTGACTGCTAAGATCTAAGTTGCACAGATTAACTCAACTGGTTAATTTGCACATCTAGCACTTTGGACTCTATGGGCAGAATTTGCAGTCCTCTTCTTTCTTGACTTGCCCATCTATTCCAATTTTCCATATTTTTATTCTTATCCCTTTTCCCCAAGTGGTCATGAACACCAAATTTCAATCACATTTTAGAAATTGTTAAGTGCTCATCCCACCTCAAAAAAGTATACACGTCTATATTTATTCAGTGTAGAATTGTACCACTTTCACAGTGCCATTCTTAGACTGGCTAACAAGTGAGAATTTGGGTGCAATTCTCTAGAATCAGGAGAAATCCTTTAAATCTTCAGCCTGCAAAAAGGACTTGTCTTAACAAACTAAGAAGTAGTTTTTGTGCTTGTTCTTTTTGTAGCTAATTGGTTCACTGCAGTGACAAGACTCAAAGTTGTCACATTGATAGGCTGACATGTCCTCTCACAAGGCCTCAGTAATTGTGCTTTGTCAAAATATTGCATAATTTCATTGGCAAAAATACAATAGAACTACAAATCAAAAGATGCCTTGGTTTTAAATTAGATATTTGCTATGAAAAGCTTCCTAGATTTGAAGGACCTTAAGATGGTAGTGCATGCACTGGTAAGCTCAAGGTTGAACTTCTGCAACATGCTTTACATTGGACTGCCTTTGTACCAAGTTCGGAAACTCCAGTTGTTTCAAAATATGGCAGCCAGATTGGTTACAGGAATAAATATAAATATATAAAACTTTATTTTTAATCCACCCTCTCTCTCCAAGGGGACTCAGGGCACCTCCCAAAGTAAAAAAATGCAAACATTCAATGCTAGTACACATCACAACAGACAATTTACATACAATTAAATGTAGATAAATCAAAATATCATATAAAACATAGAATATAAAACATATCATAAAAGTCAAAATTACACAGATTAAAATACATATCACAATATAGGTCACCATAATTTAAAATTAATTGTTGTCAGTCTCAAAGTAAAATCAGTAGTAGTCTATGTTCCTTCTTCTCCATAAGCTAGTTCACACAAATGGGTTTTCACATGATTTTTAAAAGAAAGTTGTGATGTAGCTGTTCTAATTTCTTTAGAGAGGGAGGTCCAGAGGGATGGGGTGACCACGGAGAAGACCCCTTCTCTTATTCGCCTTCTTTAGAACCTTGCCCAGGAAGGGGAAGTTCTAAAGAACTCTACCTCAGGTTTCTTTTTCTAAAAAAATCTTTTTCCAAAAAAAAATGTGTCTCCTCGTGGACCAAAGTCCAATATTTCAAGGTTTCCTTACAGGTCCACCACATATGAAAAAAATGTGCCTACCTTTTCACAACCTTTCCAACATTTATCGGAAATATTTTTGTACATGCGGCTTAATTTTTTGTGGTGGTATACCACCTGTGGAACATTTTAATCCAGTTTTCTTTTACGTCCGTTGCATAGGTATATTTTAGTTTTCTGTTCCACATTTGTTCCCACTCCCGAAATTGAATTGGCCTTCTTAACTTTTCTGCCCATTTAATCATGCAAGGTTTAACCTGTTCTTTTTCAGTTAGCCATGTTAACAAATTATTATAAATCCTTGTTATTGTTTTCTTTTCCATCTTTAATATCTTATCCAAAATGAAACTGTTGAAATACCTACAACAAGCCATACAGTGCACGGATATGAAGTTCCTAGCACAAGCACAGGATTAAAAAGAGAACACCCTAGTAGTAGCAGTAGTGATGAAGAGAAGAAAACCGTAGAATTAATTCAAATCCCAAGGTGGTTATAAAGAGCAAACATGGGAGTACCTCCAGAAAGGTTTATGTTACCAAGTAGATTAAAAAAATTAATAATGTAATGTTTCTGAGATGTAAAGAAAAATGTAACTGTATCTTTGTATTCTCAACTTTATCTTTGTGTTCAAATGATTGTATGTAAATCTGTATGCTGGTGTTATGTTTTGCTGTATCATTGTTTGTTTGGGGCTTGTTACTTAAGAAATGAAAGGGATGTTAGAGGTCATTTCTGACGTAACAAATACTAAGTGATGAAAGGATCAATGCTGCAGGGAATGAACCAAGCCACCTGGCCAACATTGTGTAGTTACAGCCAGGGTGGGGCAGCTGCAGGGGGAATAAAGGAACCAAGGTACAACTCCTTTGCTGTGGGTCGTTGGAGGTAGTTGCTAGAGCAGGATTGTTGGAGAGGTGAATTTGGAGGAGTTTGCTGGAAGGAGTTTGGAGTTCTATAAGACTTGTGTCTCAAACAGAACATTTGGATTCTGTATGTATATATGTTCTTTTATGAACTCTGCAAAAGACAATAACTGAGTTTGTTCCTTGGTCAAAGGCAAAAGGCTTCCACGTTTGTGAGTGTCTACATTCATCTTCATCACAACATTAATTTGCCAGAATGGCCAAGGGTCCAGAGAACAGGTGGACACTTTCATGTCTCCCAAGATGTAACATTCTCTCACGATCCCTGGGTCACCTCCTCCTATCATTCCTATCCTAATGTCACTCCAATTAATTTCCAGGCAATGTATAAGGTGTTGGTATTAACCTTTAAAGCCCTACATGGTTTGGGTCCAGGTTACCTACAGAATTCTCTTATCCCATATAAACCACCCTGAACACTGGAGTCCTTTGGGAGGCATCTGCTCCAACCTGCCAGTCCCCGATTGGCAACCACCACCTAGAAGACCTTTTCATCAGCTGCCCCATGACTGTGGAATGATCTGCGGATAGAGCTCTGCCAGCCCACATAGTTTTAATGACGAATTTTAAACTTCAATTCTATGTCTAACTTTTGTATATTTCAACATGTATTTTATGGGAATAAGTTTTGTATGTGTATTCTACAGAGTGCTTTTAAATGATTATGTGTTTTGATTATGTGTTTTAGCAATGTTGTAACTCACCTCAAGCCATGAGAAGGGGGGGGGGAGAAATAATAATAATAATAATAATAATAATAATAATAATAATAATAACAACAACAACAACACAATATTCAAGTTATTATATTTGTATTAGTACTTTCATTTTTTTATCAGATGACACACAAATTTCATAGGGGGCCTTAATAGCTGCTCAGAGGCTCTGGAACTTAACTATGTTGTGATCCTCCTCAAACTACAAGGAGAGGAGGGTAAGAATTATAATTATTATTATTATTATTATTATTATTATTATTATTATCATCATCATCTTTAAGGAAAGTCTAACAAACACCTCCTTGGAGAATCTTCCACCATGTCAGGTGTCTTGACATGGTAGAAAAACACGAAATACGGAACATGAAGATGCTCTGTTTCTCAGACTGCAATTCCCTGAATCTCTGCTTGGTGAAAAACATAGTGTGAAAAAGTTAACTTGGGGAAACTATAAAATTCCCCACCCAGTATGACCAATTGCTCATAATGATCATAATAACTAGACAATTCTGGAAGTTGTAATCCTAAAAGTAACTTTTCCAAGCTCTGTTGAAAAGGTAAAATATGAATTTAACAAGGAAATGAACCACACAATATATTCTTGTTATCCATTGTAATTTAAAGAAACAGAGTTAGCATTAAGACTAGAAAAAGCTGCAGTGTTTTCCATTTGTTTACTGTGTATTTTCTATGTTTCCAAAGTAAGGCAAAATACTTTGGGACAGAAATACTATAAATTTTAGAGTCTAAAACATGCCCATTATTCAGTATGACAAACACTAAGGAACAGTCCAGCACAGAGTTACATATGCCTAGGCCCCACTGAAATCAATTATTTTAATGTATAGCCATAGTAGTTTGTTTTGTTTTTTACCTTGTTCCCACCTAACAATGTGCTTAGCTAAGAGTATTTTAAACTGCTGCTAAGTGTTTATGCTTATTCCCTGAAACAATTCCTGCATTTTGCAGAAACAGATGGGATTTGCTTTTCCTGCCACTATTTTTTACCTGAAAACAATATTTAAAAAGACTCTCGGGAGCTAGAAATACTAAAAGGCTGTACAAACATTCTAACAGGGTGAACCCAAAACAGTTCACATCCAGCCTCAAGTGCTGAAAAATCACAGCTGTGAGGCTTTTCCTTCATAACACGATGGTTTCTCTTCAGTCAATCAAAAGAGTAGTCAGCTACCTTTGGTACTCTAATAATAATAATAATAGTCAGCCCATTGTATGCTAATCAAGGTGGTCAGTTGAAAGATTCACACCTAGCCCAACTTACAAAAGCCCTTTGTCTCACCCTGGTCATTCCAAAGATATATAAACCCCTTTTTTCCCAGTTCCAGCAGACCTCACCTCTGAGGATGCTTGCCATAGATGCAGGCAAAACGTCAGGAGAAATGCCTCTAGAACACGGCCATATAGCCCGAAAAAACCCACAAGAACTGAGAAAAGAAATTTCTGTTCCCAAATACAGTATGTACCATACACTGTGATTATATTGTGTGGACCATCCCTTGATTGTGTGGACCATCCCTTGTTTATTGCTAATTGCTAATTAATTTAACTCCATGACCAGCTGGTTACCTTGTGCACTTTACTAATTGTTGATCTTGCACTTTATGCCATTAGCACTTTAAACGACTTTTTCGTGCATTTAGCCAACTACAGCACTTTAACCTTGACTGTATAGCTAGTACTGATGCAGGCCTCCATGACGCATTTTAGTTAACACCTTGGGTTATTAAGCCATCGCATTCATATTGTTGTTCTATTGTATTGTGTTAAAACACCATCCGTAATTTAACAGCGTAATCCCTGCTCTAACTGTGTGTAACTTCTACCACCCATGCTTCCATCTGCTCCTTGGCAGCTGTTGACTTGGCTGCTAATTGTATATGTGGGTAAGGATAAATGGAATAGTGCGAGGGATCTTGAATATAGCTTAACGGGACTGAAGAACACTTGGAAGGATAAGCTATGGCAAAATGCAATTATAACATGGTATGCAAACCATAACGATCCCTGGCTTATTAATATAAGCACCAAAAGCGTCATGGAGGAGGGAGAGGCTTCCGTTAACCGAGGAGCCCCCATAGAAGTCGTGGTGGGGAAGGGGAGATACGGGAAAAGGAGACCTTTAATTCGGCCTAGGGAACGCGGAACAACTTTAGTAATCCCAAATCGGTCTCCTGATACGGTAAGTAGGTGTAACCAGGATGGCGGTCCCTCGGGATTGAAAGTGGTGCTGTTGAACGCCAGATCTGTCAACGGCAAAACAGCTGTCATCCAGGATTTAATCTTGGATGAGCGGGCAGATCTGGCGTGCATCACGGAGACCTGGCTGGACGAAGCTGGAGGTGTAAATCTGACCCAGCTTTGTCCACCCGGGTTCTCTGTGCAGCATCAACCGAGATCCGGAGGGCGGGGAGGCGGGGTTGCAGTAGTCTATAGAGATTCTATTCCTCTGACCAGGACCCCCATCCCGCAGTCAACAAATTTTGAATGCGTCCACCTGAGGGTGGGTGACCGGGACAGATTAGGGATTCTGTTAGTGTACCGTCCACCTCGCTGCACTACAGTCTCCCTACCTGAGCTAGCGGGGGTAGTCTCGGACCTGGCATTGGAGTCCCAGCGGCTGCTTGTGCTGGGGGACTTCAATGTCCATGCTGAGGCTGCCCTAACGGGAGCGGCTCAGGACTTCATGTCTACCATGGCGACCATGGGTCTGTCCCAACAAGTATCTGGCCCCACCCACAGTGCTGGACATACATTGGACTTGGTTTTCTGTCAGGGATGGGAGGAAGGTGGCGGTGTTGAGGAGTTATCCATCTCTCCGTTGCCATGGACCGACCACTTCCTGGTCAGCTTTAGACTTACTGCACCCCCTAACCTCCGCAGAGGTGGAGGACCTATTAAATTGGTCCGCCCCAGGAGGCTTATGGATCCGGAAGGATTCCTGACGGCTCTTGGGGATTTTCCCGCCACCGCGGTTGGTGATCCTGTTGATGCCCTGGTCGCTCTCTGGAATGGGGAGATGACTAGGGCAATAGACACGATCGCTCCAGAACGTCCCCTCTCAAGTAGCCGATCTAAACCGGCCCCTTGGTTTACTGAGGAGCTGGCGGTGTTGAAGCGAAAGAAGAGGGAACTAGAGAGCGTGTGGCGTTCGGATCCGAGCGAGTCAAACCGAACACGGTTTGTGGCCTTTTTAAGGTCATATGCCGCGGCAATAAGAGCCGCTAAGAAAACTTTCTTCGCGGCCACTATTGCGTCTGCAAAGAACCGTCCGGCTGAACTGTTCCGAGTTGTCAGAGGCCTTTTAAAACCCACCACTCAGGATGGGTGCCCTGATGACTCGGCTGCTCGCTGTGAAGCTTTTGCTCGGTTCTTTGCAGACAAAGTCGCCTTGATCCGCTCTGGACTGGACGCCGCATTAACGGCAGTCTCTGAGGATGTAACACGAGCATCTGCTTGTCCGATTTTGATGGATTCATTTCAATTGGTTCAATCCGAGGATGTGGACAAGGTGCTTGGAGGAATGAGAGCTACCACATGCATCCTAGACCCCTGCCCATCCTGGCTTCTAAAGGAGGCCAGAGGGGGATTGGCCGAGTGGGTTAAGGTGGTGGTTAATGCCTCCCTTCGGGAAGGCATTTTTCCAGCCAGCTTAAAGCAAGCTGTAATAAAACCGCTGTTGAAGAAGCCATCACTGGACCCCACTCAATTGGTAAACTATCGGCCTGTTTCCAATCTTCCCTTTTTGGGCAAAGTCATGGAACGTGTGGTGGCCTCACAACTCCAGGCATTCTTGGTAGACACGGATTATCTAGATCCGGCACAGTCTGGCTTTAGGCCGGGACATGGTACCGAGACAGCCTTGGTCGCCTTAGTGGATGATCTCCGTCGGGAGCTCGACAGGGGGAGTGTGTCCCTGTTGGTGCTACTCGACCTCTCAGCGGCCTTCGATACCGTCGACCACGGTATCCTTCTGGGACGCCTCGCGGGAATGGGTCTCGGAGGTACTGCTCTGCAGTGGCTCCGGTCATTCCTCGAGGGTCGGTCTCAGAAGGTGTCACTGGGGGACTCCTGCTCTACCCCACAACCTTTGTTTTGTGGGGTTCCTCAGGGTTCAATACTGTCCCCCATGTTGTTCAACATCTACATGAAGCCGCTGGGCGAGATCATCCGGAGTTTCGGGGTGCGGTGTCATCTGTACGCAGATGATGTCCAGCTCTGTCACTCCTTCCCACCCGCTACTAAGGAGGCTGTCGAGGTCCTGAACCGGTGCTTGGCCGCTGTGACGGTCTGGATGGGGGCGAACAAATTGAAATTGAATCCAGACAAGACAGAGGTGCTCCTGGTCAGTCGCAAGGCCGAACAGGGTATAGGGTTACAGCCTGTGTTAGACGGGGTCGCACTCCCCCTGAAGACACAGGTTCGCAGTTTGGGTGTGATCCTGGACTCATCGCTGAGCCTGGAGCCCCAGGTTTCGGCGGTGACCAGGGGAGCATTCGCACAGTTAAGACTCGTGCGCCAACTGCGACCGTACCTTGGGAAGTCTGACTTGGCCACGGTAGTCCACGCTCTGGTTACATCCCGTCTTGATTACTGCAACGCTCTCTACGTGGGGTTGCCTTTGAAGACGGCCCGGAAGCTCCAACTAGTCCAACGGGCGGCAGCCATGGTATTAACAGGGGCTGGGCGCAGGGAGCACACAACTCCTCTGCTATACCAGCTTCACTGGCTACCGATTAGCTACCGAGCCCAATTCAAAGTGCTGGTTTTGACCTTTAAAGCCCTAAACGGTTCTGGCCCTACATACCTATCCGAACGTATCTCGGCCTATCAGCCCACCAGGACCCTTAGATCTTCAGGAGAAGCCCTTCTCTCTATCCCACCTGCTTCACAGGTGCGGCTCGTGGGAACGAGAGATAGGGCCTTTTCTGCGGTGGCCCCCCGGCTTTGGAATGCCCTCCCTACTGAATTAAGATCAGCGACCTCGCTAATGGCATTTAGGAAAAAACTAAAAACCTGGATGTTTGAGCAAGTCTTCAATTGACCTTCGTCGTGATGTTCTATCTGACCATGGATTAGCAATCAAGACAACGAATTGGATGACGATTTTAACTATGAGATGTCCCGATCTGTATTGGTGGCCCAATACTGCGTATGTTTTTTGTATGTATTCTTAATTTTAATTTTTATATGCTCAAGTGAATTGTATTTTTTAACATTGTATATTTTAACATGTTGTAAACCGCAATGAGTCGCCGCACAGGCTGAGATATTAGCGGTATACAAGCATACCAAATAAATAAATAAAAATAAATAAATAAATTATATTAGTCCTAGCATAAGTGACAATCACAACAGATGAAATGAAATAGATGTTGCAGTAAGTTTGACTGTGATAAATGTTGAGCATCTGCTTTAGGGTATGCAGATTTCTGTGTTAAACCTGGGAATACTAACCAAACCATGTACACTATTGCATAAATAAACATTCTGTATTAGAAGTTTCAATAGAAAGGAAAATTCCTTTTAAAGTGTATATAGGCTGATAACTAACAGGATTTTCCATTTCTGACCTGAGATATATATTTTGCTGCTGGACTTCATGTTTTTTCCCCAGTCAATTCAAGTTTTCACACTTGTTTGGTGAAGCACAGGACTGCTCATGAGAATTAAGCTTTCTAGCTTCAGGCTCTGTTTACCAGAGCAATCATTCATTTGTACAGCGAAAAAGCAGTTCCTGATACAGTGGAGTGACAGCTGAAAATTCTGGCTGATTGCTCTTTGCCCTCTGTCTAAGTACAGAAGAGTACATCAGTGGAATGTAACTAGCATTAAGCTCCATTCCCATCACAAATTCTCAGCAGACATATCCTATTACTCTATGCATTGGTCTTAATGAAAGAAGCAGTTCCTATTTTATAGAAATGAGATAAGATAACAGTATCATAGATGAAAAACAATTCTACCAAGAGGCTTTTCATTCTAATATTTCACAAGAGCAAAAATTTAGAAAACGCCGGTACTATTAGAATTTAGCTCCCCCATCAGCCATATTAAAATTAATATCATAACACACACAACAGTTAACACATTCCTGTCCTTTCCCTTCTTTTCTGGTTGTGGATGGGAAATAATGTAGGAACTGTGCCCTAGCCTCCTTTAAGCTGTAAAATTTGGGAAATCAGGCTGCAAAACCAATGCATATTTTAAACAGGTTAAGTTATTGTCATTATTTAAAATTATTTTCAAATACATCTTAACCCGTTTTACTTGTACACTACCCTTATTTATTTATTTATTTATTTATTTATTTATTTATTTATTTATTTTTATCATGTCAGGAGTGAACCAAAACAGTTGTATTGTATTAAAAAAACAAATAAACAAATAAAACACAAAGTTTGCAGACTTGGTATTCTATTAAATGTCCTTTGACCAGTAGCTGGCCACTTGGAGTGACTCTGGTGTTGCTGCAAGAAGGCCCTCCAGTGTGCCTGTCACAGGGTTCAGGTTGCATTGCAGTAGGTGGTCTGTGGTTTGCTCTTCTCTACACTCGCATGACATGGATTCCACTTTATAGCCCCATTTCTTAAGGTTGGCTCTGCATCTCGTGGTGCCAGAGCGCAATCTGTTCAGCGCCTTCCAAATCACCCAGTTTTCTGTGTGCCCAGGAGGGAGTCTCTCATTTGGTATCAACCATTGATCAAGGTTCTGGGTTTGAGTCTGCCACTTTTAGACTCTTGCTTGCTGAGGTGTTCCAGCGAGTGTCTCTGTAGATCTTAGAAAACGATTTCTTGATTTAAGTTGTGGGCATGCTGGCTGATACCCAAACAGGATGGGCCGGAGATGTCACTGCCTTGGTCCTTTCACTATTGTTTGCTACTCCCGGCAGATGTCAGGTGGTGTAATACCAGCTAAACAGTGAAATCTTTCCAGTAGTGTATGGTGCAGACACTCCGTAATAATGCGGCATGTCTCATTAAGAGCCACGTCCACTGTTTTAGGGTGGTGAGATGTGTTCCACACCAGGCATGCATACTCAGCAGAGTAGCATAGCGCAAGGGCAGATGTTTTCACTGTATCTGGTTGTGATCCCCAGGTTGTGCCAGTCAGCTTTCGTATGATATTGTTTCTAGTACCCACTTTTTGCTTGATATTCAGGCAATGCTTCTTGTAGGTCAGAGCACGGTCCAGAATAACTCCCAGGTATTTGGTATGCTGCAATTCTCCAGTGGGATTCATTCCCAGGTAATCCTCAGAGCTCGGGATGCTTGTCTCTTCTACCTAAGAGATCTCATGATAAAGAGTGGGATATAAATATATTAATAAATGCATAATAAAAGAATATGTTCTACTGCCAGATGCACAATACAAGATAAAACTTAAAGTACATTCAGTAAGCGCCATAACAACCTTTTGTGGGTGAAGAGTGGGCTTTTAGAATGGCCTCTCTGAATTTTGTGGCTTGGGTGGCTGGGAATGGGACTCATCTCAGAGCTAATATTGAAGTTTTTTGCTCTTGTAAATCCTGGTGGTTTGTGAGAGAGTGCCCTCAAGAAACCCTCCCAATTAACAATGGCCAGGGTGAGCAACCAAGATATTTTGGATTCCCCTTTGGGTTCTTGTGCTGGTTCAAAGGTGGTTTATGAAGGTGACCAGAAAATTGAAACCTTTCCCATGAGTAGACCCATTAAGTGGATTGACCCCCTTTTATCCCTGCAGGTTTGTAGAAGTTAAATAACTAAATCATTAGTATGTGGCCCTTTATTATCATATCTGTTGTCTGGCCTCTTTATTCAATAATATGTTCTGCCTAGAAGCAACATTTGCTGCCCAGAAATATCATCTTCTGCAAGTAAAAAGCTGTTTCCAGCACAGAAAATGCTGCTTCATGTTCCCCCTCCCCAAATTAAATTAAAATTCCATGTTCAAATATTGTGCAGAATAAGTCTAGGCCTGTAAATAATCTTTGAAAACTGAAGACTTTGAAGATAGCAGAAGAAAATTGCCAAAATTATAATTTGCCATCACTTTGAATAAAATGAGCAAAACATGGCATACCTAGTACTAAGATGGTTCAGCCAGATGGGAAAGACAAACCATAAACATGATATGCAAAGAGCATGTATTTAGTTAAATATTGATCATGACACTAGTCTCAAAACTAGTAGCAATCCTGAATACAAAACAGTTACAGATAAGTAAGTACATATAGAAAACTGTACCTTATTCCCATCTAGAAACGCGTTCCCAATTGCCTAAGATGAGGTTCCCAGTGAAGTATACCAAGGCCAGCTCAGTTTAAACCGAAGAAGAACACCACTTTAACTGCCATGGCTCAATAGCATGGACTCATGTGAATTGCAATTTAGTGAATTATTATTATTATTATTATTATTATTATTATTATTATTATTTGAAACACAACAAGATGAGTCCACAGCAGACACTCTGCTGGCTGTTGAATTGGATCACACGTCGGACACTTCCCAAGTGTCTAGGACTGTGTGATGTATCAGCGAATAATGTGTGCAGATCCCAGTAAGGTGGCCTTCAGCAGCTGGCAGATGGTAATTTTGTCACCGCCGATTGTGTTTAAGTGCAGGCCAAGGTCTTTAGGCACTGCCCCCAGTGTGCCGATCACAACTCGGACCATCTTTACTGGTTTGTGCCAGAGTCTTTGCAATTCGATTTTTAAATCCTCATATTGTGTCAGCTTTTCCAGTTGTTCCTCTGCAATCCTGCTGTCACCTGAGATTGCTACATCAATGATCCATACTTTGTTTTTTAACATGATTGTGAGGTCAGGAGTATTATGCTCCAAAACTCTCTCTGTCTGAATCCGGAAGTCCCAGAGGAGTTTGGCGTGTTCATTCTCTGTAACTTTTTCCGGCTTGTGATCCCACCAGTTCTTTGTCGCAGGCACAAGTTCTAATGAATCATATGAGCAACGGTGTTGTGCCTCTGCTTGTAGTCTGTCTGTGTGATCTTCTTGCAGCAGCTCAGGATGTGATAAATTATTTTATCTGCTTCCTTGAAGAGTCTACATTTGGGATCTGTTGTCGACTTTTCAATTCTGGCTTTGATGGCATTGGTTCTAAAGGCTTGTTCTTGGGCTGCCAGAATCAGGCAATCCATCTCCTTTTTCAGAGTTCCATTTGTGAGCCACATCCATTTTTTTCTTTGTCAATTTGGCTCTCAATTTTTCCCAAGAACTGTCCATGGAGAGCCTTCTTTTGCTAGTTTTCTCTTCTGCTCTGGATTTTTTTTATGGTATTCCCTCTTTGTGTTTTGCACTTTAAGCAGTTTACTACTATTGACAGTTTTTGACTGCCTTTCACATAATCTGCCAGTGCATGTTTCTCTTCTTCTACCGTTTGATTCACTTGCAGAAGCCCTCTGCCTCCTGATTTTTTGGGCAGGTAAAGTCTGTTGACATCACTACGCGGGTGTAATGCATAGTGGATTGTCATCAGTTTTCTTGTTTTTCTGTCCAGATCATCCAGCTCTGCTTGTGTCCAGTTCACAAATGACGGGGATGGCCCAGGTATTGAGAGCCTTGATCGTATTTCCACCATTTAATTTGCTCTTCAAAACCTTTCTGACTCTTTGGATATATTCTTTGCTGACCACATTTTTCACTTGACCATGCTTGATATTGCCCAATTGTAGTATGCCCAGATATTTATAGGCTTCAGGCTGATTGCACTTTATGGTTTGTCCGTTTGGCATCTCTATGCCCTCACTTTGTGTAATTTTCCCTTTCTTTAATGCCACTGTGGCACATTTGTCTAGGCCAAACTCCATACTGAGGTCAATGCTGAAAATTCTAACTGTGTTGGTCAGTGACTCAATTTCAGTTTCTGATTTTCCATAAAGCTTTAAATCATCCATGTACAGCAAGTGAGGGATTTTTGGTGAATTTCTTGCTGTTTGGAAGTCTAGGTTTGTTTTTTGTAGAATTAATGACAGTGGGATCAGTGCAATAATGAACAGTTGTGGTGACAGTGAGTCACCCTGGAAAATTCCTCTCTTGATGTTAACAGTTCCATAGCTTTTGTTGCCCACAAACAACTTAATTTTCTATTGTTTCATCGCATTTTCGGTGAACTTTCTAATAGTTTCACAAACTCCAATGACATCTAGACATTTGATAATCCAACAATGTGGCAGTGAGTCAAATGCTTTTTTGTAATCAATCCAAGTTATTATTAATAATAATAATAATAATAATAATATCCTGCCTTTCTCCTCATGTGGACCCAAGGTGGCTAACATCCACACTAAACAGTTTAAAAAGAGCAATACAAAAGTGAAGCACCAGCAGAGTGAAGCAGAGAAGGCTAAAAGTCCTGTAAAACAACAATTCCTCTGAATTGTTGTTTTACAAGAGCAATGGCCAATTAAATGATGTTAAACTTTATTAACTCTACAGTGTAGATTCACCCTTGTAAAACAGAATTCTGGCCAATATTTTACTATAAAATTATGAATGAAACAAATAATTGTTTAGTTTTATAAAATCAGAGGATACAGAATTCACACTGTGTGAACTGTCTACAGATAACTCTCCAATGACCTGAGAAACTGTTTGCTTCAGGTGGTTTTTGCAGATTTTTAACTCAAATTGCACTTCCTAGAACTGCCAAAAAAAAAGGAACTATGTTCCTTCCAGTGATCCTATGTTCCTTCCAGTGATCCTCAAATATCACATCAACAAAAACAGTTCAGTCCAGAAACATAGAAGAGTTTCCCAAGCTGGGAAACCCTTGCTTTTTATCATAATTTTACTTTGATCAGATTATAAAAGAAATTAGCGAACTAATTCAAGAATATAATGTGTCCTTTGAAACTCCCTTTTGCTATTAAAAGAGAAGATGCTATTGAAAATTTCATTGGAAAAAAATTGTCTCTGAGGTCTTCTTCATTTTAAAATTAATTAGTTAGTGTACTTTGAAAGACATTTTCAATCCTTTATGTGTCTCACTGGCTTGTAGATTAAACCTTAATTCTGCAATGCGAGTCATGTGCAAATATACTGTTGCTTTCGGGCCAAGTAGGGATTTTTCTCCTTTTTAATTTTTTTTAATCTGGCCTGCACTGTCACAGGGGACAAGGACAATTGGCTAAGTGTGGTGTCTTAAATAAGTCTTCATTGGCATGTTTTTGAAGGATAAGAATTGATTTTGATAAGCACCCCTGGCACCCTTTGGTGAAGGATAGGAATCTGGGGCTGCTTTGGCTGGGGGTGGGGAAAGTTACTGTCCTTCCAGCTGGTCTCCGGGTTTTCACCTTCTCTAAGGGGCCACACAGTTTCTGCTCAGTCTTCCAGTTGAATAGCTTACTTGGGAGCAACCCCTTTTTCAAAGCTGGGTTCCTTTCAGAGACTTTGGTGATCTCGTCCAGGGCAGTTGAAGAAAAGGACTAGGGGAGATCACTGCCCCAACTGCTTGTGCAACATGTTGCCCCTCTCCTGCAAATCTGATTTTTCATATTACTGAGAAACAATTAAATAGGTTAAAATTAATAAAGTTGCCCTTATTTCCATCCATATTTTTGTGTGGTATCATTATTCAAGTCAGCAAATTCTCTTAGATTACAGTGGGCCCTTGGCACCTGCAGGACCAATTCCAGGATGCACACACATACACACCAATACCAAAAAAATGTAAATGCTTAATTACATATTAAAATGAAGTAAGGAAGCAGTAAGGCCAGGGAGCCCACCAGAAGCCACACTTCTGCCTTTGAACAGCTTTTGTGTTGCCACTGCTCACAATATCCCTGAAGAAGCTGCTCACTGTCCTGTAATTAGTGGTAGTGTTCTTGTTCATTCATTCATGAATCACAGTGAAGTGAACAGCTCCCACATGGACATGGAGAATGACAGTGATAGCTATGTTCCATTGTGAGTTGAAATTGTGAATCATGAACCCAAGGATATGGCACAGCCACTGTTTTGTTCATCTCATCTTGTCAATTAGAGCTCTCTGGGCAAATAGAAGTACTTCACATAAGTTTTAAAAAGACAGGGGATGCAGAATGAAGAAACACGTTAACATTAGGGCTGGGCGGTTTCGTTTCGTAATTTCGTAATTCGTTAAAAATTCGTTATTTTTTTTTATAACGAAGCGATATTGAACCATTCAGGAGCAACTAAAAAACGAAATGAATTTTTCCAATTCATTTCGTAATTGTTTCGGAATTGATTCGTTATTGATTCGTTATTATTTCCGCATGTCTGGTGCAAGTTTTAGGGTTGCTGTTTGTTTTCTCAGTGAAAAAAAATATAATTATCACACCAACAGTCAACAACAGAGGGAGAGGGAAGCTTCAGAAGTTTTTTTAGCGTATTGCGTGATCGCAGCCGCCATTAACGAATCGATTCGTAATCAATTCGTAATTGTTTCGAAATTGTTTCGTAATTTCCGAAATTTCATAAATATCGAACTTTTTTAAAGGAAAATTTCGGAATTCTTTTAAATAACGAAACGCAAAAACCTCCTAAAAACGAATCGAGTTTAGAAACAATTTTTTCCGTTGTTGCCCAGCCCTAGATAACATGTTTTTCAAGTTCTGTTGCATGGCATACTCCCAACGATTTCATCATGTGCATGAATATTTCTATTACCAAACCTCAAGACTGTATTGATTCTTGTATAAATATATCTCTTTACTTAAAAATTCATAACCAGAAAAAAGCTCTTATAAATGTGTACAGTTAAGCAGTGTTTTCTTCCTGAGTGTTGCGCACACATTAACGGTAAATCAAACCATTAAATTCTACACACAATCTTGAAACTTTAGTATAGGAATATGGTGGAAATTTGTAGATTTCCTGAATCACATCAAAATTGGAGTTTCTGAAACCTTTAGAAAGCACTGACCACTTTATGAGTAGGTTGAATATGATTTATCAGGGCACTTGAAACATCTGCTAATAGAGTATCCTTCTTGTCTCGATTGTGTCTTAATTTATTAGCCTACATCAAAGCCTAGGCATTGACAGAAGAGCCATTGCTGGCATAATTTAGATCTGATGAAAACAAAATATAGTGGCATCTCTAGCAAGCATTAAGACATCCAAGAATAAGCAGCAGAGAGTGATGACTTAATCAGGTGACAATTCAAGGGTCAACATTAGCATTTGATTATGAACTGCATTGTAATCAATTTGAATTAAAGGTTGCAGTTCCTACTAGTTCATATTCTTTTCATCCCTGTACGCAGGGATGAAAGCTCTATACCAAGCAGAATCTGAGAATAAGCCCTCCAAACTAATGAGATCTTGAAGCTTACATATTGCTAACAACAATAAAGAAGCAGAAATAGTTCTAGATTGATGCAATAAACTATTTGTTTTTTACATTGCAACGGGTTTTCATCATCTATCATCTGTGACACTTTGTAGAGAAAAGGAGCTGTTAAAATAATGATATTTTAAAAGGTATACTATGCAAGGCCCTTGTTTATTTTTTCAAAGACACATCAGCATACAAGAGCCTCTGTATTATTCACATGCACACACAAACATGAATCCTTGAGTGCAGGGTTTTACTGGCCAAATTTCATTTCTTTCCCTGTGAAGTCTCTTTTCTGTCCTCAAACATTTATTCATTTTATATCCTGCTTTTCTCAGGAGTGGGATTCAAAGCAGCCTCCTCTTTACAGTTTAAGTAAGATGTGCATCCAAAGTTGCCAGTGAAGCAAACCTCAAACATATCTTCACACATGTTTACAAACCTTAAACATTTAAACTGCTGCTGTAAAAGGGCCTTGTTGTTATTATTTGGCCTTTGAACAGAAATGTCAGAGTCTTCTTTCTTTCTTTTTTTTTTTTGCACAACAAATGTTATGTATACAACAAATGTATACAACATTTTAGACTTTATTGCAGGAAGAAGGCAAACTGATACTGAAGCATGCTATTCCATGACTGTTGACATTTGATTTGCCTCCACCCCACAATTAACTCTTTTCCCACTATTAATGGGGGGATGTGGCTCGATAGAGTTACAAGCTGGGTAGATGCGGGGAATGCCGTGGATGTAGCATACCTGGATTTCAGTTAGGCCTTTGACAAGGTCCCCCATGACCTTCAGGCAAACAAACTAATCTAATGTGGGCTAGGCAAATCTACAGTGAGGTGGATCTGTAATTGATTAAATGGACAAACCCAGAGGGTGCTCACCATTGCTTCCTCTTCATCCTGGAAAGAAGTGCTGAGCGGAGAGCTGCAGGGTTCCGTCCTGGGCCCGGTCCTGTTCAACATCTTTATTAATGACTTAGATGAAGGGTTAGAAGGCATGATCATCAAGTTTGCAGATGACACCAAATTGGGAGGAATAGCCAATACTCCAGAGGACAGGAGCAGAATTCAAAATGATCGTGACAGTTTACAGAGATGGGCCAAAACTAACAAAATGAAGTTCAACAGTGACAAATCAAGATACTCCACTTTGGCAGGAAAAATGAAATGCAAAGATAAAGAATGGGGGACAATGCCTGGCTCAAGAGCAGTACGTGTGAAAAAGATATTGGAGTTCTCATGGACAGCAAGTTAAACATGAGCCAACAATGTCATGTGGTGGCAAAAAAGCCAATGGGATTTTGGCCTGCATCAATAGGAGCATAGTGTCTAGATCTAGGGAAGTAATGCTACCCCTCTATTTCGCTTTGGTTAGACCACACCTGGAATATTGTGTCCAATTTTGGGCACCACAATTGAAGAGAGATATTGACAAACTGGAATGTATCCAGAGGAGGGCGACTAAAATGATCAAGGGTCTGGAGAACAAGCCCTATGAAGAGCGGCTTAAAGAGCTGGGCATGTTTAGTCTGAAGAAGAGAAGGCTGAGAGGAGACATGACAGCAATGTATAAATATGTGAGAGGAAGTCACAGGGATGAGGGAGCAAGCTTGTTTTCTGCTTCCCTGGAGACTAGGAAATGGAACAATGGCTTCAAACTACAAGAAAGGAGATTCCGTCTGAACATTAGGAAGAACTTCCTGACTGTGAGAGCCATTCAGCAGTGGAACTCTCTGCCCCGGAGTGTGGTGGAAGCTCCTTCTTTGGAGGCTTTTAAACAGAGGCTGGATGGCCATCTGTCAGGGGTGCTTTGAATGCAATATTCCTGCTTCTTGGCAGGGGGTTGGACTGGATGGCCCATGAGGTCTCTTCTAACTCTATGATTCTATGAAATGTCAATAGCTTTCAGTCCTACAATATTTCCATCTCCCACCTTGTGTGATGGAACCATTCTGCAGAACTGATATCAAGGGGCAGGAATCTCCTCTGCTTCCACTTTCCCTCTCAGTATTTCTGAACTGTTTATTTTTAAATTTACTAAAATAGCTTCCTTTTAAAAAACCCCTAACAATTCCAAGAACTGTGATATTGCTTTAAAAGTAACAATAACAAAATTATAAAGCAGCACAACTCCAGGAAGACAGGATTACAGAGGCATATAGGAAAGTGTGGGAGTATGGATTGGCGGATTGGTGTAGTTGCGCGAATAGAGAAAGGTACAAGAATAAGTGTCTTCATGCGGGTGGATTTTCACTATCAGTGACTGTACAACTACTGTGTAATAGTGGCTTCACACATTTTGTGAATTTGACAAAGTAGATTCTACACTAAGCGTCCTCTATTAAAAGTCATGAGGACTACAGAATGAAAACAAGTCCTCAACACATACCTTTCAGAATATAAAAAAAAATTGCATATACAAAGGGATACTTTCAAATACAAAATTTCTCATGTAGAATTCACCTTTAGTGCACTGCTACTTTGTTCTGGTTTATATCTATTGAAAAATGCTAAGTTTCTTAAACAAAGCATGGGGTCATCTATGATACTTTTTGCACATAAGTTTTGAAATATATGTATATTTTATTTTAGTAAAACCTAATTTGCTGTGCAAATATACACTGCCCAAAGAGTTTTAAATCAGTCAGTGAACACAAAGTAATCCAAAGCTTTCCAGAAATTGTAGATTTTTTTTTCAAATTTAGCCTTAGGACTGTAATTGATTTAAAACTACCTAATGTGGGGAAAGTCCTGAGTAAGCAGGACAAAATATACGGGTTTTAATCTCCGAGACACTTTTAAGGCTATGAAAAAGGATCAAGGATTTTAACGGTTCTTTTAATATCACATATTAATAATGATCATTTTATAAAATTAAATAAGATTCTTCAGCCAGCAACTAGGGTGGGATTGCCATTGCAATTTCATAGTATGCCTGATTTTTCTTTCTTTGCCTTAACAATATAACAATAGTAAATGGAAAAGCATACTTCGTTGTTGTCACCCTCTCCCCCCCCCCCCCCACCCCGCTAAGTGCAGAGTTTTTCAGCCTGCAAGCCATAGGCACAAAGAAATACAGCTTATATTTCTGAGTGTGGACTAAAGACCACGAATGATAATAAAACACTCTCTTTATGTTTTCCCACAATGTATCTATAAGTGTTTAAAAGATAAAGGTAGAAAAGAACATATTTCTATTTTGGATTTGTGAAATTATGCCATACAGGATGAGAGAATTTAATATCAAAATTGCATTTTATTTCTAAGCAGATATACCTATCTCTTTATGTTTTCCCACAATGTATCTATAAGTGTTTAAAAGATAAAGGTAGAAAAGAACATATTTCTATTTTGGATTTGTGAAATTATGCCATACAGGATGAGAGAATTTAATATCAAAATTGCATTTTATTTCTAAGCAGATATACCTATTAAGCAAATATATAGAAAATCACCTTCAGTTTCATGACATCAAATACTCACTGCAATCATTTAAAAATATAGAAAAGGGTCCATTGTACCACATAGGGATTATAGAGGGCAATTTTGTCATATTTTTGAGAGGGGAGAGCACACAGCAATGCCTTTGGGAAACACTGATATTGCAACTACTCAAAGCAATCAAGAATTAATGGTGAGATAAAATGCATGTTTCACAACCCACAAGAGATGTTCATTATTATATTTACATCCCATTGAAAAGGGTGTGTGAAATCAGAAGAGCAATCATAAGATTATAGTGTTGTAAGAAACCATAAGGACAATCCAGGCTGGATCTACACTGCCCTAAATCCCAGGATCTGATCCCAGTTTATCTGCTTTGAACTGGATTATATGAATCTACACTGCCAGATAATCTGAGATAAGAACATAATCTGGTATCATATCCTGGGATATAGGGTAATGTAAAACCAGCCCCAGTCTTAGTTTAAAATCCTTCTGACTTCACCACACTCCAAAGCAGTGCATTGCACTCTCACAGGGTCCTATCTACACTGCCATATAAAATCCAGATTATTTTATTTGAACTTGATTATATGGCAATGTAGCCTCATATAATCCAGTTCAAATCAGATAATCTGGACTATCTACTTGATAAACTGGAATCATATGGCAGTGTATATTCAGCTGGAGCAGAAGAAAACAAGGTTGCTCCACCTTCAATATGACACCTTTAGAAATATTTGAAAATGGTTGTCATGACCCCTCTTAATCTTTCATCTCTAAACTAAAATATACACAGCTCCCTAAGCCACTTCTCACAGTGCATAGTTTACAGACCATTCTCAGGACCATCTACACTGCCATGTAATATCCAGATTATCTGCTTTGAACTGGATTATCTGACAGTGTAGATTCAAATAATAATAATAATAATAATAATAATAATAATAATAATAATCTTTATTTATACTCCACCACCATCTCACCAATGGGGACTCAGAGCAGCTTACATAAGGCCAAGCCCAAATAACAATTACAATAAAGAAAATCCAAAACACAAATTGAAAACGCGAACAATAAACAATAACATCATAGTTACATAAAACATATGAATGCATAACAATATAAAAATTACAGTAAACACAGGCACAATAACAATGGGTGGGTTACATGTCATGATTGAAAGACAAACTAATTAAAACTAATTAAAAACTCGGGTGAGATAAAAGAGAGAAGCAGGTAATTTGCAGAGGAGGGCTAATTATAGCGGGAGTTGTGGAATCAAGCTTTCCCACAAGGGCGGAGGACACGTATACTCCAATGACAGAACTTTGATGCTGAGCGATTATGTGTGAAATTATATACCTACTCATCAAAGGTGCAATGGAAGAGCCAGGTTTTGAGGTTCTTTTTAAACATTTCTAGGGAAGGGGCTTTCCTAATTTCTCCAGGCAGTGAATTCCAGAGTCAGGGGGCCACAGCGGAAAAGGCTCTCTCCCTTGTACTCACCAGACGAGCTTGTGAAACTGGCAGGGGCGAGAGAAGGGCCTCCCTGGAAGATCGGAGGGCCCGAGATGGTTCATGGAGGGAGATACGGTCACAAAGGTAGGCGGGTCCCGAACCATTTAGAGCTTTATAGGTGATAACCTGCACCTTGAATTGGGACCGGAAAATAAATGGCAGCCAGTTGAGCTCCTTAAACAAGGGGGCTGACCGCTCCCTGTAGGTCGCCTCAGTTATTAATCTGGCTGCCGAATGTTGGACAAGTTGTAGTTTCCGGGCCGTCTTCAAGGGTAGCCCCATGTAGAGAGCATTGCAGTAATCCAGTCTAGAGATAACTAAGGCCTGGATCACCATGGTCAGACTTCACAAGGTAAGGTTGCAGTTGGCGCACAAGTTTTAATTGCGCGAAGGCCCTCCTAGCCACTGCCGACACCTGTGCATCAAGCATCAGAGCTGAGTCCAGGATAATCCAGTTGAAAGTAGATAATCTGGATTTTATGCCAGTGTAGATGGGGCATCAATGACTGCAAACAGCTTGTTTAATGATCTGCTCTAGAATCTTTCCAGGCATAGATGTCAGGACAACTGGAAAATAATTATTTGAATCCTCTCACCTCCCCCATTTTTGAAGATGGGGGCAACATTTGCTCTCCTCCTGTCTGTTGGGACTTCTGTCCTTCAGAAATTATCAAAGATAATTGCAAGTGGTTCTGAGATCACTTCTGCCTTGCTTTTTTAATATCCTTGGTTATAATTCATCTGGCCCTGGAGACTTAAATTCATTTAGAGTAGCCACGTATTCCCAAATTACCTATTTAATTATTTTCCCTACTGCACCATTTGTGCTGTTTCCCCCAAGTTAAATAATGTTTTCCTTTTGGGGGAAAACTGAGACAAAGAGGGCATTGAGTCTTTTCTCTGTCCCCTATTAGTATTTCACCATCTTTTCCACACAGTGGCCCTACCATTTTCTTGTCATTTCTTTTCTGGTGGGTACGATCAACAAGCTGTTTTATTGATTTTTAGCAAGCCTAGGCTTAATAATTTGTACTTTAGCTTTTTTGACTTTTTCCTTACACATGTTGACTATTTGTTTGCCTTCGTCTTTGGTGATTTCTCCCTTTTTCCATTTCTTGTTCAAGTCCTTTTAAAATCTTAACTCAGTTCAGTTTCTTAAGCCAATCATCCTGATTTCTTTAAACACCTCCCTTTTTTTCTTCTCAGTGGAACTGAAGCAAATGTGCATTAATATCCCATTTTTAAGAAACTCAAATTCATTGTGCTTTTTCTGAACACTTTTTCACACATAGGTGGAAAAAAGAAGTTTGGGAGAATGCATTTTAGAGACCCTCTATAGGAGCTTATAGTGCCCCTTTCTAAATTATTTGAATCAAGTGTGTTTGGAGTCCTACATATCACATATTCACCAGGATAGAAATATGTCAGATGCTCTAGTAAAGTGGTTCCCAACCTCTGGTCCTCTGAGTGTTTTGGAGTTCAACTCCCAGAAATCCCATCCAGCTTAAGTGCTGAAGTCTAAAACACCTGGAGGATCAAAGGTTGAGAATCAGTGCACTAGTAGGTTAAAAAGCATACTTTTTCTTGTTTCAGGTAATTCATATTGGATACACCTTGTCCCTAAAGCATGTGTGAGTGAAAGCCACCCTCAAGCTGAGAGCCTCATTGATATTTTGCTCTCAGACAACGGTCATAAAAGGGATAAATGATGTATGTGGGTAGACATGAAGCAGAAAGAATTTTGAGCACATAGATCAACAAAGAAGTGAAAACAAAAGGACAGGCATTTCTCGGTCCTTAAGTACTATATCCAAATACTGATGCTCCTTCACTTCCAACAGTGGTACCCTATGGAGTTCTTTTCCCCTTGGAAAAATGACTGACCCTAAATGTGTTTTAATCAACAATTTTAAAAATCCTCTATCCTTTTCCCCTGCTTTTCAACTGAAACTTTTTATATCCTTTCCTATTGATTGATATTTTGACAGAATATTTTATTAAAACTTCCTGTATTTAACATTGATTATGTTGAATTTTATTTTTATGGAAGTATTTGTGTAGTTTTTATGCCCTAAGTTACCTTAGATAAAGCATAGGCTTGAAAAGGCAATTAAGGAATTGATCAAATAATTATATAAAATCACCCGAGGAGCTGCTGAATTGGGAGAATCTTGTTGCTTTAGCTAGCAAAAGATGCCTCTGCAGCATCTACCAATACGGACTCTTCTCTAAGGTCTATTGATATACTTATTAATTAAGACATTTTACAATAGGAATATTTTTACAAAATGCTCGCAGCAACACCTTAACAAGTAAGTGTCCAAAAGTGGCAGATAAAAACCTGGAAACTCATACCAGATGAGAAACTCCCTCCTGCACACACAGAAGACTAGGTTACTTGGTTCCACGAGATGCAGAGCCAATCTTAAGAAATGGGACTATAAAGTGGAGTCCACAACATGCGAGTGAGGAGAGGAGCAAACCACAGACCACTTACTACAATGCAGTTTGAGCCCTGCCACAGGCACAATGGAGGACCTTCTTACAGTGACACCAGAGGTACTTGAAGTGGCCAGCTTCTGGTCAAAAGAAATTTAGTATAATGCCTACTTTTAAACTTTCTTTGAGGTTTTTAAAATATATTTTAACTGTATTCTCAAGTTGCTTCTGACACTATAAATAAATCTTACATTTGCAGAAGTGATTAAAATATTATTTTTTCTCAGCCTCCCACTTTCCTACTTGGTCCAAAGCTTACCTCACTTGCTACAAACTGAACTCAAAGTAGAAATATAGTTTGCATTCAATTAACTCCTCAGTGGAAAGCATGAAATAGAGCAAAATTTCACCCATCCCAGTAGGCTTAGTGAACTGGTACAGCCTCTCCTAGCTTGTGTGTTCTTTTTCAAAAGGCGCATCTACAGAAATGCCACATAATCCAGGGCTGATTCAGAGTGTGGTACTACTGATCAGTCCTGGGGGCTCAGAGATAGGATGGGGAAAAGGAATGATTGTCCCTTCTTTCTCCCTTCCCCTTTCCAATTGCTCTCGTACTTCGGCCAGTGTCAACACTTGCAACAAGTGATGGCCACCAGCAATTTTGTGTCCCATGATCACTGCAGTGACCAGGACAGGATTATTATGGCAGGTGTCATCCCTTGTCCCTGGGACATCTAAGCCTACATGGGCATCCTTGTGTAAACTGACCCAAAATGTGGGGATACCACAGAGCTTTGGGAAAGCTCCAGGGCATCCCCTGACTTTTGTTAACATGGGGCAAAGCTGTGATGTGGCCTTGCCAGGTAGATAGGGTAATTGGTGCCCTACAATCCCCCCCCCCCCCCCGCTACCTCCCTGCCACAGTCAACTCATGTAGATTACATTTACCACCTTGATCATATTCTGATGTTACTTTGTCATATATGTCCTGATTTTCATTTGAGAAATATTTCATAAAATACAGTTAGAAATCATTACATATTACATATTTTGATTGTCTGTCCTCTGGTGTGCTGCAAATTAATGTGTCAAGAGAACAGACAGAAGATAAGAAGGAACAATACTAGTGATTCAGATAAGAAAAGAGAAATATGTTTTTGGAATAGAGGCTAGCATTGGATTCATAGTTCAGACTGTTGGAGAAAGGATCTAGAGAGTTATGGTGGTGGAATATGTTGCTAAAATAGAAAATACTTCTGTTAAAATACAATTTCTGTTGAAAGACTTGCACAGTGGAATAAATAATAGTTTTGCAAGTATCCTTGAGCTTCCCTGAGTGGCAAACTGCATCAGAAAGTATTATGATAATTCAAATAGAAATTGATATTTCTAATAACAGTGTTTTACACATACACACACGCGCGCTCATACACAAGAGGAACTAGTAACACAATATAAAATGGTTACATTTTTCAGTTTCACTAGATTGTCAGTAACCTCATAAACTATTAATTGATTGTGCTATATTGTATTTTTTTAGTCATCCTACAATACAAATTCTCTGCTCGCTTCATAAAGCAAGTGTAATATTAATATATAATATAAACACAATTAAAGCAGAGATTTGAAGTATCTGTTTTTAGTTCAAAGTAGTGTAATATGGTACAACCCAGCCTCTTCGTACTACTGCTAAATAGTGGGTTGTTAGTTTCATCTCTTGGGACCTCATTACATTAAGCAACTCAAGCTGGGGGAAAGTGGGGGCATCTGTGGAGCAGCAGGGAAAAACCAGCAGACAGTGGGGAAAACCATCACTCACACCCCACATCACCTGCATTGACCCCTTCCCCATTCCATGGGGAGGAAACATGTCATTTCATAGTCATGGGATAGCCGATGAAAAGGTTCTCTGGGTAGTGATTGTCAATTGAGTTCTGGCAAGCTGGAGCAGAAGCCCTCCTGGGGTCTTCAGTGTTCAGGGAGGATGATATGTGAGAAGGCGATCCTTAAGGTAACATGTACCCAAACCATGTAGGGCTTTAAAGGTCAATACCAACATCTTATATTCTGCCCAGAAACTAACTGGTAGACAGGGGAGTGATTTTAGGATAGCTGCAATCTGCTCATTCCTAGATGTTTCTGTAACCAATCTGACTGCCATATTTTGAACCAGCTGGAATTTCCAAACTTTGTACAAAGGTAGCCTAATGTAAAGTGCATTGCAGAAGTCCAACCTTGAGATTAAAAACCCATGCACTATCATCTTTGGGTCTTCCAAATCTAGGAAGGGGTGCAGTTGGCATATCAGCTGAAGCTGATAGTAAGCACTCCTGACCGTTGCATCTACTGAGCTGACATTTGGAGAGACTCCCAAGCTGAGAATACAGTCTTTTAGGGGGAGTGTAACCTTATCCAGAACCGGTTGACACACCGCCATGCCCAGATTAGGACCCTTGATGGCAAGCCCCTCTGTTTTATCTGGATTCATTTTCAATTTATTTTTCCTCATTCAACTCATTACCTCCTGGCTCAAAAGATATTGTTGGTAGGGAAGAAAGTGACATCACTTATAAATATTACAGTCTCTGCTAACTAATCTTTTAGGGATGCAGCTTCTTTAAAAAATAGTGTCTATTGTTGGAATATATGAGAAATGATTTGGAGCTCCATGGCAATCAATACAACCAAAAAATGATTGAACCAGTACGAACCAGGAATGGCTCTACTGAATTGGTGGGACTTTGTTCTGCCACCACAGCAGAATGGAGGCAGGCACTGTAGCTGCCTCCAAGGCCAATTCAAAGTACTCCCCAGGCCAGTAAGTTGCCTGGGCAATTGGGTCATGTAGTAAGTGAGCAGGCAGGAATTTTTTTACATTCTGTGTTGTGTAAATCTCTGTCCTCGTTTTGGTGAGTTTATCTGAATACTACCAATAGTTTCCTACATTAGCCATGTACATCATTTTGTGTGTTCGACCTTTCTCAAAAATGCTCTGCAAATGTGAAAATACTTAAGGGAAAGTGCACAATTTCCACATGGGGCCTTGGGAGATTCAGAGATGCTATTTTTGTTAAGACTGATTCTAACAAAAATTCTTTCTGTCCCTCTCTATATAAAAGTTATATAAGGAAAGTTATAAAAGTTGTATAAATACTGGACAAGCTCTGCTGCCAATATAATTCAAACACTTCCCATTTTGTACAAAATGTTCTTTTGTGTCCAGTCTACTATTTCTTCACCCAAGGTCAAATGATACCTTCTCTGATCCAACCTTGAAAAATATAAACTGCAGATGAAGCAATTTTCCTGGCTTATCTCTGCTAATATTGGAGGGAATGTAGGAGTTTCTTTATACACAGCAGTGCTACTGAGCTTTTATTGGCACTGACCTGTGTTGCTTTGTTCAGACACATAAAGTTTCTACTCAAAAAGGAGGTTAAAGGTAAGCTATGAATATAGGATGGTCCAGTTCAATGTGAATCCTAGAGAGATTTTGTTTTGAACCAACAGAAGATTTAGCCATGTGCTTGCTGCAGTTATTACCAGCAAATCCAGGTCTTCTACGGACAGTGAACCAGAATCCTTTCATCACAGCCTTGAAATTATATTAAAAAGGCCTAATGCAGAAATATTTATATTTGTTTTCTTGAGAAAGTAGGTAGTTGCTAATCAATAGCAAAAAGTGTGGCATTACTTTATTCATTAGTAATGCACTTTATAATTTGAAAAGCAATTTTCAAATTATTACTAATGAATAATGAACATGTTGCTAATGAATCCATTTGAAAAGCAATAAATTAACAGTGCATTATGAATAAATAAGCACACAGAAATGCAAATGGCTGCAAATTCTACAAAATGACCACCCCTTGAAGTTTGATAACAAATAAACAAGTAGAGAATGTTGCTGCATTCTTACTTTCAACATATTAGAATTAAATATTCCCACATGCTGATTTTAACTATTAAAATATTTCAATAGAATATCAGTGAAATGTCTATGGATGTCCAAGCAAGAGAAAATAAATGAACATTATCTGCAGGTGGTATTATATATGAACATCACTGAATAAAATGATTTCAGGATAACATGCAATGTGTTGGTTCTATAGAAGTGTGACTGGTTCTTTTATACATGGTGGAAATGTGGAATCATAGGGTATTTCTGGGGAAAATACAAACCATAATAGTCTTTAAAACTTTGTGATATAAGTTAAATTGCTAAACTTTCTTGTTGCATTCATTAGATATTTATGTTCTCCCAAAATACTAAATAGCAGTACTTAATTGATATTGGAGGGGAAAAGATGGCAAAATATTGGGCAACTAAAACAATTGCCTCCTATGGATTTCTGGTTAAATAGCTGTTGGTTTTTTTTAAAAACGTATAAACTAACTTGTGTAATACATACCTGGACCTGTGTGATTAATGCTTTTGCAGTGAAGGATACCCTTTTAATGGCCTCATTAGTCAGGGCCTTTTGGAGGTATAGAAGGACTCACTAGACCCTTCATATCAGAATAATCATTTGATCCACTCTCTCACCTCTCTTCCAGGCAATACTGAAAGGAATGTGATTCATGTTTCAATTTGAGGCATACACGTGGGGGGGGAGATAGACTTAAAAGCCACTGACTCTGGGCCCTTCCAGACAGGCCCAAAACGCCGGGCCTGTTTCACTTTTACCTGAGGGATCCAAATGACAACTCAGGTAAAAGCTAATTATTGCAGACAAAACTGGGTTTTCCCAGTTTACTCTGCATTAATTAAACACCTGTGATGATACGGACCTTAAGCTAAGGTGTGGATCCTGTGGGGATTGACTCTTTGGAATGCTTTTGATGGAGAGTGGGACTATCAAATGACTTCTTCAGGTCCTAAGAACCAGAAGTAATTCTCTGAAGCTGAGCTAAGGGTTTTGCTTTCACTTATAAGGTTCTAAGACTTGAGTGGGAATGCTGTAGGTTTACCTCTAGAAAGTGGCTGTCTGAGGAGTAATCCATCTTTTGGATTGCCATCAGGGAATCAGCTGTTTTGCCCAAGGGAAGTTTAGAACTGCATTATAAAGTCAGTATAGACAAGGTCTGCGCAATCTTCAGCCCTCCAGGTTTTCATCTTCAGTTCCCAGAATTTCTAGCCATTGGACAAGCTGGCTAGGGCTTTTGGAGTAGAAGATCCAAATATCTAAAGGGCCGCAGATTGTGGAAGCCTGGTGTAGACTCATATACAGGCAGTCCACAAGTTACAAACATCTGACTTACAAATGACTCATAGTTAAGAATGGGGTGAAACAACAGGAAGTGAGAGAAATCTACCCCTTGGAAGGAAAATTCATTCCTGAAAGAGTTATCATGGGGGAAAACTGTCTCAATTGCCTCACCAACCCTTGTTTCCACAACAAGAAAAGCTTTTCAAAATTCAATTAACACAGAGACAGAAAATGAGGTGAAACCTTCTGAACCAGGGCATAGGCAACAAAACAAATAGCACAGGGTATATTAACAATTTCCTATGCCATCCAAAGCTTGTGTGTGTGTGTGTGTATGGCTGGAGTTAGACTTTTAGAAGTACCTGTTCTAACCTACATACAAATTCAACTTAAGAAAAAACCTATAGAACCTATCTTGTTCATAACTGCATGTTATGTGATTCAATGCAGTTTAACTGCATTATATGCATGTAAATGGGGCCATAGACATCTTGTCTCAGCTGAACCCACATCAGGTTGACACACACACAATTCATATAACAAATGAGATACAATACAACAATAATTTATTTGCTCTGAGGCTGGATCTACACTGCCCTTTATCCCAGGATCTGATTACAGATTATATGCATTGAACTGGATTTTATGAGTTCACACTGCCAGATTATCTAAGATAAGCAGACAATTTGGGTTCAGATTCTGGGATATAGGACAGTGTAGCTCCAATATGAGTTCAGGAATGTGATTATACAATAGTGTTTTTGCTTTACTTCCTAATAGAAAGATAAAACATGGATTAGTAGTAGTACTTCTTTTCAATAAAGTTTTCTGGCTTTAAAGGATTGTACTAAATGGATGTGTATAAATAATTGCACAAATATGGGTATGATAAATAGATTTTTAAAATGCAATAATGAGCAATTGTTACTAATTATACAAGGAACCAAATGTTTCCTCGTTGTTCTAATGCCTGAATAGGATATCATTGTTCATTGTTACTGTTTTAAAAACATGAATAATGAACAACAATTTTACTTTGAACATCTTTACTTCCAATCTCTTTTCTAAATCAGTGCCATCTGTCATTCTGCTTAGATTTTTTTCCTCCTTTCCCACAGTGGAATGTTGCGTATATGTGTTTCTGTGTGTTATATGCATGTTTGTTGGAATTGATTTACTATTTGGGGTTTATTTCTTTATTTCTGTTGCTAAGAAAATGCTCTCCTTGAAAATCTTAAGCTACTGCATGTGTGTGTGTGTGTGTGTGTGTGAGAGAGAGAGAGAGAGAGAGAGAGAGAGAGAGAGAGAGACTGAGATGATTAAAAACCATAATCACACCAGATTTTGGAAGCAGGGTCAGGCCTGGTTTATTACTTGGATGAAAGACCACCAGGGGATAGCAGTTACTGTAGGATATATGTGGAGGAAGGCAATAAAAAGCCATCTTTCAGCATTTGTTGTCTTAAGAAAATCCTATGAAATTCATGACGTCGCCTCAAGTTGACAGAGGACTTGAAATCATCTACATTACATTCCAATACTTGAGAGAAAGAGAGGCACAGTTATGACTCAACACATCTGTTTACATTTAGAGACTCTCTTTAGGACATGGCTATGGAGATTGCACTATTAGTTATCATTGCACTACATGGCACAAGAGAGGGACTGGGAACAAAAAAAATTGCACATAAAAATAATGTCTGAGAGAAGATTTCACAAAGCATCTAATACTATGGTAGTCTTTTGGATTTTGGATTAGGAAGCATGACTGCTAGAAGTCTTAAGAGAGATCTATCAGTATTCACACACACACAGAGAGAGAGAGAGAGAGAGAGAGAGAATATAACCTTGGCCACCTCACAATTTTAAAAAGTCACTAAAGGAAATATAAAGAGAATGAGAGAGAATTTTTGTTAAAAATTCAATACATGCATACTTGGAATCACAGTTATAATGCTCATTTTGTAAAAGAGTATGAGACACCAGTATGCTAAATACTTTAAAGAGCAAAATGTGAGTGAGGGGAAAGAGCAGTTTTCATATCCCATTAAATCCACTAAATGTTATTTTCCTTATGTAGGGCTCAGTGTGGGAGTAGAATGCTGTGTTTAATGAGCTCCATCTCATTTGCACTTGACAATTCAGTTCCTAGATGACTAAGTCCCTTAGTCGCTGCACAGAAATGACCATCCTGTAGTATATCTTTTTTATTTATTTAAACATTGCATCCTTATCTCTGTTAATTTCTGTCCAAATATTTTATTGTATGTGGAGAGTTGGCAACACTCTTACTCATCAACTAACTTAATTGCAGTCTATGGAACTGACGTTTGAATTTCCTTAAGAATTCCAACTGGCATTGCAATGATTTGAGCAAGAAGATCCCCATTCCTGATAAAAACAATTATATTTGTGCATTAAGACAGTGTGGTCCCTTTCAGACAGCTCCCAAAATGCTGTAAACCCTGCTTTTTATAAAATCCAGATTATTTGCTCTGAACTGAATTATATGGTAGTGTAGATTCAGATAATCCATTTCAGAGCAGATAATGTGGGTTATTTGATTTGATAATATGGATTATATGGCAGTGTAGAAGGGGCCTGCTCATATCATGAAACGCTTCATAGAAAAGACCTTGTTAAGACAGAAGGCAAAAGAGAAAAACCACATTCCAGGTGGACAGATTCAATTGAAAAGCCACAGCCTTGAATCTTCAATACCTGAGCAGGACTGAGCATGACTTGAAGGTCTGTCATGGTGGCACCATAAATTGATGTTGACTGGATAGAAGTGAACAATTGATTTAGGGATTCTGGGAGCTTTTGTGTAAGGTTGTGAGGGGTTTTTTATGGGCGAAAACATTTCAGGAATAATGCATGACATCACATTGAAAATATGCGAAAATTACAAAATGGTACAATGTGGGGTTAGGAAAGTTCAGTGATCACAAAGGTGAAGTTCAGTAGTACATTTAGTTCATAAGCCATATTTTGTCCAGTCTTGGTGTGGGTAGCAGAAAGAAAAAGACCAGTTATGAAGAAGTCATATGTGAAATAACACTGGTCTGCTTTCCTGCACTCTGGAAAAACTGCAACCACAAGGAGTTTGCAGTCTTATGGCCAATAAATAAAACAGCAGAGATTGGAAAGAAACCACAGCAAATTTTCTGACTCTTTAAGGTGTCCTATATCAGGAAGACATTTCCAGGGTTTGGATTTTTATTCTTGTGAAATTATTTGTAAGTCATTAAAACAACAAGCATACTTACTCACTTAGCTACATAGACAGTCACACTAGTTACTTGGTAGCTAGCTACACTGCCCAAATTAATAACTACAAGGCCAAAATGGCTATGGGTTGTAAAAACAGCATGCAACATGTAACTTTGCTTTATATTCAGCTGGGCTCTGTTTTGATTTGACTTTGAGCAGATGAGGAAATGAATGTAAACACATTCATTCTGCTTTCTTAATGCTGAAATTACATACAAGCTGTCCATTAGTATTTCACCAATCCTCTTGCAGCTCTTTGTAATGTCACCCAATGGGTTTATTTAACATTAAGCAATAATAAATAGAAAGGTGCATTTATTTCAGTTAACAAATGCAAAATACAATTAAGTCAAACATAAAATAATTGTCCTTTCCAAATGCTCCAGCTCATAATTGATTTTCAAAGCCCACTCCCATTATTGTTTTAATGTACAACACCAGAGAAGCATTTTAGATTTCATTATTCAAGTTAGAAAACTCAAAATACAATTTAGTTGCCAGTATGCTTGCATGCATTTTAGTGGAAATGGAATGGCTTCGTTACTGAACAAATGGACGTCTACTTAACCAGCTATTAGAGCTCTGCAAAGAGATCCACTCATCTGAGAGTAGAAGTAGAAAAGACATCTGGAAACATATCTTACTTATGGTCTACAAAGAACATAAGCATGATTTTTTTTAAAAAAAATTATCATTGGGAAGACACTGTGATGCGCCTGAAATTCTTTTTTCTTAAAAAAAAACATTACACACATGCAAATGTGAATGAACAAAAATGTCTACACTTGAAAAATATGCACAAACAGGATTAAATCAAAAGGAGAAATACATAGACAAACATACATTAGAAAAATCAATATAATGTTTCAGTAAGGTGTACCAAAGTGGCATGAATTTCCGTAAGAAAAAAGTGGAAGGGAAATCTCACCACACAATGAAGATTCTGAACAGAAGTTTACAGGTGAGTGCAATTTTTACAGCCTTTGTTGAACATTACAAGCAGTCCTAAGTTACAAACAAGATAGGTTATGTAGGTTTGTTCTTAAGTTGAATTTGTTTGTAAGTTGGAATAGGTATATTCCAGAAATGTAACTCTGGAAATAGAAATAGAAATAGAAATGTGTGTGTGTGTATGCTTTGGATAACACAGGAGACGATTAAAAGCCTGTGGGTTTTTTTTGTTTTTTTGTTTTTTTTTGTTTTTTTTTTTTTTTGCAGTCTGTGCTCCTGTTCAGAAGATTTCACCTCACTTTTCGTCCCTGCAATAATTGGATTTTGAAAGATTTGGCTTGTTGTAGAAACAAGATTGTGGGATAAACCTTTGGTTGAGACACTTTCCCCTATGATCACTCTTTCAGGATTGAATTTCCCTTCCTGGGGGTAGATTTCTCTCACTTCCTGTTGTCTTGCCCTCATATTTAACTATGAGTTGCTTATAAGTTGGATGTTTGTAACCTGGAATTCTGCATTATCATGAGGAGTTGTTTAGATGCCTTATAATAATGTGCCCTCTACAGCACAGCAGTGTAGATGGGACTTCCGTGAAATAATAGCTCTGTCACAAGGCTCCCACAAAGGAGTCTGGCAATGCAATCAACTGAGCTGAGAAAAACAGTATTGGGCTGGACCATGGGGTGACTGTTGGACTTATCTGGACAGGGAAAGGGACAATTGACTATTGCATTCATCCACAGAATAGCAGGCCTGCAAACAGGTAAGTCTTGGGACCTCTTCACTTGGACTATTCTTTAGTGGTGGTCGGTTTTCTTTAGTGTTTTTGTCACAGAGCCCACCACCTCTCATCACACCTGGAGAAGTATTTCCAGAGCTGCTCTGTGGTGAAGCTGCCAAAAAAACCCCCTCTACTCCTGCTGAAAAATAGCTGATGGCTATGATGTTTCCCCCATGTGATGAGGTAGAGGGGAATCCAGGTCAGTGTGGAGGATGGGGCAACAGGTCCCCACATCCCCAGGGTGGGTGCCGCTGCAGTTGTCACAATTCACAGTGATCCTTGGAGGTTCTGGTGGCATGTGTGAGGAGGTCCTTGCTCAGCAAGTGCCTTTTAATAGCTCTATAGGATATGAAAGAAAAATTGGGAGAAGGGAGGCTTAATAATTAGAAAGGGAAAATCCTAGGATAGAGTGGGTGGAGCAGATACAAGCCAAGACCTGGCTTCCAGGTTTTCTTATTTAGTATGTGGTCATAGTTATAGTGCATAGTTGGCATGCTTTAGCACTAAGTTAGCATGATGATATCTTTTCCCATCCAATGTAGATTTCATGTGATTTGCATGAGATTTTACGATGGATCATTTAGTATTATGACCTCATCACATTGGGCTAAAATCAGCGACATGCACCGATTTTAGCCCAGGTCACCCACGGAGCCAGTCAGCTCCCATCACATGATGCTGTGCCAGCTCTGTGGGTGAAGGAGAGTGGAGTTGGTGCATGCTGCCAGCAGGGCAACATGGGAGAGCTCCCATGTCGCCATACAGTCCATGGATGGAAGCCATGTACACCACACATGTTGACACATCCCCCCATGGGATTGCTCTCCCTTGGATCTGGGTGATGAGGGTTGTGGGACACCGGATTCCTCACACCCCATGGCGAAGCGGACCACTGCCACCCCCAGCTGTCTGAGCTATGAAAAGGTCAAAAGACTGTAATCAATCCATCCCTTTACTAGAATCTGTTGCAATAATAATAATAACAATAACAACAACAATAACAACAATAATAATAATAATAATAATAATAATAATAATAATAAATGTATATCCCACTCTATCTCTCTGAGGAGACTCAGGGCGGTTCAATCCCAAATCCAGTTATGTATGCAAAATATTACCCAGCCAGGTGCATGTAAAATGATGCATTTCACAGCAGTCATATAGTTAAAAGGATTCCAACAGCAAGAGGCCATACTGGGAAGCCTATGCAGAGTTCTCATTCTGTGTTGGCAATTTAGTTCACATCACCAACATACATTAGAGCACAGATGCTCTAATCCTCTTGGAACTGCCAGCAAAAAAAAAAAAGACACAGTGAACTAACTGTGTCAAAATACATAAGAGTATTTTGGGTGCAAGGGACAGAACTTGATACCCATTTGCTAAAGTAGTCCCATCAATTTGCTTCAACATGCTAGACTTCACCAGGGAAGAAGTTACCAAATATTGTGGTTTAGGTATGGAACTTCCAAAAGATGACACCAAGGTGGCATATTGTTTTCTTCTACTTCATACCAACTATTTAAAACTATTGGGCTTCTCACTGGATGGCTGCTTCTACATGGACAGAAAGCCCTAGGGGAGCATATGGCCTCATGTTCTGCTTCTGGAAAGTTCAGTACACAATCTAAGTTCATCTATCTTACGTCTTTAGATAAACAAACTGTAAGAATGAAGGATAGTCATTCTACGGGAGTTGTAGGACTTAGCTGGTCATCTTGTATACCCTTGATAGTGCCTTTCTGCACTGTTTTTGTGATGTAAGGCTGGGGTTGAACAAATCTTTCCATAAAGTTAGAGTTACAGTTGAGGCAAGAGCCATCATGAAGGTTTCGAGTGAGTTCCTACTTCAGATGACTTTACATGTCAAGATTTCTTTGTTTTGATGTCAGGTACATAAGATAAATATAATGACTTTTCATCAAGCTAAATTCTGGTTTCAAATTAACATGTGTAGGATCATGGTTTTTAATACAGAAAACAAATACTTCATCAGCTTTACTAGTAGAAAGGAAATGGCCTGTTCACGCATTCAGTGTGTGACAGTTTCATATGTGACTAAGGAGGAGTAATTATTCAAAAGAGGCCACATTTCAATATTGTTAGGGGGATGCTTCTGATTCTAGAAAAGAGACTATCAACCTCATCAGTTGGCTGGCGATAGCCAGAGGTAACTGGCGGTGCAGCTGCTCTTAAGGGTGAGGCATGGGCAATTATCAGTCTATTAGTTTATCAGGAATGATTCAACCTGTCTGATTGCCTTCCCCATTAGAATGTGGCAAAAGTCATCTAGTTTAGGGGCTTTGTTTTCACTCTTCTATTCTCTCCTTTATTCAGCTGCTCAGTTATCCAGTCAAATGATAACTGAGCCCATCCTGTAACGCTGGCCAGCCAGCAATCACATGGATGGAAAGGGGGTGTGTGCACAGTTCCCTCCACCTCCCAGGCTTGGAGCTGGCAACACGGGAAGCCTCCCCTGTTGCCCGATCCATAGGGGAAAACCGCATGCAATATGCATGTTCCTCTCTTTCCCTCATCACTGGCTGGCTGGCAATGTGACACGAGGTGATATGAAGCAAGGTGAGGGCCTCCAGACCTCACCCATAAGAGCAGCAGCATCAGTGGCTGCCATTGGCAGCTGCTGGCCATCTGATGAGGTCCATACCATAGGTTCCAGCCATCCCTCACTTCAGATCTCCCAGGCAGGTGTGGACAATAAGCGTTCGACAAACTTGTATGAAGAGGTTTAAATTTGAAGAAAAACAATATTTTAATGAAATAGTGCAAGGAAGTGAAATAATTACTACACATCTCCTAAATCTCTGGCCTCTAATTATAACATTTCTAGTCTCTTTTCATGGCTCTTTGTTTTGTTAGGATACTCAAGGCAGCTGAAAAACAAGCCAGGCATTCTCTTCTGTTAAAAGATAGTTTATTGTTAATAAGCACTCATTTTCCTGTCATTTTACTAGGCAAGACTTGGCAATTAAAACAGCTGTTATTTATGAATATTTTTATGAATATTTTCTCTACAAGTCATTTGGGAGTTCATTATGGACCTTTTTATAAGCTCTAGTGACATGCTTGATGTTGTCTGTAGCAGTAAGGAATTGGAAAACAGCTCATAATTAAAAACTTATGCTATGACCCTAGGATTGGTTAATCTCAAGAATGACTACTAACAGCATTAACTCTTTTAATCTGAGCTGTGACCTTTATCTTGTATGAGAGCTTATGGTATTTTGATACTCCTCCTTCATATTTTGTAAAGAGTAGCAGTCCAAGCATTTCTTATCTGAAAGAGAATAGAAAACAGTCGATTTTTACTTACTATACATAAGTAATCTTGGAATAAAGATGAGGACTTTTTAAAGTTCTGTGTTGCTCACATTGTAAGCAAAACTAGAAAGCCAGACAAGTTTAGCCAATAGAATAAGAAATTGGAAGCAGCATAAGATGTTGCAGAAAAAAAATAGCATTTACAGTAAGTCAAGACATATAGTCCTTAACACCTCAAACAAGTAAAGAATGCATGTATCCACAGGTAAACGTGGCCTATATTTTATTTTTTTAAGACTTTATGATTATCCTATTTTGTAAAAAGCCCAACAAATTTTGGGCTTTCTTTTACACTTAACGGACCTCCTCAGGGATTACTGTATACTAGAAGCAAACATAATATGAATAATACATTAAAATTTAGAAAACCCATATTTTGAGGTACATAACATACCCTAATTGTTCACCTTAATCATATATATATATATAAAAAGATTAAGGTATAAAAAACTTATTAAAATTCCAATTGTGAGCTGAATGCTACTAATGTGCACTCCTTGCCAGGTTTTTTTTTTCACCACAGTTATTATTGCTTCTAATGTTAGAAACCTTTGCATACCTATATTCACCCAAGTCATTTGCACACTTACTCTTGTTCTCCCACACCATCTCTCTATCACAGTGGTTCCCAAACCACTGTGACCAGGGACTCAACCAGGGACTACTTTGACCAGGGATCACTCTCCAAAATTAGTACCAAAAGGGTTACAACTCAGTTTTTGGTCAACTTTAGATTCAGTTTGGGGTGCTGATTCAGAAAATTGCATTTGAAAGACCACATCAACTCTAGTTTCTGATACAGAACATGGTCAGCGACAGGGAAGAATTGTCAGGCGGTGTGAAAAGAGCAGAAATAAAATAAATAAATAAAAAGTAAGGAGGCTTGCAGACCAGATTTTCATCCTTGTGGCCCTCTGGTGGTCTACGACCCACAGGTTAAGAACCACTGCTCATCTGAAGCACTCTAACCTGAACCATTCCCTCTCTCCTCCATAATGCTGTGCATTAGATCATGCACAAGTGTTTGCAAGTAAAGCTACCCTTATATATTCTAAAGAAAACTTGGCTTTATTGTTCTGCTAGACCCTTTGGGAAGCCATGGGACTGACTGTTCTTCTATGTATGTGAAAGTAGAGGAAAGCGAGCACAAGCAGAGGAAAGTGGGGGGAACTATCTTCTTTTATTCTGTATCATTGAGGTCCAGTGCCTTTCCATCTTCAGGGATGGTAGCCATCTCTTCTTGTTTTCTCTGCCTTTCCCTATTTTACTGTCTTCTGTCAGTTGGAGTCAGGTAGCACTGACTCCTTGAAATGGAGTTCTCCCTCTGTTTCCCTGTACTGCTGAAATGGAGTCTCACGGGCAACCACCAGAAGTAGCCTTGCACCATGAGATGGCCTCCATGGGACTCTATTTCAGCAGCATAGAGGAATGGAGAGAAGACAGAGAAAGAACTTAATGGGATAAAGTCCTACTTCTACAGTACCAGCTTTTTATTCTGTTTCAGAGATCTTTCATATTCCCTAATGCCTAAATCTTTAACAACTGCTTTACCTACAGAACCTAATGGGTGCTTCATGAAATATAAAGTTTAACATACTCATTTCTGTATAAAATTGCTGTTTGAAGTTACATAAACAGAGTGGCCTTTTTTTAAGAAAAGGAAAACTGACACCAATAGGAGTGCATAGCAGGAGAGTATTTTTTGACAAAAGAATGTCATTTGGTAGTTCTAGGGGCCCTTCCACACAGCTATGTAACCCAGAATACCAAAGAAGAAAATCCCACAATATCTACTTTGAACTGGGTTATCTGAGTCCACACTGCCATATATTCCAGTTCAAAGCAGAAAATGTGGGTTTTTATTCAGCTGTGTGAAAGGGCCATAGGAAACCCCCTATTTCCCATGTTATGTGTCCAGTTAGCATAACTAGCCTGATATAATGAACAAGGCTGGTCTTTGCAGACATATTACACCACATGCTATTACAGTTGCCCCCTCCATTTGGACTAATCTGAAAGAAATACTCAGTGTGCTTCGATTATGATTAATTTGAAGTAATATAGCCTTCCACAAAGAAAAAATGAGCCAAGGTATTTAGATAGCCTATTTGCTTAAATGTAAGGATTACAGTGAAAGCAGAGAGGCAGGGAGAGAAATCCAGTCTTAAGAGTCATTAAATACACTGTGAGTCTAATCTTAACTTCAATGAGCTTTCAATAGATCCATCAATAGGTCCATTGTGTTAGATATTAAGTGGCCAAGATTATAGTCTTGGATAAATTGACTTTTCTCGTGCCTAAAGTAAGCAAATGTTTGGCAACTACTGTGCAGAGTTTGTGTCACAGTTGGGACCAAACTTAACCATATGAAGGCACAAATGTTTCATTTGCAAAGACCTGCAGCTCTCCTCCTTATGATACATAAACCTCTGATTCAGAAAAGTGGCTCATTTTTAGCTGCAGTTGTTTATTAATTGTTTTATGGTTGTAACTAATAGTAAAATTATTGCTGCTATAAAAGCCATTATTTTAAAATACTGACAAATAGGCCACAGAATTATTACTCCATTAAAATATTAATTTCATAATCCAGAGCTTTGAATTCAAACAAGAATGTGGAGTTTCCTTATACATACAATGGAACACAATCAGTAAATGAAAATCATCTAGCTTTCCTCAAAACACAACATGCTGGATCTAGTACTGAACATACACCTAAAAAAAGAGTAGAATTAGGACTTCATCCATTGTCTTCAGGCTCTGTTTCCAGGCGCTTGGATAACGGCGCTCGACAGAAATCCCCCAGAGGCCTTCAGATGACGCAAGGTCACTTCCAATAGGACTTTATGGTGCTCTGTTTCCCAAGAGCATGGAAACAGAGCCCGAATACCTTTATCAGGAGATAAGTGTCAAGTGACTTCTTATAGAGAAAGAAAGAGTACAGTGGAGCAAAGATGGAATAAGGCACGATAAGTATGTGGAATGGTTGGCCATCCTTGAAGACTGGGAAAGATGGAAGGTGATTTATTTTGCTTCCCCCTGCTTTCCCATGCCTGTTTGATGAGGTTCTTGTATAAATGATGGAGGAACCAATTCCTCTCTGTTGAAGCTTCTGAACAACCTTTAAAAAGCCTGTTTGGAATGCTCGTAAACTTCACCTTCCAGTTTTGAGAAAAGGGAGCAATTTTGTTTCTTTTGCTTTTTTTAAGGAAGTGATCTGTACAAGTACAAATGAGGGTGGGTTTAAAATCCTGATATTTCTATAAGTATCCTGTTGAATTTAGGCCAGAATATATATAATCCAGCGATCTAATATAGGGTGGTGAAGTCATAGTGTCAAAATATTCTAAAAATAAAATTGTGAAATGCTTTGACTTTGCTCTGACAGCCATATGAATATTCATTCAAAAAGCTAAATCAGTTCAGGTATGTGTGTGTGTGACCCAGTTGGCTCATGGTATATGAACATTTTTCATAGAGTAGCTACAAAATAAATAAATCAAAATAAGAAATCTAGGCTTTAGGCATTCCTAGCCACTGAGAGGCCATCCAGACAGACCCTAAAATGTGCTATCTCCTGCTTCTTCAAATGGGGCATCCAGATGATGCCCCACGAAAACATGAATGCTTTTGACACAAAGCAGGAAAACTCTGCTTTGTGCCAAGGTAGTTTGACTGCTGGAAAGGCACTGGTCTTTTAGAAGGTCCATGTCTTCCCAGCTGCAGGGGCTGTGTAAATGGGATGGGGGATCATGCAGCGTGACTTCTGATGCCCATTTACACAATTTGTCTCAGGTTTCTTGGGCTTCTGGAGACCAAGAAACCCGAGACAGCCCCCACCCCCTCACAAAACCCCTTTAAAACAGACTTAACAAAAAAGAAAATTACTCAGCATCCATTTTCCCTTTTCTGCAGTTCTCCTGGGTCATTCCAACGATATGACAGGAAAAGGGGGGGGGGGAATTGCTCCTGCCCCTCCTTCTCTTGGCGTCTCATTGGTGTGACCCAGGAGAACTGTGGAAAAGGGAAAATGGCTGCCAAGTAAGTTATTATCCTTTTTAAAAGGCTTTTCTAGGGGGGTTTCTAGGGAGGATGGATTAGAATTTCCTACCTAAGTGTATGTAGCTTATGGAAAGTGTGATATAAATGACTGTTTGAAAAAAAACATTTCTTCTGTCATTGCTTTCTAATAATAGCTGCTGGGTTTAGTTTAGTAAACAAATAACAAATAAAACAAAAGTAGGGCATAACAGAGGCAATAAATAACATCAACAGATAGCAGAGAAAACTCATGCTATCCCTACTAGACACAGGAATTCGCAGAGGCACAAGTAGCAAGAGATTATGTTCTGATACCAGCAAGGAAATACTGGTGCTGAATGCCATGAGACACTATAGCTTCCATTACTTCCATTTAATAATATTTAGCATGTGAAAGCAATGTTATCTAGAGAGTAATGGAATGCAGAAGTCAGTCATTCTATCCCATTTACTTTGAAACATTTATACTTTTTTTAAAAAAACAACTGAGAACATTTTATTTGAAAAATAATAAAATCTGTTGTAATGTTTTCATTTTTTTGTTTTTTTGGATAGTATCTACAGTTTCAAAAATCTAAAGAAAAACTCAAATAACCCAGCTTTACCAATTGCTTTTAATAACTTTGTGCCCTTCCTTTTGGCTATACTTTTCTTCTAAGCACCTTTGAAAACCCATTTGATATCTTCCCTGGGCCCTACAGCCTCTATTTTAACTGGCTTCTTTCTACCAAAAGCTCTCACATTCTCCATCTGGTTCCATTGCTTCCTCCCAAATCCTTTCTCACAGACTTTTATCAGCAGCAAAACTGATAAGGCTTAAATGGAATTTAGTCGCTGGATTCAAATGAGGGTCAATCTATGAAAAAAAGATTCTGCTAGAGCTTGAAAAGACTATAACTGGACTATAACTCCCAGAATTCCCACTCTTTTGAGTGATATTTTCTTGCTGGGAAGGTTTTAAGAGTAGTAGTCCAACAAATAAATATAAGCTTGGTAATGACTAATGTGATTATGTGCCTGTGATTAGATCATCTTGGAAAAATGTATTCAGAGAACATTTGTCATTATCTTTCTCAAAGGCCAAGAAAGCATGACTTTCCCAAGGTCAGAAGGTAAAATACCATTGCTGATCAGATATTTGATGGTTCTGGTGTCCCAGAACTATTGGGCAGGGACAGAATTCTTATTGGTGGGGGATTATCTCATTTGCCCTCCATCCAATAACTACACCACTGCCTTTCCTCCAGGCAGCAAAATGTTTTGGGTTGCCCCTGATCTTTATTCTTCACCGTCCTCAATCCAACTAAACTGAGAGATTAATATTACTGCAATACTGGAAATTGGATAGCATGCTGAATCTCATAGTTCTGGAAAAAAAAGGCTGTGAATAGGTGACATTACCCTGTCCTAACCATCCAGCATCTACTACCTGAAGTGATCAGATGTCTTTGCCTAACCTTGCACTTTGCAAAGAATCTTTTCTACTCAAAGCATGTTTAAAAGCAGCTACACATCAAAAAAGACACATTACTTGGCTGAGACGGGCTTCTTGCTCATGTAAGGACGGCTGAGCAAGAAAGCAAGATTTGTGACCTTTTTGCCACTTTCACACCATGGATAATTTCTGCTGAATAGGATGGAAAGTAAATTAGGATCTGAAAGTCTACAGCAGAGGCATCTGATCTCATTTTATCATTACAGCACAAGGAGTGAATCATACAAAGATGATTCTTTGATTTTAATTTAAATGGATTTTAGTGGTAAATTGGATTTTGTTATGCTTCATAAAAATATATTTCATGAAGCAGGCTGAATTGCCCACCTTTACAAATAGATATGGATCAGAGGAGAAACTTCATTTCATGCAACCTTTGAAATATCCATACAAAAAAGGAAAAATTCGCTCTTGCAATTCATCTGTGGTTTAAATGCCTTAAAAGTTATTAATAATCTAAGGAAAATGTAAGATTTTCCTATTTAGTATTCCATTTTTCAAGATGCCCACTGTGCCAAACATCAAGCAATATACAATCAATATACAATGTATATAATCTCATATTCATCAGAGACATTAAAAAGTTATTTTAAACCTTCATCACCTTACTCAAACAGAATTAGTTATACTGTATTTCCATTTAGTTATTGTATTTCATGCTGTTTATATCACACACTCTTTCAACATGTCACTTTCAAAAGTAGAAAATATAAGAGATAACAATTGGATCCATTAAATAACACATTGTGTTCTATAGGTACAGAATTGTATAGTTGGAATAAACATCAGAGATCATCTATTTCTGATCAACCATGGAAATAAAGAGTCCAAAGAGAAAGCTTGAGTTGAATAAGGGCCACTTTATTTAACTATTAACCTATTTAACTTTAAAGAATGGGGGAGCAATTTAGTGGAGGAGTATCTGTTTCAAATTGTTTCCCCTAAACCTTTTCCCCAGCTTTGCTTGGGGAAAATTCTTCAACCCCAGCAGAAATGCAAAATCTTTGTTGCTTCTCAACCAACCCAGTATTGGAAAGATGGAGGATTTGAGGTCAGCCACAAGGGATTTCTCCTTCCCAACCCATGAAGTTTATGCTTCAATGAGGCAGAGGCAGAGACCATCTCTTCACCTTCACCTAATGGGTGCCAGATGTGCTCATCAAAGTTTGTTTTTTTTTCCTCTCATTATCTGCCACAACCAATCTCCCCAAAGGGCCCTCGCTTCCTGTTGCAGATCTCCCAAAAAATACCTTCGTCTGATAGAAGAAGGTAATCTGCTCTTTAGAGCTCAAGCCTCTGAAAAACTGAGTGTGTGTTAAAATATGGCCTAACCTTATACACAGAAGAAGAATTAATACCATTAGTATTTATATATTTACATATGTATTACTAATGCCGAGATGATAGACAACAATATGGAAACCTGTGATGAATGGTTTGGATAAGTAGGGTCCCGCCCTTCAATAAACCTAGATCACAAAGTAAATGACCCAAATGTGCAGTGGATTCCCCTTTCACTCCTCAAACAATATGGGCTGAATGGCATGTCACCAAAGCCCCCTCTTCCTTGGTCATCAACTTTGGCAACATTTATCAATCCCAGGTAAGATCTGAAATGGAAGCTGTACATCTGGTAGACAACACAATGTGATGGGTACCCATGCCCATCTCTGAAAGCAGGTCCAGCTTCAGATGGGTGGGGATCAAATTTGATTCCTTCCAAACCCAATAGAGATGGAACCCTGGAGTTGATGATACTTAGAAAAGGGGGAGAAATCAGCATGACAAAACAATGGGCCAGGCTCATGGACCCACACATATTCCTGGAAAGTACCAGTTCACTTAGGACATTATCACACAGAGCTCATAGCACAGGTTTGAAGATCCCCAGTCATAAACCAAAGGATTTATCAACACACAACATCATTGTGGAGTTATTTCAAAGGAGTCTTCAACTCATGTCAAAGCAATACTTGTTCAACCCCCCCCCCCCCCGAACTCAATTTTTCAAGGTTCAAAGTATTTTCAGGTAATGTGGGAGTCCAAAAGCACTTATGCAGTGCTGAGTCATTATGGGCATGCTGGGAGAGTCATTTTGAATGGCTTCAATTCCCCATGTTAATCCTGCTAGCCATTTAATTTCTTATGAGCAGACATAGGGCCTTTCCAGACAAGCCCCGTGTCCCAGGATCTGATCCCAGGCTTTTTGCTTAAAACCGGATTATATGAGTCTGCATTGCAGATAATCTGGATAAACAGAAAACCTGGTATCAGACCCTGGGATATAGGGCCTGTATGGGAGGGCCCTGAGAAGACCTCTGACTACAATGCCATAACTTTTCTCTTTTGCCTTATGTGTTTTCTTTTTTTTAAAAAAATGTATGGAATTGTATAGTTTTGCTGCTAATTCCAGGCACTGGTCGTGATTTCGCTTCTTGATTAAGTCTTTCCATACTGTTTGCTATTTTTCCTTTGTTCTTTTGTAAATTCCAGCCTGAGCAGGTGTCGCAATGAGAAAAAGACTTGCAGAATACATAAAACAAGGAAAGGCTAATAATTGCAAAACAAAATTCCTTTTTTATTCATATTTAAAGTGTTTAAAGGGGCAGTGCTTGTGAACTTGCAAAAGTAAATGTGAAGCCCCAGTCTCATGAGATTTTTAACTCATGGAGCTACACAATTCTTCTACAACAGCAACTCTCAAAGTGGGCTCCGTGGAACCCTTGGGGTTTTAAAAGATATTTTAACATATGATGTGAACATTTTTGATTTTCCTAGCTCAAGAATATGACCACACCCATATAACTTTTTCTATTAAACTTAGTATCACTTCTATTTATCATCTGGCTCCTGCACTTTTTCCAACTGCCCTGCTCCTTACAAATTTATTGTGCAAGCCTCTACCCTCCTATGTTTTAGTATTTGATTATTTTCTCAAGCTATCGGCTGTTTTTGATGTTATTTTATGTTATTTATGATGCTGCTTTTATTAATTTTATTTGTGTTATGTTTTTATGTTTTAATCTATGTTTCACTGGGCTAGTCCCCATGTAAGCGGGATACAAAAATAAAGATGTTGTTGTTGTTGTTATTGTTATTATTATTATTATTATTATTATTATTATTATTTCAAACCAGGTCTCTGGGTAATATTCAGGATTATATTCAGGATCAAGTCACATGAAAACACAGGTTTAGCTTGTTCTTTCATTGTGATCAGGAAAACACATATCCACAGCTAAAATCACAATTTATTGCAGCTCTTCTCCTAGGCCCTTAGGCTGTCTCTCTTGATTCCTTTCTCCATCTTAAAATTGCCCTTTGCATTCTGGTACATCTCACAATATGGTCACAGCTATTATGCTGGTAATTTTTGTGTCTGAAGTGACACTTTATCAAGTTGCTTTGATTGTAAAAAATAACTGCTGGGAACCTACAAGGACATATAAAATCACAAGTTGCATTTTTAAGCAACTGCATTCTGGGGATCATTGACTTTGATTATTCAGGAAAATATTTGGCCTCTCTGTATGTGTGATGTGTATGTGGGGGTGGGGTATTGCAGTCAGTCTTATGTTCACAAAAAGAGTAAGTCCTGGAACTTGATGAGACTTGTTTCTGAGTAGACAAAATATAATATTGTGTCACAAATTACCAGAATAACCAAACTGTCCAGAATTTACAAGGGAATAAGAAGAACCTATCTCTTTCTCCATGCCACACAATATTGTAGCTGAGGAGGCAACATTCTTGGCCTCTGTAGAAAAAAGGACAGTATTGGGGTTGTGTAGATTTTTCAGAACCTGCATGTCTCCTTTATGATGAGACATTCGCCTTTGGAACTCCCTCCCACTAGAAGTCAGATCTGCCCCCTCCCTCCTGACGTTCAGGAAATCACTAAAAACCTGGCTCTGGAATGTGGCATTCAAGGACTGAACCCAGAACCTTTCCCTGTGATGAATTATGATGAACTGTGACGACAAGCATGACTATGACTATGACTGGATTGACGATTTGGCTTAGGAAACTGTTATGATGATGTTTTTACTGTACTGTATTGTACTATTTTAATATGTAATGATTTGCACTTGTTGTTCCTTTATAAGATTGTACTTTATATATGCTGTAAACCAACCTGAGTCCCTCGTCGAGGTTGAGAAGGCCGGTATAGAAAACCTCTAAATAAATAAATAATAAATATGAGGGCGGCAATCAACCTTTTCCTAAGATGAATCTAATGCAACTTAAGATATCTGCCTTATGGTGGACCTAAATTATTTTGGAATTTTTATTGATTCTGTTCACTGTCCAGATATGAATTCATAAGTTAACTAACTATTCCTTTCTTTTCTGGTGTGACAACATGGCCACAGTAGAAATCAATAATTTCTTGTTAAGAAGAAGAAGAAGAAGTTGTTATTAATCAAAAAGGGTATTTAAAAGAAGAAACAATGCATTCTATCCAAAATGGGTATTTGTTGTTGACAGATGTCAAGTTGACTTAAGCTTAGTTGACCCTATGAATAAGAGATCTCCAAGACACTTTATCTTCAACATCCAATACTACATAATATATACCACATAGTAGGTGAGAGTTCAAAATATTTTAAATGGGTGCCAATATGGCTAATAACCAATATGGCTAATAGTCAAGGTAGCTATGAAAGGCAAAAGGATCATGGAAAATGTGCTTGAATAAGGAATAAAAACACACAAAACACTCTTGTCAAAACAAATACAAGTCACCATGAAATTAAGCAACAATTATGTTACCATAGAAATATCTTGTTAGAAATCATTATGGCCTAATTCCAACTTCTAGTTCTAGCTAGAACAGACACTAACTATTCTAGTTAGAGATACGTTGTCTGGCTTTTTCCTGTATATTGTTAATGTCTGAAATCTTCAGCACTGGAAGCATTTCAGTCTATGTTTTTCTGCACCAGAACTGAATCAGAAACTAAACTAATTTGAAGCTCACATCAAATTGGTAAAAATCAACCCAGTTCAGGTTATTATTCAGGATTTGGTTGAATCAGTTGCACTACCCTAATTGTATTTCTTTTTTTGCATCCTGGATATAAAAGGTGTTACTGTAATTTCAAATATTTTTGATAATACATGAGTAGCAAATAGCATCTCTTTATACTGTATTTTTAATATATACATCCTGGTCTCCTCCCTAGACTCCAGGGGTAATGGTGTCCCCTACAAGTTTGTATGCCTTCTGCAATGTCTGAGTAAAGCTAACTAAGTTATCCGCTTGCTTAGCGTGCATAGTTATATATAGTATACTCTCTAAGGTTAGGTCTATGCTGCCATATAATCCAATTTCAGAATGAAAATTACCTGCATTGAACTGAATTATATGGCAGTGTGGAATAATCCAATTAAATGCAGTTAGTCTGCATTCTGGAACTGAATTTCATGGCAGTGTAGAACCAGCCTATGAGTGCATCTCAACTGTAGAATTAATGCACTTTGACATGATGTCAACATCATGTCAAATTGAACCTCATTACATTGAGGTCCAATTTGCAGGCAAAAGTGGAGGGATTTGTCAAGCAGTGTGGCAAATCTGGTGGGCAGCAGGGAAAACCATCATTCAGCACCCCACATCACCCACATCAGCGCTTTCCCCATCCTATGGGGGAAAGCGTCACCACCTGGCTTACCTCTATTCTACTCAGTGAGAACATGGGAAGACTCCCTTGTTCTCTGGGCAGCATCCTAGTATGCTTGGAGGATGCTGGGAAGACAAAACCTCACTGGAAGTAGCTATCCATCATGTGATGAGATCTGGCAGGCTGCATTCTCCCAGCATTCTCCAAGCATCCTAGAATGCTAAAATTCTGTAATGTGATGAGGTCCTTATTCTCAAATAAGTACTAACAGTCCTAGTACTAGTACTCAAATAAGTACTAGCAGTATGAACAAGATTCATATTCATTAATATGGAGAACATCTTTCTTTTTCCAGTAAGCATATTCATTCTCACTATTGTCATTTTTATAGAAAGACCAGTAAATGAAGAGGCTGACAAGCTTCTTCTCACCCCACATTATTATTTCTATTTGAGAGAAAGATTGGATCCAAATAAATATTTGTGTACTGTCAATACGGAGAATGCATTTTCTTTTTCCTCTTTTTTCCTGCGACCACATAGATGTATATTTGTGGTCAACACAAAGTGTTTTGAACTCTTGTTTCCTAGCAACTGCAAGAGAGGAAAATTATATTCCTGCAATACGGTTAGCCGAATATCAGTTTCCCAAATGTCTCTAAAATGAAGAAACCTAACTACAGTATTATTTACACTGACTCCCCTGAATTCAAACTGACAAAAAAGAATAGCTTTATGACTAATTAATTAGAGATGTAAGTTGGAATTTAATTTTTTGCATGAAGGTTCAGGAGATAAAGTAAATCCTTCAAATGCAAACAGCCATGTCATTAAACCTTAAGGGAAATAATCTGAAATCATTATTTCTCATAGATGGTGGTTCATCCTCCTTGCCTCAGCTGTAATTAATAAATAAATTTTGTTGTCTTTCAGAAACGCCTTTTCCTAAGTTCAATGAGTGAAATCTTTATTCACTTAAAAACAATCTTCATGATCCAACAGCTTTTGCATAGTATAGTTTTCTAATATACTTGCTGAGTTCCTGGGACAGACATGAATCAATACACCCAGTGGGACAAGTTAACTTAAGTTCCCTGGCTTTCAACAGAACTAAGCTGTCACTCATTCTAGCACAAAGCTGGAGAACTAGTTTGAGGGATGGGCAAGACATGTTTTTAATTTAAATATAAATTAGTTCATATTGGTGTCCTACTATTAAGGTAGGAGATTCACCCCATACACCTGATTCATTCCTTTTGAAACAGACTAATGAATTCTTTGGCATTATAAATTACAAACCAATCTGAGATAGGAAGACAGCAAGGAACAAAGGATCAAAATCCAAAAAGTAAAGCAGATGTAGCTCTAAGCTACAGTATATCATTAAATATGTAGTTTATTGCACAATTTCTCATGAGGCATGCTTGTATCTATATTGTACAAAGAATAGATGCAAGCATTCCATTGGCATAAATCTAGATTAACAAAGATTATAGTAAATATTGCTACATATTTTCCTGCCTTGTAAAATCACTCTAATTTATTATATGTGATCATTTAGTCAAGTTGTATAAACATTGACTGGAACCCTATTGGAGTCTTTTATGATGATAATAATAATAATAATAATAATAATAATAATAATAATAATAATAACAACAACTTTATTTATACCCCGTCACCTTCTCCCCAAGGGGACTCGGGGCAGCTTACATAAGGACAAGCTCAACAGTACAGCAATGCAAATAAAACATACAATGACAATAAAATATAAAATAAAAATAAAATACAAGAAACAATATAAATAAGGATATCAAACAATGTAAAATCGCAATAATTAAACATTGAAAATAAATCACAGTGGACAGGACCAGTAGCAAGGATTAAAAGTTTAAAACACTGGGTGAGAAGGCAATGTAATGTATCTGGACAGGTGATCAGAGGGATGAAAGTAGAGTTTAATTGCACGAGTAGGTAGAAAATATAGTGCTTCCAAGGGCATTTTATGTAGGATTTGGTCAGGTCAGGGGTTATAGTTCAGTTAAACATTCCTTGAAGGCACGTTGGAACAGCCAAGTTTTAAAGCTCTTCTTAAAGACTGCCAGGGTGGGGGCTTGTCTAATTTCTCTGGGGAGCGAATTCCAGAGCCAAGGGGCCACCACAGAGAAGGCCCTGTCCCTCGTCCCCACAAGTTACATTTGCAATGGAGGCGGGAGCGCGAGAAGGGCCTCTCAGGAAGATCGAAGGGATTGTATATGTTCATAAAAGGAAATGCAGTCATGAAGGTATGTGGGTCCCAAACTGTTCAGGGCTTTATAGGTAAGTACCTGCACCTTGAAAGGGACCAGAAAATAAACAGCAGCCTATGGAGCTCCTTAAACAGGGAGGTAGACTGCTTTTGTCTTTACAAGTGGACTTACATCTGCAGGAATTAGAATTGGGCAGTTCTATAATGTCTATATCCAGTAAAGGGCTGATATTATGTTACCAACAAAAGTCCCATGGCAATCAGTGAGTGACAACGGGGACAGGATGGAAGCCCCTAGTCACAGACTGGCACATGGGCGGTGGATATGGATTCAGTCAAGGCAGTTGAGTAGTCCCGCAGCTATATCCCCCCATATGGGGAGGGGGCTAGCAAATGTGCCCTAAACATAGTCTGCGTCTCTTATCCCTGACTGCCGCATCCAAAGGGGTAACCACCATGCGGTCAAAAAAGAAAACAAACTTTGGAACATACGGACATTGTATGACAACACAGACAGCGAAAGCCCTGAATGCAGAACTGCTATTATTGCAAGAAAGCGGAGATGCTTTAACAGTGATATAGCAGCACTTCAAAAGACTCAGAGAACAGGGGGAGAGAGCTGAAGGAAGGAAAAGGAGGTTATACCACCTTCTGGAAGGGTCTGCCTGAAGAAAAACAAAAATATATGAAGTCAACTTTGTTATCAGAAATGACCTGGTGAAGTATCTGTTTGAAGCACCGAAGCACTCATTGGGATTAACGAATGACTCTCCAGCATGCAAATTGTGTTGTTCATTCATTCAGTCATTTCCGACTGTTTGTAACCTCATGGAACAGCCCACGCCAGAGCTCCCTGTCGGCCGTCACCACCCCCAGCTCCTTCAAGGTCAATCCAGTCACTTCAAGGATGCCATCTTTAATATACTCAATCAGGAAGATTAAATACCTCCTAATAAATCAATCCCGCTGCTGCCACCACTTTAACAAATCCTATTATATCTTGACACCACTCTAAAGGATCTTAATTACTAATCCCCCAGCTGGACACTATTATCATGGGATATGATTCTTGGCACGGAGCGTTTATATGTGCATGAGGTAACGTGTCTGTACTTGGGTAGATTCGCTGCAACCACCTAAATTACTTTAGGATATGAAAGATGATTTCCCTGAGGTAAACTTCTTCCTGCCCACCAGCTCTCTCTTGACTCCCAGCATTGAGTGTGATGTTAAGATGTTAAAACAGATGGAAATATTCTCACAGGAATGAATCACTACTGAGGCTTCTTTAAAGTTGAACTAGAGAAAATGTTTATTGATAATATTGAACAAACAACTGTCTTCTTTAATGAGGCACACAAGCTTGAATGGTTACTGAGGTACAATAATCTTGATGGTTACTTGAACAGGTTATTTGACTTAGATATGAGTAAATCTCCTCACTCCACAGTAACTCAGTAGCAGTGAGATCCCCAGACTAACCTAACCAGGTTGTCCTTAGAGCAATTCGCTACACTGTAAGCAGATTCCTCTAAAAGCTAATCTACTCTAACCCCAGAGAGCAAACCACTTGTGTAAAAACCCACACAAGCACCCTGGTGACTACTTTGACCTCCCTGGCCAATAATGCAGCCTTGCCTATCACAAATGCTCTCTGACAGAAAAATCTAAGCTCAAAAATCTACCTCTCTCCTCTTCTGTTCCCAAAATCAATCCTTCTTCTTCAAACCCAAAAATCAATCTCCCTGCTCTCTCTCAAGCTGACACTTTTCCCTCTCAGGGCTAAACTCCTCCCATTTGTCCTAACCAATCAAAAGAGAGCTTCAGCTCCTCCCCTCTTCTCCTTTTACACTCCCAAGATGTCTGCTTCCTTTGCTTCCACTCCCAAAATGGAGTCCTGCCTACTGATATTCCAGGCTTCTCTTTCAGCCTACAAGGTAAGAATCATTACACCATCCATCCATCTTGCCCTTGGTTGGCCCCTCATCCTTTTTCCTTCCATTTTTCCCAGCATAATTGTCTTCTCTAAGCTTTCCTTTCTTTTTTTCCTTTCCTTTCTTCATCTTTGCCTCTACTATCATTCCTTCAGCATGCAAATTAATCTTATAAAAAACCAACAGGCTTATGCACCAACACTAGATGCTGACGAAGACATCAAGGAAAACCCACTGCCAAGACTCTGCACTTGGAAGGTAATCATATACGAGGGATCGCCAATGATATTATTTGCTATATAGCAGAGCCAGCAAATTAACTTATGCAAAGTGGGACCACTAAAGAGTTTTCTTAGCACATCTTATATGTAACTAGGTATATGAAAACTTATGTAACATAGTGGGTCATATAATATTCTAGCAATCAATAATGTATTTTTAAACTTTATAATTTCCACATATTTTATTATCATGAATTAAATAATTGGACTACAAATGTATTTCCCCTTTGACATTGTACTTCTTAAACATGTGATGCTCTGTGCGTTCAAATTTTAACCATCCCATCATGAGGTTTATTTAGCAAAAAATTGTTGGAGGGGGTTTGTCATTGTTTTCTTCTGAGGCTGAGAGAATGGCTCTTGACTAGAATTAAAAGGAAATCAGCTCATGGAAAAGATGATGTTGGTGCAACTATTCTAATTTTTTCTTCAAAAAAGCAATACAGTGAAGTGCTGAATGCCTCAATTCGGTTAATCAACATTTCTGATGGGGAAGAATAAAGAGCATTCTCTACAATGGGAAAATTTTATTAGAAGTTTTTTGTTCTCAACCAGATTAAGATGGGATGAAAAGCAAAATGACCATTTTCACTTCACTTCCACTGTGATTTTTAAAATACATTAGTACAGATCAATCAGCTCTTTGATTCACATGTAGACTCAGCGAGCATGTTCTGTCCCATTTTCAAAGCTGTGATCTTAAATCAGAAATCCTTTCAAATCCTTTATAAATGCACTGCAATTGCTTTTAATTATAGTACCTGATCTCCTTCTTCCAACTGAATTGTACACTAATTAAAAGACATTTGACCAGATTTTGCAAAGACCTGAGCTTTTTACAAAGCATTCTGAATGGACGCTCAGCTTTTACTATTAATATCATTGTCAACAGCCCTGTTGAAGCAACAAAAGCTAAGAGGTCAAAAAAATCCTGATCCAGAGCCTGCTTGACCATGTTAAAGATAATTGTCTTAATTCCATTTATTTGGATTCTTTTTGTATATTCAACTGGAATGAGAGGATGTTGTGCATAATAATGTCAATCTAGTGCCCCACAAAGTGGAGTTATCAAATCTAAATATATGAAACATAGTCTCCACATCAGGACTATCCCAAACCGAAATTTTGGGTGACCCCCTGAGATATCACAATGATTGGGCCTTGTTGAGGTTACACAAGTGATACTACATACATAGGGTAGCCCCCATGGTATTATTAAGCATGGCACATTAGGCATTGATCACAGTTACACACACTCGCACCCCATTCCAATCTGAGGACTGTAGTAAAGAAACTAGGACCTGATATCTGAGAGCCCCAAATAACCAACATCTTTTTTTAAAAAAAATCTGTAAACAAAATGGTCACATGTGAAAAATGTAACATATTATACTACACTGAATGTACTGATGTTTGATTTTGATGGTTAAGAAGGATTAGATCTGCTTAATATTGGGCGCAGGGTCATCAGGTAGTTCTAGAGATATCTGGGGACAGTAAGGAAAAATATCATAATTGAAACTCTACGCAGCTGTTGCTAGTTGCTACCCATCAGAATAAAAAATAAAGAGCTAGGTCAGTGATGGGCAACCTTTTGAGCTTGGTGTATCAAAATTCCCCAAAAACCTGAGCATAACTTGGGTGGGGTGTCACTTCAAGAGAAAAAACACACACCATAATTTTGCAATATTTATAGTTTAAATGAGAAAAATGTATAATCCATGCTGAGTTATGGAGTGAACAATGCTTAAATGTGCAGATGTTAAATTTGTAGAGCCTTTTACAAATTTAAGGATGGAATTAGATTGGCTCTTACAAGGTGTACTTCTCTGTATGCGGCTGCATGTGTCTGCGTGTCATCAAAAATAGCCATGTGTGGCAGTGCTGACACGCATGTCATAGGTTCACCATCACGGAGCTAGGTGAACCTCTTATAGACTCAGCATAAGCCAATTTCTTCTGTTGCTAACTGAAATGTGGTTTATTAATTCCTTCTGAATAGCTTGTTACAAGGAAATTGGTATTTGACTCATAAAAACCATAACAGAAAATGAAGTAAGCAAATATATTTACTACTGTCTACGTTTTGATACAAGATTCACATATTGAAAAAAAAACACTATCCATTCTTCTGTGCATAGCAGAAGTAGCTTTCCGAATCTTTTCATATGCTCAATATTATTCATACTGAATGCAAATAAACCTTTGCTCCTAGCATTTGTTCTGCACCGTAAATATTTTCAGAAGACAGAGCCCTTATTGCATTCATAGTGCAAACTCAAATGTAAGAGGTTCATTGTGGACAGTGCATTTCGGTAGATGTTGAGTCTTACATGTTGGGAATAAAGTTCAAACCAACTTCTATGAAATTGAGGCAGCTGCCCTTTGAAAGTATTATCTGCTGAAATTGGTGGCCCTTTCACACCTGTGACAGTACAGATGCATTACCACTTTCACCGCAATCTTGCTTTTCCTCTAATAGCCTGTTTTTGTGGGTTTATAGCCCAGGAAAGCTTTGCTGGAGGACTTAAAAAGAAAAGTTGAGGAAAATATACTTGAAATGTGATTTTACAAGCTTTTCAACACCTAGGCCTAAATCAACGAAACATGGATAAGTGTTGATATGTCAAGTTCCAATAAATTCAATGTAACTACTTGAGTTGAATGGATTTAGGCCCTATAACACACAAATGAGTATCTATGTGTCATGTTCTTGAAATCATGTGCTGCAATACTCTTAAGCAATTTGGTTCTGGTATTTCTATGAATAATAGACAAAATTGCCTTCAGATATTAATTAGTATTCATGAACTTCTTATACACAGTATGAGCCTCTTCTGCATTGTTTCGCTGCTCAGATAAGCAGGCAAACATTTCACCAGCTTGGTCTGTCAAAAAAGATTTATTTGGTGAATTGTACACAAAATGGCTCAACTGAGTTCCACACATAAATGTACCTTTGTCGATTTCCCACCATCTTTGCATAGGAATTGGAGAGATATTTTGCTTTAATGAAAAGAAGTTATAATTCAGTTCATGAAAATACAACAGCAGGACATCAATTGAGATTCAAGAGGATTTTCCCCATACAAATCAAAAAATGTTGAACTTATACGACATTCTGTCAAGTTATCATTAAGAGTTCTATTCATCTCAGATTCCTAGCTCCCTGGGTGTCTATTCTTGAAGTTTCTCAATTTAGCACACCAGTACTGTATCAAATCTAAACTTTGAGAGGTCTCTGTGGTCACAGAGAGCTGCTCTTAGGCATTGTGAATAATGGATAAAGGTACCGGTTTATAGACAATACTGTATTGCTTTTATGTTGATGTTAAAGCTCATTGCTCAGACTGGACATTCATGAACCCATGATGGATGCCCTATCATTTTGTAAATGGATCGTATATTAACAGTATCATTCCTTGTCAGGACTGAGCCATTAACAGCATTCTGACCTGAATTGAGGCCCCTTCTCTCCTGCCATATAAAATCCAGATTAATTGCTTTGAACTGGATTATATGGCAGTGTAGATTCATATAATCCAATTCAAGGCAGATAATGTGGATTTTATATAGCAGTATAGAAGGAGCCTGAGACCCAGGAATTAGGAGCCATAGGTCCAAACCAGAAATTGAGATTAAAAGAGTCAGAAGCCAGAACCAAAGCGCAACAATGTGGGTCCATCTAGTTGTCCCATTGCTACAGCACAATAAGTGAAGACACCAAATTGTCCCACCAAAGCCAATGTGGGTCCCACCATATGGCAACTTGTACATGCTCCATGACTAGGCACTAAACTAGCCATCATATTTGAACAACTGTTTCCACCACAACCACAATACGTCTCAATTGAACCACTCATATAGTGCTATTGTAAGCATTCTTAGAGGCACATTTGTATAAGACAAAAGTAATTTGTTTAGAAGAAGTTCAGAATATAGTTAAAGATTGGTTATTTAATTTATCTAAATCCTAACTGACTCTAACATGTATCACTAACTCTTTCCCCCATAATCTTAGCTAAATCTAACCAACTGCCCTGAGTCTAACTAATCTTTATGTCTCACCTGTCATTCACGCTATCCTTTTTTTAAAAAAAAATCTTCAATTATTTATCCAATCATGAATCACTCCCAACATTCTATATTCTTATCTACTCTCAGAAAACCTACCTTATTACATATATTGTAAACCATATACATGATAATAGTTTCCTTTAATTTTCCTAATAAACACAGCAACTTTTTTCCTTAAAAAAAAATCCATAACATGGGAATGGGCAACTCAGGATGACACCACTGGGTTATCAAGACATTTCACAATCCTTTCTGTTCAGAAGGATCTAACACCAGACTAAAGTCTGAAAATACTAGGGGCCTCACCATATAGAAGTTTTCCTTTTTGTTTCTACTCATTTCTACACCTGTCAAAGTTGGATTCCCAGAGACCCCAACAAATGATGCAGGATTGCTTCTGGTGGTTGCTTATCGGACTCCATCTCCACAGCAAGTAGAAATGGGAGGATTTCAAAGACAGGCAGAAATCAACTCCCCAATAACAGGCTTCAGACAAACTATCCCATGGGCAATTTAGACCAGGCATGGGCAAATGTCAGCCATCCAGGTGTTTTTTCTTCAACTCCCACAATTCCTAACAGCCAGTAAGCTGGATGGGATTTCTGGGAGTTGACATCCAAAACACCTGGAGGGCCGAAGTTTGCTTATGCTTGATCTCAACCCATGTTGACAGCCCTCCCATCTTGCCTGAAGTTTCCCAGAGTGCACTAGATATATAGTTCTTTTAATAGATGTAGATGTGAGGACAATCTGGCTGCGACATTCATCACCTCATTGATTGCCAGGGTTCATTTGGCTGACTTGGCTGGCTAGTTGGATGTCCCCTTCCTCCCTCACCACTCCACATGCGTCCTTCCTAAATCTCTGTGTTCAGTGGAATAGGATGACATCCCAGGTATAAAGGAGTGTACTGAGGCTTTTAAATAAGGTGTTCTATAAATGTTTAAAGATGGACTCTTGACTTGTATTTCTGAAGCTCATTTACTCTACTGCTACACTATAAACTTCTGCTCAACTACTACTGCTGCTTTACTATTTTAAATGCTTTTTCCTCTTTTTTTGGAAATGAATCGCAATACATCCTATACTTTTTTTTTACCTTCCTGGCCTTCTCTGCTATATGAAGTGATAAACCAGTCCAATGAAGGGGCTCAAAATGTCTGAATCATGAATTCTCCCACAGGGAAAAAAGAAGCTTTGCCACAGATCTCTTTGGGAACCTGCCACTGGGTTACTATGGCTGGGATGACACCACAGAAGTTACAGTCTCAAACAGTAACTTTTCACAGCATCCCTAGTTCTCTCAAAGCAGGATTCTAAAAGCAAAATGTTTCAATTCACTAACAAATTACTTCAATTAATGTGATAAAAATGAAGCTAAACTGTAGTAAGGGACATCAAGAAAGAAAATGTACTGCATTTCCCACTGATGTGGTTCCCACAAACTCATTCTGTGGTAGATCCAGGGAACTATGTTCATTCATTCTTCTGTACAGTAAAGAAATGAATCTCACAGAAAAATAAGTAATTTATGCTTAATATAGCAGTGGAAACATCTATCAACATGGCAGTCTTTAGTATGCACGGCAAAATTGCATAACTTGTGTGCTTCGTTTTTCAAACCTAGAGGCCATCACCACAAAATTGAATTAACTTCTAATTTCCACTTGTCAATAAGACTAGCGAAGCATAAGCATAATTAAAATACAGACTTCCCATTATCACAAGCAAGTCAACTTCCTTTCAAACAAATAAAAATGTCAGGATTTCTTTCTTAAATTATATGAGGGGGGTTGTCTCTGAGGGAAATTGTGAGGGAGGGGATCTACCTAACAGATAGTAATATTCATTGTTTCACTCCTGAGGAATAACATGACATTTGAAATTTAATTTCTTTCTGTGGTGTCCAAAACTCCTTGTTGCAAAATATTTGCCAAAATATTGGTGTTTAGAATTTGTAATCTTCTTTTTATGTCCCCTGATTCTTTGATGGCCAAAGTGAAGTGTAAAATAGCACTCCTCGCCATTAGAAATGCAAATAATTTTTTAAAAATAATCAGAATGAATGGTTAAAAAACACATTTCTCAAAATTTGAGAAATTCAAATTAGAAGAATTCTGGACTAATGAGAATCTTTGTGATTCAGGACTCATTCTTTGTAACAAAATGTGCATGGCTGTTTTGCACAGGAAATGCTGAGTTTTTCATATATACATTTTGTGCAAAATAAGTTCCAAGCTGTGAATAGTTGTTGAAAACACCAGTTTTCCCAGAATAAGAACGTTGCTAAATATAGGCATTGCTTCCTTTGCAAAGCTAATTAGAAAACATTTATATCTCTCCTAACCATTCCATGCAGAGAAGCTGACAGGATTGACAGCTGAATATTAGTTCCACACAGAATCCTTCACTGTGCCTGAAATCAGTAACATAGGCATGAGCCAGGCAGGTTATGTGGCATACACAATTTTGTCATTTAAAAAACTTGCAATTACTTCACAATGCTTGATTGAGGCAAACACTTCATGCCACACAATGATAAGTCCAGACCTACTTAGTTCTTTTTTTCAGGTTTTCTCGTACACCCTTTCTGAAGAGCAGGGCTTCTGAAACTTTTCCCACTCACTGGCCCCTTCTCTCCGAGAAACGTTTACATATATAAGTACTCGAAATAGGTAGAAAAATCAAACATTTACTGTTGATAAATCAGTATTTGCAAAGCTTGCTAAATAGGCCGATTTTCCTTTGTGTGGAGTACAGCTAAAGCATTTTTTGCAGAGTCAATTGCAAACACTGCATGTTGTTGCTAATGGATTGGTATAAATGGGTGGCATTCAGAAGTTATTACTCTTGCTAAATTTTTCATGATCCCAACATTGAGCTAAGAGGACCCACAGTTTAAGAAGCAGTGCTGAAGAGAATTTATTACAGTACCACGACTCAAAGTTATGCATCATCAAGGGCCCAGAATTATTTAATTTATTAATTACCAATTCCAAAAATATGCATTCTGTGATGTTAAATTGCACAAAATGCCAATCACAAGCAAAGGACTCTATTGTGAGCCCAATAGTAACAAAATATGTGCATGCTTAAGAAGAATGCAACATAGAGCAAAATATTTCAAAGTATTTCCAAATTTTTAAAAGTAATTGATTGGATTCTGCAGATTGGGCTCTTCTGACACATAAATGGTGGCAGTCATATAAGTGCATTTAAAGGAGACATATACTAGAAGCAGCTATAGGTTTCCATTACAGTGGTGTGGTGAAAACTCCAACCTTTAATTCCTACTAGGGATGTGCAAGTTGGCTAAACCTCATGCCATTTTCTGTGGCCAGATTTCAGTGGCGCCTCAATCCATTTTTCGGGAGCCTCCCAAATAGTGGGCAAAATTCCATTTTTGATGCAGCAACCAAAAGATCTGTTTTTGCTCTGGGAAAATCTGCTACATTGATGGCAATGGGAACTTCCCAGTCTCCCCTTTTTGTCATTTTAGGGCATCAGTCTTAAGAAATAACTTTTTCTGCGATATTTTCTCCTCATATCCTTCAACTAGACCTGGGCTAAGCCATCAGAGTTAAGAAAGCTTGCCTCGTGTGAAGGGCACCAACTGTGGCAATTTCTTAAGTATGTATAAAGTAAGTGCTTATTTATTGCTATTTGAGTAAAAAATCAAGACAAGCAATATGGACTGCGATCAACACTGAGAATTTAGATAACCAGCAAACTGGAGCATGATCTGTCTCTCTCAGAAGCCTACTCACAACGGAAAAATGGAAGCCCAGTTTGACTAAAAGACATATTATGACTTTCTTCTGTTCTGATAGGCTCAACAGGCAGGGCTCACACTGAAATCCCTGTGCAGGCATGTAGCTGCCTCTCTCTGCTCCACGTGTAGTCAAATGACACCAAAAGTAGCTGTGGTCAGCAGCCACATGGTCTGTAGCAGCCAAGAAAAAAAATGGTGTTAGCACTTGAGCCTTTACGGCTGGTCAAAAGAGCCAAACCAGCCAGAGCCCATTTTGAAAAACAGATCTGCGCACTGCACAGCCCTAGTCCCTACTATTTAAATATCACAGTTTTGCCCTCGGATTTGCCAGTTTAAAAACCTAAGTCCTTCTCTGTGACATTCCAGGACCTCTCTGAGAAAATTAGATGGGAGGACTAAATATTCTGACTCTTCCAAATTGGTGACCTTAGTGAAGTTCTAGAGAACATGTGCACATTAGCCGTACATGAACAAAGAATCCTCGTATAAAAGAAATTATTACACAATCTTTCCAAAGACTTTCATCTAAGCATTTCAAATACTCTGCAGGTTTCTATGGCTGAGAATAATGAGCTGCTTCCCTTTGTTATTTTTGATCTCTTCACATCCAGTTCTGAATAATTTGCTTTCATACAGTAAAACATATTATGCACTGATTGTGCTATATGTTTTACTTCAAACTGCACTGAAAACATCCATACAGTTAAACCGCACAAAAAATATACATAGTTTTCTTCAGTTAAAGAAGTAGATGGTTCCTGGGTATTACTTCTTTAACAAAAATAAAATTGATACCAGAGACAGGTATACATTCCAGATAATATGAAGAAAATATGGATAGATTCCTATGGCACAAAAGGAAAAGCAATTCAACATGCTTTTCAGACTTTTTAAAATCAAAACTAACAATATGCAAACAACTAGGTCAAGAAAAATGTGCATAAGTTAACAAAGAAAGATCTTTCCAGAGAGCACTTTAAAGTTTCTTCCAAAATATATGCAGCAATTACTTTTTCTTTCACAAGCCCAACCTTTCTTATAATTTACAATTTTGTGGCCACATTTACAGATGCCCCATCTACACTGCAGTATTTCAAACTGCATTGTATGGCAGTGTAAATGGAGTAAATGATCTGATCCTCCTTTTTTCTATGTTTTACTGTTCATGCATGTTTTTTAAGGGATTCCTTTGTCATTCCTAATGTAGTAAGGTGCATATTATTGGACAAATATCAATATGGTTTTTCCAACCTTACTTTGCCATCTTCTTAATGCTAATGATGCTAAAAACTTTTCACAGAATGACAGGTAATAGCTGGACAGTAAAACATACATGTGAAAAGGAACTGCACTTTCAGAGACTTTGTTAATTGAGATATGCCATTGGATAAGGGATATTTAACCTGTATATATTCAGGCTAAATATCCCTTATCCAAAATGCTTTGGATCAGAAGGGTTTGGGTTTTTTGTTTGTTTTAAGATTTTGGATTACCTGTATTTATATAATGGGATATCTTACAAATAGGACCGAAGACTAAAAGCAAAATTATAGATAGATAGATAGATAGATAGATAGATAGATAGATAGATCGATAGATGGGGGGGGGGGGGGGGCATGAAGGTAATTTTATGCAATATTTTTATTCTTCTTCTAGTATACACTGTACCAGAAGAAAGCAAAAGTGGAACTATTTCAGCCATCCATAGAAACAATTTCAGATTTTAGAGGATTTCACATTTTGAAATTTCAGAGAAGAGATTCTCATCCTGTACAACATATTAACTGGTTTTACACTAAATGGAATTTTATGATACCCCCTAAACTCAACAGTACTTAAAAGGCTATAAAATACAGAGGAAAAAGTTCATGACAGGTCTATCATTATAATTCTAGATTGACACATTGCATAAATAAGAGTCAATCTTTTTGTAGACAAATTATTGAAGACAAATTATTGCCTGCATAAACCCATTTCCTAGATTAAGTCTGTGTATATATATTTAATAATAACAGATGATTTGCTCATTCTCCCATAAAGAACCTGTGATTCCAAAACTTAAGAATGAAGTGTTTATACCAACACTGAAATCCATTGTTGACTATATATATATATATATATATATATATATATATATATATATATATATATATATAAAAAGCCATGGGACCTAGTGATTAGTTACATAAAATGTTTTTAATAACAACTCAAGACAAAGAGATGAGCAAAATGGTCTGAAGTAAGGAAATGCCTCAATTTTGGATGAAACCCATCTTCAGAGCCTAATCAACTAATTCAAATGATTTAACAGAGACTAGATTGAATTAGAACTTTTCTGAAGGAGAGAAAATCAGAATATGAACACTGACATGATATAATTTAAATATGTTTAGAGCATTTAATCCTTGTCATAATCAATCTACTCTTTTGAAATCCATTGTTGACTATCTCAATAAAAAGAATAAAGTCACCAAAAAAAAAAAGACATCTAAAATTACAAAATTCCATCCCTGCTCCCAATCTATTATGATGAGAAACAATTGTTTCTAACCAACCATGATAAATAGATCATGGAAAATATTAAAGGAAGAACTTTCAATTTCCTTTGGAAATAATCAGTGAAGATATATTACAAGAATGAGTAGTCTTTACTTAAGCAACTTTCTGGTTGGGGAGAAAGTGGAAGGATATGGAGAGAGAGAAAAGAGAAATGGTAACAAGAGAAAAAAAGACTAAATATGCAGTAAATAACAGATGATTTGCTCATTCTCCCATAAAGAACCTGTGATTCCAAAACTTAAGAATGAAGTGTTTATACCAACACTGACCTTTTTTTCTTATTATCGTATATGAGTTGGAAGCTAAAATAACTGGAAACATATACAGATTACTTAACTATTAGCAAAGAAATTTCAATCTCATTGTATAAAATTGGGAAGGAATCCTGTTTTATCAACAAATTACACTTGGAGAATGAGAAAGAAAGAGAGAAATAGAAGAAAATGCCCTATTCTTTATTTGGAGAATCCACCACTCCAGCCCTTTATGGTGAATATTTATTTGTCTAGTGCAAGCAATTGCTGAAATCCAAAAGAGCTCAACAATTGCATTTTCTTACTTTGCATTTTGAAAAATAGCTCTATGTGATGGAGTATTCATATTACTCCATTCTGTTATTTACTATCTTGTAGCCTACATAAATAAGGCATATTGCAAAAGATATATCAGAGTGATCCGAATAACAGAAGATAAAAATGTGATATAATATAGCTTATCACCTGACACATTATTATAAGAACACTCTAACAAATATTGCTGATATGGATAATTCCATCTGTTAGAACCAGTTTTAATTTTCTGTTGTGGAATTGATTTAAGGCTAGAAATATTTGATTTCAGAAGACAAGCTATCTTTTTGATATAATTATTTGTCTTTTTCTAAAAGTCTGTGGGTGTTTTGCTTGGCACCACTAGAGCCTTGAATTATATTTTATTCTCAATAAAGGTACTCTACAGCCATGCTAACAAGCATAAAAGGTCAAGGATAAAACATAGGTAATTGCGGCATTTACAGGTAAGAGTAAGTGAAAGTACAGTTATACTTCCTCATCATCATGCACAGCTAACAGTCTATTCCGTATATTTAGAATGAAGATTCACAGAATAATTTACATTATAAGGTCTTGCACTACTGGCAAAGTTATTAAAGAACCTCATAAACCACCCTGCTGAAAGATATATGGAGCAGTCTATCTTTGATAAAGCATTGCTGGGATTGAATTATCCTCATGCATTCTAGATCCTTGATCTTTGGACAACTGTGAGTTGTAATGTGCAGCTAATATTTCTTCTAACTCATTCCACAATGCCAGTCATTAAAAAGGAGACATATTGCCTACTGACAGGTTTTGAATAGCTTGTAAAAATTATACAAATCTTTAAGAAATTATGCCACCGGAAAGCCAAAAGTATTGACTATGCCAGTCCACTAGGTTCATATTATCGTTGATTTGATTTTTAGATTCTTAATCAAAGCATGGGGAGGTGTCCTTTAATCATTTAGTTTTACATTTCAAATGTAGCCCTTTACACTTTTAAAAGGAGAAGGAAAGGCTTCTGGTTGTGGCATATTAATTGCTTCTTTGCAGATTTTCAGCTCTCTAAATCATTTGTATAATAAAATGCATAATAATTTTGAATTTTCTCTGGGATGGATTACAAAAATGTAAATTAAGCACAGTACAGAAAGGGAAGAAAAACGGCAGCTCTAGACTTATACATTTAAAATTGATGATAATTTTTATGTTTATGTTAAATACATAATCATATACATTTGGCAAGTTGTGAAAGTATGCATCATTGCAAAGAGAAATGTAAAACATGACAAATGTGTAGCATATTGTGCTGGTTTGTTTATGGAAGAAACCAGGGAAAATACTAATTGAAATCTGGCATTTAAAATATGATGTTGCACATTAGCTTCAATTATTTTTAAAGATCTGGGGGGAGGGGGTTGGATTTGAAATAAACTGAAGTCTTAACAGAGTTGGTTGTGTTGTTTCAGATCATACAGTATTAGGATTAGCTGTTGCTAATGGTGGGTAATATTCATAAAGTTTTTTTTTAAAAAAGTCATAAATAAGTAGCCTAGAAATTCAGAAATATAGAAATGGTAATAATCCATTATCATACATTGTACCGAATCAAGGCAAATTGGGGCAATATAGATTAGTGGACTCCAGCATATCCCAAGTCTTGCCAGCGAAATACCTATCAAAAGACTTGGGGTGGTCTTTATATAGTTCTGATTCATATTAACAAGCCAGTCGTTAATTGGTCTTCAATTGAACATACCCAAAACAGAGCATCTGTAATGTGACCTTCAAACTGGAAAAACAATTCAAATTCATGAACAAACACTAAAGAAGGCCATCCAATTTAAATACACAGGATCACTCCAGCAAAGGATTGTTGCCTTGTCACAGTGCTGGAGCTTCAGCACCTCAACTACACCACGAGTAAAATCATGAAGGGACACCCAAGACAGGAAGGCCATGGCAGAGAGGTCAGAGCAAATACAATCCCTGGGGAGGGTAATGGCAACCCAACCCAGTATTTTTGCCATAAAAACTAAATTGATCAGTACAACCAGAGATATGTTGGTATACCGTCAGAAGATGGGACTCCCAGGTCAGAAGACAGTCAAAATTCGAAAGAGGAGGAGCAGAGGATAATTTCAACTAACTCCAGATGTGATGATGCTGCTAGCTCAAAGCCGAAAGGAAGGCTAGTGGTCGACGGTGCTGGAGGTGAGCGATGAATCTGATGTTCTAAAGATCAACACAGTATACGAACCTGGAATGTAAGCTTTATGGGCCATGGCAAACTGGATGTTGTTATTTGTGAGATGTCAAGACTGGCTTGACTTTGAAGGAACGGAGGGTGGCCATGAGATCATGCAGAGTCGGAAGTGACTAAACGAATAAACAACAACAGAGTCACTGGTCTCCATAGATGGCAACACAATGCCAGATGTATAGTCACAAATAAATGCACCTGGTTGAAATGGTGGCAAGCTACTGGCATTCTGTGTGAGTCAAAAATGTCTGAACAACTCAAGGTTAAGATCTACACTACAGTTATTTGCCCAGTAACCCTCTATGAGGTAGAGTACTAGCCAGCAACAAAGTAACATGAACAAGCCCTTAACACAATGGAAATGAAAATGCTGAGATGGACACTTGGTTTGACACTTCTTGACCATGTGCCAAGGAATAAAAGGACTATGAATAAAGGCAATCGGCAAGAAAGTGCAGGAAGCAAGACTACAATGGTACGGCCATGTCATGAGAAGAGAACAAGCATCAGTAGTACAAACAACACTACATTTGGGGATTACAGGATGATGATCATGTAGACAGCCAAAGAAAACTTGAAGAGACACCATCAACAAAGACATGCGTGCTGACAGCCTTAGACCTGAGGATGCCCAAAACTAAGCCCCGTGGAAATGATAGTCACAATGCTAACCCCTGCATTGGAAAAAATGGCTTAGAAAGAAATTTTAACTAACCTAACAACATAGAGAGCTGTTATGTCCTGTTTGTAAATTCTGAGCCCTCCCCTCCCTCGCCCATTTTTTAAAAGATGATAAAATATACTCTAGGAGTTCCTGATTAAAATACATTATTCTTTCCTGAATTGACACACAAATCAGTAGTAAAATATTAAATCTATAATCTCCTTTCCCTTTTTCTCTTATGCACTCCTTTCATTGTTCTATATCTGATTGGCTCCTATTGAATAATCCTTTCCCACTATATGAAACCTTAGCGATAGAAGGCAATGGCAATCCACCCATGAGTATTTGACGCCTAAGAAAACCCTATGACTTTCATGAGGTCATTATAAGCAAACAGGCAATGTGATGGTACAAACTCATAAAGAGAAGGGATAGGAATGGAAGAAGTACAAAGAGCATATACCTTTTACCCCATAACTAACACATATGATTTGGAGAACGTGAAAGTAGCACATGTCAAAGCTCTCATCTGGGGAAAAAGGTAAGCTATAAATACAAGGAATAAATATAAAAGGAACAAATTCCTAACACTTTCAGTAATATTGTTAACACTTTCAGCAAATGGCTGACTATTCTGTTACTGGGCAGATTGCTGGTTAATAGCCCAGAATGGTTTGCCTAATGGAAACTAATGGTTAGAATAAGATAGCTGAGATACTCTCTGTGTTCAAATGAGATACTTATCGGAGCTATGTGTATAATGTGTAACCAAAGAGATGGCAGTTTTGCAGTTTAGAAGATAAAAACAATGCAAAAGCTGTGGTTCAACTAAACGTACCTTGAGGGCACAGGATTTCTCATTTTGCATCTTTTGAAAAATATAGGCCTTGTAGTAGTGGCTATTCCTACTAATAGTCTCTATTTACTTAAAAGAACAAGCAAGCATATCAAGGGGTACTCAATTATGCAATGTACTTTCATGCAATGGAAATAGAACTCAATATCAACTCATATTGATACCATTTGTTGGGAGGATATTTATGAGGGATCCATCATTAACATCTTCTGGGGGCTCCAAAGGGATACTTTAACACTACATACATAATTTGTACTTAGGTTGACTGTGTACAGAAGAGATAAATTTGCTTATAGAAATAGGGTAGAGTGGGAATCATTTTAACTCCCTACTCAGATGAAAATAAGACCTGTGCTGGAACTGTATAAGTCCAGTTCCTTTTGTCATGCTACCTTATCCTCAGTTTTACAGTAGTCACTTTTATGTTAGTTTTATGAGAGTGGAGTTTAAGAAAACCCTTCCTGGTTTATACCAGTAAGTTTGCCCAGCCATTTGCCTGAAGAAACAGAGTCATTTTAGATCAGAGTTATTACCACCAGGGAATCTTGGGTGCAAGATGTGCCTGCGGTTGGTCCCAGCAAGATCTAGGCTTGGACAAGCAATTTCAAGTCAATTTCAACCAATAATTAGTTAACCAATAATGAATTAACACCTGGGGCATTGGGCGCCCAAGAGGCCCCTATACCAGAGACAGCAAGCAAGGAAAATGTTCATCAATTCTTCTCAGAAATCATCAACTACTGGCAGCTTTAGGAACAATCAGTTACCCTTCAAATTTTAAGTGTGGACTTCATTGTGGGGAAATCAAGTTAGTGCCTGGGTGGAGATAGGCCCAAGACCAGTTAATAAATTATTACCATTTCATGAAAGCATTGACTTTGATTCTGTGGGGTTCCTTGCTCACACAGGAAGGCAATCCAGCACCCCAAGCTGATAGAAAGTCAAGACACGTTAGTTCTAAAGACATTTGGAGCAGCTTGGGTGCAACTGCACAAACCCTTGGTTCTGTTGACTGAAGAGCACCAATCTCTATGTGAATTCTGTTTCTGTTTGGTTTTGATAAGAATCTATCAAAAATTTCTATTTGTATACAGATGCAGATGCATTCAATCATCTTTTTGGCTCATGGAAGAAAAAGTAGATTCAAAAGAGGCATTCCATTTGGTTTAAGCCACTGGACCCTATTGACAAGCTGGAGAAATAGATCATGTGTTGGAAATAACTTCTTACCTTATTAAAACGGCATTACAATAATGATAGTTTTCTTCGCAATCTTATTAATTTGACTGAGATTGACTTTGGGAAGATTATGGTCCTGTCTTTATTCCACCGGGCCTGTTGGGGCTTGAAAGCCTTTGTTCTTGTGCCCCAGGTTTGGCCAAACTTTGTTCTGAGAGGAAACACCAGATAATGTGGCAATGCATTATTTTGACCAACGAAATAGGATGAGGCATGCTGGCGCAGTAATTACAAAGATAAAAAAAAATGGTTTCCATTGAGATTGATGCTGTTTGTAGTGCATACCTCATTTGGAGGAGTAGTTGTGTTGTCTGTGCCCCCCCCCCCCAAATAAAATCCAAAATCATAAGCAGAGATGTATTTTCATACAGGAGAGAAGTTGTGATAGTGTTAGAGTCATAGACTTAGATTCTGACAGAGATGCTGTCAGTTAAGATGGTGTCCTGATGACATTGCTTAATTAATTTAAGTAACATTTTAAGCTCATTCACATTTTGTCCTACTTTCCATCTGAGAGTGTATATGGGCCCATTGAATCAATGGAACTGAGCCAAGTGTTGACTAAACAACTTTCCGTATATTTAATTTTTCTACACTAGTTGGGACTAGAAAACTGTATTTTGACAATGGTTATTACTGATCAGAATTGTTCACTTACAACAAAGCCAAAGGTGGAGTTTGAGTCAGGAGGACCTCCTTGTCATTTTTTAAAAAAGATGAATGGTATTAGGTTAGGTGAGTGGACCTTAACTTCAGCAAATTCTGTCCTAGAGGGGAAAAACTTGCAGGAGAAGTAAGATTAGTAGAATCCTAAACATACTGAAAGCAAAATATCATGTTTGATTTTGTCTAAGCAGGATCAAGCCTTTCTAGTACTTGGAAGACAAACTACCAAGGGATAGCAGGTGCTATAGGTTATATCCAGAGGAAAGTAATAGCCCCCCACCCACACAAATAAATCCTGTGAAGAAAATCCTATGATAAAGTAGACTGAATAACAACTTTTCATCTATCCTCTTTGAGTGACAGTGATGTTGATCTAAGTCTTTAACATTTTAGGCGGGCCATATGACTGGCCTCATGCCAGCCATATGGGCCACATATATTCCTTGCTTCACCCTTTCAGTGGGCATTTGCCTGGAGTCCTGGTCAAACAAGCCTGCTACATCACATGGGCACATAGATCTCCTCAAATGCTCCAACACTGAACAGATGGACACTAGGACACTATAGTTTCTGCTAAGTTTAACAGCAAAAGTGGAAAGGAGGTGCCAGAGTCCTCCTGACTTTACTAACCTCAATATATAAATTCCAGGATCTTATGCTTATTAGTTTTTTGTTCTTGTTCACTGATGACATTTGCCCTCCTTTTGTTTGGGCTCACTCTTTTGACTACACTCTGATGTGGTTTGGACACAAACTATTTTTGTGCTTTGAACTCAGTTTGCACCAACTGAAGTAAGATAAGGGCAGAAGAAGAAAGTGAAAGGAAGGACTGATACATTCTAAAAGAAGTTGAAAATGTGATACAACCAAGGATTAACCACAGAGGGCTATCTGTCCCTGGAACAGTTGGAAGTTATATTAATACGATTAACACACAAAGGAGATATTTTTATTTTATTTCTATTTTATTTTGTCTCTAGAGGAAGCATAGAAGGAAAAGTACAGAAAAGTAAAGAGAAGGCAATGGCATTACTCATTTCTTTCCAGAATTGTTTTTGCACATTATGATTCATAGTCTCCACTACATCTTATCTGAATGAAGTATATTAATTTGCAGAGGTTGGAGATTGAATTTAGATAATTGAATCACACAGTAATTAAATCAGTTTAATAACATTAATTATGGAACAAGCATATCATTTTTTACAGTTTGTTTTTAAAAAAATCTGGAAAGTTTAATTGGGAAAAACGATGCAATTATTGCAATACTGGATGTTTTACTTGTATTCCCAGTAATAATTATAACATATTAGCAGTGAGTTTGGAAGTGGGGAACAATAAGTTCTCTATGAAACTGTGAGTCAAATGTTTTGTTTCTCTCTGTTACATATTATTTAAGAAGTCCAACAGAGAAACATTATGGATTTCTCCTAAACTCCCAACTCAGGATAAGCTCCCCTAAATCTTGAAAGTCATTACATAAATTTATAAATCTCCCTGCTTAAGATAATCATCACAAATGTCATTTCAGTACTTACACTGCTCTTTTTAAAACATCCCTTTTATCCCCGTTCCCCTGGTATTGTTAATTACACACTATAATTGCCAAGTATAATCACAACTGAAACATTTAATCCATGTTAATTAAATTTAATTAATTTTGTAACTTTTAGAAAAAAGACAAACTGTCAAATAAGTTATAAAGCCATTGTCTAATCTATTTTGACCCATCCAAAACTGTATTTAAAATAAAACAAAAACATTATTTAGGCGAATATGGAAGTAAAAGGATTGTAGAAATGCATGAATAAGTTTGCAGATATAATTAACAATTAAAAGATTTAAAAAGTTCTGAAATTCTACAGTGAATTTCTGGAGATTATTCTGGAAAGCCATACACTGGACTATGACTTGCACCAATAGAGTAAATCAGCAGTTCAATGGGCACATACTATCCAAGGTTTCACCATGTGGACAAGCTTCAACAGAGTGTGGTCAAAGATGGCAAATGGTGCTAATGAGAGAGAACACACAAACTAGAAAAGGCTGCATAATATATATTTTTTCTGAGCCTACTGGGATGTCCAAGATTCCACCACCTTCATCACTACTTTTCCACTTTGAACTCAGCTTGCAGTAATTGAATTAAACTTGGAAAATTTTAACCCATGGAGGAAAGTGGGAGAAGAGAGGAACCTGGGCATTTTACAAACTAAGGAAAAAGGTGGGATGACAAAGATAAATTGGAACCATCCCTGCCAATTTAGGGCAGTTGGTTAAGAAAGAAATGCCTAAGAAATTTGAACTCTGTAGAGTGTATTTGTCATGCCCCATGAAGACCCTCACTGTTTACCCCTAGTTAAGCCCTTTTCAGTCAGAGGGATTAATATTTTATGTACAGTTTATAGGGATAAGTCTAGACGGCCTCTTTGCATTCGAAGCCTCCATCAACTTGCTACTTTAAGAATCCTGTCAGGGATGGATCCTCAGGCAAGGCACTTCTGGTTCTTGGAAGAGTCAGCCTTTTTGTGACTGGAAAGTGAAGAGAGAGAAAGACCGCAAGGTCTACAAAATAGCACATCCAGTCGGAGCTATATTCAAGTCCAATCAGAGTTAAATATTGAGACCATTTTAGAAACAGTTGAACACCATACAAGAAAGAGACAATAAGAAAAAACAAAGATTCAGGAGCCTCCGTTCTGCCAGACTTTACCTCTCCTAATAAAGACTTTGAAGTGAGACTCAGGAGTAAAGAAAGTCTAAAATTCTTGTCAGTTAATAAATTCTTGTTTGATTCAAGTATATAGTCTTCAGTATGTTCTCTGTGCAGCCAATTCATCTTCCAAGTAGTTAAGATAGCACGGAGGCAGAACAGTATTTGTGTGGTAGTGGTAGGGACTCAACCAAGATTCAACCAAGAGCAGATAATACAACAAATTTCTTCTACCTGGCAAGCACCAGGTGTGTTGGACTGCATGTATTACAACTCCCATTACTCCATGCCTCATATCCTACCCCTTCCTCTTAACAGCTGATTTGAACAAAAGAAAAATACTTGTTGGGGTTCAAGCATGGATCACCAATGTCATATCTGATTTGACCCCCAAAGTATTTTGTTATTTGATTCGCAGACATTAATGAGGAATTGTGCTTATTATTAGGTTATGGCAAGAGTTAAATACTGATCTTATAAAGTGATTTCCAAAATTTCTTTCTATTTTTACTTTCCCATAAAAAGGTATGCAAGCCAGCCTAGTCTTAAATCAAATCTTCCAATGTTAGCATGATCAGGCAGGGCCATTCTTTTGCCCATGATAACGCACTTGTTTCATAATAAAGTTGGAGATAGAGGAGGCCACAGCCTCCTCTACTGTTCACATCTGTCATATTAACAAACTTTATTCTGGGTGTCTTTGCTTACCACACACATTTTTGTATATCTTTGTTCCATTCTTTAAAGAATTTAAATTTCTAATTATAGGAAGATTTTGAAATAGATGCAACATTTTTGTTAATATATTCATTTTGATGGCAGCAATTCTGCCCATTAATGATAGATTCAGGTTTTTCCATTTTGTTAAGTCTTTCTTTATTTCTTTCTATTTTGTTAAGTCTTTATTTCTTTCCATTTTCTTTCATAGTTATTTTTTAGCAGTTGTTAATTTTTTGCAGTTATTGTCAAGCCCAAATATTTTATTTTCAATAAAGACATGGGGAAAAAATATTCAAAAACTCCAATGCGGGTATCCCCATTAGAAGCAAATCAAAGAAGACTAATAGGTTGGACGAAGTGGCCTACATACAAAGAAGTACTGTGCAAAAAGAAAGATACCTTCCAGCTGAAAACACAAGAAGAGATAACCCAAAAAATTCAAAACTTCTCCTGGTTCCAATATATGCAATTGAAAGAATATTATAATTCCAATAAGAAGATAGGGTTCAGCGACACAGTACATTTTTGGGACAAATTCATTCTAACAGAAAAAAGAATATAACGAAGATATATAACAGACTACTGGAATGGTCTACAGGAACAGAATTTATGCCGTCGCACCTGGGGGCTATAGATCTTAGTGAAAGAAACATGGACGTGACATCTTTTCCCCAGGAGATTGCTTCTTGCCTTCCTTTAGAGAACTGGAACTCTCAAGGATCAAGACACTATAGATAACTCGAAATAGACTTTATTGTTCACAAAGATTTATCTTCCTTAGGCATAAACTTGAAGTTCCAAAAGGGGTAAAGAAAATATACATTACAGTCTCTATAGTCTTGGGTCCAAGGAGTTATCCAGCTGAGAAGCTTTCCCAGTTCCCTCTTTCTCAATGGCTGTGAGGTTGAAACATTCACAACCCCAGTCCAATGACCTATATTGAAGGCACAAAGTCTTCCTCTTGGTGCCAAAGGACTGGTTTGAAGGCACTTAAGATTCCTCAACATTGTCCAGGGGAGCTGGGCATGAAGTATGAATCTTAAGAGTACAAACTTAAAAACTGGTGATAAGAGATGACTTGACTAAGGGATTAGAGTCAAGCCTTTCTCACGTCCATCTGTTGAGTTGTTTGGTGGAAGAATGAAAAAGAAATATTTTCCCTCCTCCCTGGGAAGGGGCAGAGTCAAGCAATTGAGCTGGGGGAGCAATTCAACCGATGCAAAACAACATTGATAGAAAGCTGTAGATAACCAAACAATTCAACTATATGTATACATACAACTGGGGCCAGACGCGCCGTCAGAGAATTGATTAAAATTGTATGATAAAATGGGCAATGAACTTTAGCAGATCTATAAAATTGTGTGAATGGGAACATATATGGAATAAAAAAATGAAATGCACATATGCAATGGACCTAAAGGAGAACTGGTACAAAATTATGTGACGATTGTACGTGACTCCACAAAAATTAGGTAGTATGCACAAAAATACTCAAAATAAGTGCTGGAAACGTGGTTTACAAGAAGGCACATATTATCATATGTGGTGGACTTGTAAAAAAGCTACTAACTATTGAGAAAAAAAATACAGGATGCCTGTCAAAAGATACTAAAGACAAAAATACAAATGAAGCCAGAATATTTCTTACTGAGCATGACCGATACAGAAATACAATTGGACAAAATTAAAGATATTTGTTTCGTATACCTGACTACAGCAGCAAGAATAGTCTATGTAAGACTTTGGAAAACAGATGAAATTCCAACAATAGAACAATGGTTAGATAAAGTGATGGAAATTATTGACATGGACAGATTAACATTCTTAATGGAAAGACATTTGGAGAGACCAATAATACCCACCGACTGGCGACTCTTCAAGGAATACATGGAAAGAAATGAAGAAAGAGACAATTTACCCAAACAGAATTAAAAACTCAACAAAAGATTGGTCCTGAAAACAGAAAGATGAAGATGAAGAGGACATGATATGAAAGACTGGTTGAAAGAAGAAGAACAATACACAATGCAAAAATGAAGAATGGAAGCCGAATTTTCCCCCTTTCCTCCATCTCCCTCTTCCTTACTTTTTATTTTATTTTATTTCTATTTCTCCCTTTTTCCCCACACCACCCTATTCTATACAACTTTTTTCCCTTATTTAACTATTTATTTTATTCATTTATGAAAAAAATCAATTTTTTTTAATACTCATTGTGTGGGAAACGTTGACCATACTCAGTCTCACACAAGATGTTGGGATAACTAAAGACCATAACTTGTTTATTGGTTACAACTGAAAACAGGGTTGGCAGCCATACATGGGTCTTGGATCAAGATATCAGATAGCCCACTGTGAATGGTACACCACAGAAGATGATAGGGGATGCAGTGCAAGTTCCCATTTGGTCTGGCCCGGAACACCCTCAGCACATACCTCCTAGCAGCCACACAGAAGACATCCCCCTCTCCCTAGGAAATGGGGGGGGGGAGAGAGACCAGTGTACCAGATCCAGGGCCCATGCCAACCACCCCCAAGTTGTGATGAAAATACAACCAATAAGCAACTCCACAATAACATAACAAAGCAACAAAATAGAGGGTAGGATGTGAGGAGAGCCAGAAATGCTTGAATATTCAACAGGCAGATCAAAGGGATCAAAGGGAAAAGGTCTTCCTTCTGGTCTGCCTGCTGCAGCCAATCAGAACATAGGATGGGGCCTGCCCCTGATTGGCTGGAAGGTGAAATGCATGCCAGGATCACACAGAGCTCCTCGGGAAGAAGGATTCCTGCCTAAGATGGGGCCAGGGGAATGCCCACCATCACAACTTCTCTGCCTGGTAAGTAAGGCAGGGTAGCTTCTTCAAATAAAGGGGCAGCTAAAAGACATAGGGGGGAAAAAAGAGACTGTTTGGGATTATTGGGGTTTTGCCCTTCTCCTGCTTCTTATGAGTAGGCACCCAAACTAGATTGAGAAGTCCTATCCTGGGCTAGGCAGTTCTTTATAAGTTTTGATAATCTGCATTTCAGGTTTTCTTTAGTGTGTTTGGCATTGTCCTAATATCCAGAGATTCTTTTTATATAATCCATTTTGTTGTTAACTTATCCGACAAAATAGAATTATAAATAAAATAAATGTTTCCCAATCATTTTTCAGGCAATTGCTTAGCCTGTAGTTCAGTACTAAGTCTAGAAGGGTATATCAAATTTCCACAAGGCACTTTAAATGAATTTTGATTAAATACAAGAACAAAACAAAGTCTAATTACAGGCAGTTTTAAAAAAAATAAAAAAGGGGGGGGTAATGGTGGTATCATCCAAGAATCCAAAGCTTGCTACATTTAATTGCCTTTAAATTATTTGTGCTACTCTATTGCTATAGGGATTTATATGCCTGGTTCTAAATTAAAAAGTAATTAAAACAGTTATCTAGTAGCAGCATGTCACATTGTGTTGCAAAGAATGCAAAATAAAAGAGATAGGGCATTCTTCCAAACCAGGAGAATGAGCAGGCAAAAGCATCAGTGTTTATCTTGAACAAATTAGAATGGAATTAGACAGATTCAAGAACTGCCTCCAAGGATGGAAGATTCCTAAAAACTCATTTCTTTTTCACATATTGCTTTCTGTATATGAAGAATAACATGGTTATCTTTAACACTGTACACATCATCAAATCTTGAGTGGGTGGTCTGTAAAGTGCAAGCTCATATAGGTTTGCATGAACAGCTGTTGTCAAAAATCAGGCCGCTTACACAAGGAGATTAGGTCAGGCAAAATATTTGGTTTCTGCATTCAAATATTTTAACCAGCAATATCTTTTTGTTTCAAATATGAATGTCAAATCTTCAAAAACCAAGGGAAACACAAATCTGCATTCACAGAAGCCTAATTTAATAATTGCGACCATTCTCTGTCTGGAGAAGAATAAGTGGGATTGTCCTTCTCTATATATGTGTTGAAAAATGAAAAGCTTCTCAGGGTGGAAAAAGGAGGAAGAAACCTAAGTTTCTACCCAGAAGTAATATAATAATGACGATAACTTTATCCCGCCACCTTACTTCCTTTGCCGATCCCTCGTAGCCCAAGGATGATGGTCCTCCAAGTGTAGTGTCTTGGTGGTGGGTCTGCAGGTGGCTGTGCAGCCCTATCCTTGATCTGCATGTTCTCCCACAGTGAGGACATCAGTTTCCAGGTGGTCAGGGTTGGTTTGATGTGCCTGCCTTTTGCCACGTTTCTCCTTTTTGCCCTCCATTCGTGCCTCTTCGAATTCTGCAGCACTGCAGAATCCAAAGCTGATCTCTAGTTAGAGCACTCAAGGGCCAGGGCTTCCCAGTTCTTGGTGTCTATTTGACAGTTTTTAAGGTTAGCTTTAAACCCATTTCCTGTTCTTGAGTTCCGCATGAGGAGCTGGAGCTGATAGAGGGAGCTCATCCACGTCTCCCCGGATTCGAACCTGCGACCTGTCGGTCTTCAGTCCTGCCGGCACAGGGATTTAACCCACTGCGCCACCGGGGGCTCCAGGGAGACAGTGATTGGGCATTCTGACAATGTGATCCGTTCAGTGGAGCTGATGGTGTAAGAGTATCACTTCAATGCTGGTGGTCTTTGCATCTTCCAGCACTCTGACATTTGTCTGCCTGTCTTCCCAAGAGATTTTCAAGACTTTTCAGAGGCAACGCTGATGGAATCATTCCAAGAGTTGAATGTGACATCTACAGACAGTCCACGTTTCACAGAAGTATAGCAGCGTTGGGAGGACAACAGCTTTATAAACAAGCACCTTAGTCTTCCTACAGATATCCCATTCCTCAAACACTCTCTGCTTCATTTGGAAAAATGTTGCACTCACAGAGCTCAGGCAGTGTTGTATTTCCGTGTCATTGTTGACTTTTGTGGAGAGATGGCTGCCAAAGTAGTAGAAATGGTCAACATTTTCTAATGTTACACCATTAAGCTGTATTTCTGGCATTGGAGATGGATTGGCTGGTGACTGCTGGAAGAGCACTTTAGTTTTTTCTTGATGTTCAATGAGAGGCCAAGCTTCTTCTGCAAAGGTGTTTAGAGTGGCTTGTAGGTCTTCTTCTGAATGTGCACAGACTGCATTGTCACAAGCATATTGGAGTTCTGTAACAGATGTTCTTGTGATCTTGGTTTTGTCTTTCAGTCTGTAGAGGTTAAATAGCTTCCCACCTGTCTGATTTCCACTCCAATGGGAAGTTTCCCATCAATAAGATTAAGTACCATAGCGATGAAGATAAAAAAATAAGGTTGGGGCAATAAGACAGCTAATTCCACCTTAAATGGGTCCCTTTGGGAGCCAGTGCTGTCCAAGACTGTTACTATCATGTCATCTTGGAGGAGCCACAGGATGTTTATGAATTTGTCAGGGCACCCGATTATTTGGAGGGTGGCCCAGAGAGTACTTTTATTCACTGTGTTGAATGCCTTTGCAAGGTCAATGAATGCCATGTACAGAGGTTGATTTTGTCCCTGCATCCCACCACCATCTCCCCAAAGGAATTCGGGGTGGTTTACATGGAGACCAATCCCAGCATAGACAGAGGTTACAAGGTAACACAATAAAACTTATAACAATAAGCTTATAATTAAAACAAATAAAACCAGAACAATAAAAATAATTTAAAAATACATCAACCAACATCAACAACCAGTAGCTAGGACAGGCGGGGATTTATCCATTTTGAACAAGTTGGCTTAGAGCTTTGAATTCTTAATACCGAATTGTGTTCATAAGAAGATATGACCAGGGTCAGGAAGTACAATCCCATTAATTCTCACCATGCATTTGTTGAACCAGAATTTGGACTCTTGCTCATCCATTTAAAGCAGAGATGGCTGACTTACTTCATGGAGAGAATGGGGCCTTTTCCCTTTGCCTACCCAACAGATGGACTGGAAGTGACGTGATTTGGCTAATTTAGAGTCTTTATTGGGCCGGGGGGGGGGGGGGTGTTATGGAGCTCTAGGAATTAGAGATGTTTACAGGGATGTTGATAGATGTTTACAGGGAAATCAACTGCACTTTTGGAAGCATGGTTTGGATTTAAAATAAGTGTTGTTCACCCTATGTGTTTTGTATTACTGTGGACATATAGATGTATTATCTATGCAGCAGGAATCTCGGACAAAGTGTAAAGCTATGGAAAGTCCATAGCAGCACATGAGCAAAAGAGCATCTCCCCCAGGCATATTTGTTTTTGATAATGTATACACTGTGTTTTAAACCAATGGTATAGGTTGTATTTATCCTGTTGTAAGGCTGTTTTGCCTCAGAAACAGCCTTACAACAAGGATTAAAGCAACTCAAAAAGCCTTACTTCAGCAAAATGATAATAATGTCACACACAGTAACAAAGGAACAGAAGGAAAATCCCAAAAGCAAAGCAAAAGTCTGACATCAGACATGAAACAAGAGTCTTTGGTAAAAAGTCTTTGCAAGGCACTTCACAGAAGCTGGAGCTGCAAGCAAGGAATCCAGAGCAAAGAAGCACTAATTATAATGGTTGCTACCAGCATTGACCACTTGCTTTACTGCTTATTTATAGTCCACAAGTCCCAGCACAGGTGTTCCTAGGGCAAGGTCAGATTGCTCAGTGTCCTTGCAGCAATTCTAGCTGACCTGCTTTTTTCTTCTTTCACCCTTTAGGGTTCCTAAAACGTAGCAACTGCCAGTATGTTTTCCTCTCCCTTTTCTTTCTCCTCCACACTTGGCCCCAAATCCCCAACTCCTAGAACTTCGGCCTCCTATCTCCACCTCAGAAGAAGACGACTACACAACAGTATTCTAATGTATTATAATTCCCCAGCTCTATCAATGCAAAAAAAAAAAAAGGATGGGCAATTATTGGACTTAGTATGAGGATGCTTCCTTCATCTGGCCTAAGTTCATCCAATTATTCGACTGGACTTTAAATGACACATTTTCTTTTATAATAATACACACAAACAAAAAAATGGGTCATGCATTTTTTTTCAAGGCTCTCTTTTGTTTACTAAATTTCCTGGTGAATAACTCGAGCTCTTCTCTGATTAGGATTCAGTGGATCTGATACCGCATGATTACCCTTGAACAATGTCTACAGTGTGGCAATAAAAGCAAAAAAAAATATCTCTGTAGTTCTTACAGTATAATTCCAATGAAATGAAAAAAGAACACATTTTCTAATATGACCTTGCCTTTTGTTAGCTGTAAAACAATTATATCAAAGCAGCCCAGTTTTGTGAGAATAATAAAATAAAATAATTGCACTTAAAGGCAATTCGTTTTCTTAATATTCCAAATTTTACTCTTTATTAGAGAAAAGGTCACTGGTACATCACATTCCAATCACGGCTAAACTCACTTTTGTTAGCAGATTCCACTAAATGGAAAACAGGAAGCTACATTTGGGCTTTGGATGAAGCCTCTTAGCATTCCACTCAAAATATGGAGTGTTTTTCTATGTATGTTGAAGTGATTGGAAGAAGCCCTTACTTAGATTTCTACCTGGCATACAATTTATAAAGTCCTCTTCAGTCATACACAGCATAGCCAGTGACAAGGAATGATGGAGTCATCTTACTGAAATCCATAAATATTGAAATTTTGAGGGCCACACATTACCTCATCCAGTTAGAGAAGTATAGGGAATCAATCAAAAATCAGGGATGTAAAACCTTGTCTTGTTATTCTCCCCATGTCGGCAGAGATGTCTGCATTTTTCTTTTGTTTTTCTGAATAAAAACTGCCAAACTTCTGGCAGAAGAAACTGTTTAAGAGAGTTGAAAAAGTTACACTGCTCATGCTGCTTAGAGCACTTGCATAGAAATATTTCAGTAATGTCAGGGTGTACATTTTTACTTTTCGAAGGGAGTCCCTCCTGAATTCTCCTTGGATCTGTCCAGACATTACCTTTATCCCAGGAGCTTCCACAGCATTCAGGAGGGTGGCCAAACCCCATTCCCTGTAAATGCAGAAGCAATAGCTACAAACAGCAAAAGAACTCAAGGTTTTCAGGTGGGGGGGATATCCTGGTTCTGAGCCGAAAATCCACATCTTTGAATGTCTGTATGTCCCTGCACTCATAAATCATGGGATTTTTAATCTGGGTTTCTTCCTGGGTTTTAGATGTCTGCTCCTGATTGGTCAGTTCCTAAAAAGAAAGTGATTATTGAGTAGAATGCAAAAACTTCATTTATGTGACAGAAACTTCATGAAACGCGTGGAAGCAAATTTGCTCTGGCCAGGACAAAGTTGTGGCCCCCTAGTCAATGCTGTATATCTTTTCACAATAAGATCAATCAGGTACAGACATGTATAACTCAGGAACAACAACCTGTCTGCACAGATTGTATATATACATACACACACACACACACACCGCTTTTCTCAGCCCTTGGGTGACTCAAAGCGGTTAACAATAGCAAAATTCTATGCTCAACATCATAAAAAAGAGTTAGTTGTGCAGGTACAACTGCACTAGGAGCTCCAATTTTGTTTGCTTTGCATTTAATGTTTGTTATAGTCCCAAGTTTCAGGGACTCTGCAGATAGGTGGCTTCTTTTGGCTGCAATCATAGGGCAAGCCACCTGTCAATTATAGTTAGGTTCCCTGGTCCCGCCTCTTTTTGGGTTTTTGGAGGGAATAGGAGCCTTTTTGAGTTCAGTCCACACAGAGAAGCTTTCATGCAGGACATAATACCAAGAGCTCCTGTAGAAAGCTTCGTCTTCTACAGCTTGGCCGGGGTTATACAGCTCACAGCTTGGTCGAGGATCATATAGCCTTACAGCTCCTTTGCTGAGGGACTTCAACCAGCCATCACAGAAACCTGAACTCCTTTTCCCCTGGAAGTCTACAAAGCTCTGCTTGGTAAGGGTCTCTCGCGGAAGCCAGAAGCAGTTGGTACCAGGTGTAGGGGCTCCATGGCAACAGAGGCAAAGACAGACTGCCCAGATTAGAAGTTAAGGATTGCCCCATTAGTTACAGTTAAAAAGATAGTGCCTGTTCCCTGTGGACAAGATTGAAAGAGCCAATAGACTGTTAAGAAAGCCTTAAAGTACCTGTTTGTTTTCATTAATAAAGAACTTTGTTGAACCTTTAAGTATTCTAGAGACTGTGTTTTAAGGAAATCCAAAGGCCTTAAAACTGAGGCAGCCCCGGCATCCCGTTGGGCACACAGAATTTATGTCCTGTCTACAGTCTGATGCACAGGCCCAGCGTGCGACAGCACAACAGTTAAAAACAATGATATAATAAACAATCAGTTAAACATAACTATAACATCTCATTAGCGTCTCATAGGTAGAATCAAGATCCAATCTCATAATCCGTTGTTCCATGTTCCTATATTCAATGCACTAGTATTGTCATTCTAGTCCATGTCCTTTAAACTCTACAAAGATCTACTGTCCGAAGGTCTGGTCCCAAAGCCATGATTTTAATTTCTTTCTGACCCAGGAATGGAACTTATACAACGATTCGGATCTTTGCATGTTCGCATCTTAAGATTTTTTTTAAAAAAAACACTGAAATTTCTGGTGGAAGTCCTACAATGGCTATCTTGGGGGCTACAAAATCCTGCAACAAAACAGCAAGTGTGGACACTGGAGGCAGAAATCCTAGAACCAATAGGTCTGTATCTAGACATTTTCTCAGGTCCTGACTAAAGCACGCAATATAGTGCTGTCTGGAACTGCCCCTAGATACATTAATCTTCTCCCGCTTTCCTCCTACCCTTCCTCTTTCTTATATGTTTAAATCCCTTATATGTTTAAATCTGATTAAGCACAACTGAGCTTGTTTGTCTTTTTTCCTTTTGCTCCTTTCTCCCCCTCTAGAAAATTGTGAAAGGATTCATGGGAAGAAAATAATTTAGTGAGTTGATCTGAATGTTTTGCTATGTTAGGAGAATGGTAGAAGGTCAGAAAGACCTGGGATGCTGCCCTTCTAAAAGCATCACTTGCTTGGCATGCACAATATACGTAACACACATATATACACACATGTCATATACACATATGAGAATTTAAACATGGAAAGAGTATTCTTTCTCTGCAGTAGAAGTCCATATTCCATCTCTGCTAGTGTTAACGTCCAGTCCCAAGGCACAATCAATTGGCTTTGGGTTGGTGCAGAGGTTAAGTGCTCTATTCAAAGACTTGAATATATTTGGGGGACAAAGTTGGGCACCTTAGAAACCTTTGGTTGTGTGGAAGGACCCATAGAGATATGGGAAGATCTAGGGCAACAGGAATGCCCTCTTATGTATTTTATGATATATGAAATTATTGCTTCAGCATAAGAATAGTTGTGAGAGGAGATTTAAAAAAAACCAAAACCCTGATACAGTTGTATTGGAAAATGGACTTTGCTGTATAGAGAGGAAGTTGACAAAGAGGCTTCTTATGTGCTCCATTATGGGTACTGACATTAGAAAGGTGGAAAATGAAGAAGGAATAGCCTTGTCCCTATCCTTGGAACATTATTTCCTAGAAAGTTTTGTTTTGGTTTTTTTTGCATTAGGATAAATATTGTATACTTTCGTGAGGCCTTTTAAGACCTCATCTAGCCAACTTCCATTCTAATTCTTTGTGATATTCTCATTTTATTTCATCTTTTAATTTGTACAGAGTTGTTTTTTTTACTGTAGTATATTTAAATTATTATTATTATTACAACCCCTGGTAGTATACTATAGACAGGTACAAGATTTTTCATTCAACTGTTTTAAAAATTGTAATGTAGAATACTCTTGTATTCCAAATCTTTTTTAATACATTCCTTGTTGGAAATGGGGATTTCTTTTGCTCTGCTATGACTGTTCCTTAATTTGTGTTTGGGCACTGCAGAGCACTTGATGAACCAACCTGGGTACTGCATGTTATTTGAGAACACAGAAATGCTGAACCACTCTAACAACCACAATGTTAGACTACACAAAGAAGCAATTGAAATCCATAGCATGTGGACAATTTCAACAGAAAGGAGTAAATCATGAAAATAAACAAAATCTGGCTACTAGTATAAAAAAAACCCCTCTAAAATCAGTACAGTAAATAAAGAGCAACACTCAAAAAATTGGGGAATTCCAGACAGGAAACAATCAGGGCCAGACAACACCTCCCAACAAAGAATTTCCCTAGGCAGGAAGCAGCCAGGCTTTGAGGCTGCAGGGCCATTTGATGCTAATCAAGGTGGCCAATTGCAACATTCACACTTGCCTCAAACAAACAAGAGTTCTTTCTCTCATCCTGGACATTCCACAGCTATATAAACCTCAACTGCCTAGTTTCCAACAGACCTCACAACCTCTGAGGATGCCTGTCATAGCTGTGGGCGAAACGTCAGGAGAGAATGCTTCTAGAACATGGACCATACAGCCCAGAAAACTTACAGCAACCCAAAAGAATGTATTGCCGAAGAATATTGGTCTGTAGATTATTGACACTAAGTTTTCCTGTCAGAATTGTTACTTTTGGATTTTTGCATTCTTTATGTGTATTGAGATTATCCAATATCTCATTGTGAACAGATTAAATTAACAATCTTCCAAATGCAGTTTTAACGGAGTAGCCCATAGGCAGCACACCCATATACTTGCCTAAAGTTTTAAGTTACTATTTTACATTTATATTAAATTTAAGTTGATTATATTTCTCAAACATATGAAATTTTCTAGTTTGCAATTTCCTCCCTTAAAATATTGAAGAAAAGAAGGGAATGTCTGATAAAGTAGTTTAATCCACTAAAGCTTACTTAATATGAAATTCTGACTTTCCAATTATCCATGTGCACTAATTAAATCTACCTTTATAAAAATGTAATAATGCCTAAAGCACAGCCAGAATTTTCAGTGTTTAGCTTTGCCATCACCCAGGTGGCATGGTAGCAAAATAAGAATTACTAAAATGAAGGAACAAAATATGATGTAATTAACTTTGCTTTATTAAGATGCTTTAATTGCTGGTATAGCTATGATATACAGTATGGCATATTATCAATGTTCCAGCTGTGAGAAATTTGGTAATCCTAACAGAAGGAAAAGTAACTTTCGAGTAGTTGCATATTGTTAAGAAGAGTACAAGAGTCTAGAAAAGAAAATATGGTGGTAAACCATTTCCCCATATGCATAAGGTGAACAACACATGCCTTATATAGATAGTGTGGTGTAGTGTTTTGAATGCTGGACTATGACTCGAGACCAAGCTTTGAATTCCTTGGCCAGTCATGAAAACCCACTGAGCTATCCTGGACAAGTTGCAAGCTCTCAACCTCATAAAATCCTGTGATAGGTTGGCCGTAAGGTCGACATAAGTCAGAAATGGCTTGAAGGCCAACAACAAAAATAACTAGTAGTAATGGGTACAATTGGAATGAATGATCTCTGGTGGAAAAGTGGTTGTTATAAGATCTCTTCAGAGAAATATGACAAATGTGCTACAGAAGGACTCATTATTTTATGCACCATCTCTTGTGCAAAACCTTGTGGTAGAAGAAAATATATTTGTTTTCACTAGAAAACAATATAAGGTGTGAAATATTCGTAAACTCAGCTGTGCACGAGAATATCTTCAATTTCATTCTTGTTTGCAAGAACAAAGTGAAGATTTACATGCCTACTCCATACTGTTCCATAAAGAGGTATTTCAGTAATGGGAAGAGAGTGGTACCTGGAAAGTTCAGAAATGATTTCAGCAGCAGATATAAAAGAGTTCAAAAGTAGATAATATATTCAGGGATCATACTCTTTTCCAATTTCATTGTGAGTTCTGCCAACCTGTTTCTTTTCAATGTTTTCTTTCTATTTAACAGGTACTGATCCATAGGAGCCCCTATCCTCTTATTCCATTACTGTTGTGTTTCCTTTCTCCAAAACCTTAGAAATCCAAGGAAACAACCTCTAGCAGATCACTTCTATCAATAAGACTTGTTTTGCTCTCTCAGAAAAAAGAAAAGATTAGTGACACAGTCTTTTGAAGAAGAGATGTTTCTTTTCCAGCACTATACACATCATGCTTAATTATTTTATCTTCAATCAAGTTTTCTCCCAATTCATACTGAACAGATATTAACCTAACCGGCCTCCCAAAGCACATTCTGGCTTTCAGCCTTCATCACTTTGTTTTTGCCTGGAAATCTAAGTTGTCAGTTGGTGGGTTGTCAATTATTCTGGTCCCTGTTGCTAAACCCATATGGATGCTGAGCTCCCACCATGACCACTTGATTTTTGGGGACCCAGCAAGATTAGGGGATTGTCTTTAACCTAAAACAAAACACACACATAGAGTCAATTGCTATGTGTGTTGCTCTTTGTCCTCTTTTCTGACAGCACTTTTATATGGCAGTCATTAACAATGTGATCCGTGCATTTGCTTACTGTCACTACGACTTTTGAAAGTATTAAAAGCTATTAATAAAGTGACAGTAATACTACATTTTGGCTGAAAATAACAGTTCAGTCCGCTGAGCTGAAAAAAAATCAATTTAAGCTATCATATAGTCTTCTTTCTTCTCTAATTATAATTCTCTGTAGGTATAAAATTTAATAGATTCAAGCATTCAAATTGTTCTCTATTCAGCTACAGGCAATGGACAACAGCAGCAAGAATGATTTTTCCCTCAAAAATATACTCTACAGAGAAACTTGATATAGCAGACTACATAATTGGGATTGATTTTTGGAAGCTATTTTAGACTCCAAGGTACCCATATAATTGTTCCATCTGTTGAAAGGTGGTGGGATGGAAATCCTAAATACTAAAGTAGTCACATGAGGAGTGAGTCTGATATGAAATCAAATAGTGTACTATGTTATTAGTACCATAAATTCTCCTTCAGCGCACAGGTAATACAAAAGCTTCATTTTCAATACTACAATACTAGAAAAGAATAAAAGTTGTTTGCTAGCTGAGTAATATTACTTCTGCTTAATAAAGCCAAAGCACAATATTATATGGTTCTGAAATATCCTGGAAAAAATTCTATCAATTTTAAATATAATTTATGTTTCAAACTTACTCATTTATTAATAAATATAAGAGGATAATGGTAATGTCTCAAAACATCGGCCAGAAGATTTGAATGTGAAGCCAGTGTGCTGTAATGGTTTGAGTGTTGGATTCTGGAGACTATTGTTGTGAATCCTCACTTGACCATTACCCAATTACTTTGGGCAGTATTACCCTCTCTCAGGCCTCATCTACACTGGCTGACTAATCCAGGGTCAGTCTGGAGGGTCAGTCCAGAGGGTCAGTCCAGAGCAGCAGACTTTGCTGGAAATGCCCTGAGATGGCTTAGACAGCCATCCCCCGCCACCCACTCTGGAGGTGGAAGGGAGTCCTGATCATCCAGTAGTGTTGAATCTGGTTTAATACTATCAGACAACTACCTTTACCATACAGTTGTCTTTGTTGCAACAGCCATAGGCATGGTATGGTCCATGCCATCGGCTCTCACCCGGAGTGATGTTGGCTGGGAACCAGAGTGACAATGGAGGGAGGAGCAGGAGAGGACGAATTGACGCATGCTGTGCCCGCAAGTTGCCGTAATGATAAGAGGAGGAGATGGTGAATGCCATCCTTTGTTTCTGGGTCACTCAAGGCTGTGGGATATGGAATGTTCATGTAAATAGTTGTGGCCAGTTCCATCTTGGACATGGCTCTGAAGTCATGGTTTGCTATAGTTCTGGGAGAGAATTCAGAGGAATCCACTACTTTGGTTAACACTGTTCAAAGCTGTGTTAAGCAGCTTTGACCTGGAACAGCTCTATGTGCAATTTAGCCACCACAGAGCTGATTCACTAGACCTTCATACTAGATATCCCAGAGACATTTTAAAAGCACACAAAACAAATGAATTATAAAGTATTGTCTCTGGCCCCATCTACAGTTCTATATAATCCAATATCTGAATGCAGATAATCTTCTTTGAAGTGGATTGTATGGCAGTGTAGACTCATATAATCCAGTTCAAAGCAGATAATCTGGATTCAAAAACTGGATTATATGTCATTGTCGACCCAGCTTCTACCAGATCAGAATAGGTAGAAGATATGTTACTAAGGGCACATACAAGATTTTATTTCAAGAGGAAATTTAGAGTACATTACATCTATTTCTTTCTTAATTAGATTGCATTCTTAATTTGAATTGTAGAGTCCAAAACCCTGGAGACCATGCATGATTCAGCTAATAGGTAATTGATAACACAGACTTTCTGGTTGTCATTGTACATTTTACTGTTGGATTTTTACATTTTCCAACATTGGCTCAGAGGCCATATTACAATTCCTTGTCCATCCCAAGGTAAGATTAGAGGTGTACATCTGCTAATAATAATAATAATAATAATAATAATAATAATAATAATAATAATAATAATAATTGACAAGTCCATAGTTTTCATTTCCAACAAAAAAAACTATGGACTTGTCAATTATTATTATTATTATTATTATTATTATTGTCATAAGATATACTGCTGGCATCATAAACTGGACACAGGCAGAACTGGACAATTTGGACAAAAAACCCAAGAAAACTCATGACCATTCATAATTCATTACATTCTCGCAGTGATGTTGATCGGTTCTATCTGCCTAGAAAGTCTGGGGGCAGAGGACTTTTACAAGTCAAACAAGCAGTTGAAGAAGAAAAACATGCCCTGGCAGAATATGTCAAGGAAAGCCAAGAACCTGCTTTAATTGAAGTCAATAATCGGAAACTTCTCAAAGCACAGCAGACAAAGAGTCAGTACAAGAAAACTGCACTCCAAACCAGAGCTGACAGCTGGCACAACAAAGCTTTACATGGGCAGTTCCTTGAGAAGATTGGAGGAAAAGTTGACAAGGAGAAGACCTGGTTATGGCTCATGAATGGAACCCTGAAGAAGAAGACAGAAGGCCTGATTCTTGCAGCCTAGGAGCAAACCATCAGAACCAAAGTAATTTAAGACAAGGATTGAAAAATCAGCGGATGACCCAAAATGCAGACTGTGCAAGGAAGCTGATGAAACCATGGATCATATCCCCAGCTGTTGCAAGAAAATTGCACAGACGGACTACAAACAAAGACACAACTCTGTGGCCCAGATGATTCACTGGAACTTATGTCACAAGTACCACCTGCCAGCAGTAAAGAATTGGTGGGATCATAAACCCACAAAAGTCGTGAAAAATGAACATGCAAAAATACTGTGGGACTTTCGAATCCAGACTGACAAAGTTTTGGAACACAATACACCAGACATCACGATTGTGGAAAAGAAAAAAGTCTGGATTATTGATGTCGCCATACCGGGTGACAGTCACATTGAGGAAAAACAACAGGAAAAACTCAGCCGCTATCAAGACCTCAAAATCGAACTGAAAAGGCTCTGGCATAAACCAGTACAAGTGGTCCCAGTGGTCATTGGTGCCAAAAGATCTCAGCTGGCATTTGGAAACAATAAATATCGACAAAATCACGATCTGTCAACTGCAAAAGGCTACCTTATTTGGATCTGCACGCATCATTCAAAAATACATCACACAGTCCTAGACACTTGGGGAGTGTTCGACTTGTGATTTTGTGATACGAAATCCAGCATATACATCTCGTTTGCTGTGACATACTGTGTTTTTGTGTCAACAACAACAACAGCAACAACAATAATAATAATAAACATTTTAGCCTCACTTGTAAGAATAGCTAATTTGTCTCTTAGCTGGGAAAAATCCTTGAAAACTGCTGAGTTTTTGAAGACCTTTTGCAGTTTGAGGCTTATTGCACATTTTTGATCCAAAGGGACTTTTTTTTTTTGCACACAAAACATTGTATATGTGCAAGTAGTTTCCTGTGCAGGAAATATCTTTTCTGTAATAGAAAAGATATTCTCAGTGGGGAAAATACTTTTTTGAATGATGAATGCAAGTATTACTATGAGAATTTCCCAGTACCATTTTTCTGCCATATTATAAAAAAATATTGTTCTGTCGCCACTGGGTCCGAACAAAATGTCTTTATTCTACAGGACGCACACTTTAAACCCAGTGGGAAGTCGGGGTGCCCGAAGAGAAATTGTTAGAGACTTCCAGAAGTAATGGGCTTTAGAGTCTTTAAAAGTACAACAAAGTCTTTATTAAGGAACAAAACTTCAACAATACTTCAAGGCTTTACTATTCTAATCTTTAAGAGACTGGCACTAACTTGGTTTAACTGTACTATCTCAGCATAAGGAAGAACTCTTTATAATCCCTCCCAGGCCGCTTTCACCTAGGCCTCGCTGGTCTGGGTAATACTGCCGATCCCCAAATGCGTCTGGAAACCGAGTAACCTACCAGACGAAGCTAGAAGATGTTTAGCAGCTGGAGTTCTGTGGTTCTATGATGCTGTCTAGTGGGAACTTCAGGTCTGTTTTCCCCTCTGGTGCTGTGAGGCTGAGAGGCTATGAGCTCTCAGCCAGAGCCTTTGGGACCTTTTCCTTCCGTATCCCTGGAACTGGATGGTTACTGGATGACCCCTGGATGGTCGCTGGATGGACCCCGGATGGCTGTTTCTGTTTCCCCGGAAGGTTTTGAGGAATGAAGCCTTTCCTACTTGACTAGCTGATCTGCGTCCTATAGACTGGCTTCCTTGTGTGACTGACTGAAAAATGGCCCCTTCCCTCCAAAAACTCAAGAAGGGGCGGGACAGGGAACCTAACTATAATTGGCAGGTGGCTTACCCTATGATTGCAGCCTATAATAGGAAGCCACCCTGCCGCAAAATCCCAACCCTGGGATTGCAAACAAACATTAAACACAGCAAATAAATCTGGAGCTCCTGGAACAGCTGTTCCAGAACACTCCTGGCCTAGATTTCTCAATGATGAGAAATCTACACTATAATAAACGGCAAATCTAATTTGGAATAAACAATTACCCATTCGATAACATCACAATATCACAAATTGGTCTGTGTAACACAGAAACATTGCCATTTTGGCACACTCTTAGCTTTTACTTCCTTACCAATCTGTCCGGACTTGGCAAGGTCTCTGTAACTTTGGCCAAAGGCCACATGAAACGAGGTAGGGAGTCTTTGAGCAAAACAATGTCCCCAACTTGGAGGTTGGGCTTGGAGTCTTTCCACTTCCTGCAACTCTGGAGTTGAGCCAGGTACTCTGCCTTCCAGCGTCTCCAAAACTGGTTGGCAAGAGTTTGAGTTTGTTTTCAGAGTACCTTGTAAGACCCTTCAGGAACAGGGTACATAATTTCCTGCCATTCAGAAGGCTTTGAGTCAAAATGGACGCAGGAGTGACAAGCTGCGGAATGACTGAGTCTGTGGTGATGGACACCAATGGGCGGCTATTTACAATGGCTGTCACTTCCGCCATCAAGGTAACCAAAACATCATGAGTCAAATTTTTACACTCTAAAAACATAGCATTTAAAATCTTTCTACACAAACCAATCATACGTTCCCACACCCCCCCCCCCCCATGTGAGACGCATGCGGTACATTAAACAACCATGAAACCTTTTCTGTACTCAAATACCTATTGACACTGGGGTCCTATCTGGGGGCACTTTTAACTTAGGGATGGTGGCATCAGATGGAGCAATCTCGGCCCTGGCCATAACAAAACCTAAAGTGCAAGAACTAGAGCCCTTTTGTCTGGCATAAGCTACAGCTGCAATAGCTTTCTCCGAGGCGTCGCAAAAGACATGGAGTTCGGTGTGTGAGCCTTGCAAAGGGCTCCTGGCCGTGAATTGGCGTGGGATGCTCAGCTGGTGTAAATCTTGAGCCTGAACGATTTGCTGTCTGGTCTTGGGATCACGCTGCATCTTGCGTCTCAAAGACTGCAGTCTTTTATCTGCTACCTGTCTGTTGGGAGGCAGGGTAGGCCAGTCTGCTTTGAAGGGCAAAGGGGCGATCCAATTCCCTTCCTCACTGAGGGTGACCTCGGAGTTCATGATGTTCAGGAACGCTTGCTCATCTTGGGAGAGCGCTGTGTTCTCGTCGTCCCGGGACACGTTGAAGATGGAAGAGAACTCAGATGAAACTCCTTGGCAGCAAACAGAAATGTGGCTAAGGCAACTTTGCATGAGGATGACTCTGCCACAGCTGAGGGTGTTGGGCTGATCTGGACACAGAGAAGACGGAGGATGCATTCTGTCGACACATACAGGTCCCTGTATGGTCCATCCTAAAGGAGTCTTCTGTGCCAAAGGTGCACCAGGAGGACCTCTCTTCTCAGCTCGGATGCTCATCAAGCTGGGGCAGTTGGATCCAATGAGCAGGACTATGTCAATGCCCGGCTTAAAGGGTGGAATGAGGTCCTGTAGTCCTTTCAGGTGAGGATGCGCTTGCATCTTCTCTCTGGTAGCAATCTGGTCCTTATTGCGTGGGATGGACGCACACTCAATAAGGTCAGGCAACTCAAAACGAATGTCTTTGCCGCATGGCGAAATGATAAATCCAGATGCAACGCGGCCCTGTCTTTGTTGTTTGCCTGTACAAGTGGAAATACAATAGTCAATAGTCTTTGCCTGCCCCTTAAAGATTTTGAAGAAGTCAGGGGTGGCTAGGGAACCGTCGCTTTGGTTGTCAAGGGCCACGTACATTTTCTTCTTCATCCAAGGCTTGCTGGCAGGAAAAACCTCTGCCAAACAAATGGGGTGGCAAATCCTAGTTTTCTTTGGGCTGCTGCACAGCTGCATGCAGGCCACAGAGGGTGCCTCAGTGCCCGATGAAGGTCCAGCTGAATCTTCTGGGGAGCGTTGACTGGTGGCCCCGCTCTTGACCTTGGAGGGCACGAAATCCTTGTCATGCATGGCTGAGCAATGCTTTTCGGATTGGCACACCATGCACTTCACCGTTTCTTTGCATGACTTTGACTGGAGGGGGGTAAAAATGAAGTTCTTCTGAAATGTAGAAGGTCCATTCCAAGGAACACCTGTGGCCTCAGGAATGGGCGAAACTCTGATTTCTGGGCTAGGCTTTGGTGCCTGAGTTGGCGGCTGTGGGCTCCTGGCCCTGAATTGCTCGACCAGCCTTGGCGTGATGTCGCTGTCCGCATGCACCAGGTTGCCGTCTTGGAAACCAACGTGGGCTGGCAGAAGAGGTGTGGTTGGAGGCGTTGGCAAACGGTTGACATTTTCTTGAGACAGTTCTCCTTGCAGTGCCTTTGCCAAGATGTTGGCACGGACCCTCTTCTGTGCTGCCTCCTGCTGGATGCGCGACAACTTAAGCTTCGCCTCTAACTCGGCTTGTGCCTGCTTCTGCTTTGTCTCTAACTCTAGTTGAGCCCGCTCAAAGTTCAGGCCTAGATCTGCCGCTGCTGCCTCAGCTTCCGCCTCAAGAATTTTTTCTTGCAGTTTGAGACGCCTTGTTTCCCTCTTGTAAAGGGCCACCATAGATGAGGAGCTGCTTCTGGAGACAGACGATCCTGACGCGGAGCCATGTCTGCTGCTATGCCTCCTGCTGGTGTGGCTGTGCTTGCTTTGGCCAGAAGCACCTCCCTGACTGCTCTGCACACTTAAAGCCTTTGGGGAACCTGAGATGTGAGCCATCACAGCAAATTGCCCAAACAGTATAGCAATACAATCACAATAACAAATAATATCAGTATATCAATAACCAACAGTCAGTGGAACACACAATATGGAAATGCAGTCATAAGCACAAAGAGCAGGCGATAGAGCATGCAGTAATAAAGCAGTCAGTGTAATAATGCAGGTATTACAGATAGGGCAAGCAATATAACAATGCAATTTCAATAGGATGCAGCAAACAGCATAAACATGCAATTGCAACAACAAATAGAGCAGACAAATATCAAGACAGCTATTAGCACACTCAAACTTATCATTTTAAGGCAGAGAATAAACATAGCAGACACAATAATTCAAATGAACATCAAACTCTTGCTGAAAGGCTGTAAGAAGCCAAAGGAGACTGCAAAAAAACCCTTTCCAGAAATCTGAAAGGCAAAGCAGAAACAAGGCTTATTTCAAAAGAGCGGGAAAGCTTGCTTCTGCTGGAAACTGTAGCAGGACCTAGCAGACCTTGCTATGTAGATACTTTAGAAAGGACTGGAAGAATGTTGCAATTCCATGCAGACCTGCTGTGCAAAAGCTGGAGGAGAAATGTAGCAACTTGCAAACTGAGTAGATCTTCAAAATGGTGGGAAGAGAGCTGAAGCAAAGAAGGAGGCTGCCAGCCCCTCCCCTCTGGTCTTCCAAAATGGCCGAAAATGAAGAAGCACGAACAGATGGGCTCCTCTTCAAGATGGCCGAAACTCCTCAGACACACAGATGGATGGATCCAGGTAATGAAGACTTAAAATGGCTCTGTGCAGGCTCCCTGTTCTATACTGTACTGTAGCATTTTAAAGTCCTTTTTCTTTTAATCCCGGGTGACAAAGGTCACCAGCAGCATTCCTCAATGTTCTGTTGCCACTGGGTCCGAACAAAATGTCTTTATTCTACAGGACGCACACTTTAAACCCAATGGGAAGCCGGGGTGCCCGAAGAGAGATTGTTAGAGACTTCCAGAAGTAATGGGCTTTAGAGTCTTTAAAAGTACAACAAAGTCTTTATTAAGGAACAAAACTTCAACAATACTTCAAGGCTTTACTATTCTAATCTTTAAGAGACTGGCACTAACTTGGTTTAACTGTACTATCTCAGCATAAGGAAGAACTCTTTATAATCCCTCCCAGGCCGCTTTCACCTAGGCCTCGCTGGTCTGGGTAATACTGCCGATCCCCAAATGCGTCTGGAAACCGAGTAACCTACCAGACGAAGCTAGAAGATGTTTAGCAGCTGGAGTTCTGTGGTTCTATGATGCTGTCTAGTGGGAACTTCAGGTCTGTTTTCCCCTCTGGTGCTGTGAGGCTGAGAGGCTATGAGCTCTCAGCCAGAGCCTTTGGGACCTTTTCCTTCCGTATCCCTGGAACTGGATGGTCACTGGATGACCCCTGGATGGTCGCTGGATGGACCCCGGATGGCTGTTTCTGTTTCCCCGGAAGGTTTTGAGGAATGAAGCCTTTCCTACGGGACTAGCTGATCTGCGTCCTATAGACTGGCTTCCTTGTGTGACTGACTGAAAAATGGCCCCTTCCCTCCAAAAACTCAAGAAGGGGCGGGACCAGGGAACCTAACTATAATTGGCAGGTGGCTTACCCTATGATTGCAGCCTATAACAGGAAGCCACCCTGCCGCAAAATCCCAACCCTGGGATTGCAAACAAACATTAAACACAGCAAATAAATCTGGAGCTCCTGGAACAGCTGTTCCAGAACAAATATAATATTCTTTTTATCTCTTGGCAGGAGAAGGCAAAAGGTATGCAAGGACAGAAATGGGAGCAAAATAATGAATTGTAAACATTCTCAAAGCATTATCTTTTTTCTAGCTGCTGCTAACATTCAAGAGTATACCCATGTACAGTCACTACAAATATATCCACCTAGTTGGGAGCTCAGTGTGAAAGATGGCATGTGTCAAGAGCTAACCCCAGATCTAAGTCAATTCTATAAGTGACAGTACTACCTGAAACATTAGATACACTAGAAAGGTAAACTGCTATCATCTATCCATCGCACCATGGACCTGGAGAATTCCATATCTTACTGGATATCTCTAGACTCTAAGGCAACAAAGAGCAAATTTGTTTTCAGAATCTCAGGCCAGAAACTAAACAAACAATAACAATCAGCAAAGTAGTTAGGGAGCCAGTTCAATAGAGATGCTCTTGGGAAAAAACACATCTGAAATTATATTGAGGGGGAAAAAGAACATAAGGATATTAAGAAATATAAACCAATAATATTAGCAATTAGAAATACAGTGAGTGCATCCTCCACAGCTACAGGATTGGTATTATGTATCCATATCTCAAAAAATATGTCCTCTTTAAGTTTTTTCTGTGTCCTCCACAGTGAATTTTTGGTCTTCTTGGGCCAAAAGTTTTTCTTTTCAATAGGAGTAGCTATTACCCACAGTTTTGTATATCCACACGAAGTCCGGGAACGTATTGACTATGGATATGGGAGGATCTCACAGAATGTTGTAATTTAGGGCCACAGCAAGTAAAATAAAACTATGACATGAAGTGTAGGACATAGAGCCCAACCTCTGTGTAGGTTTTAACTAGAATGTTACAGTTAATCAATCACAAACTCAACAAGCCAGAAGAGCCTGACGTTCTGACTTGTCTGTTATATGTAGTAACCTGAAGCAACCAGAATTAGCTACTCTACTTAATTCATTGCTTTTGAATTTCCTAAGTTAAAAAAATTACATGAAATGATCTTATAAGGAAAATAAGCTGTAAGAAAGGCCTAGAATGAAAAAGGCAGAAGGAAAAGAAATCTGAAATTCTTCACACCCAGAATTTTTCCACCTAGATGTGCTGCTGTTGATATAAATAGATTTGTCATAACTATGGACAAATGAAAGTGAATTGTTGGTGAGCACATAGAGGCATACTTATCAGGAAGTGAATTGTTGGTGAACACATAGAGGCATACTTATAATGAAAGTTGATGCCTTAAATTAGGACTTTTGGGGCCAAGGACAGACAAGGAATGCCTTTGAGATTTACCTGGAATACCCAGTCTTAAATTCTGGGGTTTTTTTAAAAAAGCAAGTTCAAGGAGAGGTTCTCTCAACTTAAAGGTGGTGTGCTGTCACACCCAGACCCTATAAAATTAAAACTAAGATGTGCTTCTCTCTTTGTATGGGTGGACCGTGGGGGTCTTTCTTTAGACGCTCAAAATTTCTCAGCAACTGAGGCCACTTCAGGTTTGGAATATCAAACAGAATATTTATTTTCAAAGTCCTTGGTAGATTTGGCACAGCTTGAAGAATTTACAACACAAACAGTCAATTTGGTAAACCATAGAGGTGATCTTTCTTTCTTTTTCCTTCAGTTACTGAGGTAGAATCATAGAATCAAAGAGTTGGAAGAGACCTCATGGGCCATTCAGTCCAACCCCCTGCCAAGAAGCAGGAATATTGCATTCAAATTACCCCTGACAGATGGCCATCAAGCCTCTGTTTAAAAGCTTCCAAAGAAGGAGCCTCCACCACACTCCGGGGCAGAGAGTTCCACTGCGGAACGGCTCTCACAGTCAGGAAGTTCTTCCTCATGTTCAGATGGAATCTCCTCTCTTGTAGTTTGAAGCCATTGTTTCGCGTCCTAGTCTCCAGGGAAGCAGAAAACAAGCTTGCTCCCTCCTCCCTGTGGCTTCCTCTCACATATTTATACATAGCTATCATATCCCCTCTCAGCCTTCTCAGCTAAACATGCCCAGCTCATTAAGCTGCTCCTCATAGGACTTGTTCTCCAGACCCTTTATCATTTTAGTCGCTCTCCTCTGGACACATTCCAACTTGTCAATATCTCTCTTGAATTGTGGTGCCCAGAATTGGACACAATATTCCAGGTGTAGTCTAACCAAAGCAAAATAGAGGGGTAGCATTACTTCCCCAGATCTAGACACTATGCTCCTATTGATGTAGGCCAAAATCCCATTGGCTTTTTTTGCCGCCACATCATATTGTTGGCTCATGTTTAACTTGTTGTCCACGAGGACTCCAAGATCTTTTTCACACGTACTGCTCTCAAGCCAGGCACCCCCCATTCTGTATCTTTGCATTTTGTTTTTCCTGCCAAAGTGGAGTATCTTGCATTTTCACTGTTGAACTTCATTTTGTTAGCTTTGGCCCATCTCTCTAATCTGTCAAGATCGTTTTGAATCCTGCTCCTGTCCTCTGGAGTATTGGCTATCCCTCCCAATTCGGTGTCGTCCCCAAATGGTAGAAAATATCCTGGGATCCTTTCACCCTAACCCTGAGCTGCTATGGTTAGAAAAAACAGGCTTTTCCCTATCTATAGCTCAAGGTTAGCTTTGGAGATGAAGTAATGCTCAATAATATTCAATAACTTTTCTATATCTCAATTGCTATCTATAACTCAATTGCTCAATTACTCAATTGCTAATCTATCTATCTATCTATCTATCTATCTATCTATCTATCTATCTATCTCAATTAGCTTCTTTATCTATATAACTCAATCATACTTACAATGATTTTTTCAGAGCTATCTGCCGGATCAACAGCACATCTGAAGCTTTCTTTCTCTACTGAAGGAGGCAGGGGAGATTCCAAAATGGAGATCTCAACCCGGGGGGAAAGGCAGTCCCTAGACCCAAAGAGATACTTTTCTAAACCAATAACTGCAGAGGGCCTGCAGTCTGGCTTTGCAGTCTTTGATACTGTTTAACTTCCAAGGTGCTGCTGGTTCTGTAGCAACCCTGGGGAAATGCAAAATAATGCTATCCCATGCAGCTAAAAGGTAATGCAAACTATGCTCCTGGAAGATGGAACAGGTGGACAGCCAGACATAAGCAGTTCAGAGATTGCTTTTACTTGAGGGAAAATAAATTATCATATTGCTGGGATAATCAGGATATTGCAGAATATCTTCCACCTTGTTTGCTCATTGGTGTAAAAAGTTAATAACTGTGTAATTCTTGTTTATCTAGTATGCCTCTATCGTCTGGCTTTGGGTGCAATGTTTCATAATTTCTCCTTAAAATCTGCATTAAAGCTTCCTATGCATTTTTTCCTTAACAGTATTCTTTATAATTTATTTATTTCCAGTTCACATTTAATTATTTTTTTATTCTTAAAAGCATTGTTTATTTAACCTAGATCCTGGTAAATCCCTTTCATTTCATTCAAAAACATTGCTACTCACTTGGTCCTAACTTTCATGTAGTTTAAAGTCCCTGCTCCTTTTCCAGTGGAGTATTTCAATTTAAACAATGGATTATGTTTTATTAAAATCGCCAGAAATGAATACACTGCATACAGCCTCATGGCACTAAAATATTTTTGTTATACTCACTGTGGTCTGAAATATGTCAACTTGTACTGTAAACTACTGTATAAAATCACATTATGGCAAGAGTTTCTATTTCAATAAAATCGATGGGTTTGGAAACCCTGGTTATCTGTAGTCTGCTTATAATTTTGCAACCTCTCTACCCTTTGACATTTGATTTTATTGGAAAAAAGCGATGTACATTCATAGTCGGATTTCAGATGGAATAATTTACTAGGCAGCATTAGGAATAATTTACTAGTCTCCTAATTAAGAGGACATCCAAGTACCCTACAAACCTGCGGGATAAATTTCTACTCCAACCAATTGGTTTATTTGTCTACTAAAACTAATTAGAAAATGATAAATAACACCAATTATGCTGATAATAAATGCCTTACACTGGTCAATAGAAAGAGCATTGAAACCTTAAATATGATACTGCTATTGACATACCTATATTAGCCTGTTTTGGAACAAGTAACAAGATGACTGTTTTTAGCAGCAAAATTCTATAGCAGGGACTGAAATTTGTGGATTTCCACATATAACTTAACTGCAGTTATCAGTATAAGTCATTATAATGAATGGTGAGGGTTGATGGACGATACCCCAGTGAAGAAAATGTAACTGTCTCCTTCTTCTCCTTCTTTCTTGGTTTATTTAGACTTTCACCTCACCTTTCCACATCCTTTGTCTTTTGGGTTCACTTTTCCTAATACTGTCAGACTTCTATATTTGCAAATTTAATTTTCACAAATTTGATTTTTTCTAGGATGAATATGGTTTCTCTACGAATCTCAAGATCCTCCAGCACAGCTCTTTGGTCTTCCTACACCAGAGGTTGAGTATACAGTTCTGCTGGAGGACCTAGAGATTCCTAGAGAGATGTCCTCTCAGGTACAAGGGTTGGGTGTGTGTGTGTGTTAATTCATGCATTTTTCATTTTCACTGCACCCCTAACCTCAGTGAATGTGATGGGCTTATTGTATATCCATCTGATTCTATATTTTTTGGCCATAGACTAAAGCATTGCATATTTTTGCCAGTGAGTATATTTTTTAAATGCACATTGGTAGTCATGTAAAACTGCTAAAGAAGAAAAATAATAGTATCTTGCCCATGGTTTTCTTCCAACATTAGAAAATGAATATATATTTGTCAATAATATCATGGGTCAGAAATCAGAAAAATTGATTGAGGGAAAAAAACATTTCTTTTCCATTCCAGTTCCAGCAACATACAGAGGGCCACACATTCCCAATCTTCAGGGTGACTCCAAGTTATGGTGACCTATCATAGAATTTTCTTAGCATGATGTATTAAGAAGAACTTTGAAATGGAATATCTTTTCTCTTAGGCTGAGAGAAAGAGAATGGCTCATGATCCATGGCTGAGTAAGAGTTTGAATACTGGTCCCCCAAAGACCTTGTGCAACATTTAAACCACTATATCATCTGGGTCTTCCTGTGGTAGTGTTCTGTCTTTTCAGTGCTGTTTAAAATGCATATCACACTATTTCACCACTGCTGCATAGCTTCAAATGACACATTTTCATCTTTTCCCTGGTGAGTTTATTTGTAGTATGTGTTTTTTTAAAAAATTGCAAGAAATAAGACCTTATAAATAATGAAGTCCAGTGAGTTGAAATATCCACCTGGCTGGCAGCCTTATCAGGGAAAGGAGTCATGGCCTTAGTTCAAGACTGGAAAGAATATTCTCCTCTCCATAATTAGCTGAAGGACCAGGGAGCTCCTCTCCATGACTTTCAGTTCCAGCTTTACAACAAGCTGCCTTACCTACTCTATCTCAACCTGTACATTAATTAACTTAAAGCCACTCTGACAACCTTGTCATTTTAGATTTTCAGGATTTCTTTTTCAGGGAGACATATTTTTCAGAACATTATATCTAATCACCCCATAGCTATAAAGCAATTCCCTGCAACAAATCGGAATGCCATCTGTAATGAAGGAAAAAATATGTTGGAAAAGGGATGGCAGAGTTTAGAGATAGCTCCCAGCCTTTGGATTTTTCCAACATAAAGAATCCATTGTGAATGAGGATTCAGTTGTGTCCCACAAGCCCCCCCCCTTTTCTTTTTCTTTACATTTTTACTGATCATATAAAAAGACTACCATAACCTACATCTACCTGTTAAATGAACCATTTGAGCAATGGTAATGCCAGGTGAACATGAATGTTATCATTTCAAGAAGAACCTCTATTTCAAAGTTCCAACAGTTGAGATACTAATTTTTGGTCTGTTTTTGTTGTTCCTTTAAAAAATGGTCACAAGTTAAGTTCCACCAAAAAAATCATATGGGAGATTATACTGGTCTTTTTGCCAGATTCTAGGAATTGTGAGTCCTTGGGTTATCTCCTCAAGAGGTAAGCAAATAAGGTCTTGGGGTTGGGGGGTGATAAAGCATGTTTGAGGCAGGTATATAAATGAAGTAAATAAATAATATTGAAGGGAACGGTTTGAGGCTATATCACCTCTTTAGTGGCAAGAATAATCCTGAGCCTTTGTTTTTAAATAAAAGATACCAAAAACACTAATGTGTGCTAGATTTGCCAAAAACCTGAAATTAAGGAATTAGTTCTTGTGATATCATAAGAGGTGGGCCCTAGTGATGTTATTATTGTGATATGAAATAAAATGTCCCCAGCTAATGTTATTAAGCATGGTAGCATTAAATATCAACTAACTTCATGGGGTTCTCTTTCAAATAAAATTATAAAAAGTGAAATCTACATAATTTTCAAGACAGTGCTCTCTCCCTGAGATTCTTCTTCACCTGAGAACCAGATAAGGTTCAGGTCTTGAGACTCAGGATGAGACTCTGAGATATAAGGACATTAATGTAAGTGTAGTATTGTTCTTGCACTAAAACTTCTTTTTTTTTTTTTGAGCCTGTGCAGTGATGCAGTGGGTCTTCCAACATGGCTTTGGTAGAGAGGCAAAGATAATTTCCTGGAGTTGTCTAGCACAGAGTTTTGATTTCCACAGCAAAAATCCTTATAAAACCATTTTCCTGTTATATATACTCCATTTGCCTCATTGCCGAAAGAACTTCTCAAGATGCCACCCACAGATGCAGGCAAAATTGTAGGAGAGAATGCTACAGGAATATGATCATACAGGCCAAAAAACTCACAGCAACCCAGTGGTTCCGGCTATGAAAGCCTTCGACAATCCTTGTAAAAGTTTATTCTAGGCTAGGTGTTGACAGTACACATTTGTTTTAAACATTTGAAATGATGCACATATCATAATTTTATCTTTGCATGACCATTTAATATACTGAATCTAAACCCAGGAAAAAACACAGGCTAGACATTTAAAGAAATACATGAGCAGAATTATGAATAAGAGCACAATGGGGGGATAGGGCGAGGAGAAAAATACTCCCTTCTCTTGGCTGTTTTTCCTGTTAAGCAGCTACTTCTAACCCAGGTTCTCAAAAACTGGCTTCTTGCTGTGCTAGCTATACATAATAAACCCAGGGCTGAAATCTGTAATAACCACAAAATGTGCTCAAGCATGCCAAGAAAGAAATATTCCAGTGACTGCAGCCACCAGCAGCAATATTTATATTTAATAAGCAAATAATAAACATGACATTAAATTGCAAAGATTACAAAGAACAGAAGCCATCCATGAAATTGTCAATTAACTAGATAGCCCCTTGGAGCTGATGAGATAAAGGGGGGAGGGATGAAATGACACTTCATGCGGTAATCGTCTGATTCATCCAGTGCTTTCGATTAAGATTTCTTGCTGTAACCTTCATCTTCTGGAGCATTTTAACAAAATGGCCCATTCACTTTCTACAATACTCTAAAATTGGAACTAGAACCCTCACAATGTATTCTGACTGCATTTTTAATGGCTAATATTCATTTGGAGAAAAAAAATCCTCTAGTCCAAATCAAATGCAAATTCACCTAGTTATTCTATGCTTTCAGATCTCCAAGGAGGTGTCTTCTAGGATATTTTCCGCCTGTCATCGTCTTTAGATATTAACAAAACTCTATTTAAAGTTATTAATGGATTGCTTTTTATTACATTTTTATTGTAATCGTATTTCACTTAACCCCTATGTACCAGGATAAAACAACAGAGCTCATCACTTCTATTTTGTTGCATCACAGTTCACCAACAACATAATGGGATTTTTTTGTCCCATTATCTTACATTGTGTGGGACAAGAAGAAATCCAATGGCATACCTCCACAATTTTCACAGCTGTAAACCAAGTTATGTGCAACCAAGATTAATCAGAGTCAAAGTGGAAAGGTTATGAATGGGCAAAAACACACAAACTAGAAGAGACTGAAGCAATTTGCTTTTGCCTTACCAATTGAGAAGGGGAAAATGCTGCCCCCTCCTCTGGTTCTTATTTCTCTTCCATTACACTGACCAACACACATTTTGATGCCTCAAACCAAGATCCTAATATTTTATTGTTGTTGTTCCTCTTGTTATCATCGTTGGCTGTGTTATCATTGACTGATGCCTGTACAGGCAGTCGCTAAGTTACAAACGAGGCAGGTTCTGTAGATTTGTTCTTAAGATGAATTTGTATGTAAGTCAGAGCGTGTACATTTTTAAGTGTAACTCCAACTATATATATATATATATCTTTGGGCAGCATGAGGAAGGGTTAAGACCCCAGTGATGTTTGTTTTGTTGTCTATGCCCCTGTTCAGAAGATTTCACCTCACTTTCTGTCCCTGTGACAATTGTGTCCAATTCTGGCCACCACAATTGAAGAGAGATATTGACAAGCTAGAATGTATCCAGAGGACACATGTTTAGCCTGAAGAAGAGAAGGCTGAGAGGAGATATGATAGCCATGTATAAATATGTGAGAGGAAGTCACAGTGAGGAGGGAGCAAGCTTGTTTTCTGCTTCCCTGGAGACTAGAACACGCAGAATGGCTTCAAACTACAAGAAAGGAGATTCCATCTGAACATGAGGAAGAACTTCCTGACTGTGAGAGCCATTCAGCAGTGGAACTCTCTGCCCCAGAGTGTGGTGGAGGCTCCTTCTTTGGAAGCTTTTAAACAGAGACTGCAGACTGGAGGAGAGCCAATGTGGTCCCAATCTTCAAGAAGGGAAAAAAGGATGACACAAACAATTACCGTCCGGTCACGTCAATACCAGGCAAGATTCTAGAAAAGATTGTTAAGGAAGTGGTCTGCAAACACTTAGAAACAAATGCAGTCATCACTAATAGTCAACATGGATTTATCAGAAACAAGTCATGCCAGACTAATCTGATCTCTTTTTTCGATAGAGTTACAAGCTGGGTAGATGCGGGGAATGCCGTGGATGTAGCATACCTGGATTTCAGGAAGGCCTTCAACAAGGTCCCCCATGACCTTCTGGCAAGGAAACTAGTCCAATGTGGGCTAGGCAAAACTACGATGAGGTGGATCTGTAATTGGTTAAATAGACGAACCCAGAGGGTGCTCACCAATGCTTCCTCTTAATCCTGGAAATAAGTGACAAGCGGAGTGCTGCAAGGTTCCATCCTGGGCCCGGTCCTGTTCAACATCTTTATTAATGGCTTAGATGAAGGGCCAGAAGGCATGATCATCAAGTTTGCAGATGACACCAAATTGGGAGGGATAGCCAATACTCCAGAGGACAGGAGCAGAATTCAAAACGATCTTGACAGATTAGAGAGATGGGCCAAAACTAACAAAATGAAGTTCAACAGTGACAAATGCAAGATACTCCACTTTGGCAGGAAAAATGAAATGCAAAGATACAGAATGGGGGATGCCTGGCTCAAGAGCAGTACATGTGAAAAAGATCTTGGAGTCCTCGTGGACAACAAGTTAAACATGAGCCAACAATGTGATGTGGCGGCAAAAAAAGCCAATGGGATTTTGGCCTACATCAATAGGAGCATAGTGTCTAGATCTAGGGAAGTAATGCTACCCCTCTATTCTGCTTTGGTTAGACCACACCTGGAATATTGTGTCCAATTCTGGGCACCACAATTCAAGAGAGATATTGACAAACTGGAATGTGTCCAGAGGAGGGTGACTAAAATGATCAAGGGTCTGGAGAACAAGCCCTATGAGGAGCGGCTTAAGGAGCTTGGCAAGCTTAGCCTGAAGAAGAGAAGGCTGAGAGGAGATATGATAGCCATGTATAAATATGTGAGAGGAAGCCACAGGGAGGAGGGAGCAAGCTTGTTTTCTGCTTCCCTGGAGACTAGGACATGAAACAATGGCTTCAAACTACAAGAAAGGAGATTCCATCTGAACATGAGGAAGAACTTCCTGACTGTGAGAGCCATTCAGCAGTGGAACTCTCTGCCCTGGAGTGTGGTGGAGGCTCCTTCTTTGGAAGCTTTTAAACAGAGGCTTGATGGCCATCTGTCAGGGGTGTTTTGAATGCAGTATTCCTTCTTCTAGGCAGGGGGTTGGACTGGATGAGGTCTCTTCCAACTCTATGATTCTATGATTCTAGATTATGAAAAAATTGATTTGTTGTGGAAGCAAGGATGAGTGAGAAAGCTACTCTTTTCTGCATGATAACTCTTTCAGGTGTGAATTTCCCTTATAAGGGGTAGATTTCTCTCACTTCCTATTGTCTCATCCCTGTTCTTAACAATGAATCAATTGTAAATCAGATGTTTGTAACTTGGGGACTAACTGTACTTATTCTAATTCATGGCAATTCTTGGCTGTTAGGAAGCATTGGATTTGAAGTTCCAAACACCTGGAGGGCCAAAGATTGCCCATGTATGCCGTAAAGTGAAAACAACGTCACTTATTCACATCTGTGTTGTTGTTGCTTGAAATATGCAAGAAATCAATGGTTCTTCCTTTGCATAGCTAAAGATAGTTTCTGAACAATCACAGAAACCAAACCCAAAAGGACTAAACACTACTCATGTAAGAAACTCATTTAGGGGTTAGAGGTAGTCATTTGATGCTGATAATGTGTTGCTTATACATGGTAATGCTTGTTCCACAGCTTGCTCATCAGTCAAAACTGACAACAAGATCCTATCAGTGCCATTATGCGAGACACCTAAATGCATAATATATCATGGAAGACTTGTAGTGATAGAACACATTTTTCAATACACTTTTCTCAGTCCCATCTTTATTTGACATAAACAATCTTGTTGAAGCTTTTCAACAACTATACATATGAATGCAGTATGAAGTGATGGGATGCTATATTTAGACAGTTTGTTATTTCTCGTGCCATTCTGTTATCAACTTTTGTAATGAGATCTGAATGAATATCAGGTTTGGATGGGTCTAACATTCGATCCTACACAACAAACCTGTCTTTGTCTCAATAAATCCCATTCCAGATGAGAAGTTCACATTATACATTCATGGGTTTAATCACAACTACCTAACTTACATATCTCAAAGAGAATTTTCTTCCATCGGATCCATCTGTCTTTGTTTTATTCACAACTACTTCACAAATATTCTACTCCTAAGGAATGTATCCCAAGAATAGCCTCCTATACTACCTTATATAATGTAGTATGAGACATTTCCTGGTGATGATAATGATTTGTTTTAACTTTAACATATTGTGTTTAATTGTGCATTAATTTGGTAAGTAAATGGATTTCAGCGACCTTGAAATAAATTTTAGATTTCTATATAAAAACTGTCTGAATAGCAATAAACCTTTTAAAAAAGCCAGAGTCATTTTTTAAAAAATAAATATCATGCTTCAGTTAATTTTAATAACTGTAATTCATAATAGATGCAATTCAGTATGAGATTCTTTAATAATGTAGATTCATGCTTTCCTGCCTGGGAATATTAATAATATGCAACAGAGGCATGCGATCACATATTTTAAAGGCATTGCTTTTCACCCAGAAATACACATAATTTCTAATGAAGGTTCATTAGAAAACAATAATCTAAGCATTAACATTGTATCAGAGTTACAGAAGAGGGATGTAAATACTAAATCCATCTGAGTTCTTAATTTAGTTTTATGAAGATAAGTTGTTGAATTACATTGTTGTTGATTAAAATTGCAAATGCATCTTTCCTGTATTATTGCTAATCACACTTTAGTGACATGTTCGCTAAAATGTGTTCTAGAACATAAAAACCATTACTTATGGGGAAAATATCCATCACTTCAAATTCTGTGCAGATCTATGAAGATCTCCATATTTTGAGTCCATATTATTTGAAAGTCTGTGCCCCCTCATATAACCCACTGTATCCAAGGAAAGGCTTTCTCTAAGTGTTACCACCTTTACCTAAGAAAAGGCCTTTTCTGTAGCCACCCTAGGCTATGGAACCATTTTTCAATGGGAGGTTCAATTCACCCTCCTCTTGTTCCATATCCACTAGTCAGTGAAAGTATTTTTATATAAGTAGGCAGTGGGGATGACAGCATTTTTTTAAAATGGCAAAGGCATAGAGAGTTTGGACGGTGGTTGTCTAAATAACTTTTACGGCTGTTTAACTTGTGTCTTTACTCAAACTTGGTCTAAGTTTATTTTAATCAGTTGATTCACATACATATTTCATCACATAATACTGGCCATCACATAATAGTTGCACCCCCCTGGTTTTTTATAAGATTCCTTGTATTACAATAGTTCACTTAGTTCACGGATATGACTATTATGTGAAGGGGGCGGGCTTGGCCCCTTGGACCATAGTGTGCCTTGGTTTCCAGTCAAGGAAAACCTCATAGCTGCAAAAGAGAGAGGCTGTTTGGAAGGTGACTTCACCCACCTGATCTCCTCTCAGTCCTGAGCCACAGAGGGTTACCTTGGCCAAGACAACCCTACTTAGCTCAAAGGTGAGAGGGAAGTGGGCAGGCAAGGTCACCTGCCCAATCACCTCTCCCCTCTGAGCTATGGAGGCTTGCCTTGGCCAAGGTAACCCTCTGTGGCTCAGAAGGGAGATTTTTTTTCCTTGCATATTAGTTCTTAGTTCATGGGTGTGACTATTATGCAAATGGGGCAGGTGCTGGTGGGTGAAATAGTGGAATAGAGAGGCAGCATGATTTCCCTTGATCTAGACACTATGCTCCTTTTGATGCAGCCCAAAATCCCATTGGCTTTTTAATGCTGCTGCATCACACTGTTGGCTCTCAACTTCTTGTCCACCAAATCTGCAAGATCTTTTTCATATGTATTGTTGCTAGGCCAGATGTCACCCATCCTGTATCTGTGCATTTCATTTTTCTGCCTAAGTGACGTATCCTACACTTCTCCTTGTTGAAATTCCTTTTTTTTAAATTTTGGCCAAGGTCTTTATTCTGTTGAGATCCTTTTGAATTCTCAGCCTGTCTTCTGGAGTACTATCTATTCCTCTCAATTTTGTGTCACTTGCAAACTTGATAAGCACATCCTCTAAACCTTCACCCGAGTCATTAGTAAAGATGTTGAACAGCACAGGGACTAGGACAGAGCCACTTCTACTAGTCACTTCTTTTCAGGAAGAAGATGAACCATTGGTGAGGACCCTTTGGGTTCAGTCACTTAACCAAGTAAAATTCAAACTCCCTGATGTCCTTAAGTGTAGAGATTCAGGCCTCCAGTTGCTGGATCTTCTTTTCCAACAAAGCAACCCATTTGCATTTGTTGCAGATGTAGTTTGCCAGCTGTTCTGGCAATAATAATAAAAATGAAACTTTATTTATATACCGCTCTATCTCCCCGAGGGGACTGAGCGGTTCCCAGGTAAAAATCACAAAAACATACAAAGTAAAAACAACATAACCATAAGATTAACACAACAAAACATGCATAAAAATTGTCGCCATAACACACATATATTAAAAGTAATCCTGCCTGTTCAAGGCAATTAAAAAATTTAAAAGGCCGGGCCAAGATTTGTGCAAGCCCAAAAATTCTAGGGGGCCCGGGAATTAATGCTATGGCAGGCAACAATAATATTAGGTATGGGTCTGTGGCTGTTCATTCCAGAGCCTAGAGGAAATGATCTGGGTAATTGGTAGGAAGAATAAGGCCGTATTTGACCATGTATAGGACTGAGGTAGAACTGCTCATTTTCAAAGGCTTATTGAAACCACCTGGTCTTCGAGCTCTTACGAAAGGAGGGAGGATGGGGCCTGTCTTATTTCCCTTGGAAGGGTGTTCCAGAGGTGGGGGGGGGGCATCACTGAGAAGGCCCTCTCTCTTCTCCCCACCAACCGCGCTTGAGACGGTAGTGGGACCGAGAGGAGGGCCTCCCCAGAAGATCTTAGAGCTTGCGCCGGTTCATAAAAGGAGATGCGATAGCGCAGATAGGCGGGGCCCAAACCGTTTAGGGCTTTATAGGTCATGACCTGCACCTTAAATTTGGCTTGGCAACTTATCGGCAGCCAACGAAGCTGTTTTAATAGGGGTATTGTATGCTCCCTATAGTTTGCTCCAGTAAGGAGCCTGGCTGCTGCCCGTTGTACCAGTTCAAACTTCTGGGGTGTCTTCAAGGGCAGCCCCACATAGAGCACATTGCAATAGTCCAGCTTGGATGTAACCAAGGCATGGACCACCCTGGCCAAATCAGACTTCATGAGGTATGGTCATAGCTGGCGCACAAGTTTGAGTTGTGCAAAGCCCCTCCCGGCCACCACTGACACCTGAGCATCAAGCGACAGCATTGAATCCAGGAGGACCCCCAAGCTACGGACCTGCGCCTTTAGGGGGAGTGTAACCCCGTCGAGCACAGGTTGCCACCCAATACCCCGGTCAGCCCCATGACTGACCAGGAGGACCTCTGTCTTGTCTGGATTAAGCTTCAACCTGTTAGCCCTCATCCAGTCCACCACAGCTGTCAGACACTGGTTCAAGGTCTGGGAGGCTTCCTTGGAATTCGGTGGAAATGAGTGCAGATGGCACCCAACTCCAAAACTCTGGATAACCTCACCCAGTGGTTTAATGTAGATATTGAAAAGCATGGGGGATAGAATGGAACCTTGCGGGACCCCACAGGTCAAAGGCCATGAGTCCGAGCAGGTATTCCCCAACTTCATCAACTGGGAGTGACCCTCCAGGAAGGAGCGGAGCCACTGCAGTGCAATGCCCCTGAGACCCATTCCGGAGAGCCGCCCCAGAAGCATACCATGGTCGATGGTATCAAACGCCGCTGAGATATCTAGGCGAACCAACAGGGACACACTCCCCCGTCAAGCTCTCTTTGGAGGTCATCCACCAAGGCGACCAAAGCTGTCTCAGTACCATGGCCAGGTCTAAAACCAGACTGCGATTGGTCTAGATAGTCGGTGTCATCCAGGAGTCCCTGGAGTTGGGAGGCAACCACCCGCTCTAGAACCTTTTCCAAGAAAGGGAGATTAGAAATTGGCCAGTAGTTATTTAGGACCAAGGAATCTAGGGATGCCTTTTTGAGTACTGGTCTCACAATTGCACTTTTCAGGCTAGATGGAATATGTACCTGTTCCAATGAGGCATTTATAATCTTTGAGATCCACTCGGTCAACCCCCCACTGGCAAGCTTGATTAGCCAGGAAGGGCAAGGGTCCAGGGCACATGTGGTTGCTCTCACTGCTCCAAGAATCCTGTCCATGTCATCAGGCTGAACAGGTTGACACAAATCCATCAAAACCGGACAGACAGGTACCTCGGTTACATCCGTGAACACTACATCAAAACCGGTGTCTAATTCGGAACGCAGTTGAGCAATTTTATCTGCATAATCAAGTTGCCAGGTGGTCAAGGTTCTCCCCACCCTGGTGGGGTGAAGGAGCTCCCTAACCACCCGAAACAACTCCGCAGATCTATTAGATGCAGATGCAATACGAGCAGTCGAGAAGGTTTTTCTGACTGCCTCTATTGCCACGGAGTAGGCCTTAAGAGAGGCTCTAGCCCATGTTCAGTCAGCTGCCTTTCGAGTTTTCCGCCAGTGGTGCTCTAGCCTCCGTTTCTCCTGCTTCATCGCTGCCAGCTCCCCAGTAAACCAGGGGGCTGGATTGACTCTGCGTAGTGAGAGATGATGTTCGGGGGTGATTATGTCCACCGCCCTGTCCACCTTCTGGTTATAGAGGTCAACCAGGGCTTCGACAGAACCATCAGCCACCATGGCAGGAAAATCCCCAAGAGACATCAGGAATCCTTCTGGATCCATAAGCCTCCTGGGGCAGGCCATCTTAATGGGACCACCACCCCTGCAGAGGTTCGAGATTGCAGTAAGCCTAAGGCTGATCAGGTAATGGTCGGTCCATGACAATGGAAGAATTTTTAGCTCTTCCACACCAACGTTACCCCCATCCGCAATAAAGACCAGATCCAGAGTGTGACCACCTACATGAGTGCGACCTGATACCACTTGGGACAGCCCCATGGTTGTCATGGCAACCATGAAGTCCTGAGCTGCACCGGACAGGGTGGACTCCATGTGGACATTGATGTCCCCCAGCACTATTAGCCTCTGGGACTCCAATACCAAGTCAGAGACCACCCCCGTGAGCTCAGGTAGGGAGACTGCTGTGCAGCGGGGTGGACAGTACACCAGCAAAATCCCCAAGCTTTCCTGGTTATCCACTTTCAGGTGAACATTCTCAAACCCAGAACATTGTGTCAAGGCAAAAAGACAAACATTCCATAAGTCCTGCAGGTGATCGCAGTTCCTTCTTCATGTCCCATAATCAGATGATTTAGGTTTAAAACAGGAACTTTTCCCAGTGGTCCTATCCCTTTCTTCAAAACACCTCACTGCTTTCCTCCTTTACTGCAGTCAGATTATCTGCCCCTCAATCCTCTGTAGCTGAAATATTAGTCCTCAAGCAGAAGTATCAGCACATAGCGACCAAAACAACTGCAAAGCCTTAAAAACAAACACACCACTTTGCAAACAAAGACCCAACCTTTAAACAAACAAGAAACAAACAGCTCTCTAGCACACTCCAAAATATATGTTTTTCCTCAAGCACAGCACTTCCCGCTTCCTCTTCAGCCTTTGCTACTGGCTCTGCCTGCAGAAAGGTTGGATGACCTATCTACTGGCTCGCCCCCCCCCCCCAGAAAGATCAGATGGCCTAGCTGAAGTTTTGCCCCTCAAGCTCATGGTCATGGCTCCACCCCATAATCACATGGCCTCAATCACTAGTAGCAGTGAAGACCAAAGAAGAACAGCCAAGACCAAAATTGAGATTAGTGACACTATTCAGAGAAAACTTTCTTCTTTTTCCAATAAGGCAGCTATATCTTTTTCCTTGTCCAGTTTCTCTCTTTTTTTTCTCTCCCTCTCTCTTTGTCTAGCTCTCTGAGTCAGTAAGCAGTTATTCTCAGGAAACAGGCAAGTTTCCAATAGCACAAAGGATTTTATTTGTTTGTATGAAATCCATGTTGCTGTTTTTAATTTGCACCTGTTGTTTTGTGACATTTTGAATAGCATTTGAAAAGGACTATTTGAGAATGTAGCTCTTTGAGTTTTATGACAGACAGGGAAAATACTAGAGGGAAAATGTTTGTTAAAGTTAAAGAATTTTCAGAGTACCACCGAGTCACAATTGACTTGCTTGAATAAATATCCCTAATGAGTGCTGTATGAAAAACGTGAAAAAATATTGCATTTGCTACAATAAATACATGTTCCAATGAGCATAGCTAGCTACAGATGGCTTTAGTGCTTAGCAAAATAGAGTTAAGATCAATAGAAATGTAAAACATTGAAAGAAGCACACAAGTGTTTTAGAGAACAAGCTAAAATGAAAAGTGCACCATTTAAACCTGATTGACAGGTAATGAACTATAAAATCAATATTGAAATGGGAATGCCAGGAAAAGACCAGCACATCATTGTAGCAGTACAGTGGAAAGATGGGGAATTTTCTAAGACAACAGTTCACAGAAATTAAGTAAATTAAAGACTGATGAAAAATCCATGTGCACTGATTGCATTAGAGAGCTGCTGAGAGACCGAATACCATGGCAGTTTAATGTGATTATTAAGCAGATGCTTTTGACTCTGTCTGCCTGCACAGATATGAGGCATCAGTAAGGCAAAATGAGCAGTAAGACAAAACACACTTGTGCTTAATTATAATAACTCATGTTACTATCTCAGCTTAATGCACAAGTTTTTAATTAGTTCAAAAACATCCAAGTTCATGAAAATTAATATGGAGCATTTTGACTTCAAAAACAGATCTCAGGAGGTGTGATCAAAGTGTAGGAAATGGCAGATAGAATCATGTATTTTGCAGAGAAAGTAGACAGACTAAAAGGTATGGGAATATCCATACCAGATGGGAGGGAAAACATCCAGGGCATATACAAAATGACTTATTGATTGATTGGATTTGGACCCAGTCTTCTTTTCAGACTGGAATTCAGGGTATCTACAATGATAGCTGACCTTATCCATGACTATATATTGCAGAACAGATCATGCGAACTGTGAATCCAAGGCTGGAGTTAAAATTGCTGGAAGAAATTGTTAAGAAACATTAACAATATTAGATATGCAGATGATACAAGTTTAGTGGCTGAAAGTGAGGAGGAGCTGAGGAGCCTTATAACCAAGGTGAAAGAAGAAAGTGCAAAAGCTGGATTTCAGTTAAACATTACCAAAAAACCCCAAGATTATGGCAACTGGACTGATTTATAACTGGGAAATAGAGGGATAAAACATGGAGACATTGACAGACTTTGTATTTCCAGGCGATAAAATTACTGCAGACTCAGAAATCAACCAGGAAATCAGAAGACGTTTACTTCTTGGGAGGAAAGCAATGACCAATCTTGATAAAATAACTAAGAGTAGAAACATCACACTGGCAATAGTATTCCCTGTAGTAACTTATGGATGTGAGAGTTGGACCATAAGGAAGATTGAGTGAAGGAAAATATATGCTTTTGAACTGTGGTGTTGAAGGAAAATTCTGAGAGTGCCTTGGACCACAAGAAAATCAAACCAGTCTATACTCCAGGAAATAAAGCTTGACTGCTCACTGGAGGGAAGGATATTAGAGGTAAAGATGAAGTACATTGACCACATAATGAGAAGACAGGAAGGTTTGGAGAAGATAATGATGCTGGGGAAAATTGAAGGAAAAAGGAAGAGGGGCTGACCAAGGGCAAGATGGATGGATGTTATCCTTGAAGTGACTGGCTTGACCTTGAAGGAGCAGGGGGTGGTGACGGCTGAAAGGGAGCTCTGGTCACAAAGAGTTGGAAGCGACAGAACAAATAAACAACAAATATATTGCCTAGCAGAAGGCCCCTTTACACTACACTATTATGGCATTATACTTCCACTTTAAGATTATTATTATTATTATTCCACTTTAAGTGTCCAGGCAATATCCTTTTGCATCTAGAATTTGCAATTTAGGGAGTTATTTATAATTCTCAATTAGAGAACTCTAGTTTCTCATCAACTAAGAAATCCATGGTATCCAAAAGATGAACCTACCATAGATAAAGTAGAATCATCATGCTAAGTATGTACTGTGAAAGGCTCTTGGTAGACTACAGGTGAAAGAATGCTGCAGAGAAGCAGCCAGTGATGGCTTTTTTTTTTTAAGGTGGGTAAATCCACTTCAGTCTTGGTGTCTGTTGATATTGGATCCACCCAGATGCCAGGTCCTATTACTTAAGTTTTGCATCAGGGTGGTTCCTCTAAGGCCTGGAGCAGCTGTGGGATGAGTGGCTATAAAACCAAGAGTGGATTTGCAGGTTACACACACACACACACACACACACACAATTACATATGATTATCACAATATGGATTTGGATTTTAACTTACAGTAAACATGGATTCTCTTTCTTTGTATATATTTAGGGCTCTTTATGAAAGCTGTAAGCCTGTACTGTTGAATGTGTGGGGACTGGGAGAGTAGAAATTATATGTAAGTCAGCATTTTCTATTATATAATGAATAGATTCAATTACACTTAGTAAATAGTCAATGCTGAGCCAAATTTTCTATTTGAAATAAAAGACAGTGATCTAATTGGAAGATGCCCTGATCTAGACTCACTGAAATGATTTACTATATAAGTTGTACAAGTTGTATACAACCCAAGACTACAAACTGTTACAAACTGTATAAACACCTTTAGCAGCTTTTTGTTGAAGTGAAATATACTTTTTAATATATATAAAAAGATGTTGGCATGCATCAGTTCCTTTGAACTGTTCTGTTATACTTACAAATGTATTTATTTTTTGTATTTCTTTAAACTTCCTGCTGCTTAACTGTGACTATAATGCCCTGTGGTGTCACCATTTCCAAACAAAATCAACATCTGAGTGAACTTACCTTGCTTTCCATTCTGAGCCTGAGGAAAAAGCAGAGCAAATCTTAATCTGTATATTGCAGGCCTGCTGTTCTTAAGGAAGTAGAGCTCAATAGACTTTTTCAAGGGTTCCCCCCCCCCCCCCCCCCCTGCGTGACAGGATAAGGAGACACCATCTGACCCTAGAAAATTACAGGTTAACAACTCAGGCTTACACAAATACTTCAGGCTGGGGGCATAGCAGCAGTAGTTTTACGAACAGGAGGAAGCAACTCACTTTTTAAAAGGCTAGGTTCTGAACCCAAGGCACTGAATTTGAAAAGCTAAATTAGGGGACATGGGGGTTACCTTCCCTGATGTTTTTCCTGTCCCTTGTTCTTTTACATGGTGAAGGCTATTTTTTCCAGGCGACTCAGCTGAAAGAATGGAAGGTTGTGCCTCTTTACAGGTTACTTACACTATTTTTAAAGCTAAAGCTGACTTCAATCGGATTTAAGTAGCCAAACTGTGACCAACACTGCAGCCTGAGTGAAAATATTGCATTTCCAAACAAAAAAAGCCTTAAGAAATAAAACTAAAATAAAACCATACTGGCAGCATGCTGAGAAGCTCAACTTTATTCAGTAACAGAAGAGAAAGCCACTACATCTGTATTCTGACAAATTTATCATGTGTCATAATACAGTGAAACATTTGGATAATAAAGAAAAGTCCTTGCTGAAAAAGGACATGTGATTTTATGTATTTCCATTTTCAGATAATGAATGTTACACCTTAACCATACTTTCCTGGAAATGAGTTTGAATCAGTAGACATTACTCAAAAGAATTTTTATGCCAACATCCTAGATGAAGCTGAGAGAGAATAACATTCCACCAATGAATTTATGTGAAGATAGCTGGCTTAGAAGTACCACAAGGAAAAATTAATGGTGTGCCTTTTTGGCCAGTCAGAATCATTTAGGTTGGGCAAGCCAAGTTCTCCCAAGCACTATACCGGACATGTTGGTCTACAGAATAGTATAGAATATTATTGAGGATTTTCCAACACAGGCCTGTACAACCTGTGGCCCTCGAGGTGTTTTGGATTTCAGCTCATAAAATTCCTTACCAACCCGATAATTGGACAAGCTGGGAGTTGGAGTTTCAAACACCTAGGAAAACACAGGTTATGCAGGATTGTCCTAACATTTATACCTCACCTTTCTCAACCCCCGTAAGGGACTCAAGTTGGCTTATATATATAGCCATCACTTCAGTGCCATATAAACATACATACATACATACATACATAGTAAAATAAACATGTACATTAAAACAGTCATTAAAAACATATCAAACATAAATTTGTAGATTGTGCTATATAACCAAGAGTAGCTAATAGGGGTGTGGAATTAGGAGAAAAGCCCATACCATCTTCTGTTCCAAGTGGAGTATAAATAAAAAGAAGAAGAAGAAGAAGAAGAAGAAGAAGAAGAAGAAGAAGAAGAAGAAATTCAATTTTCATTCCAGGAAGATCTGGCCCATTGGTGGCAATGGAGGAAACTTCTGAGGCTCCTCTTTCCATCATTTTTAGTATTATCAGGATGAAAATGATCAGACTTGGAGGACATATTTACACTGCAAACCACCAAGTTTCAGAACATTTGGGTCATTCACTGAGTTTTAGAAAATTCTTAACGTTTCTCAAAATAAAATTTCCTTAAAAATAAAAATATCCCCTGGAATTTTTCCAGTTATAGTATAGGAGCAGTAGCAGGGTACCATTCCTACCAACTTTCATAAAATCCACACACCCCACAATTTGTAGGAGTTTTAAAACATTTTTACTAATAAAAACAAATACTGTTCCTAAGTTTTTGCATTTCTACATGGTTCTCAAGCCAGGTGAACTGGTGAAGGAGAACCGTAGGGCAGGGGAATAAATAGTCAGTGAAAGAAGTGAATGAGAAGAAGAAAGGGTTTTTTGTAAAAGAAAATGAAAATAAAAAGAGGGGAGAAGGAAGGTGCAGAGCACAGTAGAGAAGAAAGAGGTTGGGGAGGGATTGAAATTGAAATACATATTACTAGTATTTTCTCCATGTGGACTCAATGGTGTCAGACTATACCCTTCCTTCCCTAACACGCCCCCCCCCCAAACCAAGGGTAAAAAGTATTTAAACAAACACCCCTCAAAATGCCCTTTCACAGCCTGCCCAAACGTACACCCACCCTCACCACCCTAGCAAAATAGTAAAGCAAAGGACTGAAAGATATTAAACTAAGAAAATTTAATAAAATTGCCATAGAAAAAGATTGGAATTGAGTCAAACACGTCATCCACTTTTTTGCTCTGATTGGCTCAGGCAAGGCTAAGAGTGAGAAAAAGCCAGTGCAGTGCAGTTGCTGCCATGGCAGTCAATTTTGGCTACCACATGGTCCAGTTTAGCCAAATCAATTCAAACCCCTTAGCCTGTTCCATTTTCAGAGGTTCAGTTTCGGACACCCCTGGAATTCCCAGAGCCCATTTTGAAGACACTGTGCACACCCCTAGTAACAAATACTCCAGGGGACAGAATCAGGTATTCAGTTAGGCTCCTTCCACACTACCCTATATCCCAGGATCTGATCCCAGATTGTCTACTTTAAACTGGATTATATGAGTCTCCACTGCCAGATAATCTGGGATAAGCAGATAATCTGGTATCAGATCCTGGGATATAGGGCAATGCGGAAGGGGCCTATAAGATGTGATTCTTCACTTAAAGTTATTCTTAAAAACCTTTCACATGTCAAGACCTATTCTGTAAAAAAAAAAACAGGTGTAGGTTTTTTGCACAGAAAAAACAGTATTTTCTGTGTGAAAAACAATATTTCAATGTAGAAATATTGATTCCTGCACATAAATTATCTGTTTTCATGAATCTGTAGTTACAGTATTTTCTGTGCAAACAACAGTATTTTTGCATGTGAAATCATATTTCAATACAGTAATATTAAATCCTGTACAGAAAATGCTGTTTCCTGTCCCAAAAATACTGTTTTTATACAAATAGACATATATGGACATAATAACATGTTACAAACACATCATGAAATGTAATAACCAATATACACCTTCATCTGCTGCTGACATGAGCTATTTTCTAAAACAAATGCCTGAAAGTTTGAACAATCTACTCACTTTAGCACAAAACGCCACATTTAACTTTGCTTTTGAAAAATACAAAACTATGTGTTCTCAAAAGCAACATGCAACAAACAAATTAGCAAAATGAACTGAAATGCCATTCTTACTTTTTCTCCTAGGTTAAAGTAATCAAGATATGAAATATCTGGCTCTTGACTGAACTATTTAAATGAAGATATTATCAACATGTGAAGGAATATATCCTGAAACTTATATTTTCTGGGGCACTGTGTGGGTTCTGGGCTTATATTTTCTGTCAATTTAACATTTAAAAGAATGTTATATCTGTCCCCATGATTGTGAACCTTTCTCAGAAGAAACGAGGGAAACAAGAGAGGCTTTTACAAATTCTTAATTTCTACAGATCAACTTTCCATCCTTATAAAATTTTAAATTTAAGATATAATACCTAGTTTCTTATCAGGAAAGAAGGAAGGAAAAGATTGCATGCAATGTTACATTCCAAAATGTGATTAAAGCTTGAAACTGAGATACAATTAAATTTGGTTTCCTTGGTTGCAGCAAGTAGAGAAGAAATATCAAAAACAACAAACTGAATTGCTGGGTAGTGGGGAAACAAAGACAGTATAAAAACAGTATGTTACACCACATGGATTTCAATAAATCCTTAAATTTTTAGTGGGAATCGACATTTCCCTCTTTTTAAAATATTTACCAATCTACTTTCACATTTGTTCCTCAGAAAAAAAGAGTTTGGATTATGTAAACGTGTCCCTATATCCACCCATACTAGTCATCACAGGTACTTCGGAATCAAATAGAGATTTTAAAATACAGAAATACTCTCCCTTTCAATTCCCCTATACCACACTAAGAATGAAAATTGTAATGTACCCTTTCTTCATGTGTCTATACCAAATGGCTCAGTACAAAGAAATGAAAAGACTACTCCTATTGTCCTTCACTGTTGTGTCCTTCTGAGCAATACAGAAATTCAGAGCGAGAGTATATTTTCTTAGCTGGGTTCAGGACAAGAAGAAAGCATTATGGCTTGCTACTTCTACTTTAAAAAGTATTTACAAAATTGACTGTGATCTACTGTGTACACATAGCCATGATTGCTTCCTGAAACAGAAACAAAATCAGTGTGTGCACAATAAATAAGCTGTCTGACTGGCAGTCCAGCATTCAATTACCCAGTCTTGAAAAAAAACTTTTGGAAGAAGGGAAATGATGCTCTCTAGCTTGAAGCTCTCCAGCTTTAAAGGGACACACTTGAATGCATACATATTTTTAAATGCAAAAGGAGAAATGGTAAGATTACAAATGCATTGCTTTAGTTAAAAGAAAGAATAGAAGGCAAATGCCATGTAATCAAATATATTGCTTTCCTGTGGATTATAACATTTTTATTGGTTTCATGTATATCTTCATTACTCTATAGAGCTCAACGTGATATACATTAGGTATGTGTGATCAAATAAAAAAAGGTTCAAAAGTCATTACAAAATTAGGGAGCACATGTTTAGTTTCTAAGGTGTTCCTAAAATATAGGTAGTAAAACTTTTGTTACTATAATGAGAGTAATGAAATTACTTTTTCATTATAGTAATTGCACAAGTGGGGAATCTCCTTGCTCCCTTATTTTGACAGCTATTGGGGTGAAACTAGTTACAACAGTAGAACCCATTTATAACTTTTAGTCCCTCAAGTTTCAGAATATTTCACTTATCCCCATTTTTTGAGAAATTTTCAAAGTTTTTATAAACATTTTTTAAAAACTACATGAGCTGTCTACTTGAATTTTCTATTTTTATTGACACAAGATAACAGGGGATCATTACCCCAACTTTCAGAAATATGAATACATCTACAGATTTTATGGATTTTTTTTTAAGTTTTGGCAAAAATGTATTTTAAAGAAAACCCCATATCTCATTGAATGTCTCTCATATTAACCAATAGAATGTCCATTTAGGGATTTCTTTTCAGTCCAGCACAGAGATTTGTTTACTAGCAGTATCAATCAGTCCTCCTCATTGCGGATTAAACAATTTATTGGAACTCCTGCTGGCTGCTACTACACAGAGAGAAAAAGCTCTCCCTTATCCTTATTGGGGCTTTCTGATGCTCCAGTCTGATGCCATTGGAGAGGGAAGCAGCAGGATGAAAGTACAGTTCACTGGTAGTAAACAAATCTCAGAAGCATCCCAAAGTCATTTTCAACAAAAAGAAGCAAAACAAAGCCAAAAAGGCTGTCTTTCCTCTTAAATTAATTGCCTCTTTCCATTAGGAGAAGGAAGCAGCAGGGTGAAAGCAGAGTTTGCTGGGAAAGAAAGCACAGAATTCTGGGAAAGGCAGTTTAGCGCAGGGCCTTTTGAATTCTCTGGCATAGAACTCTTCACCTTCCCAAACTACATTTCCCAGAATTCTGTGCTTTCTTTCCCAGCAAACTCTGCTTTCACCCTGCTGCTTCCTTCTCCTAATGGAAAGAGGCAATTAATTTAAGAGGAAAGACAGCCTTTTTGGCTTTGTTTTGCTTCTTTTTGTTGAAAATGACTTTGGGATGCTTCTGAGATTTACAAAATGCAAAGAAAAAAGTATTGGATAAGTTTTGACTCTTAAGTTTTTGGTGAATTTAATGAATTCGACACAACTTATGACGAATAATGAAAAATTGCACACCCTTATAACATATGGGTCTTCTTCCCATCACACACACAATATTTATCTGTGAGGTTGGTCATACCTCTATTTTTATTTCAATTTCTTCTATCACTCTTTCTATACTATTATAAGCTTCATGTTATAAGCTTCATGCATATCTCTCCATATTAAGCTGCTAATCAGGCTTCTAAAATCCAGTCATCATAATAGGGAACACCAGGTGTAGTCATTCAAGCGGTAACTGCTGATGAGCACCTTCATGTCCTCTGTATTAATTTTTTGTGGTCCTTTTTCCTTAAATCAGACTTGGACTGTACCATTCTTCAAATAAGAGAGCACCTTCAAACAGAATAGGGTCATTAGTATATAAGAGACCAAAAGTAGATCTTCGCTTATTTCATTTTTATGACAGAGCTTGAAAAAGTTTCTTTTTAAGGACTACAGAACCCAGAATCTGGTAGCCAGAATAAATTGCATGAATTAATGTCATTATCTGTTACATATTGCATTTGGGGCTCATGTCAGAAATCTATTAGTTTCTTGCTAACTAGTTTGTTCTTCCTGCATATTCTATTACATTAATAGACTGTAATACATTCAGACTTGTATATCTATTACTTTCATTCTAAATGGTATAGGTAATGAACACTTTGGGGCCGATACTCAATACATACATTAATCTGTAGGTGTTTGATATGGCAAGGGGGGAAAGCATAACTGTCAAATAAGCTGTATGTGATGGCTATGACATTAGGAGCATTATTTTTCCATTTCATGTAGCCAATCTCTTTTAAAAAATAAATAAGCATCTTCACTAAGATGTTTGAGATGAAGCATGCAAGTACATAAGTTGCATCTTTATCATTTTATTTAGATCACCTTTTAATAGTGGTTACCTTATTTTTGCACCTAGCTTTTTGTTGCTTGTAATTACTGAATGTTTTTTAAAACAAATATAACAATGCTGCTAGAAATTTGATTAAAGTTTGGAAGAGTTCTTAGAAGCACAGGGAAGAAATGTATAATTATTTGGAATTCATTATTATCTGTACAAATCCCCATGGTCAATTGGAAGTTCTGTTGCAAGTAAAACCACATTTCACCCTCATGTAGACAAATAAAGATGACCTTCCTAACTTCCCATTAGAGATTTCAAAGCAATCCTTGCTACTAATAAGGTTTTTATCTGAGGGTAAATACGTCCCTTGGGAAGTCTGGAGAAATAGTTCTGAATATACTTTCTCTGCCAAAATGGAAAAACAACACCACAGATACTGGCTGTAAACATGTAAAAGCTTACCTGGCATAGGTCTTTCTTTTGAGAAGGCATGGATAGGTTTTCACCATAAATGCTAGAACAGCACATTTGAAAGCATAGATGCTGGAACAGAGAAATAGGAAAGGTTCAAATCCCTCCAAGATGAAGCTGGGGGTTCACTGAGAGGGGTATGCTGTTGAGCCACAGAACTCGCCTCTCAAAGATTTATGAACTCCAATAAGCCTTCAAAGAAGACTAATAATTTTTCTTTATTCTTTAAATATTTTCCATTCTCTAAAAGCTTTTCAACTGTACCCTGAGCTAAATCAAAGCTAAACCCTTTAATAAACCTATTGAAATGATATTTCTTGTGCAACTTGTATTGCTTGTTGTTATTGTTCATTCGTTCAGTTGTTTCTGATTCTTCGTGACCTCATGGACCATCCCATGCCAGAGCTTCCTGTTGGCCGTCACCATCCCCAGTTCCTTCAAGGTCAATCCAGTCACTTCAAGGATGCCATCCATCCATCTTGCCCTTGGTCAGCCCCTCTTCCTTTTTCCTTCCTTTTCCCTCAGCATAATTGTCTTTTCTAAGCTTTTCTTTCTTCTCATGATATAGCCAATGTACTTCCTCTTTGCATTGCTCATATACTATATTAATTTCTAAATGTATAAACTTGTATCAAATGTATCCTGAAGGCAGTTGCTTCCCAGTGCCCCTTGTTTGCATAAGCCCCTGAGAATAGAAATCACTGTACAATTAAAGAAAGGTCCCTTCAGTGATCTCCCAAGCTTTTGTTTATGCATGTGAGACAGAGGATACTTTTGTCACCAACATGAACATCTTTGACTAAGACTGGAGGCTTGCTATTCCCATGGAAGAGAATGCTAAACAAATACATTACTTTTCTGAATAGGCATCCAAGACCCTGGTTATTTGGGAGTGCTACCTGTTGTCTTTTGAGTATTGTGTTGTGGTTCAGCCAGACAAAGATGAGGGGTTTGGGGGTTCAGGGCCTGATGGTTCTCTAGGTGAGCAAAGAGAGCAGGATGGTTCTCCAGCTGAGGCAATGGAGGGGGTTTTGGAACAAGATGCTGTTGAGAATGTGACAGTGAAACTGTTTTGGAAGCCAACAGGCAGGGAGGGGAGGATAGCATTAGGTCATCCAAGGAAGCAGCTGGCTTAGACAGAGATACCAGATTGCTTCTGAGAAGACAGAGATTCAGGTGCAAGAAAACCCATGAGAAAGAGAGGCTTCTCGAGGTCAAAGCAATGCGTCTGTGTTTTTGGTGTCCTTAAATTAGGGAGAGAGCTGTTAGAATTTTAGATCAAGCAGCATTGCTACTGGAGTGTGAAATTCCTGTCTTGTTCTTGATTCATGCCTTAGTTCAAGACCCAAGATTCATGGTCAAGTTTTGCTCCTTGTTTTATGGATTTACCTTTGGATTCGTGGTCATTTATTGCTCTTTGTTTCCTGGACTAATGTTCATGTTTTAACCATTGTTTTCTGGATTTACCTATTGCTTTGGGGGAATTGCTTCCTTTATTAACTCTTGAATTTTTACTCCTCTAATTGCTTAAGGTGCCTTTGGCCCTTTTTATATATGTTTCATCAATAAAATGTTCATTATCACGTTACGTTTGTTGTGAGTGCAGTGAGCAAGGTGAACTCCTGATGAGGTGCAACATCTTGTACCTTTGTCTTTAAGGAACTCAATCAAGTGTTTGTAAGCATCTTCATTTTAAAGATGCCGGAATGATAATGGATGGGAAAGTAATTTGCCTCCCTACTGCAAGAAACTGCAGTTACACAGCAACCTGCCTGCCAATGTTCTCTACCATCATCTATATATGTTGAGATCATAAGCCCTACATTGCACCTAGTTTATCTTACACAGGTTCCATGAAGTTTCTCCAATCTGCAGTTATTGGGAAACAGCCAGTGCAACCAGTGGGGGTTTGTGACTCTTTCAGTTGGAAAGCAACTGGCTGTCACCCGCTCCCTCATGCAAACAATCTCCACCATGAGGAGGAATTGCAACAGGGTCCTGTTGTTTCCTGTTGCACCAGATATTGCCGAGAGGAAGGGGTGGAACCATTAGCCAGCTTCCTGATCAATAGGTGAACAAACCAACATGGAGTCTAAATATGCCTCTATCTTTTTTCTGTCTTTTCGTTGTACAATCAGCATTTAATGTTTGTCGTAAATGTATATCTGTGATCCATCCTGAGTTCACTTTGGGGTGAGAAGGGTGGAATATAAGTACTGTAAATAAATAATAAGTAAATGGATTGGAAGCAGTTGCTTCCCGGTAAACGTAGATTGGAGGTATTTAGGATGGAATTCATTCCTTAGCACTTTAGCTATGGTTTTTATGTATATGCAAATCCCCAGTGGGACTCCAAATCATAGCATCGGACTTATGGCTTCCTTTTTGTGAGCTAAAGTCTATATGGCAGACATACATGAAAGCAGACATTAGATAGTTCACAGCAATTTTACTAAACTAAAATGTAATTCAATTGCATATGCATTACAATGTGAAAAATTTATTGTATTTATATTTAAATTTATACTTAAATTTATTTTAAATTATTCTACTAAATGCCTTATCAGAAAAAAGCAATCAGATTTAGCCCAAGAAGGGAAAGAAGAAAAATGTAACAAATTGTGTTTTTTGAGAATTTGTAGTGTGTTGTTAGTCTTTACTTCATGTGGATTTCAAGCATTTCTACAACTTGATGAATTCCACCAGGTTGCATAGATATACTATAAAAGAAATGTCTGCTATTAACAATACATATTCTTTATTACTTTACTCTTGTTGTTTTTAGATGGAGTAGGGATGAGGGAATCATGAACTGAGAAAAGAAACATAAAAAGCCCTTAACACAGTTAATCCCACTGGAATTACTATTGAGAAAATAATTTGGTTCCAAGCATTGTAACTCTCCAATCTTGAGAAATAAATCCAAAACTAGGCTTTGGATAAGAAATTAAATCCATGTTTAGAAAGACATATAATTAAGTTACTATGTCCCATTGGAAGGAAAATCCAATAATCCAACTTAATGGGTAATATATATATATATATATATATATATATATATATATATATCTCAAAGAAAAACAGAGTGAAGCAACGCTCCCCATCCCAGGAGACAGGACTGACTACAGATCTAAATTAGAAGTGCTGCTGCTTCCAAGCTGAATAGTATGCAATTAGGAACAGACAATAATGATGTTTTTATTGGTGTACCACTTTGAAAACCTTTCTAATGGAAAGGAGATGAATAAAATGAGTGCATTAAATTAGAGGCAACAGATGTGGGGCTAAAGTTTACGGTTAAGGAATGTGCTTTTAGGTAAGAATTATTTTGGCAATTAACAACAAAATAATGAAGATAGGCATAAGTGGTTAATTTAACGCCATGCTATAACATGTGGAACCCCATTTCATATCTGCTCCCAGGTGGTTGCAGAAAAGCAATATTACAGCACCACTGAATGGGCCTAGTGTGGATACTGTCCCCATTGACGTACTGCTTTTTTCTTCTGGAGACATATATTGGATAAACAGAGACCAGAATCCTGTGTTAGCTGCTTAGCTATGTATCCAGTAGTTTGAATGATATTTTTACATGATCTTTAGACTTCTCTACCAAATATCCACAGTATTTATATTTACTGTAGTTTTGTTTTGTAGTTTTGTTCAAACTGTAATGACCTTCAGTGACAATGTCTTCCAATTAGCTAGTTGACAATATAGATAGCTGGCCATGAGCTGAACAACATTTTTCTCCTGTGGACATATAAATGTTTGCACATTCTCTCTTTTCCTCTCCCTCTCCCTCCCCCCCCCTCTCTGTGTGTGTACACACACACACATATCATATATAATTTTTATTGCAAATATATGAGGAATGGGAGGTACAAGAATGGATATAAAAAGGGAGCATTTTAATATCTTACATTTTCATATTCTTCCATTGCTGTCTAATACTAATAAGGTTTCAATGATGTTAAAAAAGAAAATAAATACATAAAATAAAAATGTTTTTTTAAAATCTAAAACAGCAGGATAGAAACATGGGTATAGAATGTTGCAACATTTTGCAATGCTGCAACATGCTCTATGTGAGGTTGCCTTTGAATATTGTTCTGAAGCTTCAAATGGTACAACAGGAGGCAGCCAGACTGCTCATCGGAGCAACATACAGGGAATATAAAACCTCCCATTATATTAGCTCCACTGGCTGCCAGTCTGCTACTGAGCACAATTCAAAGTACTAGTTTTAAGTCCCAAATGGTTCTAGCCCATCTTTCCTATCCAAACATATCTACCTCTGTGATCCACCTCAGAGTTTAAGGATGTCGTGGGAGGCCCTGCTCTCGGTCCCACCTCCTTCACAGGTACAGTTGGTGGGGATGAGCGGCAGGGTCTTCTCAGTGGTGGCCCCTCATCTATGGAACTCCCTCCCCAGTGAAATTAGATCAGCCCCCTTCCTTCTGACCTTCAGGAAAAAATGAAAAACATAGCTATAGAACCAAGCTTTGGGTCAGTAACTTTGAGCAGTGCGATAAGTGATTACAAAATAATGCAATGACAATTGGAAGGGCCCTGGATTGTGATTTAGATTGTGTGAATTTAATGTTGTTTTAATGTTTGATGTTTTTTTAATTGCTTGAATTTTAATGTATTTGTTTATTTTATTGAAATATATTTCTGAGGCATTGAATTGTTGTCTTTTGTAAGGCTGCTCTGAGTCCTCTTCAGGGTGAGAAGGGCAGGATACAAATGTGGTAAATAAATAAATGTGTAAATATAGAATTTGAAAAAGTGAATCGGAGCTATTTTTGTCTGTGTCTGCTTGCATGACAATGTTGCTGAAGTGTGAGATGTCTCTCCCTCCTCTCTTCCCTTCTCTTGTTTCAATGGGGAAGGTGAGATCCTTTGAGTCTTGAAGGGTTTGTGTCTGTCCTTTTTCTTTCTGAAAAAGTATTTCTCAAAAATATTTGGCATGAAACACGCAAAGGAATAGTGCTCAGACTTTAGTGATGCATCTACACTGTAGAATTAATGCCCTTGACACCACATTAACTGACCTAGTTGAATGCTATGAAATCCTGGGAGTTCTAGTTTGGTTAGGCCCTAGCAGTCTTTGGCAGGGAAGGCTAAAAACCTTGTAGAACTACAGCTTCCATGATTCCATAACTTCAAACCATGGCATTTAACATCCTGTCCACCTGTGTTTATTCTACAGTGTATGTGCCTCCTAGGTGACAGGGGAAATCTCTCTACACTAAAATCCCCATATGCTATTAAATTTTTAAAAATCATCCAGTGACAAGCTATCCTGTAAATGGTCCAAAAGTGTTTGAGTCTATAATTATAGCATATAAAGACTATTTTACAGTCATAGGCAAGACTAAAAAAGTTTTAAAGTCATGAGCATAACACCCATAGTCCAAGCGGGAGTAGGGACTCACCATGTCATAATGGAATGAAGCCTTTGTCCCTTGCATGAACCTGGAAGCACTGGTATTTATATCATAATAGTCATTAATAGACTATTCCTATTCAATACATTTTGCTCTATCCACATGACATTTGGTATACATAATTTCTGTGAGGAGATCTGCAAATTGTCCAAAATTTCAAAGGCATGCACAGCAGTATAATTGAAGGAGTGATCGTTACTATTGCTTACACACCACCATCACCCTACTCCCAAAAGCAAATCCAAGGTTGAAAGTCCTCTATTAACAAGCACAAGACTGATGCAATGTGCTATTCTGACCAATTCTAGGTTTTTTAAGGGACTAGGTTTTTTCATCATTAGGCAGATCTTTTCCTGTTGTATATCTGCCCATATTGATGACTCAGATGTATCCATTCCATTTACTTATGAAGAAAATGGAAATCTCACTGACACCACCAAAATCCAGTTTTGGAATATGAACACCCAGATCAACATTTATTAAGTGATGCAATACAGTTTTGTCTTAGTCCTCCTTCTTATTAAGATGCTTACATGCTCTTCCACTTTCACAAGTATTTAAGATTTAGCAAGAACTAATCACTTCCCACAAATGAATAAATATGTCTTCAGACATATTCGTCTCCCTGATTTCTGTCCCCAGCATAGCACATTCTGCCAATTTTTCTTCTTAATTGTTACCAGTTATTATAGAAAACCTATCTGTGCGCCTATTATGTTTATTTAAATGAGTAGAATGGACCTTGCTAATTTAATTATGTGGTCATTATTCTTTAAACAGTACCTTAGACTGTATCACTACCATTATCACTGAATGCTAAACCAAATGCATTACAATATTAAATAGTTTTCATATGAAAAGTCCATAAACATTGGCACCGATCCAAGATATGAGATCAAATCTTAAGTAAGTTCTATCTCAACAATTCCAGTAAGCACTATCTCAACAATTAATGAGGTTTGGATAATCAACTTTGCATCTATATACCCCTTTTAAAAATGGATTTCTTTGGGTGAAACACAGAGAAAACAGTAATAAATATTTTAAGGCCAATTCAAACTGCCTCAAACAGATTTTAATAAATTACTTTATATGCAGCAGCTCAAACATTAAGCTGCCACATTTATGATTAATAGAGGTGGAATGTAATTAAAAGAACACATCTCTGAGAAAAGAGAGTTGTGTTCTGACAGTGGAATAATGGCGGCACTATAAATGGTACAAGGGTTTCACACAAAAAGATAAGGGAAATGGTTTTATGAAAACACAATTCCTTTTGCATTCTTCAATATTTGGGCAATCATATCTGTAAAACTGAATTCCAATAACCATGAGAGGACTAGGTGAACATTATTACTACTAGATAAGGATAATAGATAGCTTGTATGAGAATGAGAATGATTTTGTATTGCAAGACAGGAGATTGCCAAAGGATGAATGTGTGGAAATGAGGAAATTGATAGAATTTGATAATTTGATTTCTTTTAAAACCCATTATAGTATATAATTATTTTGGGACCAAGCCAAAGAGTTACTGTACCACCAAACATTTTTGGATATATTTATTTATTAAATATATAATCCCCTCCACCCTATCACAAAAGTACTTTTTTAAAATCCTCTGTCTCAAAACCTCTTTGGCATGTAATGCAATTCTATATATGTTTAAGTAAAAGAACCTCACATTGAGATCGATTAGTCTTATCTTCAGGTATATTTCTATAGGATTGTATCTTTTTTTTTTTCAGTGAAGATACTAGTGCAAGCAAAACAGTAACAGACATTTGTATACCTTTCTTTAGAATGTGTTATGTTAAACATAACAAAATGCCCAATAAAAATCTAAATTCAGATTACACTTTGTGTCCAGTAGCCAGCTAAACACTCAATTTATGGAGAAAAAGTGAAATTATATAAAGTATAAAATAGCATGAGTTGTTAAGTTTTAATATTGAGTGGAGAAAATTTGATTGCTTATTCCACTTCAGTTATCACATTTTTCTTCATAATACTGAATTAACAATCCATATCCTAAACATTTCTATGTTCTTCTCTCAGCAACAAAACAATCTTATTTGTTTTATGAATCGTTATATTTCATGACACAGTAGTAATCAGTATCAATATATATTTTGTAGACTTATTGGCCAAGTCACAGGACTGAGTCTCTACATGTGCCACTCAAATTTTAAATTGTGTACAGTTTAATCATATTTTCATCACCCCAAAAAGATACTAGAAAGTAAAGATTAAGAATGTTATTGATTCACTAGGAGCACTTGATTTGTGGCAAAATTGGGGATGGATAGGTGTCTGTGTGGCTGAATTTCCCACTTATTCCCAGAACCCTATCTGGTTCTGTGGATTCTGACAATGATCAAGAAGTCCAGGCAATGAAGCATAGCCTAGTTGTAAATCAATCTTTCACTCCAATACACCCTTTCTGTTCGTTTAAAGATCTCCCTTTCATACTTTCAGTCATCTTACGTTATGAGCTCCCCCAGTTATGGTATTGTAGAACTGGATGATGTTTCCATACATTACATTGCTTATTATTGGGACACAACGTTTTGGTAGTGTTATCATGACCACTACATCAAATTGGAGAGAAAAGATGGGTCTAACATAGTACCCATCATACTTGGTATCTAGGCAACAAGAGTCACAACCAGCTTGCACTATCACATGAGTTTGCCTCATTTACGATTGGTCAAGTGACATCCTGCAGCCATCATTGCAGATCTACTCAGCAGATGAGTGGGGTTTTTTTTCATGTTAGGAGCAACTTCAGAAACTGCAAGTTGCTTCTGGTGTGAGATAATTGGCTGTCTGCAAGAACATTGCCCAGGGGATGCCCGGATGTTTTTTTGATGTTTTTACTATCCCTGTAGGAGGTTTCTCTTATGTCTCCACATGGAGCTGGAGCTGATAGAGGGAGCTCATCCACACTCTCCCTGAGTTGGATTTGAAATGGAAACCTTCAGGTCAACAACCCAACCTTCAAGTCGTCAGTACTGCCGGCACAAGGGTTTAATTCACTGCATCAACGGGAGCTCCAATTAGATTTTATTTTTATGTGTTTATTTATTAATTTGGATAAAGATTGAGCTGTCACAACTGGGAGTAGAAGTTTTTTAGATCAAGAGTTTTCATTCCAAATTTCAGACAAATAGGTGCAAAGATTTTTGGCAAAAGCATTATTTCCATTTAGAATACCCCCCCCCCCCCCCAAAAAAAAAAGGAATGACTTAATTTATTGACTAATGCTATGTAGCATTGGGACAAACCTGTATAACAAACATACACCTTTCAGAAGAATACACACAATAGTTCAATTTGAAGAGATTTATTTTTTCAGAAGGTCAACCTATCAAACCTATCAGTCCATTCATTCCCTCCCCCTCCCACTTGCTACTTTGCCATAGTCTAAACTAAAAAAAAGTCTATAGTATTTTTGATCCCAAATATGAGGCCTGAACAAATTCTGTACTTGTCCCAGGTTCATTTCTGCTAGAGTACTTGACTCATTCAATTCAGGATGAAGAGACTCATTTCTATTCAGTTGAATGTAGTACATATTTCCACCATCTGCAGGCTAACTTTCATTTTAGTATTTCATGCTGAATTGTTCAAAAATGCATAAAATCTTGCATATAGAAAGTTTCTACCCTAGAATTTTCCTTGACACACACATTTTCTGTGATCAGCAAGTTTTTGAAAAGAGGAATGATTCAATCTTAGTTCCTAACTATAGCTTGTCAATGTGATCAATGACAAATAGTGGTGGGGATTTCGCAGGGAGGGAAGGAAGGGTAAAAAAACCAAAATCTATTTATTAAGATGCAAACCCTTGAATAAAAATAGCTTGATTTTAATGAAGTAAGGGATATTGCAATCCTTAAAATAATTCTGTTTGACACAGAATATATTATAAGAGATGTCTATTTTGCTTTTTTAAAGAAAAAGATCACGCGTAAATTCATCCACATATTCAAGTAAAATGATCTGATAGTGTTTTCCTGACATTGCAGAGAAAGGGAATAAGCATGCATAGTGGGTCACCAATTGCAATTTAGATCGGTAGAAAATCTGAGCTTTTCCTCTGGGTTGCTGTTCAAGTACTGAAGCATGTTAATTATGACACAACCTCAAAGAAATTCAGATAGTAATGAATATAATTCTGTCTTTTAAAACTCTGCTCATCTGAGTTGCATAGAGTATAAGATAATGCATCAGACACCACTTTGAATTCCCTGGAGTAAAGACCAGGCACAACTGATTTTTTATTTTAAAAATGCATAATCTAGCTGATTAAAATGCACTGTTCTACATGTCAAAAAAGAAGGATATACTTCTGAATTCAGTGCTATGTATTTCTTGGTGAATCTATACCACATGAGTGATGTTCTTGCTTGATTTCTCTGTTGAGAATTGAGTGAGGGAAAACATTGGCTAGATATAATCATAGTCTAAAGAAGTCTACTAATAGAACCAAAAGGACATGAAATATTAAAGCCATCATGACAATTTCAGCTTTTCTGTAAAACCATTTTTGCTTAAATTTTAAAAAGCAATTGATTGTGAAAATAATTTTGTACTTTTTCATAATTACAATACTTTGCTAAGTTAAAATAATTCTTTTTCTCTCTCTCTCCTTTGTTTTAAAGGATACATTTTCTGTATATTCTGCAAACAGTGGTACTTTAAGACTGACAGAGAATTGATGTATTAGACATAGTCCTCCCCTGACAGAATTTCATAGTACTAAAAAATGTAAAGAGCTACAGTTGTTGGCTTTCAAATAGCCATTCTAACAACAATTAGTTTTAGTATGCAATACTAATTAATTAAAAAGTTTGCATATAAAAACTACATTTTATTGATGCCTACTGTGCTGAACAATTCCATGTATAGCTCAAAGAAAGAGCAAGAGGTTATACTTTATCCAAAGGATATCATTTTCTTTCATTTTATGATTATCTAAATGTCAGTAATTAGTTTTTAAAAACTTGAAGCAGTCAAAACAATGGGCAGTTCTTACTGTGCAAGGATGTAAATAGTGCTATGTTCTAAGAACATATGTCAGGACATCTCTTTTTTATTTACTGTATATACTCTAGTCAAAAAATGGAGGTAAATTTATCCACAAGTCAACGTAAGTACTACGTCTTAGCTTTTATTTTAAAAAGGAACCATCATCTTCTCTGAGTAGAATGGCAAAAAGTCAGAGCTTAGTCCTTCCCAGGAGAATATGCACTGATATCCTCTCCTTTCTTGGTTGTGGCACTGCTTCTGGCCTTTTAAAATGCCTGGGTAGGAAAACTGTGTGGTGCAGCCAGGAGGAGTTGGCTCCCTATAGATATGCTAGTGCTTTTCATTCTCCACAGAATGACCTTCAACTTATCAATGCATCATATCATAATGCATAATTTTTGCCCCAAACCTGCCCATGATTTATACATGAGGTTGACTTATGCATGTGTATATGTGGTAGCTCCTAAAGCAAAGTGGCCAAACTTTCAGTCGCAACCATGTTAACCAGGGTAATAAAGCTAAATGAAGATGTGACATGCTTCAAAATAGTTTTTTCCATAATGGACAAATAACTTAGGAAATGGCAAAAATGATTCAAGGTAAAAAAAAATGTATAAAGTTGAGTTTACTGAGAAACTACTACTCCTACTACTACTATTACTATTACTACTAATAATAATAGTAGTAGTAATTATAATAAATATTAATAAATATTAACCATTTACAGATTAAACATTACTATAGATCTGAGTTGCTAGTGGTTAGCTGAAGAGGATCTCTGGATTGTTGTACATAGCTTAATGAGAATTCTGGCTATTTGTGCTAATTTAGGTGAAAATATAAAAAAGAAAAGCAATAAGAAAGTGAATGAAAATGAAAATGAAGATGCCAATATAAATAAATAAATAAATAAATAAATAAATTGTTGTTATTGTGGTGTACCTTCAAGTTATTTGTTCAGAAGAGGGTTGCCTTTACCTTTCTCAGAAGTTGAGAGATTTTGAATTGCCCAAGATCACCTGTTAACTGCGAGAGAAATAAGGTTGAACACCATGAAAGCCATCCACTGCATGGCTATCAGCCTCCTCCCAGTAGACTTAAATCAAGGGAAAGCTTCATGAGAACAACAGCTCCTCTTAATGTTCCCCCAGCAAGAGAAAGTGTATCCCTCTGGGCAGCTGAACCAGGAAAACCAACTGGGTGGCCTCCCATGAGGGTCTTCCTCCAGGGGCAAACCAAGAATAGGCAACTTGGAAGCCCCTGAACAGAATCAGAAGTGGAGTGGGCCACTAAGAAGACAACCGGGCAAAATGGCACTACATAAATGAATCCTCCACCTTGTGTGACTGTGGAGCAGAACAAACAACTCAGCATCTGTATGCTTGCCCACAATGCCCTGCCTCATGCACAGAGGAAGAATTATTCAAGGCTACAGACAATATGGTCGCTGCTGCCCATTTTTGGTCTAAAATGATTTAGCCACTTGTGCTCCCTGTATTTTATCAGCTTTATACTTATTTATGCAATGCTTTTGACACAAAATAAATAAATAAATAAAGCTTTCATTAAATTATATGTTTTAACAACACCTGGAATATTGAACATGGTAGATTACATGGCACAGACTATGGAGGATAAAATCAGACATGTGTGATTGCTGTCATGCATATTCAACTTTTCCTGTCTCTATCTAGCTTTGTCTTGCTCTGTTTAGTTTATGTATGTGAGAAGTTGTTATTAAGTAAGAAAAAAACCTATCCACTATGCAGTTATATGATATGGGATCACTGTTTGATGAAATATGCAGATGTGTTCAGACGAAGGTTAGTACCTTCTCTGCTAAATATACTGTTTGACTGTATGAAGAAAAATTGGGGTATAAAACCCTTGCATTCTTTCCCTGTGATCAGTGTTGTCAGAGCTGATCATGCAGACCATCTGTTCAGTGAGTGGTCACACATATATTCTTGTATGTAGCACCGTGAGAGCGGCTATTGTTGCATGCTGGCATCTTGAGAGTGGTGCTCATATTGTCTAATTTATTCACTGAGTAGAAAACGTCAATGCTAAGTGCTATTTATATTAACAGGGAGTTATTCAAGGGTACACAACAAGTCTGTATCACAAAGAATTCCAAGCGAAATCTCATTTGTCTTGGTTTCTTCTTCACGAGGCCTGTTAAATGTGCATCATTTTGGTCTTCCAATGCTAAGACCAGATTGCTAAATGGAGACAAGTATCTGTTAAGAAAGAAAATACATGTTACAGAAGCCAATTGAGTTAACAATATGTTTTAGAATTTCTTCCCTACTTCATAGATATAGATTATTCTTCTTGATGGTGGCCCCTCGACTTTGGAACTCCCTGCCATTAGAGATCAGAACTGCCCCCTCCCTCATGACGTTCAGGAAACTAACAAAGACCTGGTTGTGGAACGCGGCATTTGACAACTGATTTAATTCTTTGCCCACATGAAAGGAGGATGATGAATGGGATTGTGATGGTGTCGGACAATTTGGCTCTTTTAACTGGGATGATAATGTTTTAATGTGTATGGTGCTGATATTTTAATCGTGTAATGAAGTGGCATTGTGTTGTTATTGTATATTCTTTGTATGTTAACACATGTTGTGAACCGGTCCGAATCCCTCTTTGAAGGTGAGAGGGTCGGTATATAAAACCTCGAAATAAATAAATAAATAAATAAATATTCATTAAGATCCTATAGGAAAGTGGTGTATTCTGAACATAGCACTGTGCAGAAGACTTTACTGTAGGGTGAATTTCAGCTGTCAGATATACAACAAGCTAACACAATCAGAGAGAAGCAATACTTATGTGGAAGATATTTAATTTGTAGCTAAGTTACAATGACCCGGAGAGTCATTTCAGACTTTGTTTGAGCCATGCATAAAGAAAGAGATGTCTTCAAACAAGAATTACCATCTGTTGTATTTAAAATTTCTTATTTGTCCCCAAACAATTTCATGGAAAGCTGTTCTCAAACATCTCTCCACCTAATTCACATCCATTCACAGTAAGTGAAGGATTTCTGCCAAAAGATTACCATATACCAATTAACAGGTTTCTCTTCAATTATTTATGATTTAGAATAATCATAAAAGCATCCCTTATGGTACTTGACAGTAGAAAAATATGGTAACAAATAAAAATTCAAATGGAAGGAGAGGATAGGAGAGAGTGATATACAGAGCAGGAGAGCATACATAGCCATTTAAAATACTACTACCTAGCTCGTGGAAGTCACTTTTTATTGTTAAGGTAAAAAGATGGCCCTAAAAAATCACTACAACAAGGCTAAATAGAAATTGCCACACTATACTATAGTCTATGATCCTTGCAGATGTAATCAATCTAAGTCTATAAAATTATCTCTATGAATTCCAATCAAAGAAAGACAAAAATAGAGCAAGGGAGATTTATTAATATAGGATATAGGTTTTTGAGATATTAATTTTACACTGGGCTGTGTTGGAAGTTATGGGCTGTGGTTCATGGGTGGGGAAAAGGTGGGGATTTGAGGCTATGGAATACCTGTATTATGCATATTTGATTATCCCTAGATGTTTTCTTTTTTATATTCTGTATGCCATTAATACACTCAATAAAACTTTTTTAAAATAAAAAAATGATTTAGTTAGGTGCATATGCATGAAGAAAGCTACACCTCCCTAACAGTTTGTGTCTAGTGAACTGAACACTAGGTTGGGCAATTACACTTGGAATTATGGTCATTTCAAGGAATTTCTTCATTAATACAGAATAATTTCCATTTTTAGGTAACATTCCGGTGGCCAGTAGACAAAAGATATCAAAACAGACAAAAATCCAAAGCAACATCTCTTGATTCAGCAACAAATGGTGCCAATACTTTCAAGTGCTGATTCTTTCCATGCAGAATTACAAAGACATTGATAGCCTAAATAAATAAAGGTTTTCTCTTATTTATCTGCCATGGTTCATCCAATGATATAAGAGAATGAAATACAATTATAACCTTTTCCTAATCTAGTTTCCTTAAAGATATATTGAATAAAGTGGTGTATGGAGTTGAAGTCCTGCGCACATGGAAATAATCACATTGTAGAAAGCTGATCTACATCCTTGGTTGTTACAGCTTCTTACAGCCAGCTACCTTCATAAATCTCCGTCAGCCTGTCCAAAATATCAGAGAAAATGTACTCATTTGTTTTCTAAAGCAGAATATTCATGCAAATTTACTTTTTGTACAAAATGTTAAAGGCACATAGGCAAGGATATGTTCTTGGGGATTTCTGAACACACATATGTCCTTCAAATAAAACTAACACTGTAATGAGTAATGGGGATAGAAATAATATTTTAAAATATACCAAATTGGCCAATAGTATTTTTTAAAATGTTGGAAAACTCTGAAGAAGAGAATGTGCAACTGATGAAAATTTTTCTAGTTCTAGATTTAATCAGTCAACAAGTACTGCACAATTTTCAAAAATTATGCAGTGTGTGTTAGGGGGCTGGGACTTATTTGTTGCTTTGAGAGTGAAGTTAGCAAACTTGTATATCCCTACTAGGGGAATAGTAGCACCAATGCTATTGTGGATACTCTTTGATCTCATAGAGACTTTCATAGATGGACCTGGATTTCAGCCAGTTACTAAACTTTAATAGATTTAAGATGGAAGGATCAGTGATATCAGTTCTTGAATCTCTTAACTGAAAAGGATAAAATGTAGGACCATCATTTCCAGAGAAAGGAGCTGGACATTTCTAGAATTTATCTTAGAACGCAAAATGGATTGTGCCACTAACATGTAGTTCATTGTCACATTTGTATCATAAACATGGCAATGCACTACTTCTAAATGTTCAGGTGCAATATTGACTAGTCCTGATAAAATAGTGGCATTTAAAGCATTCAGCTGACACCAGATTTGTATGTCCTAAGAAAGAAAAAAAATGGTAAGTGTCAGCATATGAATTTGGAAAGGTGGGCTCCTGGTCTTTAATCATCAGACTGCCTCAATTGGCATAATCCAGTTTGAGGGAAGTGAATCTGCCCAAGCACTAAGTGCCTTGAGCATAGAGAGGGAAAAATTAATATAGCAGTCATCGCCAAAAGGAAGGAGGCAGTAAATCAAACGAATTTAAAAGCAGGAGTGTTTTACCACCTTTCCATTAAGATAAAAAGAGAACTCTGCATCATAGAATTCCAAGAACTAATCTGCATAATTCAAAGCCTCCCCTTGAAGTTCAGGGACTTTCAACCAATTAGGGTAGTTCATAAAGTTTGTTTACCATCTTCCTCCCCTGCTATCAAAAAAAAATCTTCTGATACCCTCTTCCAGTAGCTATATGTGCAAATTCCCAATTCTCATTAGTTATCAAGTTCATTCTCTGTACTCAGAAGTAATTTGTTCTGCTTTAATTAAGGTGGTAAACATGCCCTTAAAGCTCAAGGAGGAATTCTTCAGGTCATTTCTTTTCCTCATTTCTTTATAGAATATGGTGAAGTTCCCCATCAATTCCCTTCTCTGCCCCCAATTCTCAGAATAACACACTGCACCCATTGCTAACTTTGGCTTTGCAACTTCTAGCTTGTACAGAAAAATTCATCCCCTTAGGCATAAAATATCATTTTGAACACAAAATGCAGCTGAAGAGGCTGCTTGGGTTTCCTTTTTTTCTTTTTAGAAAAAAAGTTTCTATCAATTGCATCCTGTGTGACCTCTGAGCAGGGGAGATGAGAACATACTGCGACAACTTGAAGCTACTGGGAAATACATTGTAGCTTAACACCTCTAATAATTTGCCCACGACTCTACAACACTATTAGTAATACTTCTCCTACAATCTGGAGGTAACTTTTTTCAAGATGGTCAACAAAGGCACCATGAATTAAAGCATGACCTATAATGTTTCCAACCTCTAATGTAGAACTACTAGTAACCAAATAAGAGGAAGAAAAGGTGAAGGTGACCATTGTCTTCATAGTCCAGCATTGCATTGTTCTAGAATGGTGAACAATGAAGGTTTTTTAAAAAACGGTTGCAAATCAAGACTACATTGTGTAAAGCAGACCTGAGGGTGAGAACAGTATCATACACTCCTGCACGTTCCCTATGATGGTTGATGGATTCTATGTTAGGAAAATAGCCCACGCCAGACCTCCCTGTCGGCCATCATCTCCCCAGCTCCTTCAGTGTCAAACCAGTCACTTCAAGGATACCCTCCATCCATCTTGCCCTAATACTAATTTTATTAGTTTTAATCCTAACTTTAAAGACATTATTTGAGAGTCTGAACCTATTTAGGGGACTGCAAACTGGAACATGCAATAGTCACTGTTCCATCATATCATTCTCCAGACTTTTGACTACCTTTTACCTATCAACCTTCTGGATTGCCTGTCTGGACTGCACATTGGGTACACTGTTATTCCGATTCTTCATACCAGGCTGCATCCAGAAAGTAGCACTATTTGACATATGGCTTCTCACTGGGCACTGTTCTATGTTCCATTTTGTTTAAAATCTATACTGAAAATCATATGATAATCTCAATGTTATTGAATTACAAATCCCACCAGTTGTAGTTAGTATAGCCAATGCTGGGAACTGCAGTTTTATGAAGATGAGATCATTAAGAGAGGACAGTCAAAGTATTTCCTGTGCAGTGTCGCCAGTATGTTGAAGAACACTCTGCCAAGTCTATTTCTCCCTCTCATCTAACATCAAAGAAGCAATCAATACCATTTAATCATGCCTAAATGCAATAATGGGTTGATGAAGATGAACAAGCTGAATTTAAACCCTGACAAGAAAGAGGTACTACTGGTCAGTTCCAGGCTGCTTTAGAAATTAGTATTTAAATTGTTTTGGAAGTGGAAGAACTCACCCCTGAAAGGTCAGATTTATAGTTTTGGAGCACTCCATGCCTACTGTGATGACATATGCTTTTTCATGACTCCATTTAATGTGCCAGTTTAACATTTCTTCAGTTAACCTGATTTAACTACAATAATCTGTGTTTCAGTTAGATCACACCTTTGCTACTCCAATGCTCTCTATGTTCTTGAAAAGTGTACAGGAGGGAGTTCATTTGGTATGTTGTTGTTTATTCAGTGATTTGCTTCTGACTCTTCGTAAACTCATGGACCAGCCCACGCCAGACCTCCCTGTCGGCCATCATCTCCCCAGCTCCTTCAGTGTCAAACCAGTCATTTCAAGGATACCCTCCATCCATCTTGCCCTTAGTCAGCCCCTTTTCTTTTTCCCTTCCATTTTCCCCAGCATCGTTGTCTTCTCTAAGCTTTTGGACACAAGATACCTATCAGGCCAGTGGGTGACTGTCACTCATAAAAACACTGAAAAACACAACAGAAGGGACTTTAAAAGCCAAAAAAGCAAAAAGACATTACAGCACATGTGCAAAAACAACTCCCCTGGCAAACAACACACACAATAGAATATCCACACTCTCTTCTGGACTAAAGCTCCCAGCATCCTCTAGACCAGGCCCTTTAGGAGAGGAGAATGATCCAAATGCACTGCTTCTTCTCCTTGAGCTCTCTTCTCTTTGAGAGCATCCCAATCCCTTCATATTTCCAATTTCTTATTCTTGGACTGCAACTCCAAGCAATCCTCCAGATAGATTAGGTAGGGAGGCAGATTGGTCAGGAGGACTGCTGGGAGTTGCAGTCCAAGAACAAGTAGAGAGGGAAGAATGGTGAGAAAGAGGAAGGGAAAGAAAAGGGGGGGAAGGAAGGGAAGAGGAAGAGAAGGAAGGAAGGAGAGAGGGGGGAAAGGAAGGAAGGAAAGAGGAAAGGAAGAAAGGAGAGAAAGAAAGGAGGAGAGAAAGAGAGAGGGAAGGTTGGCCACAGCAACACATGGTGGATATAGCTAGTATGCTATAATATCTTGACCTTTAGTGAGTCCACTGAAAGGAGTTCTTCTCTTCAGATTACAAAGCGCTAATTGCATTTTTCCCCTTTTCATGATTTAGCAAAAGTTAGCAATACAATAATTTAAATGAAAGTATTAGAACCAGCAAAATCCTGCCTATAGACTATGCCCAAAATTTCAGACATCTTAGTTTCTATATACACAATTAAATGTTCAAGGAAATAACTGGAGCATTATAATTAAAGAAAAGACATTCAAGTATCGGCATTATATTTGGGCCAGCAGGCGTTTCAGACAAGAACTACAACCATGACCATTTTTGATGTGCATAAAGCTATAAGTCTGAAAGCGTCCTACTGTTTCAATCATTTACTTTTAAATTCATTCAACATGTTTGAAATACCATTCATGCATAAAAATGAATAAAAGATATTTTCTCAAAGTTTATGATAGACAACAGATAATCACTCAACATAAAGCCTTTCAACAACCTGGTGAGATATATGCTTGACACAAGATGCCAGTAATTCATCCTTCCATTGGCATCTTGAGAACATCTTGAGGGACATGAGAGAAGCCTGATGGTAATACATCCAGGCATCTACTGGGCAATGTCTTTGTAGACAGCTGATTCTGTCACACCAAAAGCAACTTGCAATATCCAACCAGCCATACAAACAAACAAACCTTTTCAGGAACAACTATGACAATAATCTCCTTTGTTTGTGGTTTTTTTTAATACATTATAAATGTATTCTCAATTCACTTCTGACATGATAAATAAAAATGAAATCCTTCCATTTATCATGATAAAGATTACCCCTGCTGCCTCTGAACTTCTTTCTGTTTTAGCAGGTATGAGAAACTTCTCTATAATGTTTCATGGAAGCATTCATAATTGAAATATGAATCTATTTCGTGTATCTAGAAACATGTTTGCACTGGCCCCAAAACCCGTCCTTAATACAAATGGTCAGATGTCTGTCTTCACAACACTTATCCCAGAGATTTTTAGGGTTGTTTTACTTTAAAGTTGCTTAGCATCACTTTTGGCAAAGTTGTGAGATATTCCAGAGTTCGCATTAAACTCCAAAGTATTCCAGAACTTCAGGGAAGTTTGGACAGTTAGATCATGTCTGGTTCAGACATGTTTTGTTCAGATTAATGCTGCCAGCATTACCCTTTCCCTGGGCTCATTAGTGCAAGGGAAGGAAATGGATCATGCCCATCTTGCTGCTACTACTGTTCCCAGTCAGCCAAAGAACTCCGTCTAAATGACTGGCCACCTCATTCACCTCTGCTGATGTTGGAGCATGGCACTTACATGACCAGCTAGGAGGTGGGGAGATTGACCAGTTCTCCTTGTTGGTTGCACTGACACTCCATTCTAACATCAGCAGAGATGATTGCAGCAATCAAGTGCTCTGATGAAGCTCCATGGACATCTTGGCATGTTTAAGACCATAACACAGAGAAGGTGAGAGCTCAGTGGAGTGAATGTGCTAATGTAAATGATGAATGTGAGGCTGCTCTGAAGTAGATTTACATTGGGCTAACCTTCTCAGTGTAGACATACTCCAAGTTACCCATGTGTACCAAACATTTTCCTTTGGATGCCTCTGTCAACATTCTTCCCAAGGCTACCATCACAGGCACATTTGGTAAGAACACAATAGGTGTTCCCAAGTTGTGGAACTCCATCCCATGGAGACCTGGTTGGTCTTCTTATTGGCATCCTTTCACTAATAAACAAAAATCATTTCCTTTGGATATGCATTTGGTTTTTAATATATTGTGGCAGGTGGAGCTTTTAGTAGGGTGCAGATTATTTCTAAGTTGTTATGTTTTAAATTGGATTTTAACTATTTTAATCATAATCACCTAGGGAGATTCATCTCAAGCTGGACACCACTAGGTTTTGCAGGTTTTCCCAATGAAGCATTTTAAAAGCTGATTTTGGATGGTATGAGCAAGAAGTCTGGTTCTGTTCTTTTTCAAATGGAATTCTCCCCTGTTGTACAGACCCATTTATTTTCAAAATATCCTTCAGTGCCTAACAAATAAAATCCCTTAACCTGTACATTATAAAATTAGCCTTGTATTGAGATATCTCAAGCTTTGCTTGGCTAGCTGGATATGCAAAGCTGCATAAACAAGGTACTAGTTTATAAAAAAGTTATCTAGATAATCTTGGCTTTTACATCTATATTCCAGGTACACATATATTTTCCTCATGTCACTGCTGTCAACATTTTCCTCACATCACTGTTGGCAGCATACATTGTGAGTGTATCTCCATCTCAAGCTATGTAGATGGTGTGAAAATTCCACAGTATATGTAAAATGAAAGCATCACCATGGGCCTCATCACAAAGGCCACGTGAAGTGTCTAGCTTCACTTGGCTTTACTAAGAAAGGAGAGGGGCTGTGAGGTGAATCCGTTGTGCCATACGCAGCTCCCTCTCAGCGATCTTTTCCATATCACATGGGGGAAGTACCAGCTTTTTTGTGGGAAGCCTCTCATTTTGTGGGGAAAGCATCTGGCAACGCTTTCACCCTAGTTGGGAGCAGGGCCTCCACTGGAAGTCACACGATGTGCGATGGCCGGAATGGGACTCAATCCATTAAACAAGCTGAAAGCATTCTAGGATGCTAAATTTCCCCATCTGATGAGGTCATACATGTCCCACAAACTTCTCAGCTATCAACAGTCTTCTCTATTGGCATCAGAAATAAGCAAAAATCATACTTATTCACATATTGTGTTTTCTGGACTCCCATCCTCCACATTGGAAATGTTCTTTACTCCTCATATTTCAAATTTTGTGATGGAGCATCAGGTTCAACCATGTGGACAATCTCCTAATATGAAAAGAAACTGAAATGAAATGAAAATAGTTCAGCAATGCTTCATAAATCTGTTCCACAAAATCCGCATTTTGGGAAATTTAAATATAAATGGCTCCTCAGTCAGTCATCCCCAAACTGAAGAAATGCTACACCAGTAAATTCAACTTAAAATTATGGCCATGGGTTTTTAATCTTTGGCATCAATTTCACAAAGCAGAGTTAAACTACAATGGATTAATCCAGCCTATCATATGGTATTATGCTCAGAGAGAAACCAATTACTCTTTCCTTGATAGAATATGAATTCCTGTGATAGAACAGCAGTTCAAGTTCAATTTGCAGTTAGTGCTTTCCTATTCCTGAGTAGTACTAGAAAATTCAGAAGCACTTTAAAGTCTTATGAAAGTCACAGAATCAGCAAAGAATATCTCTTGAGTTCAAGGACCCAACATTCTTTTTCAGATTGTTGTTTTTAAAATCTTCATCACTATCATCATATTTAACTGATGCAATTGTATTTTCTCATAAATCTTTTAAAACATAATGTCAAGGGCCTAAACTCACCTGTTAGTCAGCAACGAAATTAATCCCATTGAATCAATACTTATGTATCAATTTAGCAAAGCTTATTTGTGTTTGCCAATTGGATCTGGATAATAGGCCCATTTGAACAGATTTTTCCTTCCATAGTAACCTTGATGAGTTTCCCACCCACTCATACCTTTCCAACGAATGCTTACAGATAGAGAGATACACACCACATACTACACAAACCTGGTTTTAATCACTTTACAATATATATTTCAACAGAAATATATAGTATCCTTCTTTGATTTAGATTCTACTTGAAAATAGTACAAGTTGACCCACTATGTAAGTTTTCAGCCCTTAGTTTATTTTAGAAAAACATAAGGTGCTTGAGTTTATGACCAACAGCATCAAACCAGATGAGTGCTGCATTCATTCTGCTAGTGACAGAAGTTTGTAAAGATGCTCAAATCCTTTCCATATGCTTTATGAACTAGGAGAATTCTTATTTTAAAAATTGAACAAAATTGTCAATCATCTGCAATGATCACATTCAAAGGAACAAGTATTACCACTAAGTTAAAAAGGATAAAGCAGCATTATAAGTGAGCATATGTGAAACTGAAATAGTTCCGCTGAATCTTACACATCTGATGTATTGTCATCTTGAGATAAAGCTGTCTCTGCCAATGTGGCACTGATTCTTTTGCAGCGAAAATCAAATCACCCTACAATGCGGCAAACAGATCAAGAGGATGGAGGTGCCCAAAACATATTAAATATAGATCAGTAACAAAACTGGGCATCAAATATTAACCCAATATACAAAAATCACTCTCATAAATCACTCTCATATTCCAGTTTCTTGGATGACTGGCTTTACTTTATAAGAACATCACCCTTTAAATGTTTGCACAACTATGCCTCTGATGTTGTGATCTCTAACCCAAGAAAACATCTGCCATAACATGTGTTGATAGTTAAGAACTATCCTATTTTTGCTGTCAAAAAAAGTTTGGTGTCACATACCTGCATCACATTTATTTATTTATTTATTGCATTTTTATCCTGCCTTTCACTATATAACCCACTTATTCTGGATTCGGATTAAGCACATGTTAGGATTAAGCACAGGTCTCTTCTCCCAACAGAAATGTTATTGTGTAAGAAGAAAACTCTTTTACCAGCTTGTATCAGAATCACCTGACAGAGCCTGTTAGCAGAACTGCTTTGATGACAACATCTGGAAGAAGAAGGTCTACAAAAGGGAAAGAAAAATGTAAGGGGAGGAAAAAAGTGAAATATACACTTTCAGCCCATGGACAAAACCAAAATGCCAAAACAAGTCAAGCCGGGTTGAGAGTTGTTCATTCCAGGACTGATCAGTTTTGGACTTCAGGTGATTTAGCAACAGCTCAGCTGGCATTCAGCCATCTTGCTCAGTTAGGATTGTTCAAGAAAGCTAACAAATTACTAAAACAATTTAGCAATAAAAACTATAAAAATCATGGCTGAATTCAGCATTACAGTTATGGACTCATAACCCAGAGTTACAGACTCATAGCAGAAACCTTCTGTTTCATGGCAGTCATGCAATCAGTAATAGCAGCTACATATTATCCTCATTGCACTAATTCATCGATCCATCATTCCACACCTACAATTCTATGTGATGTAGTAACCCCATTCTCCCACATTTTTTCTGCTCCATAATTTAAAAAAATAAAAAAGGAATTTTGTAATTGCAGATATGGTTAATTAAAAAATCAAATACAAGTAAAATAAAAGAATGCTGTCTCAGGAACAGTGGGAGAGGGAAAACAGGAGAAAAGTAAAATCCAACCTCCTGATGCACTTCAGTGCTGGCATGCCAGCACAGAAGGAGAACAGCCCCATCACATCAGATTGATGGGGTTTGCTCATCAATAGTGGAGGGTGGATTAGTCAGGTGGAAGGGGCAAACATTTCCATGAGATAAAATTCTACATAGGCTAACCATATATCCAAATGAATGCTAGCTCTGACCACCTTAAGAGCTAGCCACTGGACCAAGCCAGTCACGGGACCATTTCCAATCATGGTACAAGGAAAAGGATGTTTCTAGCCCATCCCATCAGCAAGCAAGGCTGCAACAGACCCATCTTGCAACTCTTTATCACAGTCTCTCATCTTGACTGGGAAGATAGGGCAGATTACAAGTAAAGTACAGGGTTAGTCAAAATGAATAGGCCAATAAGAAAATTAATTGTACCCGAATGTATGTTTACTGTCACCAAACCACAGCTACGTAGCGACAGATAAACTATCAAAGTTTTTTTTGAGCAACACACATGTACGTTAATGCCGCTAGGCATCGCTAGGAGTCGCTGTTTTCAAAATGGCGGAATCAGGCAAAGAGAAGGCGTTTTGTGTGATGACATTTGCTAAAACAATGTCAGTAATTACGGTCCAGCGAGAATTTCGAGCCAAGTATGGCAAGGAACCACCTCATCGACATTCCATTGCGAGGTGGGTAAAGCAATTTGAGGAGACGGGCTGCTTATGCAAGGGTAAAACCACAGGACGACTGCGTGTCTCCGAAGACACAGTGGAATCCATTCGTGCATCCTTTCAACGAAGTCCCCAGAAGTCGACAAATCGTGTTTCCATGGAATTGAACGTTCCGCAAAAACCTGTGTGGCGCGTGTTATGCAAACGTTTGCAGTTCAAGCCGTATAAATTGCAAATGGTGCAGGCTTTGAAAAAAGGTGACTATTCGAAACGACACGATTTTTGTGAATCAATGCAGCGAAGACTAGAGGAGGAAGGCTTTGCCAACAGACTGGTCTTCAGTGACGAGGCAACGTTTCACCTGTGCGGGAAGGTCAATAGGCATAATCTCCGCTTTTGGGGATCTGAAAATCCTCATGCCGTATTGGAACATGTAAGGGATTCGCCGAAGGTAAACGTTTTCTATGCAATAACCAACCGTCACGTGTTTGGCCCATTCTTTTTCGCGGAGAAAACCGTAACAGGCATAGTGTACGCTGACATGTTGTCTGAATGGTTGATGCCACAGTTAGAAGAGAAAGTGCCCGATTTCGTATTCCAACAGGACGGTGCCCCTCCGCATTGGCACAACAGTGTACGCGAGTACCTCAACGAACACCTTCCCAGACGTTGGATTGGCCGTGCTGGAGTGACTGATCTTCCATTCCTCCTGTGGCCCCCCAGGTCCCCCGACCTCACACCATGCGACTTTTCTCTCTGGGGGTATGTGAAAGACACTGTGTTCCGACCTCCATTACCGCTGACCTTGGACGACTTAAAACAGCGCATATGTGCTGCATTCGATGCCATTACGTCGGATGTGCTGCAACGGATGTGGAATGAACTGGACTATCGCTTGGACGTCTGCCGTGTCACACGGGGCGCCCATATCGAACATCTCTGAAGGTGAGACAAAACTTTGATAATTTATCTGTCGATACGTAGCTGTAGTTTGGTTACAATAAACATACATTCATCTAAAATTAATTTTCTTATTGGCCTATTCATTTTGACTAACCCTGATAATGATTTGAAGTATTCCTCCTTCACCCAATCTTATGGGTTGGGTTGGGCTGGAGTGGGGGTGATAGTCAGGAGACATTACATACAGACAAAATTAACTACCCAATAAGATACTAACATTTATTATTAATTAAAATAGTTTAAAATGCCAAATTTGCAAGACACGTTGTCCTGCTCTTTGTAAAACCAGTGATGATGGAAATATTTCACAGCCCCAAGAGCATCACAATTACATTCTGGAATTACAGCTGTTTAATCTAGCTATGCAACTTAGAACGTGTGCTTTCTATTGATACTGGATATTTTGTATATTCCATTTTCAGAAACTAGATTTTGCTCATATGTAAATTGATTTTTGTTTATAAAACATGTTTAGTTTTAATAATCATCTTCTGGAAAGTTTACAATATCTATTGAGATTATGCTATGATTTGTTAAGGAAGAAAAGTTTGACTGATAAAAAATATCTTGAAAAGAGTTTACATTTCTTTAAATTATAGTTAAATATATTTGGTGGCAAAGGCAAAGCAAGAACTTCAAATATAAATAAAGGCAGTCCCTGAATTACAAACATCCAATTTACAAATATCTCAGTTACAAATGAGGAGGAGACAAATGAGACAAATGAGGAGGAGTGAAATAAATCTACCCCTAGGAAGGGAAATTCACTCCTGAAAGAGTTATCATGGGGAAAAGTGTCTCCACTGAAGCTTTCTCACCAATGACTGTTTCCACAACAAACCATTTTTAAAAAAAATCTAATTATCACAGGGACAGAAAGTGAGGTGAGCACAGGCAGCAAAACAAACACCACAGCGGTGCTATCCAAATGTTAAAAGGTCTATTTTTGGCTGGAGTTACATGGAAAAATGTACCTGTCTGACTTACAAACAAATTCAACTTAAAAACAAACCTACGGAGCCTATCTTGTTCATAACTTGGGGGCTGCCTATAGATCTTTCAAATCACTATTGCTTTCATCGTGTGGCCAGACTGGACAGTAGTATATATTACTGATAACATCAGGATTAACTTGTCTAATTCTGGTTGGTTTTTGCCAACAGCTATCACTTTTACATTGTGTTGCCTAATGGGGAAAAAGTCTGGTCACTAATCTGTTGGGGATCAGAAAGTCGAGGAAGGAAATTGAATTCAACATAAAAATAGATCTTCTGTGAAATTTAATTTTCCCCTCTAGGGGTTCCTTTGAAGCTTTGAGATTCTTTCTCCTCCTCCTTATTTCTAAGTCTCACACTGGGATGATGGCTTTTGGATGTGGAAAGCTGGTTGTCTCAGATGAAGTATATTTCCAGCTCTGAAAGAAAAATGACCCCTTTCTGCTCAGCTACATAAATACTACTGAAGACTGAAAAATTCAAAGCTTCCTGAATTTGGAGCTTTTGTTTCTCAGTTAATATACCTGATGCATCAAGAACATAAACCTGAACAAAAATGGTATTTTTTTTATTTTAAAAAATCCCCAATTGTCTCAGACAAATAATCAATTACAGGGTTTTTTCTCTTCCTAAGAATAAACATACACTCCATAGTTAACAGCAGTTTGATACAATAGCCATGGATACATCCTATGATGTCCTGGGATTTGTTTTTGGTAAATGTAGAATCAGTTTAAAATTTTCTGCTCATGATTTCCAACTCAGGGGCGTGAACTAGATTCTTCTAGCAGACAATTCAAAGTAGCTTACCAAGCTACAAATCCCAAGATTCCATAGGATGGTGCCAGATCAGCAAACGTGATCTCAAAATGAAATAACAATGTGGTGTGCACACACACACAAAGATGGTACCCAGTTCTGATCCATCTTTTTTCTATTAGTTGACAAGAACAGATTTTAAAAGAACAGTAAAAAATACTATGACACTTATAAGCTGCTGCCCATTACTAGTTGTTCAGATTTAGAGAGCTGAGATATAAGAATCATATATATCTAGAATTGCTTAGAATCCGCCCCGCCCCCCCCCCCCCCGAAACAATCACTGCCTTCTCCCACTTCCTGTCATCCATTTCCCCAACAGTTTCACAATGTGTCATTTCAATGTATATTCTCTTAGATTTTTAAAATCTTTTTTCCTCTTTCCTAGTTTTTTAGGAAATAAGAAGTGTACTAGATGACAGAGCTCAAGCATGCCTGACAACTTCTGTTAAAAGAAAAAAAATCCAGGGAGCGAAAACTGAAGCCCACTTTATTTTTCCTTCTGCTGCCTATTTATAGAGGGAGATAGAAGAAGGTTTGTTTATTTATCATATCAGAAGTGAACAGAGGGTACAGTCGTAATGTATTTAAAAACACAAACAAAGTTTATTAAATGCCCTTTGACCAGTAGCTGGCCACTTTGAGTGCCTCTGCTGTTGCTATAAGAAGGTCCTCCATTGTGCATGTGGTAGGGCTCAGACTGCATTGTAATAGGTGGTCTGTGGTTTGCTCTTCTCCACTCATATGTCATAGACTCCACTTTGTGGCCCCACTTCTTAAGGTTGACTCTGCATCTCATGGTGCCACAGCGCAGTCTGATCAGTGTCTTCCAAATTGCCCAGTCTTCTGTGTGCCTGGGGGGGGGGGGGGGGCGGTTCTCATCTGGAATCAGCCATGGGTTGTGGTTCCAGGTTTTAGCCTGCCACTTTTGGATTCTCGCGTGCTGAGGTGTTCTTGCAAGTATCTCTGTAGATCTTAGAAAACTATTTCTTGATTTAAGGCATTGGCATGCTGGTGGATAGCCAAACAGAAGCTGAATGATAGGGATGTAATTGATCAGTAATTTTCTCTTCAAAAGAAGCAATAAGTAATTTTAGCCAGTTCTTCTCACTGTGAGAAATAATTCTAAAACCATTCCGTTTTTTTAAACTACTTGCAATTTGGGACTTTGCATAAAATTTGCACATAGTTCTTTTCTACAGAGAGCAGCATTTGTAAAAAAATTTCACAGAATAAACCCAAGGCTGTGAATATTATTTTCACTGCATGGAATTTCCACATTGCAACTGTTTCCTGCACAAATAATGCTATTTCGTGCATATAAAATGCTGTTTTCTGTGCAATGCAATCACGTGTAATATTTGTGCAGTAAACATCCTGGACAGTAAAGGTTTTCGTCAATCCAGGATTCTTCTTCATATTCTCAATACTTGAAAACATGTTTTTAATCATTAAAAAAATCAAGCAGTCTTTCTATTTCTAGTGTGTGAACAGAAAAGTACTGTGAAAAGGGGAGAAAAATCTATAGCAATGTCAGGAGAAGGACAATATAAGGAGCCCTCTGTTTTAGTCGGGCCTCACCTGGAATACTGTGTCCAGTTCTGAACACCACAATTCATCAAGAATATTGAGAAACTCAAACATGTCCAGAGGAGAATGGCAAAAAATTTAAAAGGTTTACAAAGAATACCTAGATAGGAGCTAGATATGTTCATCCTGGAGAAAAGAAAGGGGAGTGGGGAAGGTGAGCCAAACAAACAAAGCTTCAGAGAGGCAGCTCTTCCCATCTCCTCTCCCACCTGGCACAACACACCAGGAAATTGCTCTTTGTCCTATCTTTGAAGCAGCAGAAGGCAAATTGACTCTATTTTTAATGTCATCCTATCAAATATTTAAGCATGACTATCATGTTACCTCTCAACCTTCTTTTCCCCAGGGTAAACATATCTGGATTCCTAAGCATGTTGGTCACCTCAGCTTCAAGAATGAATCTTTTCCTTTTCATTATTTTGTTTGTTTTCTTTTTTTTCTTCCTTCCTTTCTTCCTTCCTTCATGCTACCTCATCAAATGGGCAAAATTTCCCATTGTAAAATATTCCCTCTTCACTTGTGGCACAGAGCCCGCCAGCTCCCTTCCCAGAATGTAGATTATTTTAATGGTTTATTTTATATTGTATGTTTTAACTGTTGTTGTAAATTGCTTTGAGTCCTCAAGAAAGGTATTAATGTGATGAGGTCCTTTGCCTGCCCTGCACTGTCACAGGGGACTTGACAATTGACTAAAAATGATGTCTAAATTAAGGCCTTACCAGAAGGTCTGAGGGAAGATATGATTTCATTGAGCACCTTTGGCTCTTCCTTTTAGTGATGGATGGAAATCTGGAGCTTCCCTTGAGTATTAAACAGCCAGGAGATTGGGAAAGTTGTTGTACTTTGGGCTGGTCTCTCGGTTTTTGCCTTCTCCAAGAGGCCATGCAACTTGAGGATTGACAGCCTCTAGTCCAATGGTTCTCAACCTGGGGTCCCCAGATGTTTTTGGCCTTCAACTCCCAGAAATCCTAACATCTGGTAAACTGGCTGGGATTTCTGGGAGTTGCAGGCCAAAAACATCTGGGGACCCCAGGTTGAGAACCACTGCTCTAGTCAGTCTTCCATTTGGTTACTCCTTTGTGAGTAACCTGATTTTAAAGTGGGTTCCTCTCAGGCTCTATGGGTGTTCTCACCCAGGGAAACTGGGGAGGAGGTCTAACTGGGAACTACTATCCCAGTTACTCCAATGCCAGATTGCTGCCTCTACTTATGTTTTTGCATATCACTTAGAAGCAATTAAATAACATTAATAAAGTGTCTTATTTCATCCCATATGATTGGGATGGTTTCATTATTCCATCTATTATTCAGCTAAGCAAAAGATATTCCACCTGAACATTAGGAACAACTTCCTGACAGAGCTGTTAAACAGTAGAATACACTGTCGTGGAACCTTCTTCTTTGGAGGTTATTGAACAAAGGCTGGATGACCATCTGTCAGGAATGTTTTGATTGATAGCAGAGGGTTTGACTGGATGACTCTTGTGGTCTGTATTGGCTCTATGAGCATCTCACACAATGTTTCTCATATGTAGAAAGAACACTGACAGTATTGGGAGTAAACGGGTTAATTCAACATCCCTTGTTCTGCATAGAGTTTATTTTCAATTTGAGCTATAATAACATTTTTATTTACATTTCAGATAGTGAGAGAGGGATTCATGTATCCAGAAAATTTTCACAAGGTAAATTGTAACTACTGAGAAAGCCATGCAACATTTATCTAAACTTTTTGTTCTGAAAGTGAGCATGCAACAAGCATTTTAAACAGCATAGCCGGAGGCATAGCATATAATCGGCTGAGCTAGCAGCTTCAAGGAACAACTGGAACTGCCTCAGTATCTAATCTAATTGTATTCAAAAGATAATATTCAAGGGGCAGAGCAAGTAAAGATTCAATAAAAGCTCTGTCCTTTTTTTGTACATCAAAAATCCTTGTGCATGTCTGAAATTGATTATTCAATCGAGCAGTATCTGCAAGACTGAATAGTCTTTCTATAGTGTCAGCCAACCTTGAATCCTTTCTCTTTTTCAATTTGACTATTAAGCAACTCCTGCAAGTTATATTTTAAAATGCCGCATTTCATTTCAGAAAGTATGCCCAAATAATTGAGTTAGGTAAGTGTGAGCCATACAATTCTCTGATGAGCAGGAATGGCTCTGCCAGTAGGAAGGTTGAGGTGGACAATTTAGATGGTGGATGTTGACAAGTAGAGGCACATTGTTGAGACTCTTAAGTCCCATCTACACTGCCATATGATCCAATTTGAACAGCATTATAATGGTCAGTGTAGACTCATATAATGCAAACTGAACTGCATTGAACTGGATTATATGAGTTTATGTTGCCATATAATCCAGTACAATGCAATTAATCTGTATTCCAAAATTGGATTATATAGCAATGTAGATCCAGCCACAGAGAAAGAAAGAGAACTGTTGTTATTAGTCTCCTGAGTTACCTTCAAGTGTGGTGAAGGATGCTTTTCTATGGCCAAAAGAAATAATCAGTTGCCACTCCCATAGCTTTCAATATGGATAAGATTTTCTATTAAGTTCTTGATCTTAGGCAGCCAATATCTAGCTTTACATTGCATCATTGTCCACTTCCATTACTTACTGAACATGCTACCTGAAATTCTTATTTTTGGCTCCTCTTGATGAATATTATAGAATCATAGAATCATAGAGTTGGAAGAGACCTCGTGGGCCATCCAGTCCAACCCCCTGCCAAAAAACAAAACAAAACAGGAACATAGCATTCAAAGCACCCCAAACAGATGGCTATCCAGCAACCACTTTTATCCAACCAGTAGTTCACAATTAGTTCACAATTGCTGCATGGATCTGCTCAATATTTAGGTCAAACAGCTTACACAGGTAGGGCTACTGCCATCCTATAAGCCTTCTCCTTCAGTACATAGCTATGGGAGAGCTTGAGGCTACTATGTTTTGAGTAGCATCTGTTATTGGTTACTTTTTGTTAACGAGGATGCAACAAAGTCATGTTTGAAAAATAATATAACACAGGCACATTTTATTCATTGGTGTAATGGGTCATAATTTTTACAGGATGAGTATTTCTTATCTGGAATCCTTAGGACCAACAGCATTTCATATTTTAGATTCCCCCCCCCCCCCCGAAGCTTTTAGAGCATTTGCTAAGAAAATGGGAGCAACATGGGGGTGTGATGATAGCCCAGAAGGGCCAAAATGGACTCGGCTTGGCTGGATCTTTTGGATGCCAACCCAGTGCTGCAGCGGGTTTGGTTGGGTGTGTTTGACCCTGGTTTATCAGCCAACGTAGGCTCACCCTGACCAAACCTCTCTTTCAGCAGCATGAAGTGATCTGATTCAGCCAGCACTAAGAGGAAGGGATAACTGAGACAGGAAGTGGTGGCAAAATCATAAAGCAAATTTTAAAATATTATCCATTAGAGTGATGTTTCAGACAGCATAACAGGTTAACTGTTTTCTGAACTGCATATTATTTCAGAAAATATGTAGGCATGTTTGCTTAAAATGCAGAACAAACCAAACCCTCAAGAATGTGTCCTGAGCTCCTTTCACACTACACAGTTGTGATGTGTGATTTTTTTTCATGTCAGGAGCAAGTTGAGAAACTGCAAGTCGCTTCTGGTGTGAGAGAATTGGTCATCTGCAAGGACATTGCCCAGGGGACACCCAGATGTTTGATGTTTTACCATCCTTATGGGAGGCTTCTCTCATGTTCCCACATGTAAAGCTGGAGCTGACAGAGAGAGCTCAACCCGCTCTCCCCGGATTTGAATTGCTGACCTGTCAGTTAGCAGTCCTGTCAGCTCAAAGGTTTAACCCATTGCACCACTGCAATGCAACAGAGCTTTCCTTCTGTAGCTCTTTGTGTAATCACCATCATTGAGGTTCCAGGGATGGAAGCAATTATGGCATTGGCCACTGGATGTAGGTATAGTGGCAGATAAAGAATGAGGGTGTTGTCCTCCAATAAGAATTTTGACATGTAAATTAAATTTTCCTTCTGTCATCTATTTTCTAATATTGAACAGAGTGAAGCACTGACAGTAATGCACACCCAGAACATTTTCCATGCCTACAGTCCCTTGGTAATTTCATTGATGGCAGAATTTCTTGTTATGGGAAGGTAATGTCCCCATTTTGCACACACTTGCATAGCCGTAGCCTAGCCTGTTCCATGTAAAAGCATGACTGAACAAGCACAGAGACTCATGCACCATTAAAGTATTCTTTAGGAGAGTGATTATTATTTCAAAGCGGTTTTGTTTGAGTAAGAGCAAAAGCAAATACACAATTAGTCTTTATAAAACTTGGTGCCTTTTGCTATTTATTTACATTCCAAAAAAGAAAGAAAGAAAATTAAAACCACAAAAAAGAGCTTAGCCACAGAAAACAGAGAAATGCACAAACTGCCTTAGGACCTTATCCCAACCCTCACCCCCGCTTTAAAATAGTTCTAAGCCACGGAGGCAATGAAAAGTGACAGTGTCCATCCCATGATGCAGGGGGACCGTCTGTCTGCGCCCATCACAATTCAGGAGTCAAACATTATAAACAGTAAAAAAAAAAAGTCTGAGATCATCTTCTGGACTCAGGAACCAGGATATTTCATTTCAAAAGCACCAAAACAAATAGGATAACAGCTGTCAGAATTGCCTGTATTAAACTGACTCTATGACCTGGGCAAATGAACTGTCCTGTGGACAATCTCCTAACCAGCAGCCATTCCCTGGTACTCTATCATAATACAGCCACACAATCCTATTCAGTATTTTTTTACATTAGACTACTTTAGTTAATTGCTATTCTTCTTTGCCTTTTAAAATGCAAAATCTGAATAACACAGGACTTCAATTCCTTGTGATGTTAAAGTAAGGCCCTTTTTTCAAAAGTTGGGTGGGTGGCAAATCCACTTGCCTGTGGGATAAGAATGAAAATGGTTAGTAATGGAGAAACAAGAAAATTCAGACAACATGTGATAAGTAACGAGTAACAGAATATAGGGATTTGTAATGCTACAAGACTAAACAGCATGATTACATGATGCTAGTGCCCCATCCCCCTTACCACACACACACACACACAAGATAAGGACCAGCTCATGCCAGAGATCCTTGTTGGCCATGGCCACCCCCAGCTCCTGGAGCCCCCGGTGGCACAGTGGGTTAAACCCCTGTGCCGGCAGGACTGAAGGTTGCAGGTTCAAATCCGGGGAGAGGCGGATAAGCCTCTATCTGCTCCAGCTCCTCATGCAGGGACATGAAGCCTCCCACAAAGATAATAAAACATCAAATCATCCGGGCATCCCCTGGGCAATGTCCTTGCAGACGGCCAATTCTCTCACAGCAGAAGTGACTTGCAATTTCTCAGGTCACTCCTGACACGACAAAAAAAAAACCAACCCAGCTCCTTCAAGGTCAAGCCAGTCACTTCAAGGATACCATCCATCCATCATGTCCTTGGTTGCCCCTGTTCCTTTTTTTCTTCCATTTTCCCCAGCATCATTATCTTCTCCAAGCTTTCCTGACTTCTTATTATGTGGCCAGGTCCTTAGTAGATCTTACTAAATATTTGGATGATACAGTTTAATAAATCAGTTAGAATAATGTCAGCTCTAACTGAACATACATAATACAAAGTTGCATTGTACAAAGAAAAAGAATCCAGATGTATTTCTGCCATACTGAATAAGCACTGAAACTCAGAAATGAGCATAATATCTGCTTTGTTGCTTCTATGTGAGGCTGATTATTACATGGCAATAGTTTAGCCCAGGATTAAACATGAAATCAAAATGATTACATATAATTAGAGACAAACAAGCAGTCTTATATAAAACTTTAACCTCATGCTAGCATTGTCTGTTCAGATAAGTGGAGCTCAAACAGAGTCTTCCATTTATAAACATAAATTGAATTTGGAAAGCTAAAAATTGTTCCATCTCTTGTCTCTTGGTGATGCAATTCAACATAGTTTCTGTCCTTGTGTGTTGACATTTGGGGTACTGAAAGCCAATATATGTTATGACAAGGCTATTTTTGCCATAGTCTTCCAGTCCAAGGTATACTCAGTCTGTTGAAATTTACATTAATAGTTGAAGTTAAAAACTCTCATATATACTTACAATAAGGAAAAGCCTCATGGCTTAAAAGTGTGACCTTTTTCTTCTTCTAATTCTAAGAATGTCACTGGGCAATAGGATACCTCAGTGGGCAAAGAAAATACAAAATTTCAGGCAATCGACAGCTGGTATTCACTCAGTTTTACAGATCGATCAATCCTCACAATAAAATTAACATTGAACTTTTAAACCCCTCTCCTCCAGTTTTTAGAATTTAGGGGCAAAACTGCCCAATTCTGGCTTTGAATACCTCCCCCCCCCCCCCCATATATTGCCTATTGGAAAGAGTTTTCTCCTGTCATGAAAAGTGGGACAGTTTGATCCTCACTTCCTGCTGTGCTACTAAGTTAAAATAATCCAACACTGATTAAAATTGTTTTCATTCCTCCCGCTTGACAACAGGATTATTTCATTTTAAGAAAGCATAACGACAGAGCACAGTTTTAGACCATATAACCCAGGGGATCAAAGTAACTACCTATAAATAGCTAGAATGTATGAAAAAAGGTCTGCCTTCAAGTTGCTTGTCAATATATGCTGATTTCATGAAGATCATCAGGAAAAGAATATAATGGTGCTTTCACCTTCCTCTGAAATATAGCCTTCAACACTGGTGGTCCCCCATTCAGGTTCCCAAGAGTTGACAGGATCTCATACTTTCAGGTATTTAAACCATGTTAAATAGCTACTTACATTTAATTAATGTTTGTAAATGAAGGTATAGCTAAATTATTTTTCCAATAGTAAAGGATGAAAAATCTTGTGAGTTACTGCACAGTTCAGATACAAAGTCATATTAGTCTGGAATATCAACATGCAAAGGGATCTTGTAGTATTTTAGAGATTAACTGAAAGAATGAAGTTGGTAACATACATTTTTATAGAAGCTGGGTGCATCTACACTGTAGAATCAATGCAGTTTGATGCCAGTTTAACTGTCATATCTCAATGCTATGAAATCCTGGGATTTGTAGTTTGCACTCTTTGGCAGAGAAGGCAAAAGTCTTTGTAAAATGAGAATTCCCATGATTCCAGATATTGAGTGATGGGGGTTAAAGTGGTGTCAAGTTGCATTAATTCAGCAGTGTAGATACACCCTAGTTCTATAAAAATTATGCTAAACAACTTCATCCTTTTAGTGTAAATATAGGGCTCATTCCACAGGTGCATAAAGTGCTTACGAACAGATCTGTCCATGTGTGAAGAGCCATAGAAATGCAAAACTTATGAGTATGATGATGAGGTGACAAGTTCAGTTTTAACAACAGACATTGGGAAACAAAGGGTAATAGGAATCAGCGAGGAGATGTGATAAATTGGTCAAAAAGGCCCTCATGGGACTGAGGTGTTAACTGGTGTTATAAGATGTGTAATGTGCCAGGAAATCATTGTCTCAATGGATTCCTGGCACACTACACTTAATATGAATTATGTGTAGAGGTGGTGATAATAAAGTATGTGTTTCTTGGACCCAGGCAAAAATGCAGAGCCTTTGGCTGTGTTTAGTAGACATCCAAAACCAACTAGCTTATTTTCTTTTGATAATTGGGAAAGTAAAAAAGTTACTTCTTTAAACACTCTAATTATGTTCAGGACCCCTTGAATTGCAACTGCAACTAATTTTATACCTTTTTATGTTTATTATCGTTTTTTAAAGTAGTGGTAGTTTAATATGATAGGTTAATAGGTGGTTTTAATCATCAATTCATTAGCTCTGCCTTGTTTCAATTTTATTGAAAGCCATTTTGTCAGAGAAAGAAAGGTAGGATAAAAATTAAACAAATATAAACAAAGTGACAACTACATATCAATAACTTGTAAAGCTCTGATCATGTATTCACTCTATATTGCGCTAATTCCTGACAATACTGAACATAAGTGGCATTGGTCATTCTGCTCTTCAGCAACATAGGGGGCATAAGTAAATTATAGCTGCCCTGTTTAGGAGAAAGTACTGTGAAAATGACTGACTATGAAGCTTCATAATGGACTAAGGATTCCTGGTTTCATCATCACTTGCCATGGATGAGAGGAAGTAGAAAGTCTAATAGAAAAAGAAGCACAGTAAACTCCTACTGTGCAACAATGGATTACTGCTCTTAATGTTTTTAATTCATTGGCAAAGAAAGTTCTTAATGCACAAGCAAGTCATCTAGATGGGGGTGTTTAAAAGGAATTAATTTCTGATGCACAAGTAAGCTATCTATACTGAATAGTTTAAAGGGAATTCATTTCCGGCGCATTTCTGGAACATAGCAGCGCACCCAAATACCTGGGAGTAACTCTGGACCGTGCTCTTACCTGCAAGAAGCACTGCCTGAACATCAAGCAAAAAGTGGGTGCTAGAAACAATATCATACGAAAGCTGACTGGCACAACCTGGGGATCACAACCAGATACAGTGAAGACATCTGCCCTTGCGCTGTGCTACTCTGCTGCTGAGTATGCATGCCCAGTGTGGAACACATCTCACCACACTAAAACAGTGGATGTGGCTCTTAATGAGACATGCCGCATTATCACGGGGTGCCTGCGCCCTACACCACTGGAGAAATTACACTGCTTAGCCAGTATTGCACCACCTGACATCCGCCGGGAAGTAGCAGCCAATAGTGAAAGGACCAAGGCAGAGACATCTCCAGCTCATCCCTTGTTTGGGTATCAGCCAGCACGCCAATGACTTAAATCTAGACATAGTTTTCTAAGATCTACAGAGACACTCGCTGGAACACCTCAGCAAGCGAGAGTCCAAAAGTGACAGGCCCAAACCCAGCACCTCAACCAATGGCTGATATCCAATGAGAGACTCCCTCCTGGGCACACAGAAGACTGGGCGACTTGGAAGGCACTGAACAGACTGCGCTCTGACACCATGAGATGCAGAGCCAACCTTCAGAAATGGGGCTACAAAGTGGAATCCTCGGCATGCGAGTGTGGAGAAAAGCAAACCACTGACCACCTGCTGCAATGCAACCTGAGCCCTGCCACATGCACCATGGAGGACCTTCTTGCAGCAACACCGGAAGCACTCCAAGTGGCCAGATACTGGTCAAAGGACATTTAACCAACTACCAAACTCACAAGATGTGTATTTTTCTGTCTGTTTGCTTTGTTCTGTTAGAAATGTAATATATAATGAACTGGTTGCTCTGACACAACAAATAAATTTACGGCGCACAAGAAGGCTACCTAGAGCAGAGAGTCTAAGAAGAATTCATTTCCTACATGTTTGTAGGAATTTTGTTGTGCATAAAAGAGAATAATCACATTTAATTAACACTTCCTCAAAATGAGAAATACAACTTAAGAAATGGACAACAGGAAATGTTGAATGAGTTCCATTTTTTTTTTAAAAAATGAAGAGATATACAGTATATATGTAGAGAGAGAGAGAGAGAGAGAGAGAGAGAGAGAGAGAGAGACTCAGTCAAATTCATTTTTTATGTAATGTACATACTTCTTTAAAGTAACTGAGTGGGTTATATTAATATTGCAATTCTATTCAGGAAAGGCCCTTAATCTAAAGGAATTTCAGATAGTTGTTTAATATGATAATAGAAAACTTTGCATGAAAGTATAGTGCAGTGGGTCGGAGCTAATTTCTCCTAATCCACCCATGGTATAAATGTTGCCCCATCATGCCTGAACAATTCTCCTCCATTAGCTGAATCCTGGCCAAAATGACTAGGCATTGTTCTAAATGGTTCTAAAATACTTACAAAACTAGAGGGCACTGGTGCTTTGCTACTATGATGTTGTTAAAGTTCTGGTGGTGAAAATTTCAGAACTCTAACAAAACTTTCAAAATTTCATTATTATTTTGTTATTGGTGATTTTTATGACAGAACCAATTAGGAACTGCCATTTATGATGAAATTTTGAAAGTTTTGTTAGAGTTCTGAAATTTTCACCACCAGACTATAGAAGCACAGCACCAGTGCCCTCTAGCTTTGTATGTACTTTAGAACCATTTAGAACCATGGATTGCCCATATTCTGACCAGTCGCTTTGGTCAGCATATTTCCAAATAAGTGTTGGTATGGAGAATCATGACAGGCACATGTTTTGGGGACAATTTTCAGGTGAAAACTTTCTGGGAGATTAGGGGACTGCCCATGGGTCATTCTTGTCCCTTCCCTCATTTAAATACTACATCAGCACCTGCTTTTGTTCACCTGCCGTGCTCTAGTGGCATCACTTTTTCAAGTATTTCATTAAACACAGAAAATAATCTCCTGAGTAACACATTTCTCCAGTAGCATGGTTTCTTCACCCATAGCCTTTTCCCTCTTGCCACCGCTGTTTGTACCAATGTAAGTCCTGTAGAATAATACACAAAAAGTGAGTCCATGTGGTGTTTCATGTGTTGGACTAAGGTGTTTCCACACTGCATAACTAAAGCAGTTTGGCACCATTTTAACTGCTAAGACTTAATTCTATAGAATTCTGAAATGTGTACTTTTTTTGAGATAGTTAGCTTTCCCTATCAGACTGCTCTGGTGTCACAATAAACTACAAATCTCAGAATTACATACCATTGAGCCATGGCAGTTAAAAAAATTCTTTAGTGAAGTTGTACCCAGTTCGGCAGTGTTCTGTTCCCCACTCAGCTTTGGAAATCTAATAGGGCGACATTAGGAAATCCAAACTGTCTCAGCCTTAGAGGGAAACAGCGGTTAACATTAATAAGTGTTGCAAGGAAATCCCAGTGGCATGTTAATCATGAGTCATGGGCATATAGAATAGAACAGAATGCTTTATTGTCATTGTGCTATATGCATATGAAATTAAATGTCTTCCCCAGCACACACCACAAAACAACGCACCCATCCCTCCACACCCCAACCACCACCACAAAGCCCCCATATAGCAATGATAGGGCATTAAAAGGAATTTCACTTTAATTTAAAAACACAAAACCTTATTTTAAAAAGACAATTATGTTGCTAATGATGTCCATGTGAGTTTTGCAGATAATAACAACAGGAGATACCAACTCTAGTGAAAACAGGGTAATAAGAATTCATTATTGCAGCTATACTGTGGGTGAGATTTCTGGCTCTTATTTTCCCCACTTCAATGAAAGAAGTAACAGAATATTAACTTTAACATGTTTTACTATTAACATTTTGATTTACATCAATGAAGACAAACATAATCTACAAACATATTGTACAGATACACACTCTAATACAACTTTGTTTATATTTTTTTTAAACTACACAATCACTTTGGCAATTCAATATGCAACAATACAGATCACATTGCATGAGGAGGGAGCTCACCCGTTGCTATGGCTGGATTTACACTACCAAATAATGTCATTTGAACTGCACTATATGGCCATTATAGACCAATATAATGCAGCCTGAACTGCATTGAACTGTATTATATGGGTCTACACTGGCCATGAAATGCAATTCAGACTGTATTATTTGGCAGAGTAGATTTAGCCCATATCGTCTAAAGAAGTCATGAGTTTTACCTAACTTACCATCACATATGAAATTTTCACAATATAAGAAACTTACATTACAAAAGATACAATATCCTAATCATTTCTTTACTCTCTCACACATCCCATTATAACATGTATCAATAGTATGCTGATCTTTTCCCACTTTTCCACTGAATCTTTCAAGATAATTTTCCATCAGAAAGTTTCATAGCAGGACAAATAGACTAGAATATCCTGTTTCTGAGAAGGGAAAACTTTAAATGCCATAACATTGACCCAAAATGGGAGTGACGTCTCCCCTCAAGTCATTTGTTGCATTATACCCAACTGAGATATAAGACCGCCTTTCTTAAAGCCAGGATACCAGATATCGCTCAGCATATATCATCACATATTTCATAGAATCAATTTTCAAGGAGTGCTGACTTGCACCTTGTAATGACTTAAATGGTCATGATGAAAAGGAAGCCCAAGATAACTGTCATTTTCTAAAATGATGCTAAAGTCAAACCATTTATCACCAGACACACAGCAGACTTTATGCTGAAACCAGCTGCGATGTCAGCAAAACTTGCCACTTATCTAGTCACTCATAATTGCTTCTATTCTTTTTTGAAATAAAACTAACAGATTCTTGTTTTTAATAAAACTCATTTTTTTATTTACAAGTGGCTAAATATTAATAGAATCTTCTTCTGGTTCCTTCTCTAAAAAATTAAATACATTATGGAACATCTAGGTACTGGTTTCTTCATTCACATCACCTACTTCATGCATAAAAATAAGACATGCATGAACATTAGGAAGCAGCCAGATTCAATGGTTGAATCACCTCACTGGTGCAAACTGAATGCCTCAAGGTAGAATCATTCAGAATTCAGAAACTATATTCAGAAAAGCCTAGTGTACCAGTTAGTTCTTTGTTTCTAAAACAGCATAAGGCATTTTTAACAAATTTGACTTAATATCATTATTTTTTAGCAAAACACTTAAACACATTGAGCCCCCAGTAGCACAATGGGTTAGACCCTTGGGCTGGCAGGACTGAAAACCAACAGGTCAGAGGTTCAAATCCAGGGAGAGCATGGATGAGTTCCCTCTGTCAGCTCCAGCTTCCCACGTGGAGACATGAGAGAAGTTTCCCACAAGGATGGTAAAACATCAAAAACATCCGGGCATCCTCTGGTCAATGTCCTCGCAGATGGCCAATTCTCTCACACCAGAAGCAACTTGCAGTTTCTCAAATTGTTCCTGGCACACACGCACAAAAAGATTGATCCTTAAATTGGGAAGGAATGCACACATATTTGTCCATTTTATACCTATTATTGATGAGACAGTTTACTAATACGTTAAATATATTAGAGAATATTAATATGAATTGTTTATTCATTATAATTGCAAATCACATCTCTGTGCATCAGGCTGCCAACATAATGGTATACTATGAACCTTAAAATCATTTAAAATATTTAAAGTATTTATAAAAGCCAATTTAAAAGCTGGTTTTAAAAATCAAATGCCATTCAAACCAATTGTACAAAAAACTAATATTAACAATGGAGTATAAAATATATTTGCAATTGTTGGGAGTGGCGACAGAGGGCTTTTTCTTAGTCGTGGTCTAAATATTTATGCCCATTGTTTTGCACACAGATAGAAGAGGCCAATATAGCCAGGAAAATAACGATTGAATTTAACAGCTCCACATTGTAAAATTTAGCTTACCTACATTTAATTTCAAAGGCAGCCATTAGTTTAAATGTGATGCAGCAAATTCAACAAATGGAAATGCACCAAATGTTCATTGATGGTGTTGGCAGTGCTTCTCTTGCCTCTAGCAATCTTTGTGGCAACAAGGAAATTGAAGGCTAGTTGCAGAACATATTTCACATCTTCATGTAATTTTGCTGGTCTGCTTTAATCAAGATTATGTATTAGTCAAATACCTTTATGAAAATGGGAAGCCTATATTCATTTTTCACTATTACGAATATTTCCTTTGCATTCTCTGTTATGAAGATATTTTTAACATGGAAAAAAGTAAGAAAATTTCATTCTGTGAAGTTAGGGTAGAGAACTACATAGTTATTTTTGAAGTTTTCCAACTTAAGATTCTTTACGCTATTAAAGCACTACTTCAGACATTCAATGTGATTGTGAACATACACTTAGCCTTCTCGACTTGTGTGTTCTAGATCCATAATTCCCACTGATTGAATTGTTATGCCCCATATTATTAAGTGGTAGTGATGTAGATGTACTGAAGTGTGTGCATTCACATCTCTGTCATGAAACAATATAGGACATGATCATCCTCATTTTTATGTCCTTGTAGGATCCTGGAAATGAATCCCCATGTATAGTGAGCTCACTTGATTTCTAAATTGTTGGGATTGTAATTTTTACTGTGTCCTGCCTACATTGTGACAAAGTGAAAAATAGTGTCTGAAAATTATTACAGAATAGGTAAATATTTATTTAGACTTATACACTGGACTGATGCAATGCAGTAGCTATTGGAAAGCTGAATTGCATATCATGTCATCCTTGGTTTGAAATTCACTTCATGCATGAAATTGCTAGGTAGCGATGGTATGCAATGTCTTCCCTTTGGGCACATTTGCACTGTAGAATTAATGCCATTTGACATCGCTTAAACTGTGATGGCTCAATGGTATGCACCATAGGAATAGTAGTTTCACAACATCTTTACCCTTTTCTACCCAAACAGCGCTAATGCTGTTTTGGTAGAAACTACAATTCCTCTGAGTCAAAAGCATTGAGACATGGCAGTTAAAGTGGTGCTAAACTGCATTATTTCTACAGTGTCTATGCCCCCTTACACAGTTGATTTAGGGATTATAATTAGACAGTTTATGTGGAACACTTTCAACTAGTGAAAACACTATGTAGACATTAAGTATTATTATTACTTTAAAGAACATTCCTCCTTTAAAATCCTCCATGCATCAATGCATTTGTTTTCCCCTGTTCTTTTGAATAAGGATGAATAAATCTAATAGTTTTATAACCAGGGTGAAGGAGGGGGAGTCTCTAATTTGGCTTTAAGAAGAAGTTTGCTGATGTTTATAAAATTCTGACCAAAATCAAGCCAAACTCTCAAAATTCTATCACATGTAATAAGTACATCTATTTCAAAAATAGGAAGAGGCATTTTCTACCTCCTTATGAGAGCAGAAACCATCAAAGAAACAACAACAAAAAGAAGAAAAGACTGGTACATTTATTTTATGTATTTACAGTATTTATATTCTTCCCTTCTCGCCTTGCAGGGGACTCAGGGCAGATCACAATGCACATATACATGGCAAACATTCAATGCCATAGACACACAATATAGACAGACACATAGAGGCTATTTAACTTTCCAGTTTCATGAGGATATGTTCGAATTCTGGCTACCTAGGGAGCTGTCGCTTCACCGTCCACTTGTGACGCTGATAGAGTACTTCCTCATTCTTTTGCTTGCTGCTGGAGATTTTTACGGCATTGTAAATTAGTTAAATTAGCTTCCCGCATAAGTGGTACCTAAATTTCCTACTTGACAGATGAAACTGTCTTTCTGGCTACAAAGGCCGACAGCAAGCTAGACAAATGGTCGGGAGCTTACCCCGACCCGGGCTGGTTTCAAACTCATGACCTTTTGGTCAGTAGTGATTTAATGCAGCTGACTCCCAAACAGCTGTGCCACAACCTATAGCACAATGATGCTGATCCTTTTAAGATATGGAGGCAATAAAACGTGTTCATGGGTGAAAATTTAAGAAGTTGATAAAATGACAAACCAAGATTACAGATGATAAAATCTCTTAACCAAAGCAAGCACCCAAAACAACTCGCATCTACAATCAACTTTAGGGAGCCTATAAAAGCAACAGTACAGATCCCATATCTTGATGATGTGCTCAGTGATCTGGTGAAAATTCTGTTCATTAAATTCAGAACTTTTCTACAGTTTTATAAGAACTCAGTCCTAACTGATAAAGATGACCAAGGGCCAGCTGAAACTACAGAAGCCAAATAACTCCCATAGAGGCATTGGAAATTAATTTGGATTATTTAACCCTACAATCCCATTCTTCAGGATGATTTTTTTTCTCATCCAGCAACTTCCAAAAAGTCTCTATTACTGGCATTAAAAGAACCCGTGTGTCACCAATTGCTTGTTCTTGGCACAAATATTTTAAAAGGCATTAAGCTATTAGGGGAAAAATGGGACCTGGGTGAAACTTCATTGCTAATAAAATAAAAATAGAAAATGGGAAATGGGAAAGTCAGAAGAATCCTAGCCTCATTACCTCTTTACTGTGTGGACCTGTTGTTACCTGGCACTCTTGGCTGCCAAGCTAAAGGCTGACCAGCCGCTTCACAGACTTTCTGCTCATCTAACAGATGGCATGAATGTAGTCCATCTATTGGCAATGTATGCAATCAACTTTGCTTAGGAGAAGACAAGACTCCCCAGACACCAAATTTTAAGTGGTCACACATGCTGAAAATACACAACTGTGAAATCAACATTTTTATGAGCTGCTCTACCTTTTTTATGGAAAGGAGACAAACAAACAAAAGGCCTACACCTCAGCAAAATGTGTTCAGGATCCTCCATGGAAGTCTTATTATATACAGGGAAATAGTAAAATTGCATCCCTTGTGCCAGAGAATACTTGGAGTACTGTAAATTTTATGTTATGCTAAACATTACTGTAGTGCTTAAATGGGGCAGCATCAAGGTTAGGTTTTTGGATAGTTTGTTGTATTTTATTGAATATGTGGGTGCAAAACCTGTTAATATGGAGGGCCAACTGTATATTAATACATACTTACGTCTAACAAGAATTCTATAAATGTAAATCTACAGGAAACAGATATGTGCAACTCTATGTTACGCACTTATTCGAAAACATCTCCCAAAGTATGTTATGGCAGTGGGTGCACTTTTGACAGAAATTGGAATTGAAAGGACAAACATACTTGAATTCATATGTGTGGAAGATTAATTATCCAGAATAGATTGAAAGGACTGTAGGTTAACGAAGTCACTCATGAGCTGAATGGCTGGGTGATGGCCAATGTTTAAATATCCAAAAGGACTTAATTTAAATGATACCACACTGAATATAATGTTAGTTTTCAGTGCAAGAGAGAAAGAGGAAGATTGTGCACACAATACAGAACTGTAAGCCAATGTAGAGAAAGAAAGGGTATTTGGTAGATATTTTTGTCTTATACATACTAAGGGACCAGACATGAAGTGTAAAGCTGAAATGTACTACAGCCCAGAGATAACAGTCCAGTCCAAAATAAATCACACACAATACTAGAAGATATTTATGAAATTTTATTTATTTGCATCTATGCACCTATTTATCAAAATAGTTCTTCTGCAGCCAGTCAGAAACAACCTTAGAGTGAAATGTACATTTATATTGGGTAATTGGTCCAGTTGCTATTGAAGAACAAAGTATGTGTTTGTTTGTTTGTTCAGTTACACTAGAACTTGTAAATTGAAAAATATCTGTCATTTTCCATCTGCTATACTTTTTTCCAGAACCAACAGTCCCAGAGTTCCTTGTAGAGAGGCGGGATAAAGGAACATCTTGTGGACAGGCAAAATCATATTAAATGAATATGACCACAAGGACACTGAATATCAGTCCTGCTAATGTGTTTTGATCATCTCCTCCCTCACATCAAATCTGAAGTTGCAAACTCTTATGGTAGGGACTTGTTTTCATATGAATGTTAGTGATAATGGTTGTGAGGTTGGAGAATTATAACATCAAAAATGTGAAGGGAAGAGAAGTTCTAGCAATAAAAGTGAACAGATCCAAATACAGATAAGAGATCTTTTCCAAAGAAGCTTGTACCATTAGGTTATAAAGTTGGGAAAACACTTTTCTCCCTGCCCTTTTGAGGCCCTTTGTAGGTTTCCTGGGGTGACTGTTGCCAGAAAACAAGGACCCAATGGTTGTACTTTCTGTATTCTAGGTGTTGATAAACATGGTCTAGGATTTAAAGATATGGCTGTGTTTGCAGAAGATTTCAACATGTAATACCATGTGTTTAAGTGGGGGCTCTTCCAGACAGGCCATTATCCCATGAGTTTCTATGTTTTAAAAACATGGATGTTTCCTGGGGCCCATCTACACACACTTTCTGTGGTGAGTGTCCAGATGTTCTTCGATGACTTCCTGGGAGAACACTAGGACACTGTAACCCCCTCCCCAAAAGCCCCCCAAAACAGCGTAAAAAACAAAACAAAAGCACTTACCCAGCCTCCATGAGATGGCTGCCACAGCTCTCCTGGCATGTACAAATGATGCCCCAGGAGAAGGGGGAGGGCAGGAACAATTTTTCTCCTCCCCCTCCCCCTTTTTCTTGGCATGTCATTTCTATGTGCCAGGAGAACTCCAGCAACCATCTCATGGAGGCCGGGTAAGTACTTTTATTTTTTTAAAGGATATTTTGTGGAGGGGGTTGGGAATACTGTCTGGACTTCAGCCAAGACACCAGAAGTAGTAGGTTTATCCCTCACCTTCCAAGAAGGTGCAGAATAAACCCACTATCAAATTAATTCACCACAAACCAGGGTTTTCCTGGTTTGTGGCAGTTTAATTCAGGTTTGTCCAGGATGTTATCTAGACAGCCCCCTTTTTATTGCAGAAGTTTCCACAATAAAGTGGCTGTCTGGATGCATACCCTTAGAGTTGTTGGGTGAAATACGGGACAGGTCTCCCAGTTCTTCAATGGTTGTGAGGTTGGAGAATTGTACCTGATAAAATCCTCTCTTCTGCACAATCATTAAAGGAAGGGGAATCTTGTTCCTTATTTTGCCTGGCAGCATTAGTTCAAGCACACATTGAGAAAACAAAACACAACACAACACTTTGGAACTAGGAAACTTTCATAAGCCATTTGTGAAGTAACATATTCTACTGGGTGAATAGAAGCCTTTGGTCATGCCTGCAGTAATACATTGGCTTCCAGCCAACATCATTGTGTAAAGGAACAATTTAAATTGGCAAAGCTTTGGAAAACAGTAGATGTGACATTAAGTGCATCTTTATATTCACATAAAAGGGAATTTTAAAAATTCAAACAGCATCAACTCTGGTGAGGACAAGGGTTCTTGACTCTATTGAGAGATTTCCTTCAAATGGAAATTCTGTTTTCAGATAAATAATGGACCTTCCTCAGGACTACTTGAGTAGATAAAAGATGCCATGCCTGCTCTGACCTTGATAATTATCCCCTAAGTAGCCGATGCTATTTCCATTTTTTTAAAGGAAGATTTTCTCAGCTAATATCACATCTATTTAAAGTCACTTTGAAAAAGCTTTTTAGGAGCACAAAATATTTTGGGAGAATTAGTCAAATGTTCCATTCCCTTTTAGCTAACTCTACTGGAATGGAACACATACTTCTTCTAGCAATTACCTGTGCCTTCTCAGGGGAACCAGAATCCCTTTTGGAGAATTTTAAAAGGTAGGTAAAAAGCTAATTCATTTTCAAGAGCAGGTTCTGAGGTATTTTTTTTTAAAGAAAAAATCATTCCATCTTTAAGTGCTGAGTCAAGGCATGTCTATAAAATTTAATGTGCAAGCAATAACACAGACTTACATTTTTAATGCATAAGCAAGTACATTCATAATTGAGCATCCCCTGATCTTGGTGGCAGTCTCAAGTGCCTCAACATTTTGCTTCTATCTTTGTGTATCCCAGCATTTGGCAATGTCCCATTCATGAGATCTCTTTCTAACAACGATACTTGTGTCACAGAAAACATGAATTAGCATTCTTCCAACACAGAAAATTTCCATGGCATTTTGTATATTTATTTGTTTGTTCTTCAGTTAGAAATAACTGAAACACACAATAATTTGAAAGTTATTTTAGACTGTGTTTTTAAACATAGAAACATGGAGCAAAATGATAAGGATCTAACCCATTTATGTTTTATACTTTGAAGAATTAAATGGGGCATAGTCCATCTCCACAATCTACTCAGTATTGGCATCATATCAGTGCCCAACGTAAGGCATTGAATCTTGCCATTATTTATGTGAAAACCACTTTGAGTCCCCCCAGGGGTGAGAAAGGAGATATATAAATACTGTAAATAAATAATAAATAATATTCAGTTATAATGCGGTTTCAGAATCTTCAAAACCTTGAAGAAAGTATGAAGTTGAAGAGCAGGGTGAGCACAAGAAACTTTTTTTCCTGAGATGAAGGACAAGATGGCATCCAGTCTATTCTATATATAGCAGAGGATTGGAATGGCAGTTGGATCTTTATTCAACCTTGGTAACATGATAGTGGGTTAAACCCCTGTGCCGGCAGAACAGGTCGCAGGTTCAAATCCGGGGAGAGTGCGGATGAGCTCCCTCTGTCAGCTCCAGCTCCTCATGCGGGGACACAAGAGAAGCCACCCAAAAGAATGATAAAACATCAAAACATCTGGGCGTCTCCTGGGCAACGTCCTTGCAGACAGCCAATTCTCTCACACCAGAAGTGACTTGCAGTTTCTCAAGTCGCTCCTGACACAACCAATCAATCAAAACAACATGATAGCACCACCCAACATGCACAAGAAAAGCAAAATAATGTAGAGGGTTCAAGGTACAAAAAACAATGTTCACTGAAAACAAGAAATGCGTAGAGGTCTTTGGCTGTGCAGCTGCTGGCTGCCACGGCTTGCCTAATGGGAAGAACAAATCCTACTGCAAAGTATACTTGCTGTTGCATTACGGATGTATTCATCTTTTTACATTTTAAGCCACTAAATCCTGGTACATGTATAATCCACAATATTTAAATTCATTTTACCTAGATAATTAAGTTCAGTCAAGAACATACTCCCCTTCCCAAGCAAGCACTTTTCTAGAGTTCCCGCGCACCAATATTATTCAGCATATTCTTCTTATACTATCCAAGAAAAATATATGCCTGTCAAATCTATATTCTAACCTTGGGGTGACTTTGATACTGTTAGATCATCATAGAATACAATCATATTGTCTTCTTCTCAGCAATAAGAAGAGTAAAGCTTCTATTAGAACAGCAGGCATCATGGTGCTAAATTAAAGGGAAGGGTGTTTGTGTTGGAAACACTCAAAATGGAATAGGAGATTTAGCCATCTGTACATTGAAATTGTCTCAGAAATCTCTGATGATTAGTTCAAGCTAGTCCAAACCATAGTCCAAGTGTAAAAATTGTGTTTAAAAACCATTTATTTGAATTTTCTTGTACACAACTGGCGATTTTTAAACTTTTCCAAACTAAAACCATCATTAAGCACTACACAACAAATTGGTTTGCTACAAAAAGTATCAATACATCACAACAAAGGACAAGGAAGAAATGTGTTGAGTTTGAATTGACGTATAGTGGATCCCATTTTACACCTCTCAAAACAGACAATGGAATAAAATTTTCCTTAGACTTGAAAATCAATGCATTTCCAAGGCTTCAAAAATATATTGATTTAAGAAAAAATGTGTACAGACTCATAAACACATTACAAATATGTGTGCATACCAGAAAATGGATTTATTTGAAAAACCGCACACAAAACATAATAATAATAATCATCATCATCATCTTTATTTATACCCTGCCACCATCTCCTCGAAGGGGACTCGGGGTGGCTAACATGAGGCCAAGCCCAGAATTACAGTACAACAAAATAGAATAAAATACAAATAGCAGCTAATAACATCAAAATAAAATACATAAAATAACAGAAAATGAAATAAACAGATGCAAAATAACATCATGAAGAAATAAAATAAAAGCACGGTGGGTGGGCCAAATGCACAGAATAAGATTGATAAAACCCTGGGTGAGATAAGTAAATGAAGTATGTGTCTGTGCGGGAGCTCAGAAGGGATGAACAATGGGATTGAGCCATCATTAAAAGACAAGGAAAAGTGTCATTTGGGGGTAACAAAGTTTTCAAATTATGTGGATTGTAAAAATGTGAAACACATAAAATTTCTATGTTCTAAGAAAAAGAAAATTTTCAAAACTAGGAGGGGACAAGAACAATATTGCGATTCTAAGACACATTACATAAATTAAAATAAAATTATCATGATTTCTACTGTCACATTTGCATTCCTTCTTTCACTTTCCTGTTATAGGAGTGTTTCATAACATAAATCTGTTAAAGCTTTATTCTCAAGTTCTTTGTTTTCCCACAAAATTTGAATGTGTTCTATAGCAACAATATCAATTGACCTAAGTGATTACATAAAGCATCTGCTAAAATAGAACCCACAAGAGAGGTGAAATCCAGCTAGAAATCTGAGTTGCCTCCTGTTTTCTTTAGGCTTGTCTACATTGATAAGAAAAATGTGCTCACCTTGTAGCCACTATGAACTAGATACCCCAGATTATTGACACTTCCTTTGAAATGTGGTTCCTTTTTATGCCTAAGGTCTTAAATCCAATGCAAAGAAACTTGCCCTTTACCCTGCAAGTTCTCTGGAAAATCTGGGGTGTTGGCAATTCACTGGATACGTAGGCTGTCCTCTTACATTAAAGTGAGCATCAGGGTGAAATATGTGACCAGATATGCTGAACTTACTAGAAAGTATTTGGCATTAACAAGGTCACCGCAGAGTGTACACAAGCCCCGCATCGCCTAAATACAGCCTGACAAACTAGATATAAGATTTCTCATGCATTTTGTCTGATTTAAAAAAATAAACAGCCTGCACTAGGTTAACATGGCATTGTGGTTTTGTGAAAAAGAAAGCTAACTATTTTCTCCCACCCACAGTCAAAACTGGTATTCTCCATGTACCCTAAAGATGATATCCATGTTGGGAGGGAAATTTTTTATTATTATTATTATTATATTTTTATTTAATGCAACAAAATAATTGTATGAATCAATCAATCAATGAAGGAGACTTCATTTCTATCCCACCCTATCTCCCCAGTGGGGACTGAGGGCAACTTACAACATATAGAGAGGCAAACATTCAATGTGGTATAAAAGTACAAAATAATGTAATTCAAAAGATAAAACTCAATTTACATTCACACAAGCAACAAAGACAATCAGACAATTAAATAAAGACCAAGAAATTCACATTATATCCATTTCATATTTAACAGATGTTTAAAATTTAGAGTTTAAAAAATTTAATTAAAAACATTTAAAAGCCTAATCCATATTCCGTCTTTCTTTACAGTTATGATTATTTTCCTCCCTCTGTCCTCCCATTCCACCATCCCCTTCCCAATTCATAAAGACACAGATCCTATCATTGGGTGAGAATGAAGGGAGAGTCACTCACTATATCAGTAATTCCCAAACTGCGGGTTTCAGGTTCAAATCTGGGGAGTAGCATGAGCTCCTGCTGTTAGCCCCAGCTTCTGCCAACCTAGCAATTCAAAAACATACAAATATGAGTAGATCAATAGGTACAGCTCTGACGGGAAGGTAACGGCACGCCATACAGTCATGCCAGCCACATGACCTTGGAGGTGCCTACGGATAATGCTGGCGCTTCAGCTTAGAAATAGAGATGAGCACCTACCTCCAGAGTCGGACATGACTGGACTTAATGTAAGGGGAAAGCCTTTACCTTTACCTTTACCTAGAAGGTTAAGAAACACTGTAGTATAGGAACCTGTTGCATTCATGTCCTTTATATGGACTTCCTATATGCATCTGAGGGGCAGAAAGGTGAAGCGATAGGACCTTTGGTCTGACCCAGCATGGCTCTTATGCTCTTAAAGAGAACAGCATGCTTAATTAAGCCTAGAAGAATTTAACACAATATGTCCTAGCTGTGCACATCCAGCAGAACTTTGAAAGGCCAGAATGTTCCTAAAGCATTCTTAAAATGTCTCATATTGCCAGAGAACTACAAGAATGAGGAAGAGCTCACAAACGCTGTCTCATGGATCAGGAGATAGAATCTCCCTGTGATTCCATGCAAAGCCTACTCATGTAGGATTGCAGTTGCTACTACAGAAGCACAGTGAGGTCTGCTGTCTACACAGATCCAGGCTCACTTATAATCAAGGACAGCAAATAATTAACATCAACTAAATTATAGGAACATTGCTAATAAAATCCAACACAGAGGGACTGAAAAAAAACATTGATTTAAACTGGAATGTCAGCATACATGCTGCTACAGAATGTAGCTATTACATTATTAATTAAATGAACCACTGTGATAAATAGGCAGCATACATTACATTTTCTGATATTCCTTTTCTGCAAAATCACTTCTAACTTTTTTAGTCCTATGTTAAAAACATGGTGAGGTTTTCTCTGTGTTCAGATTGCCTTTTCATTTTCTATTTGAGACATCTCAAAGTTCAGTTTCATCGTCTGTCCCAAGAAATTTGACTTATTTCTGTAAAACTTCAGTTATGACTTTCTTTAACAGTGATTTAGACAAAGGGCTGTTGATCCCGATGTTTTAGATCAGACTTAGAAAAAGAGGGAGCAAATCTTGTTTGCCCTCTAATAGTTCCAAAGAAACTCTGTATCCAGAACAAAGACATGTCTACTATTAAAATCAATTTATCATTTTCCCAATGTCAGCTAATGAAGAAAAATGAAGAAGGAACACTAAATCCACAAAATGGCTATCATCCACTTACAAACTCATCACACGTGGTCTGGGCTCCATCACAGGACATTTTCTACACAGAGCCCATCACATGGAAATATCCTATGATGGAGCCCTGAGAACACTGGAGGCTTCCCACGTTCTCATGAGGTAGAATGAGGAAAGTTCAAGGGGAAACCAGATAGCAACGCTTCCCCTGTGGGATGGAGAAGGGAGTGATGTGGAGCAAAGAGTGACGGGTTCCTACACTGCCTGTCAGATTTGCCCCACTGCTCATCAAATGCCCCCACTGTTCCCCAACTTCAGGACCTCAGTGTGATAACGACCTTAATGATATATGCATGCAGACATCAGGCTCCATGTTATTTGCAATAGATATATTCTGCTGACAGCAATGAATGTAGAGAGCAAGACTGTTTGCATTGCACATTTGGAATGGCATTCAGTCCTTGGCATGTGATATGTAATAATATTCTGAATGGAAGTGCAATAGTGGTGGTATAGCATATTTTCCACCTGGACGTTTACACTCAATTTGATTATTTACAGGAGATCTTTGATTGCAACCAGTATCTTTTACCCTTCTTTTCTCATTCCATCCCTGCCACTTGTCAAGGTAAATATTAAATGTATGTTCATGGATAAATCTTGAGGTAATAGTCATTATGTAGCTATACTCACCTTAGGAAAGTTTAAATGGGATTCCAAGTTATTTATCAAGTTATTCTTTCAAGCTGGACACTTGCTATTGATTTTTTAAAAAGGTGATTTTGCTCAAAAGACACTGAACTCTACTGTAGAGAATGGACAAAAGACTATGTGCTGTAATGTGAAATTACATATCATTGCATTGAACAATAAGACTGAGGCTGCATTACACTGCAGAATTGATGTGGTTTTGACACTTTAATTGCTACAGCTGTAGTTTTATAAGATCTTCTCTGCCTTCTCTGCCAAAGAGTGCTTGTGCCTCACCAAACCACAGCTCTCACAATTCTATAGCATTTATCTGTGGCGTCTAACTGAACTAATTCTGCACCATAAGATAAGTCCTTTATGAGTTTCATACAAAGAAGTTCAATGTGAAATGTAAACTCCTGCTACACAAACATTCTGATGAACAAAACAACACTGTCTTTTCTTTAGCTTGGTTTCCTGAAGCAACATAGCTGAAGTTTTCTTGAGGCTGATGACTTTTTCCAATGCAATCTAAACCAATTGCTTGAAGCAATAAAAGCTTTAAAACAATTCAAAGCTTTGAAGGCTTTAATACTAATGCATATTTTGCGGGACAAATCTACCATGAACAAATTCCAGAATAGAATCGGGACTCTATGCTCATGCTTTACCTAGCTCACATGCTTATGAACAGTGTAATAATAAGAAGGAAGCATCAGTCATTTTTGACGGCTCTGCTTGCAGTGTAGAACAAATAATAGGATAATTCTGTAAGCAGAACTGCAAAACACTGAACAGTCTTTTTCTTTTTTGGCTGAGCAAATTTTCCGTAGAAACAAAAAAGATGGCAGTAGCAGTAAGAAAACACAAGAGGATTACAAATTGAGGGTTGGAATGACTGGATTTTTAAAGTCTCAAGTTCTTTTTAGACTATTTCCTCATTCATCTTTTCTCTCCTTCTGCTCACAGAAAAATAAACTGCATCAAATACAAGGCTAAAGTAATTCCCCTCCACAGCAATTTTAAATGCAAGTCGGGAAAACTGGAGGAATCTAAATCTTCCCCTCAGATGCTTTCACAGTCCCAACAGAACACTGCATTGAATTGACCACCAAGAGCAGATTTCCCTTGCTGTTTACTGGTCTCCATCCTTGAAGAATTATATCAACAAAATCTATGACCCTTTGGATGCTCTACCAGGAATTAAATGATTGTGGCCTACATAAATGACTGTTTCAGACATATGGATTTGGGACATCACAGTAAGTTGATACTGGGATTCTCAAGTATGAAATGAAACTTCCAGAAGTTTTATTAAAACAGCCTCAGGGAACACCTGCACAAATTGCTTCAGTGTAGCAGCCATAAAGTATGAATGCCATCGTAGTAGTTTCAGGTTCCCTTGTTCTATGCTTGGACAGGAAGAAAAGCTGACATCTACAGCCAGCCTACAGCTGTTAACTGACACATCAGCTAAGTGCAGGTCTGCTGTGTAACAAACTATCCATCAAACCATATTAGACTGTACATCAGATTATAAAATAGTATGCCTTTTCTTGTTTATGTCAGGACACATGTGTACACATTTTTTTAACAAAAAAGGAATCATAAAATACATTCTTTTGCAGAAAAGAGAAAGAAATCCCCACGAGAACGACTAATAAAAAACAATCTTTTAAAGGTTTTAGAAATGTTTGTATGTCCATCCCACCAACTGCCACAGGATTAAAGGATAGATTTGATTTATTGCCTGGCTTGACTGACATCCCAACTCTGTTTCCATTTCTCGGAGAATTTTCAGGCAAGAAGTAACTAACAAGATACCAAGCAGAGCCTCATTAATGAAATACGTTCTGTCACCAACGTCAGTTACTGCCTATTATAATCTTTGAGATGTCTGATCATTTTGACTGTCTTTAATTTAATAACATGCTGTTTGTCAGTTTGATGGGACCCTCAATTACCAAACAGGTCCACTCAATTCCACTGGCTTAAAAAATGATGATTTCTTAATTAGAAAGTAACTTTGTCATTTATTAATGTCAAAGAAATTTAAAAGGCTTGGCACTATCTGGCTCCAAGGACTCAAATTAACCAGCAAATAGATAATTAAAGTGAAACATCCCTTCCCCCGATCGCTCCTTCAAGCTGTCTTAGATTATAAAACTATTTTTTTCCTTGTCAACGGATGTCAAAGTGCTGTAGAATACGGTTTGCAAATTAAAATAAAATGCATCACACTTGTGAACTTAGATAGTCTGGCTCATCAATAGCATTGCCTTTGGCAGTGACTCAACTAGGATCCAGTAGGGTACTTCCATGGCAGAACTGTTTCTATCGATAAAAACAAAATAGTGACAGTGAAGCCTTAAAATCCTACATACTTCCCTAGACTTCCATTTTTATGTCCCTGAATATTTCATTTTATTTCTCTCTCATCATTCTCCTGGTATGGGACTCATTGGTTCCAATAAGTAGAAATAATGTATTGATTAAGACTATTTGATACATTTAAAATTGTTGAGTAAGCACTATAAAACATTGTACTGTTTCATTATCCAGGCAGAGGCCACAAGGGTGCACTAGACAGATAAGGATAGTCCATTTTATTGGGGGGGGGGGGTTAAACCCTTTCCCCAGTTTTCCTGTTCCCATGTTGCCACTGTTAAAACAACAATCATTTAGCATGGGCGGGGGGTGGGGGGATAAGCAGCAAAATTGTTTTTCTCGTTCAACTCTCCCCTCATAAAATGAACTATCCTTCTCTGTCTAGGTCCCCTTTTGGAGTCCACCCGGATAATGTAACAGGACCTAAAACACTAAGTTAAACTAGTTTAAGAACACATTAGAACATAGTAAAAAGTATAAAGGCATAAAAATCTATTAGAAGACCCTTCTGCCAAATAGGTTAATAACCAAGGTCCTGCCTAAATAAAAGGATCTCCACCTGCCAGCAGAAGAGGGTAGTTGGGGGAATCAACCAACTACGTTATCACACCAGGACTTTAACGTGGGCAGCCCCACATTTCTACCACCTGCAGACTTCTGGAAAATGTAGTTTAGGAAGGTGAGAACCTCTGTAGCTGAGAATCCAAAGGTCCCACTCTAAACTATATTTCCCAGAATTCAGCAGGTGACAGAAATGTGCTGCTGCCCACTTTAAAGCCCTGGTGTGATAATGTGTTAAGTCTCCTGTGAAATAGAAATCTGAGCAGTCTCTCTAGTTACATCTTTCAAGAGAAAAAATTGTTTTTAAAGTTGAAGACAAGATCATAGTAACGGTGAAAATGTTGGAAATGTGGCATCATCACCTATCAGACCAAAACTAGGAGACATTTCCAAACCTCACAACTTTTCTTGGTTCCATCAACAAAGAGTTGTCTGAGGAAAACAGCATTTATCGCACATTTTTAAAATTTGCAGGATAGTTTCCAAGAATCCTTTTTTTTTTTTACTTATGAAAGCAAAACCTGATATAGAGAACCATTTTCAATTGATGTTTAGGAATTAGTGGGCTCATAGCAGTTGAGGAAGACAAGCTTGTAGAAATATCCACAGATCATGCTCTGAAGCAACAGTTCAAGTAACTAAATACCTCTTCCAAATGTCTGGGCTCATTTTTGGACTATGACAGTAGTGGTGCCTTTCATATTGTCATACTTCTTTGTAAATCATTATCTGCTTTTGCGTATTTTAAAAATAAGTGTCGAAACTGTTTGATATCAGAATTCAGAATGAAGGTTTCATCAATTAAGCCTGATATAACAAGCCTCATAAGTGAACTGTACCATGTCCACTAGCATTTTAATTAATTAATTAATTAATTAGATTGATAATAATATTTAATAATAATGTTAGCCTATAGTTTGGTATTCAGGTATTTCTGCTATTGATCTTATTGTTATTATTGAAAGGTTTTATGAGATCATGCCAATAAAAATATTAATAATAGTAGCATGTGCATTTATTTATTTCTCCATTCTCTCCAGCATTGAGTACCAGTGATAAGCAACTTTAAATAAATATTTGATGTAGCTACTTGCCTTATACTAGGGAGAAGTAGAATCATTTTTTGGCCTCACTGGAGGAAGGTGGGTTATAAATCTAGCCAATATTTTTTTCACTGTGAGCCACTTTGAGTCCTATTATTGTGAGAGAAGTGAGATATAAATCCAATAAATAAATCATTTTCCAAACAAATAAATAATCCCCATGAGATAAAAGAGCTTGTCGAATATCCTCCAGCATCAGGGCCATTGTAAAATCACTGGTGGTTTTTCAACAGTCAGAAACAGAACACTAGAGCTCCACTGATCTCAGTTGTAAATTTTTCCACTGAGAAAATACTGATGACATACATTGCAAGCAGGGCTATATACTTTGGAGAGGAGGAGGAATCCCCAGCAGAGACATCAGTCTTGTCCAATGGCACTCAAATCGCACACAGGAGAACAGCTATACCTCCATACCATATAATGAATAGCTTTACTTTCACATTGCAATGCACAGATTTGTGTAATAACTCTAACACTGGGAGGTTGTTGCTGCCTGTGCAAAGAGAAGATAAATAATGGTTACGTGCACTTCCAGCTCTCAGACAGACATTGCAAACGGAGACTAAATTCAACAAATCTGACACATTTTCTCACACTTTATATCCTCTACCATCTGATAAAGAAAAATAGACATTTTAGTAATCTGGAGCAATGACTGCTGTGCCTCTGTAATACCATCAGTCATATAAACCAGCAACACAATTGCATCCCATCAGAGTTTCAGGCAGACGGATCTGTACAAGTGTTTAGCATCAGGGTGCAGATAAAATTAAAATGAGAAAGAGCACAAACTCACAGCCAACCAGTTGGAATGCTGAAAAGATGCCAGCATGACGAAAAAGCAATTTTTTTGTCTTGGTGCAGAACTGCAACTGACAGTTAGTGTACAGAATGGAAATACTTAGAGAACATTTTCGATTAAAGCAACAGTTACAGAACAATTCTGGGTGTTCTTTATTTTTTCCCTCTATGCCTCTTTAGGCCACCTTACATCCCACACAATTTTCTTGTTCCATCATAACTTATTTCAATGGAAGATATTTGCCTCTACTTTTCCCTGAACTTCCAGTCTCCATTCATTTCTTTAATATGGATCTCAATGTAACTAAAACCTTATATTATGGGGGGTTTACTTTGAAGCTCACGGTAGCTGCTCCCAAATGAAGACACAGGACCACGCTCTGGTATCACTGGAAACTTTACTACAGGAAACATAGACATGCAATAAGCCGAGAGTGGCGCCGGTTGGCACTCCCTTATATACCCTCCCCCACATTCAAAGATGTAATTCCCACCAAGACAAAAACCCACGGAATTCACCCGCCCAAACTGCTAGCCGTTTCCTCTCAGGGTCAACCATCGCAGGTGCATTATCAGTGTTCTACGTCAGGGGCCCTGATTTCTGGCGCCAGAATCCAGGCCCTGAAAACTGTGTCTTGACACTATAGTATGCTTCTGACCCAATTATGGTGACAATATAAGGATCACTACTATCCACAGTTTTATAGACCCACAGGAGGTCTAGGAATGGATGCCCTGAGTACATGGGAGTTGTACTCTTCCATCAAAACCATCCTGGTTAAAGAAAAGGGGGGGGGGGTTATTACCTAAAAAAGATTGTGCGAAAGTAATACTGGAACCAGACAGGAAGCTAACTCGTTTGAGGGATCCCAATGAACTAAAACAACACTGACTGACAATAACAAGTCCATGGCAGATGCAGAAAGATATAATTAAACTTGCTCTTTTTTATTTTCCCATGTCCATTATAGTTTGCATCAGAATCATTTTCTTGAAGCAGTCAATAATTTTCCCCCAGGCCACTGTCATAAAGACAGAGCAGCAGCTGAACTGACAATGTTATTAAGGGTGATGTTGTTTTGGTACCTTTAAGTAAAATATTGTGACAAGATATAGCCATTAGTGTGTCTAGTAGGCATGCCTCCTAAAGCATTAGTCTATATTTTAAATCAACAAGGAATATACCCATGATTATCTCAGCCACTGCAAACAGAAGTAAATTGGTTCTATTTTGTCTCAGTTACAGTTCAGTCTACTCAAAAGTAATCCTTATCATTTCAGTGGGGATAAATGACAGGTAAGCAGGACTGGGATTTCAAACATGGTCCCAAATTGCTGCCTATTACTAGTAAACAGACAAATTACTAGCTATTATTAGGAAATTGTAAATTGTGTCCAGTTTGCCATAGGTTTTCATGTGTGAAGCAATTCTGGTATACATATTATCCTTTCTTGGTGCCCAGGCATGTAGCTGGAGGGGGGGGGAGTTTAGGGGCTTCAGCCCCCCTCCCCCCCCCCCCGAAATTCTCAGGGTGGTCTGTGAGAAGGCCTTACTGGTACATTATTTCAACTATTATGTTTCTTCATATCATGATCTGTTCACCGTGCTCAATATATCCCATATGCATGGGGATATTGGGATAACGATACAAAAAGTTTGCTAGGGTAGATCCTCAGCCCCCCCCCCCCCCCGAATCAAAATCCTGGCTACAGGCCTTTTGGTGCCCATTCATCTCTGTAGCTAATTTCAAGTATAGTTTCACTGTTACAGAATAGCAGTACATGCAACTGAAACAGATTATACTATCCATAATACGGGATAAAATCGTTGATTATTGAGCAACCCCCTTTCTCCAAAACAACATAGCATTTCAAAATGGGGCTTGCTTTCTTGGTTATGCCAATATGCAAAACTGCACGCTAAGGCTTGCTTCCTCCTGGTACATTTTACTGTGATTAAGGGTAAATCATTAGCCTGCTTGGGGAAAAATGAAGTTTGTTTCTTATACTCTACCTGTCTAATCTGCAATCTTGTTTTTACTCTTCCATATTTTATATGTTCTCTTTCATATGCTTATGTTGTGGGCACTAGAAACTTGGAAGCACTTTGTTGTCTCCCTAGAAGTTTATATAACCATTAGGCATTTCAAGTATACACAATGTTTCTAGATCTCAGCTCCAGAGAAGAACAAACAAGGCTAAGAATAAAAAGGGAGAAGAATTCAAGCCTGGATAAAAACATATAAGTGCATCAGCATCAGTGATTCTTCATGTATTGTCGAAGGCTTTCATGGCCGGAATCACTGGGTTGTTGTAGGTTTTTCCGGGCTATATGGCCATGTTGTGGAGGCAATTTTTCTCCTGACGTTTCGCCTGCATCTATGGCAAGCATCCTCAGAGGTAGTGAGATCTGTTGGAAGTAGGATATATAAACCCATTTTCCTACTTCCAACAGACCTCACTACCTCTGAGGATGCTTGCCATAGAGGCAGGCAAAACGTCAGGAGAAAAATTGCCTTCAGAACATGGCCATATAGCCCGGAAAAACCTACAACAACCCAGTGATTCTTCATGTTTAAACATTAGGCCTACATCAAGACAAGAGCCCTATTCACGTATGCAAGAAAGATTTAGAACATTTCTCAAACTTTGATCCTCCAGCTGTTTGGATTTCATTTCCCAGAAGATACAGTCAGTTTTGCAAACAGTCAGACATTCTAGAAGCTAAAGCCCAAAACATCTTGAAGACCAACGACTCCGAAGCAGTAGCATAGAATGACATGCAAGGAAAGACATGCTCTAGCCTCAGCCTCCTCAATAACTCCCTTGAATATATATTAAAAATGGAAGTTCCAAAGAGGAGGATCTTCTATGCATGAAAAACCACAGCAGTAGCAGCACTTTTAAATTTGGATGTGAACAAAGGGCAAGATACTCAACATCAACTGTAATGTTCAAAAACCACTAAGAACCTCATCACACTAGAGAAAGCAGAACCTTTTTTTTAACCAGGAACCACTTTGATTATTTGTTGTTAGCAGGGACCACAAGGTTCAAGAATAATAAACTGCATTAATCTAAAAATATACTTTAATCAAAACTTTAACATATTTGTTAAACTAAATAGTAACATGAATTAAGAGTACTGTTATAATATAAAAAGAACATTTTAATAAAAATTAAATTTGGTATGCATCAATGTGATTTTTGAGCATGCATCTTCTTTACAAGTTGGGTAATCCTGGGGCTAATATTATTGCTCAAAGCTACACACATATCATCACTTAATTTCAATCGATTCCTGGACTTGTTTTTAATAACCAGCAAAGTAGAAAACCCCCATTCGCATAAATAAGTTGTGGAGAGGATCATAAGATAGTGAAAAGAAATTCCTTGAATTTTAGTATAAAAATGCCTTTTTACACCAAAACTCCTCAAGAGAATCATATTCAACTGCATGCTTGCAGTTTCTATAATTTTGAAATTCAGTGAGCTCTTCCTGGATGCAATTGGATGCAGTATAAGTGTAACAAACAAAAGCTATATTGTCTTTTTGAATAATCATTAAATGAGACAAAAATTCATATGAATATTGAGGACTCGCGGTCAGTAAAACTATTGGAGACATCAAATCGCTAAACAGCAACACAGAATCACTGACACAGCCAAGCAAGACAAAAGAATGTGTGCAGCTGACACGCTGGGTGGCGTGAGTACGGGACACGTGACATCAAGTGCTTGCCCTCTCCCTGGCTTCCCGTGCTCATTCAATAACTTTATTAAAATGAATAAAGGTTTAAAATTTTAAATGTTTTGCAAACCATATTTTAGTTCTTACGGACCACCACTGCACTAGAGTATGGATATACTTTATATCCAATTTCTGCCTCCTGCAGAATTCTGGAGCTTGTATTTTAGAGATTGGCTTTTAAACTGCTGCACCAAATAGGACCTGAGCCTCACTAAACTACAAGCCCCAGAACTGTGCAGGAGGCAGAAACCAGATTTAAAGTGGATCCGAGTGTGATGAGGCTGTAGGTCAAATCTGAGAGTCAGGATCTCTCAACCAAAATGTGCTAGCTCATATTGCAACTGATGTAGCTGAAGCAAAACATCACTGACACAGGGAGCCTTCTTATAGTTCTTTTGATTCCAGAAAGTAAAATGGCCTAGCTGGGTTGGCAGGACCAATCTAAGAAATGGGAATTCTTAAGGTGTCTCGGTCAGTGCAGTAACATGCAGTTTCATTTGTGCTCACAAGCTGCCAAAGCTTGTGAGCTACAGATACTACCCACGTTAATGAGAGGTTGTTTTGCACTTTATTTTATTAAATGCCTCCAAAGAGATCCCAGCTATATAACTCTTATGCTCCACTGTGCATAATTGTATGTTGGACTGTAGCCTTTTATCCAGTGTGTCTTTTAGATTATTTCTTTAACAGTTGTTTTAGACTATAATTTGAATGGATAGTACTTATTATTTATATTCACATAAGCTAATTACAGGATATTATTTCTGATGTAAAAAATCAGCATTCTAAACTTATTTATTTAGATGGCAGAATCTCCTATCAGCATTCTTCTTTACCCTATTTAATGTCAACTTGCCTTTCTGTGTTTTCCAAGCAAGATTTTTTTTTTGATATGCTGATGATTTAAGCTCTGTGATTATTCTCCATTAAACTGCTACAGAAATGCCAGCCAGGCATTATGATTTTTTTTCACTCCAGCTGTGCTGAAACACAAGTAGATATGAAGTAATTGACCTTGTTGTTCATTGAATTGTATAATGCTTTGCTACCTACTGTTTTGTGCCACTCACGTCTCTTCACGCTTCTTCTAAAGCCGTGACCTCTATGGTGGATATTACTCTCCAACACAATCCAGAACAAGAGAAAATGGAGAGGAGGAGCTTTTATGAAAAGCAAAATATTCAATGCAAGAAGTCCATGATGTTTGAAACACCATGTCCAAGTCAACATTGCAAATTGAAAGGCTAAAATGAGATATTATCATCTGAACAGGAAATAAACATTGATCATCATAGGCTGAGTATGATTGCCTTCCAAGTATAGAGGTTTGACAGTGGGTCAATAGGTGACTGCAGAGAGCTATTCTGGATATACATGTTCTTTCACAGTGAGGTCATCGATTTCCAGATGGAAGGTGGTCTCAAGAAGGGTTGTCTTTGTATGGGAGAACTGTGTTAGAAAAGAACTTTGGAAACCATTGTATTAGGTCATCTTTAATAAGGGTCTGGGAAAGATCTAAAAGAAATTATATACTAAGACCCTGTGGCAGCAGCTAAATAGAAAAATAATTATAACTTAATGAAATTAATGAAGTCTTACCTTAGAAGAGATTCCTAATAGTGTGGAGAAGGAATTCTGGCAGTGATTCTGGTGGAAGGGAAGAATGGCAGATGGTATGGAGGCCAGGAAGGCAAGAAACCTATCTTATGTCAATATTTGAATAAGCCGAGGTCGGAGCGGAGCTAAATGTGGAAGGTTACAAGAGTTGGTGCCAAGAACAAATTTGATAATTATTAATCTAAGGAGAAGCAAACATCTGAAGATATGGTATAACAGCGCCACCTCCTGTCTGGTTGAAGTAAATAGCAGACAAAATGTAATACACCTTTTTAATGGATCAATTGAAAGAACTAATGTATTGTGAATGTATTGGGAAGGTAATTAAGGAGGATTAATAAGGGAAATGCTTGCTTTTAATAAGTTAAAGATACAGATATGAAGATGTGTGGAATCATATAATATGATGTGTGAAGAAATATATGAAGTTATGATTCATTTTAATGATTCATTTTAATGTAAATCATCTAGGAGCGTGGTCAGATGATGTAAGGGGAAGTTGTGGAAAACATAGTATTTTGCCAACAAGTGTTCTTGCCAACAAATGTTCTTGGCCACGATTCGAGGACAAACTGATTAGATTGTGTAAATGTCAAGCGAATGTACGCATGTGCGAACTGGATAATTTTGCCTATAAATACTGGGTGTTTTGGGTTAGTGCTTTGTACCTCATCAGCCAGATTGAAGCTGAGGTGCCCTTACCCGGGTAAGCATTAAATTCTGTGAACTTGCAAAGCTGTCTCTGTCTCTTCCTTCTTCCTCGATCTCCTGGATTATTTGGAATTTGGGGACCACCCTCCCCGCTACAACCCCAATGTGGGTGTCGCCTTTGGAAGCAAACCAAATACGATTATTAGGATGGATCAAATGCCTGATTTACAAAGATATATTAATCATGAAAAATGATACATTCCAAATAACAATACAAGAGGAAATTAGCCAACAATTTAAAAATGTCTCATTGTTTAAATACATGCAAATTAAGGAATATTTTAATTTGGATTAAAAATAGATTTTAAAGAGAGGAACATCAAAAACTCTATGATTAAATTGGCAAGAAACGTTGGCAGAACAATTAGCTTAAAGGAATGGGAACTAGCCTGGACAAAACATCTAAAATATACTTATGCCTCTGATTTAATAGAAAATTGTTTACAAATGTTACATCGTTGGTACGTAACACCAAAACAATTAGGGATAATATATAAATATTCAGACAATAAATGTTGGAAATGTAAAACACAAGAGGGATCGTACTATCACATGTGGTAGGCATGTGAAAAAAAATCAGAATATTGGAAAATGGTACACAATGTATGTAGAATGATATTGAATATTGACTTTCCAATGAGACCCGAATATTACCTTTTAGGAATATATGATTCGGAGTTATTTAAAGATCTAGATGTTGATAAATTGTTCACTTTTTTGTGACTTTTTTTGCTAAATTTTGCTAAATTTGAGAAAATGGAGTTAATTCCCTCTAAGACCCAATGGCTGGATAAAATAATGGAAATTAAGGACATCGATAAATTGACATTTCTATTTTTAACTTCTTATAATACATTGGCCCTTATTTCTCATGCCAGTAAGGTAATGCTCAAGATCCTGCAAGGAAGACTCCAGCAATACATGGAGAGAGAGTTGCCAGATGTACAAGATGGATTTAGAAAAGGAAGAGGAACGAGAGACCAAATTGCCAATATCCACTGGATAATGGAGAAAGGCAGGGAGTTTCAGAAAAACATCTATTTCTGTTTTATTGACTATTCTAAAGCCTTTGACTGTGTGGATCATAATAAATTGTGGCAAGTTCTTGGTGGTATGGGCATACCAAAACACCTTGTCTCTCTCCTGAGGAATCTGTATAAGGACCAAGTAGCAACAGTAAGAACTGACCATGGAACAACAGACTCGTTCAAGATTGGGAAAGGCATATGGCAGGGTTGTATATTCTCACCCAACCTTTTCAACTTGTATGCAGAACACATCATGCGATGTGTGGGGCTTGATGAATGCAAGGCTGGGGTAAAAATTGCTGTAAGAAAGATTAACAACTTTAGATATGCAGATGATACCACTTTGATGGCCGAAAGCGAGGAGGAGCTGAGAAGCCTTCTTTGCCTCGGTCTTCTCACAAAAAGAGATGCCTTCTTTGCCTCGGTCTTCTCACAAAAAGAGAGTCTTCAACCTCAGCAAGATGGAGTGGATGAGGGATTGGAGGACATTTAACCCCAAATTGGGAAAGAAGTCGTCCAAGAATACCTGGCCGCTCTTAATGAGTTCAAGTCCCCAGGGCCAGCTCAACTACACCCCAGACTATTGAAGGAACTAGCGGAAGTCATTTCGGAACCATTGGCAACCATCTTTGAGAGTTCTTGGAGAACGGGAGAAGTTCCAGCAGATTGGAGGAGGGCCAATGTGGTCCCAATCTTCAAGAAGGGAAAAAAGGATGACCCAAACAACTACCGTCCGGTCAGCCTCACGTCGATACCGGGCAAGATTTTGGAAAAGATTGTTAAGGAAGCGGTCTGCAAACACTTAGAAACAAATGCAGTCATCGCTAATAGTCAACATGGATTTATCAAAAACAAGTCATGCCAGACTAATCTGATCTCTTTCTTCGATAGAGTTACAAGCTGGGTAGATGCGGGGAATGCTGTGGATGTAGCGTACCTGGATTTCAGTAAGGCCTTCGACAAGGTCCCCCATGACCTTCTGGCAAGGAAACTAGTCCAATGTGGGCTAGGCAAAACTACGGTGAGGTGGATCTGTAATTGGTTAAGTGGACGAACACAGAGAGTGCTCACTAATGCTTCCTCTTCATCTTGGAAAGAAGTGACAAGTGGAGTGCCGCAGGGTTCCGTCCTGGGCCCGGTCCTGTTCAACATCTTTATTAATGACTTAGATGAAGGGCTAGAAGGCATGATCATCAAGTTTGCAGATGACACCAAATTGGGAGGGATAGCCAATAGTCCAGAGGACAGGAGCAGAATTCAAAACGATCTTGACAGATTAGAGAGATGGGCCAAAACTAACAAAATGAAGTTCAACAGTGACAAATGCAAGATACTCCAGTTTGGCAGAAAAAATGAAATGCAAAGATACAGAATGGGGGACGCCTGGCTCGAGAGCAGTACGTGTGAAAAAGATCTTGGAGTCCTCGTGGACAACAAGTTAAACATGAGCCAACAATGTGATGTGGCGGCAAAAAAAGCCAATGGGATTTTGGCCTGCATCAAGAGGAGCATAGTGTCTAGATCTAAGGAAGTAATGCTACCCCTCTATTCTGCTTTAGTTAGACCACATCTGGAATATTGTGTCCAATTCTGGGCACCACAGTTCAAGAGAGATATTGACAAGCTGGAATGTGTCCAGAGGAGGGTGACTAAAATGATCAAGGGTCTGGAGAACAAGCCCTATGAGGAGCGGCTTGGGGAACTGGGCATGTTTAGCCTGAAGAAGAGAAGGCTGAGAGGATATATGATAGCCATGTATCAATATGTGAGAGGAAGCCACAGGGAGGAGGGAGCAAGCTTGTTTTCTGCTTCCTTGGAGACTAGGACACGGAACAATGGCTTCAAACTACAAGAGAGGAGATTCCATCTGAACATTAGGAAGAACTTCCTGACTGTGAGAGCCGTTCAGCAGTGGAACTCTCTGCCCCGGAGTGTGGTGGAGGCTCCCTCTTTGGAAGCTTTTAAGCAGAGGCTGGATGGCCATCTGTCAGGGGTGATTTGAATGCAATATTCCTGCTTCTTGGCAGGGGGTTGGACTGGATGGCCCATGAGGTCTCTTCCAACTCTTTGATTCTATGATTCTATGATTCTATGATTCTATAATCAAGGTGAAAGAAAGAAGTGCAAAATCTGGGTTGCAGTTTAACACCAAAAAACCCAAGATTATGGCAACAAGAATGATTGACAACTGGGAAATAGAGGAAGAAAACATGGAGGCAGTGGCAGACTTTGTATTTCTAGGTGCAAAGATTACTGTAGATGCAGACTGCAGCCAGGAAATCAGGAGACGCTTACTTCTTGGGAGGAGAGCAATGACCAATCTTGATAAAATAGTGAAGAGTAGAGACATCACACTGGCAATGAAGATCCGCATAGTTCAAGCAATGGTATTCCCGATAGTCACCTATGGATGTGAGAGCTGGACCATAGGGAAAGCTGAGCGAAGGAAGCTAGATGCTTTTGAACTGTGGTGTTGGAGGAAAGTTCTGAGAGTGCCTTGGACCACCAGAAGATCCAACCAGTTCATACTTCAGGAAATAAAGCTCAACTGCTCATTGGAGGGAAGGATAGTAGAGGCAAAGATGAAGTACTTTGGCCACATCATGAGAAGAAAGGAAAGCTTAGAGAAGACAATTATGCTGGGGAAAATGGAAGGAAAAAGGAAGAGGGGAAGACCAAGGGCAGGATGGATGGATGGCATCCTTGAAGTGACTGGATTGACCTTGAAGGAGCTGGGGGCAGTGACAGTCAACAGGGAGCTCTGGCATGGACTGGTCCATGAGGTCACGAAGAGTCAGAAACGACTGAACGAATGAACAACAACAGAATACATTATTAGCTTCATCTGTGTTTCCACTTGCTCTCAAATATCAGCAGTTTATCCCAGCAGGCATTTCAGCCATAAAGTGCAACTCAGGCTGGATCTACACTTTCCTATATCCCAGGATCTGATCCCAGATTATCTGCTTTGAGTTGTATTATATGAGTCTACACTGCCAGATAATCTGGGATAAGATGATAATCTGGGATCAGATTCTAGATATAGTTCAGTGTACAGGCCCAAAACACGGGACCTGTTTTGGTTTGATTTGATCCAGAGAAATCTGAGATTCCCAGTTTGCTCTGGATTAAATATCTGGAAAAATCCAGAACTTAAACTAAGATCGAGATCTTTCCAGGTGAGGGCCCTGTGGGGCTTGACTCCGGGGATAGCTTTCATAATCCCGGGGGTGGGGATGGACTCCTGGAATAGCTTTCATAATCCCGGGGGTCAATCCCTACAGTGATCCCAGTTCTTCAGGATCTAGGACCTAGAGGAGTTTGATGGTGTCCCTTCTCCCATGATCATGTAGCTCTCAGCAAAGCAAGGCAAAGAAACACATCTTCCAGAGTCTCTTCAATCTAACAGCTAATTTATTAAACACAATATTTATATTAGAAGCTAAGCACATAAAACAAGCTTCCATCTCAAGCGGTGGCTACATTGTTCCACTCAAACACGTTGTAATCTACAATTAGTCCACACCTCCTTATATTCCACAGTGACGTATGATGCACGACGCAGCGTACACTGCTCTCCTCAATAAGCTCCAGTTAACTCTTTTCACACAGGAAATTCACATCGGCACATTGCATTACAAAGCATTACATTCTAAAAACACAAACACTAACTTTGAAAACTACAGTACACTATTTCAAAACACATGTTAACATCCCGGTCCCCCATTCCTCCCAAAAATCTTACATGAGGGGCCCGGCTGCAGCCTCAGGCTCCTCCAGGGAGAACTTCTGTTGTTTAAAAATGATGTCAGGAGGTGAGGGGGAGGAGGGAAATTCCACCCCCATCTCCTGGTGCATCATTTTTGCACATTAGGAGCTCTCTTCAAATGGGTCTGCAGCTGCAGCCAGACCCCTCAAGTTGGGGAGATGAGGGGCTGGGGGGTGGCTGAATGCACTCCTGATTCAACCTCTGGTTGGACCAGGAGGGCATGCAACCATCCCCCAAGAGAAAGCCCAGGGTTGGGAGGTGGGTGGCTTTAATTCCAGTTCCTCCCAGAATTAATGCCTGTCTGAAAGGGCTCCAAGTGGCATGTTTCATAGCTTTTTTCACTGAATCCTGGTTTTTGTGTGTACTTTTTTATACAGCAAGAAAGATTATCTCAAGAGGACATGAAAAGCATATATTATTTACACTAGAGGATACACCAGAAATCTCTACTGATAAAGGTTAAAGGCAAAGCTGCAGTAAATATTGGTCCCCTTCTTGATGAACTGATGCACACCTATCTAGAACAGAAACAATTCATTAATGTAGGGTTCCATATGGGAATAGAGCCCTGCAGAATTTCGAACCATGTATACATTATTTTTTAATTTATTTTCTCTTGTCATAGGAAATAATGCAAATATTATGTTGAGTTCACATTTTTTCACAATTTGCATATTCCATTTGCACTTCAAAAGACAAGGAAGGAAGCCAGACAGTTAGGTCTAATCAGTTACATAGTCTAAATGTAAGCAAAATATGCAAGGATTTCTAATTTACACATTGCAGCAGTATGATAGCGATTTTGCTAACTTCTTAAGAGTAAAACCGTAAGTGCCATTTAAAAGATGGCTAACTATATTTTAAAATAATTATTACCCACCCAGCAATTTGAACTAGCAAAGATAAGTTGATGACTGAAGGAAGAGGGAGAAGGGGTGTAGAGTTTATTGAGAGAGACATGAAAGATAGATAGATAGATAGATAGATAGATAGATAGATAGATAGATAGATAGATAGATGATAGATAGATAGATAGATAGATAGATAGATAGATAGATAGATAGATAGATAGATAGATAGAGATGATAGAGATAAAGGTAGGTAGGTGGCTTTTGGATGGGTTTGCATGTCAGCTCATATGCTCAATATGCATCTAACTATACATTCTGGCATCCATTTAGGAGAATTCATAAACTGGACCATGTGTTCATTCAATCCAACATTAATAACATTTTGAAGCATCCTTTTGGGGAAAAATATCCTGAGCAAGACCAATATAGAATTTCCTTTTCTCAAAAATTGTGATTAATATTAGATACCACAGAAGAAAACAGGTAAAAAACTAAAACTGCAAAGAGAATTAATGAAAGTTATAACACTTATTCCCAGATTTAGGTAGTAAACAGTTTAAGGACAAACCATCAGCTCAGCCGGCTTTATTGGGGATCTCAGGATTTCATTTGAATGCCAAAAGCAGTGGCTCATTTGTAGCCTTTTCTCATTTACATTTAAGGGTATTATGAGAATACTTTGTCTTGTACTGTGTGTTATAAAAAGAGATTTTGAAATATGTCATTTCCCAGAAGGCTGCCTAGAGACAAAAGGCATAGAAAGACTAGCTCAGCTTTATCTTGCAGTTCCTCAAGGATGATTCAAGAACAACTCTGTTAAAGGGGAGAATGCCAATGTTGTTGTGTTGGTAATAAATTGAGAAGTTTTGAGCTCAGCAAATAATATGTGTTCAGCTAATCCCATGTGACTATGAAGGTTAAAATGAAGACTCGGAGTAGGATATAATGACGCAAAATAATAATTAGAGTCTTATTTATCATAAATCCTTGATTTTCATTTCCTTTAAAGAGAATAAGTAATAAATCACAAGGCATGAAGAACCTAATGCATGTTGATCCTGCTCATTTAATGCTGCAGAAGGAATTGACTAGTAAGGATAAAATGAATTGAGAAGCAGCTATATTATTATTTACTTGTCTCTGAGAGCCACTCATTTCATACATGTTGCCTTCCATGCACATGTTTAGAGAAAACCAACTGCATGAATCATGAGTAAGGCTCATAGGGGCAAACAGCAGAGAGTATCTTCATGGCATCAAGAGCTTTTTATACCACATCACTATGATTCCATTTTCACTGCCATGTCTACATCTTATGAAATGTTTGGGTTTGTAATTTAGTGAAGCACTGAAGTTCTCTGGTTGGGTAGTCTATATCTCTCTCTGTAAAGTGCAAATTCCAGGATTCTAATAGATGGAACCAAGACAGTTATAGTGGAATCATAGTGGTATAATTGCATAGTGTGAAAATACTCCTTGTTTCCATCATCTACAACAAATACATTGTTGTTTAGCATATTTTTTTCTAATTTAAACTTTGTTTATTCCTTCTGAGTTAGTGTTCTGAAAAGATAGACATGAGTTTGAAAGCAATCAAGTCCAGGTTTTAGTCTTTATACTGAAATATATTTAGATTCAAAGGGGAATTTTAGCCTCTCCTATACATGAAAATAAACAAATAAACAAACAATAACATGTTACACATTTATGGCACATAGTTTGGGCCTCTTTCCCCATGATGGACTTGATTTACATTCTGTTGTGCTTTTCTTATACAGACACATGAATGGCTTCATTCTTTGTGTGTTCATTTGTGTATTGAATGGTTCGCAGTTTGGGTGTGATCCTGGACTCATCGCTGAGCCTGGAACCCCAGGTTTCGGTGGTGACCAGGGGAGCATTCACACAGTTAAAACTCGTGCGCCAACTGCGCCCGTACCTTGGGAAGTCTGACTTGGCCACGGTAGTCCACGCTCTGGTTACATCCCGTTTAGACTACTGCAACACTCTCTACGTGGGGTTGCCTTTGAAGACGGCTTGGAAGCTCCAATTAGTCCAACGGTCGGCAGCCATGATACTAACTGGAGCGGAGCGCAGGGAGCACACAACTCCTCTGCTGCACCAGCTCCACTGGCTGCCGATTTGCTACCGGGCTCAATTCAAAGTGCTGGAGTTGGCCTTTAAAGCCCTAAACGGTTCTGGCCCAACCTACCTATCCGAACGTATCTCGGCCTATCAGCCCACCAGGACCCTAAGATCTTCTGGGGAGGCCTTGCTCTCTATCCCGCCTGCTTCACAGGTGCGGCTGGCGGGGACGAGAGACAGGGCCTTTTCTGTGGTGGCCCCTCGGCTATGGAACGCCCTTCCCATGGAGGTAAGATCAGCCTCCTCGCTGATGGTATTCCGAAGAAGACTAAAAACATGGATGTTCAAGCAGGCATTTGGTTAATTCTGTGCAATGAATGTGTCGACTACGGATTGGTAATATGGATGATGCAATTGGACCACGATTTTAGTTAAGAGATGTATTGGATTGTGATTTACGTGTAATATTGTGTATTATGTTTTTATGGTTTTAATTGTATACTGTGTACTGCATATCCTGTTGTAAACCTCGTTGAGTCGCCAGTTAGGCTAAGAAACGGCGGTATACAAGGACAGTAAATAAATAAATAAATAAATATCGAATGATATTGTTTTGTTTTCCTGCACTAAGGCAGGTCCCAGGGCACCTTCAATATACTAAAAACTAATGTAAAAAAAGTAACAAAAGACAAATAAACATCAAAAATAGCACTGATCTCTGTCTAGGAAAAAGGGAAGTTCTATTTTTTTTTTCATATGAGTTTTGTCTCAACCTACTCTGAAAAATCATTTGGATGATTATATACTTCTAACATAATTATATCATCTGCAAGAACCTTCTTTAAAAAAAACAGTGTGGCTGGTCAAATCTGCCCATCTAGGCTGACTAACTTGAGCAACCCTTCCGACCCACCACTTTTTATCTCATGCAATCCCCCAGGCTGATGGCACTATTACTGTATGCTTTTTACACTCCTTAATAGTGGATTCAAGGGGCAATACAAGTTATGTTTATCTTCCTTTAGAAGAAAGGGCAACTTGTAATATATTCTGTAGCATATGATTTAGAAATATTAAAGTAAAGATTAAAGAAGATGAGTTCAAGTGTGGACATGGCTTCACTTTTGTTGTTCTTGTTAGATTCATTATCTCCCATAAGACTCTGCACTCTTGCTTAAACATTTCATTTCTGCTATCCTATACTTCCTTGACTCTTATAAGTTCTCTGCTGTCTAAACAGCTTATCTAACAAGCTTTATCTTATCGCTAAATATATTTTCTTGTCTATATCTCTTTGTAATATGAGAAGACAGGACACATTTATTCTCACTGTAACTGATTGAATCTTTCGGCTCTTAGTCTCTGCACTTTTTCTCTGTCAAATCAATATTTTAAACTCACAAACCAAATGAGACCTTTGCCTAGACACAGATATATCCCATTGATAAATGTAGGATAAAAATAACATATGGTTTGGATAAGGGGTTCAGGGGTTAGATAATGCTGTTAGCATTTCCCATTTATGAAACACAAAAAAATCACATGAAATGTTTGGGGAAATGAATAGAAGGGTAGAGGGAAGGAAGGAGGGAGGGGTTCTCTTGTATAACTCAGTTCTGCTGGTGAAGGTTTGAGAGCAAACCCTGGATTCTTCATAGTGGTCAACAAGATGGGTCCATACTCTGCCCAGTTCACACTATTCATTAAAACAATCATTGAAGAGTTGCAAATCATAATGGGGGTAATGGTAGTCCACCAGAACTTTCAGCTTCTTAATTGTCGGCTGCTGAGACTTGCAAACCCATGACACCTGTAGGTTGTAGATTACAACGTGTTTGAGTGGAACAATGTAGCCACCGCTTGAGATGGAAGCTTGTTTTATGTGTTCATAACTCATGTTCACCAAATCACTTCAATCTTATGAAGTTCAAACCTGGTATACACAAGATATTGGAATGCAAGAGATATATTAGGATGGTAACATTTCTGTTCAAATCTTAAATTTATTCTCCACTAACCTTGTCACAATGGGCACAGCATACATATAATAAATGGGTTCTGATGTGTATTTTAATTATGTTTAAAACATGATTTATTAATTGTGGCATGTTTAGTTGGGCTGTGCAATCAATAAAAATGTTTCAAAAGTCATTACAAAATTAGGGGTGTTTTGTTTTTAAAGTGTTTCTAAAGTATTGTTAGAAAAAAATTCAGAACATTTTATTCATCAATTGATTTTGGGGGATTTTTTAATTTAAAAAAAAAAACTATGAAAGCTATGTCCTGGATTTTTTCTACAATTGCACAACATAACCAGACCATAATTCCCACCAAGTTCCAGAAAGATTAGCATATTTCCTGATTTGGGGGGAATTTTGTCAAGAAAAATCTTTTTTAGGTGCTATGGCTGGCTGGAGTAGGGTATGGTAGGGTGGTGTAACAGAGATCACAAAAACTCTAGAAAAAAAAGCTAAGAAAACTTGTGCCTGAGTTAATCAAGTTGTTGTGTTTTTTGTTTGTTTTTCCTGGATTATACACACAGAGACCACACTAGCTGTAGAAAAAGCAGCTAAGGCAACTTGTGCCATAGTTAAACAACAGGTTTTGTGCTTTTTGCTGGATTATGAACACAGAGATCACACTAGTGATACAAAATGCTGCCAAGGCAAGTTGTGGCTAGGTGAAAAAATGGTTGTGTGCCTTTTGGCTCTATGTACACACAGCACACAAAGAGCAATGTAACCCAGGCAGTAACCCTCAAAGATAGAAAACACTCATAAGTCAAAAGCTGCCCACCCACCCTAAAAAAGAGAAAGAAAGAAAGCCCCTGTCTGCTAGTGCCTGTCTCAGTGTCTCTATAGCATGTAAAGCTTTTCTCTCCTTCTCTTTCCTCAGTGCAAAGAGTCAGCCTCAGCTACAGTAAGCTATAAATTAAGCAGCAGCTAACGGAGTCTCTTTCTTCCTCTTCTCCAGTGCAACTGTGTTCCCTATGCCTGCTGCATGCTTGGAGCTCCTCTCTCTTTCCCTTCCCAAGTGCATGATGGGTGCAGCAAGGCACTTGGAAATTTAAAGAGCAATGGCTGTGACTTTGCCTCCACCTTCTCTTCCTAACCCTTCCTCAGCTTTGATTGGCTGAGAGGCATGGCAACACGTTTGCCCTTGCCTCCCTGTAGTGCTTGGTTGCTCTGTGAATTAAAACTGTGTCACAGAGAGTTACGACATTTACGCAACGTATGAAAAAATATTAAGCTAAAGTTTTGATTGTTAGACAATGCCCGCATGTCAGATATTGGATCTTAAGTATGAATCTAACAAATTTGATCCGACCTATCAGTTATGAATTTTTTGCACAGCCCTTTTTAGTTCTATTTTAATATTTACCTTTTATATGTTTTCAATTTATAAGGTTTTTAAAAGTTTTGAGCCGCTTTGTATCTCTCTCCAGAGAAAAAAGTGGGATACAAATAAAAAGAAGAAGGAAGTGAAAAGTAGGAATAAGAGGAGAAAAGAGGAGGAAGAGGAAGGAAGAAAAGTGGGAGAGAAGACTTTCTGGTGTTATTTCTTGTATTAACAAACTTGCGCCTAATTATTAGTCAAAACAAAAGCAGATCTACTCAGATAATGACATTTGCTTTAGTGTTGATTGACCATTCATCAGTTGGTTCAATGAGTCTATTCTATGTGATTGTCATTAGACCATAATTATCACTTTGGGGGTGATGAAAGTTATATTCTTTTTTGAAAACACCGTCTTTCTTGAAAGCATCCCTAAAACTTCTCAAGGAACAAACCAAAATGGGTCTTAGGGTCCTTCCAAATAGCCATATAACCCAGAATATAAAGGCAGAAAATCCTACAATATCTGAGTTCAACTGGATTATCTGAGTCCACACTGCCATACATTCCAGTTCAAAGCAGATAATGTGGTATTTTATTCAGCTGTGTGGAAGGGGCCCTAATCAGCTTCTATTATGTGTTCCATGCAGAGTGCCAACACAATAGATGCTTATCTAGGGCCCATTAACATTATGTACTGTAAGTCCATTTTATCTGCAATGCCAAAATCCTATGGAATGCAATAATTTAGAATTTAGTTAGGTACTACACATTTTCAGCAGACTTCTCTATAAATGTCAAATGGCCAATGCAATCAAAATAAGAGATCAGGTTCATCTTCCATCTGTTTTGATATATTATATAATGCTCAAGACTCAAGATATTCTTAAATTGTATTCTATATCCCTTGTTGTCAGGACACAGCTTTTTAACAGAAAGATTAGAGAAACAGGGTCATATTATATTATGTTGTCTCTGTAATCTCTTTCTGTAAACACAGTCTCCTTATCCCAGCACTAATCTCATTCTGGTTCCCAGAAAAAAAATATCAAAGTTTAGAGTTGACTAAATTTTTAGCACCAGAAGAATAAAGAAGCTGCTTCATCCATATACAACTTCTCCCCCTTGGGAATTGAAGAAAAGCCTTAGAACTTCATTTCAAATCTGGTATTGGTGCATGAAATCATTGGAAGTGGGAGAGAGGAAAGCAATAAAGAATGTTTGCCTGCTCAGAATGTCTGGCTGATGGACAAAATGTGTCTGTAGGGGGAAAGTAAGAAGACACATATTTCTTTAAAGTGGTGATGTGTCGAGCAGGAGAATATATTTGTATATTTGTCTCACCCTCCCCTTTTAATCATGTGTATCCATATATCCTCAATTTCTTCAGTGTAGTTTTTGCTTCAGGGCTAGATAGGAATTAGCCTTCCTCAAATATTGTGCAAGAGGCCTCATCTATACTAGCAAAAACAATCCATGCCTACTTCTATTCCATTGCTGTAGGAATACACAATATATGACAATTTTATTGGAAAATTACTTCTTTTAGGCATTGATGGGATTTTAAAAAACTCACTTCTTTTCCCACAGTTCACAAGAAAACTATTTTTCTCTACATGTGTCCTGTCTGAATCATGGTGATATTGGGGACTGGGTATGTCGGGGGAATGGGACAGATTGGTGAGTATTGTGCCACATCCGAAAAATAGCTCATTTTTTTAAAAAAAAATGTTCAGTGTATATCTGGAATTCTCTGTTTGCTGAGAATAAAGAGCTCAATTACTTTCATTTATTATTTAATTAACAAAGAACTGTTGATATCACACCTGGGCTCAGCTGGAGAAAGGATAATAAACCCAAGGAGACAAAGAAAAAAAGATATTAAGTATTTTCTTCTCAAGGTTCGGGATTTCTTTCTCCTCGGGTTGCCACTTTTTTTTCTCCTTGTCCTTGGATCTACTGCCAACCCCCACTGGTGAAGTATGTGTGCTCTAAAGTCAAGCAAGCAAAGACTTTAGCCAGAATGAGGTTCCCAAACATGGCATCAACAATGAGGTGGCAGATGGGAAGGTAACCAAATCTTCCAGTCTCCAAAGTTCTTCTTCTGTTCAGACAAAACAAAACAGAAAAACAAGGATGGAAGGAGGTGGTAGCCTCAACTGAGCTTCTCGCCATTAATCTCATGGCTAGATTTGCTGATTGAAGGAGCAACAGTCCCAAGAAGGAGAAGGAAAAAGAGGAAAAGAGATGCTGACTTGAATTTTGTCAAGGAATATGGGGGGGGGGGGGGGGGGCTATCAATATAATTTGAGTCCAGTATATTTCAAGCCAATTTGGCACTAACAAGGTGAATCTTGGTCATGTTCAGGAGCAGAATACTACACATTGGCATGGATAATTTTGCTGGTTTGCATTCAACCTTATATTATTATTGATTGCTAATACTAGATGCAGTGGAATTTAGATTATATTCTTACATTACTGCTAATTGTTAATATTGTTAATTGTGGCCAGAGTAGAGGCATTTGAGACCTTATCCATTTGGAGATAGGAGGGAATGCATGCAGCCTGAAATTATGGGGAACCCTTTACATCCCCATAATTTTACATACTTAATCTATGGAATCCTCCTTTTTGTATTAATAACTTCCCATACATTCAAAATCGGGCTTCAAGGCAGATTCAGTGGTTTAAAATAAGCACATTAGTACTATGATGGAATTATCTCTTTATTTTTTTTTCCTTTTACTATAAACCCATTATCTACAGATATGTTTTTGGTCAATTTTTTGAAATTCTAGTGAAGGTACAAATTAAAATGATTCAAAGGTTGCCATATAAAAGCATATTTTACTCTGAATATTTTACCATGCAATACATAAATCATTAGACTAAAGCCCATATTGCAAGTCAACTCAGAGACTGGTAGAAAGGTTAATGCTTTGATAAGTAATGAATGAGAGGAAGAAATTCCAATTTGCTTTGAGGAGAGATACTGCATCAAGGCAGAGATTTGTCACATAACAGATTTATTAGTGCCTTTGAGCTATTTTTTTCTAAGAATCTAAGTCACTAAGTGAGAAAAACAGTCCTGGTGTTGGTTCAATTTATTCTTCAATATGAATCACCATGCATGCACCCAATTGGTCAAGCCCAAATTTCATATTCCTCTTTGATAATGATAAAATTACACAAAAGGGCTAGATTTAGTTGTTATTCATGCCTAAATGAAACCCATTCCATCAAAAGGAATTCAGTAAATCCACACCTAGCTGAGTTATCCTGATTCAATGGCTCTACTCAAGTTGATGCCAATAATTGGCTTTAGGCCTAAGTTATTTTTAGCACCTGGTTTCCATTATTTCCTTGTAGTAGGCATTTCTTCTGAATTTGTTTGTCCCACATCAATTCCATAATGGAGAAATGTAGTCCTGAACATTATTGGTTAGTGCCAACTAAAAGACACTAAAAGACATCAAGCATTCAAAGGCAAAGAAAGCTAAAGCAAAGAGGAATAAAAATTGGCTCAGCACCGCTTCTCGTGTTTCTCTATTAGTGCTTTCCATGGTAAATATCCACATGTCTACTGCATATTCAATCATTCATATGCCTCCACAAATACGTTATTTTTCATTTGTGAAGAAAAATATTATGGATTACTGTGGGGTCCAAGAAGCTCAGCAAATGACTAAGGAGCTCATAGAAGAAAAAGTCATATACCTAGAATCCTAGAAACGTTTTTACCACATTGCTAACTTTTTGAAATAGTGTCCATGATTCTATTATTAATCTAGGAGATTCCAAGCTGGGTGGATAACTGCTTAATATTTCCTTACAGAGGTCTGCATTTGTTTTTGGGTGGATGGTAAAAACAGTGGTCTAAACCGAGAATGCACAGGACCTACAATTTTATCATTGTAGAAATGTGAAATTTTCCCATCTCATAACCAGCAGAAAGTCCTGGATGGCCTCAAATATTCTTCCTTTTTTTGGATGAGGGGGCTTTTTCCATCCTTTTGATGATGCAAATCTGCCAACAGATGTACATTGCACAGCAACATGAGAACTAGGCGCATTCATTTTGAATGAAATCTTTCAGTGTATAGCAGAATACAAAGTCCTGTTGAGAACATTTCTGTGCTGGCAGACATTTACACAGAGAAGTGGATTGCACTGCCTAATTTGACAGAACTGGCTCTGCTATTAGGCAGAATGAAGTAACCAACTCAGGCACCAGATACTGAAACAGGGAAGCAAAGTATTGGAAGATGGAGCTGGATAATGCAGCCCCTCAGGTCAGCCTAGTCCTTTCAATTTCTAAGTTTCATTTAAAGGATACTGCAGCAAATGCAGCAATAAGCAGAGACTTAGTGAATCAAGGGTGAATAATTATTTGAGAGCCTCAGTATGCAGTAAATTTTTCAGCACAGCTCAATTAATGCATCTTTTCTATGTCTCTGATTTGCAAAGATCAGTGGTAAAACACATGTTTTACATGCAAGAGCCAGGGATTCCAAATTCAATCTGATTTATTTATTTATCTCTTTATTTATATCCTTTATTTCTCCCAGCACAGCTTCCAAGCATATAATGTTTAAAAAACTCGGTACAATTATTAAATTAAAAACCCTTGATACAAAAGTTAAAATGCAATGAAAAGTAAAAAATTAAAAACAACATTTAAAAAGATGCCTAAAATATCATAAAATGAATAACACTACACTCCTCATTAAACATGCTAATTGCCAAAACATACTAAAAACAAGGGCCTAATGAAATAAAAAAGGTATTTACCTGCCAGCAGAAATGAAGCAAGAAGGCTAACATGACCTTTCATGGTGGGATCAAGATAGTCTGTTCCAAGATATGTATGGCTTTAAAGGTCATAGTCCATACTTTGAATTCTTCCTGGAAAAGACTGGCAGTTGTTTCAGCAATGGGGTTATAAATGCTCTATAGTCAGCTTCACTCAACATTTTGGCTGCAGCAATTTGGACCCACCGAAGTTCTGAACAGTTTTCAAAGGCAATCTGGGTTAGACTGCATTACAGTAAACCAGAAGGGATGTCATCAAGGCATGTGTCACCATAACCATAGATTCTGTATGAGCACAGCTGAAGCAGCAGTTTTATTTGTGCAATTGCACTCCTGGCAACCATTGAAACCTAGCCATTTAGGCTCAGATCTGGGTTCAGGGTGCCGCCTAAGTTGTGGGCCTGAGATTTGAGGAAGAGTATAAACTCATCCAACACAGGATGAATCCCTACTCCCTTTCTGAAGTGAGGTCTTCACTACTTTCTTTACCCACTCAGCCAGATCCCCTCTGGCTGCTTTTATAGGATTCCAGCACCAATGCCAAAAGTAGCTCAACCATTTCAGGAGGGCAGACTGTTGAGCAGCAGACTCTCTCCTCTGTTACATAATGGGAGCATCAGTATCTAGTTGTTGCAATGCTAAAAACATTCCAGGAGATGCCAGAGACTACTCTTTTTTTTTTATAAGACACCACTCTATATCCTAATAGCATTTCCAGTTTTCATATGTTTCTTTTTAGAAAAAATATGTCTGAAGATTGTAATGTTTGCTTTGTAGAAAGTGAATATAAATGAGGTAGTCAAAGATGGATGAAAAACCCTTAAAAGTAGAATTCAAATTGATCCCTGAGTAATAAATAAATAAATAAATCATTTCTAAAGAAGCATCCTGATGAACAGCTAACAGTCGTTATACTTTATGTCTCCTTAATAGTCTGCTTGATGAAGAAAAAGGCTTAATTAAAACTCATCCATATATGCATATGCAATGCCAATTCAGCTTTTTCATTGAATGCTTTTGGAATGCAGATACATTGTAGCCCTTTCCAAGGATTCAGTAAGCATGTGTACTTCACATGGGAGGAGGGGATTGTGTTAGCAGTATCCTCAGTTTCTTGCACATTACAATGTCTCTGTAGAGGAGAGAGTAGTCCATATTTGGAAGTTCCCTGGACAGACATAACACTGATCTGGGTTTTTATGTTCTTGGAGTAACTTTTAGATTTAAGCCAGAATGAGTAAATACATTTTGTCAGATTCAATCTTTGACATCTCTAGTTAAAAAATATGTAACAAATGAAGAAAATATGTTAAATATAAAAAGCCTGAAATCTGTCTGTCGCAGAACTGGCCTTATCACTATATAGAATCAACGATCTCAGGTAGCCAATGCTAGAAGTCAACAGCTGCCAAGTATAATATTCTGACTAATAATATAACTTGTGCTCCATATAATCCATCTGCACTAGAAATGTAAGCCTTTGGGGGGGGGGGGGGAATTCAGGAAAGAGCAAATAATTTCAGAATGTTTCTCTTCAGTGACAGAAGGTTTAAAAACTACATTTTTTTTGTATTTTGTTCAGTTTCCTAGACTATTTCTTAGTACTTTTCTGTGAAAAAAAAAGGATTTCTCTGAAGGGAACTTATTTTTTCCAAAAAAATATATCCCATTTTCTGTACAAACCCAAATTAACTCACATGCATGTTTTGCTCAGAGTAACCCATGAACAATGAAGATTCTCAACTGTCTGTGATACCGTTTTTCAACAGTTTGCTGAAACTTGACGAACTGGTTTTGGCCATTTTATATATATATATATATATATATATATATATATATATATATATATCTATTCACATTTCTATCTGTAGTTTACATCCCATTGAAACACATTCTGCTTTACTGTTGATTGGTGTAGTATCATTAGTCAACTGCCAGTCCAGTTTGTTGGAGGAGGCATCTTGCTTCAGGCAGCCATACATTTCTAGCAATTCTAAGCTGCAGGACAAAGAAACAAATACAAAAATAGACACCCCTCCCCCCCCAAAAAAAAGCCAAAACCTATATGGGACCCTAGCTATGGACATCATTTCTACTGTGCCAGTTGTGGATTAACTGATTTAAGACAGAAAGATAAACAAAGAGTGGAAAGAGTGAACAGTACTTCTGGAGAAGAGTCCTCAGAATACATTGAAATGGCTCTGTTTATATTTTCCCAAGCTACATGGTTCCAGATTCTATACACTAGGCTCAGTAGATAGCTAATGGCTTCCACATTAGTGGGAAGATGAATTTGAATTCCATCCCTATGATAGTTCCAGCATCTTGGATAGTTTCCCAATAATATGGATTCACCATCCCACTGACATGGAAACCATTGGTCATTAATAGCAAGTTCTCTGCATGTAAAGGGTAAGCTCAATGAGCACTGATCAAGGAGAATTTAGCAACTACGATTTTATTTCTTTTTCATTTGGGACATAGACTGATAGATTGATGTATAGTTGTAGGGTTAGAATAAAAAAATCTTTCTATGGAATGATTCCTTCTGTTACTGAAATACTCCATGCACAGAATGGAGAAAAGCCTAGGTTACCCAATCTCTATTATGCAGAGTACAATAGCAACCTCAAGTTGCTAAAAGCATTGGGATGCAGTTTTGTATTCAAGATCCACCACCATCTCAACCACATAAAATCAGAATTGCACTGTGGGGGAATGTAGAGAATCAGCTACATCTGAAACAACCACTTTTATGTCAAGGTACTATAGAAAAAGGAGTACATTTTCACAAGAAGTGCAATTATCCTGAAAGTTAGAATCATTTTACTCTTTGTCTTTTCTGATGAACACCTTTACATTTCATCAAAGCAGTTTTATGACCAAAAATGGGGATGTCTTCTAGATGAAAAGATCAAGCATAAAAGTAAAGAACGAGGATGCTGACATTTTTCATGCATTAAAATTTAGAGTGTTTATACATCTCTTCAGCATTAATATAGATTTTGCCAGCTTCAACTCTGAGATCCAGTAGCATATTCATTAATAGTGGCAAGATGCTGGCAAGCTAGCAAGTGCAAAATAAATGGATGAGGCTGGCATAAAATAAATTAGCAACAAAAGATAGGTAAAGCTTGGTTCTTCCCCTGAAGTCTTATTTCCTGCTACATAAAAATTGTACACATCAAATTTAGAGCATCCTCAAAGAGAGGAATATATAAGCTAGGAACTAATAGCAATGAATGTGAACTGCTTCTTTGAGCAAATACGTCCAGTAAATGCTGCAGTGTTGTTTTTGTTTTAAAAGCAAAGTAAACTAAGTTTTTCAAGATAAAATGTAGTACATTACTCTCTTAATAAATAGTAAATAAGCAAATGTTTACTGTGAGTGCCTCCCTATGGTATAGTTGGGGCAGGACATCAGGGCCAAGGTCGCAGGGAGTCCCCCTAAATCCAACCAGGGCAGGGCAAATGAGGAAGACAAAAGCAAACATATCTAGTCAAGCTTTATTCTTATACCTGTAGTCATAATGGTGCAAGTCAAATGTTAACTATGCCCCACATGTGGGATGAAGGCATGATCCAGTTTTTCCCCTATTTGGGCAATTAGATTCTCAAGGCCCTTCTGAAACAAACAACAATCTTTATTTGCCTGCTGAAAGGAGGGTGCCCTCTAGGAAGAGAGTTCCAGGGCCTAGTAGCAGCCACCAAGAAGCCCTTCTTCTGTTTTCCCATCAGATGTACCTGGGAGGGTGGTGGAATGGACAGAAGGGCCTCTATAGAAGATCTGACAATGTGATCTTAGAACCCTTCAACAGATCATAAAGAAAGATACAGTTTTTAAACAATCTGGACACAAACCAAATATAGCTTTATAGGTCATCACCAGTACTTTGAAGTATGTCTAGAAATGGTCCAGCAGTCAGTTGAGCAGTTGCAACAAGGGAATTGTATGCTCCCTGTAGCCAGCCCCAGTCAGAGGTCTGGCTGCAACTCTTTATGTCTAGCTGATGTTTCCCGGTAGTCTCCAGTGTACAACCCTGTGTACAGCACATTATAGGAATCCAAATGGAATGTAATTAAGGCACATGTCACAATAGTCAGATCTGGTTACAAAATCCAGATCAAGTAAGGTGTATTATATGTGTGTTTTATTATGAACTGAGGACTAGAAAATATTTGGTGATCCACTCTCACACACACTCATTTGTCCTCAGTATGTTAGTATGTCACTGCTGATCATTATAAGCTGAAAACAGAGTAAAAATGGCTTCAAGCCTTATCTACATCAGTGGCAGCCGATAGCTGCCATATCATTGGGACAGTGAATCCACTCTGGGATTCAGTCTGAAAACTAGTTTAAATCCCACAGTTGATTTGCTGCCTCACGATACAAGAGGCATTTAAAGGAACTCTCCAAGGTGATGAACCCTACTCCTTTGAAGATAGCAAAAACTTGCAAAGTATTCACTGTCTCACTATTCACACAAGTTATATTAATTCTCTAGTTGAAGAAGGTTAATGTGAAAGTGGAAGGCTTGAGTTCAATAAGAGACACATGCTGGCTCAACTACTCTTCAGATTAATGCCATGCCTGAACTGTGCAACTGTTAAAAGTACAGAAGCTTCTTTGATATGCAAGATCCAATGGGGGCATTGAGGAAACACAGCTGAAATGGTTCTGATTGTAAGTTATGTTCTGTACAGGTGTGAAATACAATCTAATGGCTTCCCAGCTGAATTTCATTAATATTGCAATGAAACTGCTTGTGACATTTAGTGTAACATGTATAATGCAGGATTTGAAAAGATACTTGTCTCTCTTAGGAATGCAACTTTCTAATGTAATCTTGAAACCTAGTGGGAGGGAGCTGAAATAATTATAGCTCATTTCCATAACAAATGCTGCCTCAAAGATAATTAAAAGCAAAAACATTTAGACCACAGCCTACCAAATTAATTGCTGTGACTCAAACAGACATAAGAAAGAAATGGTCAATAATATCTCACTTTCCTTTCACCTCATTAACACAGCTTTACAGAGAAAAGAACGAGCAGATAAATACTGAATAGTATATAATCGTGTTACTCACAATTATATGGAGTTACATGAATGGAAACAGCTGAAATTATTTCTCATTTATGATTACTCTAAGGCAAACCAATCACAAGGTTTTATTTGCAGCGGGGGCGGAGAGTCATTGCCTTCCTCTGAGGATATTAAGGTGTGGTTTGCCCAAGTCTGGAGTGTTGTGTGGTTTCTGGGCTGTATGGCTGTGCTCTAGTGGCATTTTCTCCTGACATTTCACCTGCATCTGAGGCTAGCATCTCTCGCTTCCTCCCTGGCTTCTTCTATGAGGAGTCAGGTGTACACCCGTCTCTTCTGAGTACTGTTTCTCTGTGCTGCCTGCATACTGCCAACACAGAGCCTGATGAAAGTAGCCCGGCATCATTTTATGAGCTCCAGGAGACTCCATGCCAGCAGCATGCCAGCAGCACACAGAAGCACAGAGAAGGTGCTTCTCAACTTCAATGTCATAAGGTCCATAATCCAAGCTATTCCATTATAACATTGTGCGAACACTGTGCGAACACCAAGCACAAAGTAGCTGCACGCAATAACATGCTGTGGAAACTTAGTGATTGCCCATGGGGTGCAGACCCAAAATTAATATCACCTCTAGCCTTGTCTTACTCAATGGCTGAATATGCTGTCTCATCTGGCATAAATCTGCCCATGCAAAGCAGGTGAATATAGCACTGAATGAAACATGTTAAATAATCACAGGATGTCTTAAATGTACACCTGCTGATAAACTTTATAAACTAGCTGGCATCCCCCCTCCCTCAATGTGTGATGGGAAGTTGCTGCCAATTGCAAGAGAAATAAAGCCACCCACTGTATGGCTATCAGCCTCCTCCCAGTAGGCTTGAATCAAAGAAAAGTTTCATGAGAACCACCCTCCTCCTAATGTTCCTTCAGCAACAGCAAGAATATCCCTGTGGGCAGAAAAATCAGGCAATCACAACTGGATGGCTCCCCACAAGGGTCTTCCTCCAGGGGCAAACCATATATATATTTGAGCCCAGACTCTTCAAACTAGGTCCCTTCATGGAACTACAAGTGTGTTAGAGACAGTTCTGCTTTCCTAACAAGATAATCTAACTGTGGATGATTTTGTTCAAACAATGAGCTTGATACTGTCCATTGCTCCATAATAACACATTCAGTTATAGCTGGATATTTGTCACCCTGAAAGTTAACCATAGTCCAGGTAGTAATTCAAACAAAAGTACTTGGGTGTCTTGCTGTGTGGAGGTTAAATAAAGGATAGACATCCACAACTAAAATGGATAGTAGCAGCGGCGGCGGGTGGGGGGCAGGGACTACTACATGTCTTTTGTGCATACAAAAACTTGTCTATTAATAGGTAAGGTCTCAAATGCACCAAGGACAGTAAAAGAATTTGGGATTGTTGTTAATTTCCATTTCAAAAAAATAAAGGGTGTGCTGGAGGAGTAGTAAAAGTTGCTTCTGCTCAGAGCCAACATAAAACATTTTGTTAGATGTGGAAAAGGACAAAAATATGTCTCACTACCTTCTGCATTCTGGTAACTGAATCTCACTTCAGAAGAGAAGATTCAATAGACCTAAAGCATGTGGCTAACTTAGGAAGTGTGAAACAGGCTGCATGATGAACATAGCATTTTCTTTCATCATCATGTACTCATTTTTCATTTGATTGCTGTTCCCAAGAACTGCATCTATACCAGGTGAAATAACCAGGAATAGTCTGTTCTAGAGCTCCATCTGATATACCACAGACATTCCAGATGTACTGGCATGGAAGCTCCCCAAAGCCACTTTGCAGTTCAGAGAGTTGGCCAGGCAGATAACACATCAGCACCAATGCCATCTCCTGCCATCACTTATGTTTCACCAGCCAGAAGTAGCTCCCCAACAGAACTTTGCTGGTGACCTCAGAGCAGGGCACTCATCCTGTGATCACAGAAGTAACATCATCAGCAAGGATTTGCTGGGAAGCTGCATTAGAATGGCAAAACAGCCATGGGTATTTTGGACGTATGCACACTTGCTTGTCCCAGATACAGCTATCCACCATTCAAAAAAATTTGGAGTAATTGCAGAGTTTCCTGGAAACTTGGGCGTAATATCTGGTTCTTCTTGTAATTAATAAAAGGCTTATTTATTTCGTATCATTAAAGGCTGGAAGCATTGCTTCTGCTGCAGAGCTAGTAGCTATACATCATGTGGACTGCTCACAGCAGATTCAAGGTGAGTACATTTTATTTGTCCCACATGCAAACAGGTAGAGGTAGTGGTTTCACCCTGTATATGGGTAAGGCTGTCCCTGTTACAGATTATTTACTTTGTATCCTAATTAAGAGAGGACTCAATTAGTTCTCAATATTTCATGATGACAATAGAATAGGTAAAGGTAAAGGTTTTCCCTCCCCAAGGGCAAGATGGATGGATCCTTGAAGTGACTGGATTGACTCCGAAGGAGCTGCGGGAGGTGACGGCCAACAGGGAGCTCTGGCGTGGGCTGGTCCATGAGGTCACAAAGAGTCGGAAATGATGGAATGAATGAACAACAACAAAGGTTTTCCTCTGACATTAAGTCCAGTCATGTCTGACTCTGGGGGTTGGTGCTCATCTCCATTTCTAAATCAAAGAGCCGGTGTTGTCCGTAGACATCTCCAAGGTCATGTGGCTGGCATTACTGCATGGAGTGCTGTTACCTTCTCACTGGAGTGGTACCTATTGATCTACTCACATTTGCATGTTTTTGAACTGCTAGGTTGTCAGAAGCTGGGGCTGATAGCGGGAGCTCACACCACTCCCCGATTCGAACCTGTAACCTTTTGGTCAACGGGTTCAGCTGCTCAGTGCTTTAACCCACTGTGCCACCGGGGCATCTTACAATAGAATACAGTGGCATATTTTTCACATTTCAGAAAGCTGGTGGGAGTACCCACGACAGAAGCAGGTGCAATTGAAGCTAGACCTTCTTGCCTTTAAAAAGTCCCAAAGTTTCAACTTAAGGCTACTAATGGATGTAAGATGAGATATCATTCCTCTTATCTTCAGTTGAGATCAGATATACCAGAAGGTAACATCTGGCTTATGTGTGAATTTTCTATTAATAGAAATTTTATAAAAAGCAGCAAAGCCTCAGGTTGCTCATACATACTCTAGAAGCAGAAAACATGGTAACAAGAAGGATATGCTATGATACAGTAAACATAGATCAATATCTAAATTTAATATAACAATTAAAAGCTTCAAACTACTCTATATTTTTAAAGTTTAAATAAAAAATAACCAATCTGAAACAAATAAGTTGTTAAGACACTCTAACGAATAAGTAAAACAAGAAAGAACTTGTTAGGAGATCTTCATTACTTTTTGCTACTTTTCTGTCATGCTATAGAACATCTATAGGAGAATTGCCCTAATCCATACCAATGAGGGCATAGTTATTCTGCAGCAGCTCCAACACCATTAAAAACTACTGGAGCTGCACTAGGTTTAACAAGGTCAATGGAAAAGTTCATCCTAACTCCAAAGTACTTTGGAACCAAGCTAGAATTGTATCTAATTTGAATTCATTCATTTCAGGACTCAATACTTGTGAACATATAATGGCAGAAGTGCCCTGAAGTTCAGATCTTAACCAGTAGTTTGATCTTAACTGTCTAATAATTGATATAAATTAAATTCATAGTTTGTTCTGCATGATTTTTTTCTTTCTTTTCTGTCACCTGTTTTTCTTTTCTTGAATTAAGTTCTGCTTTGACGCTGAATACATTTAATCTTGAAAAAAATAAAGATACTCTGGCTAAAAACAGATTAGTATAAGCTCTGCACACTGCTTCAGTGCTTCTGCAAATGAGCTACAAGGGTGGTGATTAATCTGGCGCACTTTAACTTTCAAATTTCTTTTTAAAATTCAGCACCTCTAACAGAAAGTTTTTTTCTCTGACACTTTAGGCACTTGAGAAAAGTTTTTTAAAAACAAATTAATTAAACAGAGATTACCTGTTCCTCAGAATTGTTAAGATAGCAGCATCTCTGTTTCTTTATTCATAGCTTTTATGCCTTGGCACTGCCAGACTGATGCATCTATTAGGTATGACCTAGAAATCAGAATAGCTCAATTATAATGGTCTAATTCTGGACTTACCTCAGTCACATTTATCCCAGCAAACTGCCAGACAGCATTTTTTCTCATTTGGCTGCAGAAGAATCAGTATTGTTATATTGCTTTGTAAGTGACCCAGAACCCCAACAAGCCACTAACAAGCTCTCTTTCCACACATACACACACATGCTGCAATAAAGAGGGACATGAGATATCGCTATGACTGATTTATCTAACATGTCTTAACTTTTTTTCCCCCTCAGCCATATGAGGTTAAACAGGAACAGATAGTTCTGCACAAACAATTTGACCTCTAGGGTCAAACTCTAAAGAGGGACCATTCTTTCAGTTTCTCTTTCCTTTGAATTCTTAAAAATATTACAATCCTCCTATCTTGAAATGTCACAAAAGGAAAATTCTCATTGAAGCAGAACTAAAATGAATTTTCTTTCCCATGTTTACTCATCAAATTAATTAGGTAAAGGTATTCCCACCATAAAAGGCTCAATTTTGTTCCTGTCTTCCATCTAGCCAATAAAGATGGTAAAGCTCAGGCCAAAAAGAAAAAGAGAGAGAAAAGGTAATAACCCTCATTAAAAACATTACCATTTGAAGCCAGACTGATAAGCTAAGCACTCCAAGCCCTGCACCAGTTGGACAGTATTGTTTTCTTTTACAATTTACAAATGCACATGCTTTTTATACTAAATACCTAAATCCTAAGCATTATTACAGACCCAGGTAGCTCTTGTTCTTGAGGGCCCTCTTTCAGTTCCCTTGGTGTCTTGCTGTTAGAATCTAGTGGCTGGGAACTGCAGAGCATTTTCTAGAGAGGGGCAGAGGCCATAATGGTGAATATTCTGTAATTAGTGTTCTGTTCCAAGGTTGTGGGGTGGAGAAGAACAAGGTAAGTCCAATATTTAGGAGAGAGAAAAACCAGCAATTCCATTGGAGTCTGAGTCAAAAACTATTAGGAAAAGAAGCAACAAAGCAAAAAGTAGCAAAATGCAAAGCAAGGTACAGACAGACGTGAGGTTCCTAGCTGAAGCCAGTGGCAGAAAAAAGGAACTGAGTCTCATCCCCAGTGGATGGAGCTACCACCAAAATGTTTCATTGTAGAGATCTGGAAGTTTCCAAATTTCACTGCACATACACGGACAACCTATATGTGCAATTTCCCCAGCACCACAAAGAAGAATCTGGAGAAATCCCCCTGCCTACAAAAACTTGGTGGTTGGCTCTTAAATACTAGCTCAAGGTCAGTGTTTTTAGTTTGGGTCTATGTCTCATTTACCAACTATCCCAGGTCAAGTACACAGGTAACTGGTCAAGACTTGATGTGTTGTCAAAGGCTTTCATGGCCATAATCACTGATGCCACAGATGCAGGTAAAGCATCAGGAGAGAATGCTACTGGAACATGGTCATACAGTCTGAAAAACTCACAGCAACCTTAATCTAGGATTTTTTAAAAGTCTCCTCTATTGGCCTTTCTGCATCTCTTTTAACTCACATGTATTTGACTTGTCACTTAAATCTATCAAACAAAGACTGGGATGTTGCCTCCTGTGAGATGCACTACTGCTCATAGGTTTCTTGTTCCCCTAGCACATTCTGTATACACTACACTTGGCTGCTCCATGGAGCCAATTAGCTAAAGAATGTGACAATTGTCAAATACCGCTGCCTGTTTTCCAAGGCAAGATGTGATGTTTTCCCCTCAGAAATGCTTTGAGGCAGGTTTGTGGGTGTGCGATATAATGCAAGACTTTGCCCATGCAGTAACCTGGACATGAACTGAATAAAACACATTTTCTTGTCCTGCAACTTTTAAAAGTGGTCATATTATTAACCCACTACTAAACAACTACCTGGTAGATCATCTAAATTTTATGTCACATTTTTACTGGAAGATAATCTTCCCCAATTGACTTTGGCCATTGCCAAGTTTAACTCAGAGGTAGTCAGGATAAGAAACCTTCATGCTCTAGACTCAGGCTGAAACTAGTCTTTTATCAATCTGTATGTACTTATCCTAGTGCAATTTCTTGTGTTATACTAAATACATTTTGAAAAACTCTGATCAAAACTGATCTCTACTGAAATTCTTACCCATCCTAAATTCTATTGCCTTGATAGAATAATGGGCATAACCATGAGTGAATCTACTCTTCTATGTAGATTTTTTTTTCCTTGCAGAAAAAAGAATTGTGCATAGAAAATGCTCCAGTTGGGAATATTCCATGAAAAAATGCATGTGTGATCTGTATTGATAATTGGTTTTACTGCAAGGAAAATCATATTTCTGGAGAGTAATATTATTTCCTGCATGAAAAAATGCATTTTTCTGTTCAGAAAATATTGTTTTCTTGAAAAAATACCATGTGCAAATTTTGTACAGAGTAAGTTTGAATTGTGGATAAACTTTGAAAATTATGTTTTGTAGTCTTTCATACAATAGGAAATAGGAAGGAGCCCCCGGTGGCACAAATGGTTAAACTCTTGTGCTGGCAGGACTGCTATTCAATAGGTCTGTGGTTTGAATCCAGGAAGAGCAGATTGAGCTCCCTCTATCAGCCCCAGCTCCTCATGTGGGGACATGAAAGAAGCCTCCCACAAAGATGGTAAAACATCAAACATCCAGGGATACCCTGTGCAACATACTTGCAGATGGCCAATTCTCTCACACCAGAAGTGACTTGCAGTTTCTCAAGTCTTCCTTGACGCACAAAAAATGCAATAGGAAGAAAACTGCTAAAATTACTTGTTGCTTCCTTTAAGAATAAAGTTAGTAAATTGTACATCTCTAAATAAAACAGATTCCCTGTCATTTGGAAAACCCTGTTGAGAAGAACTTTGTACAATCTTCTTCTGTTACTAGGATGTTGTGAAATGATGCAGAGGAATTATATTAGGCAGGCAAAAGACTTCTGCAAATGTACTATGTTCTGCACAGAAAACACTATTTCTTTTCCATAAAAAACCACCTTTGTCCATAAAAACACCAACAGAATAATTATGCTAAAATACTTCAGGACATTGACATAGAAGAATAGTTGTTTCCTCCTCCCATGGGACAAATTGCTGCCATTATTCATCTTTGCAAACAAAGTTGAAATAGTCAAGTATTTACATCCTTAACATAGAGGCACATGATTGACTGTTTTGCTTATTTAAATAGGTTTGCATTAACGGTCACACAATGTAATTACAGCACTCTGGTAGCACTGTAGCTTGTGTTGACTCACTACTACTGAAGTATTGGATAGAAAGTCTCAATAGTGCTGTAGTTCAGGGGAATGTTACTGACCTGTCTTGCAGAATATTATGAATACCTTACCAAATTACAAATCCCAAATTACAAAAGATATAAAATAAATATTTTCACCAAGAAATGCAAACCAGTAATTCCCTTGAATGTACTTTAGTAATACAAATTTGTAACTCTAGTAGTTTGTCAGTACATTCACCATTTCGTAGAATAGAACCTGTTTTCCCATATGGGTCAATATGATGAGGATTTCATTGCAGTTAGAAAGGTATTCCATTGGTCTGGGTTTTCTATTATTTTTTTATGCCTGGGTCAAGGTGAAATTTTCTGTATAGGTTTGATTTAATGCAGAGGGAGAATTCAAATTTGAGCTTAGGCTAAGAAAATAAATCAAGTAAAGATTTCTTTGTTCTTTTTATAAAGCGAAAATAAACCTACAGAGAAACAAAGTATTTTCTTTAAAGGTGAATTACAGTGGCAGAAATGGATTTTACATTAAATTGTGCCTACATATACTATGCAATATCTCATTTGTGATCACTGCAAAACCTATTATACCAGCCATTACACAGCACCAATTTATTTTATAGGATCTATTTCTGAATATAAGAGAATTTTTCTTGCTCATAAAGAACAAACACTCCAGTGTGGAGAACAGTGCCCTGAAATAAATGTCTGTAACACAGAAAAACTACAGCGTCATTCTCAGATCTCCTTTTCAAGTCTCTATAGCACACAATGAATTATGGTAATCCCTCATTATCATTTATTGCTGTCAACAGGAAAGCAAAACCTTAAAAGTCCACACTGGTATTACCATTTCCACTAGATACTCCATTTGTTTTTGTTTTTTTCTTTTTTAAGAACACCACTTAACAGGCCATTGTGCTATGCTATCTGCCACAAGAAATGTGAAATTAAAACATGCCTGCACATGGGGAAGTTTCTCAGGCAAGTAAAAAAGCCCAGATCCATGAACATGCTCACTGAACATGTAAGGGAGGCCACACCCACAAAGAGGACATGTGTGATGACCACTTCTCAATGCTGACCAGTATTCCAATATCTAGAATGGGGCTTTGAGGTAGTTCCAATCAGATATTTTGAATGCTTTTAAGTTTCAAGGCAGATTGTGAATATCGGTGGCCTTCCCATTGACACTCAAGGCAGATACAGACCAGAATCCACATTCTGGGGCAGTACATCCAGTGTGACTTAGCTGACCACCCATCTTTCATCTGTCATAGAATCATAGAGTTGGAAGAGATCTCATGGGCCATCCAGTCCAACCCCCTGCCAAGAAGCAGGAATATTGCATTCAAAGCATCCCTGACAGGTGGCCATCTAGCCTCTGTTTAAAAACCTCCAAAGAAGGCGCCTCCACCACACTCTGGGACAGAGAGTTCCATTACTGAACATCTCTCACAGTCAGGAAGTTCTTCTTCATGTTCAGATGGAATCTCTTTTCTTGTATTTTGAAGCCATTGTTCCACATCCTAGTCTCCAGGGAAGCAGAAAACAAGCTTGCTCCCTCCTCCTTGGGACTTCTTCTCACATATTTATACATGGTTATCATATATCCACTCAGCCTTCTCTTCTTCAGGCTCATAGAGCTTGTTCTCCAGACCCTTGATCATTTTAGTCGCCCTCCTCTGGACAGCTTGTTAACATCTCTCTTGAACTGTGGTGCCCAGAATTGGACACAATATTCCAGGTGTGGTCTAACCAAGGCAGAATAGAGGGGTAGCATTACTTCCCTGGATCTAGACACTATGCTCCTATTGATGCAGGCCAAAATCCCATTGGCTTTTTTTGCCATCCCATCACATTGTTGACTCATGTTTAACTTGTTGTCCATGAGGACTCCAAGATCTTTTTCACACATGCTGCTCTCGATCCAGGTGTTCCCCATTCTGTATCTTTGCATTTCATTTTTCCTGCCAAAGTGGAGTATCTTGCATTTGTCACTGTTGAACTTCATTTTGTTAGTTTTGGCCCATCTCTCGAATCTGTCAAGATCGTTTTGAATCCTGCTCCTGTCCTCTGGAGTATTGGCTATCCCTCCCAATTTGGTATTGTCTGCAAACTTGATGATCATGCCTTCTAACCCTTCATCTAACTCATTAATAAAGATGTTGAACAGGACCAGGACCAGGACAGAACCCTGTGGCACTCCGCTCATCACTTCTTTCCAGGATGAAGATGAAGCATTGGTGAGCACCCTCTGGGTTCGTCTATTTAACCAATTGCAGATCCATCTAACCATAGTTTTGCCTAGCCCACATTGGACTAGTTTGTTAGCCAGAAGGTCAGGGGGACCTTGTCGAAGGTATGCTACATCTGTGGCATTCCCCACATCTACCCAGCTTGTAACTCTATCGAAAAAAGAGATCAGTCTGGTATGACTTGTTTTTGATAAATCCATGTTGACTATTAGCGATGACTGCATTTGTTTCTAAGTGTTTGCAGACCACTTCCTTAATAATTTTTTCCAGAATCTTGCCTGGTATCGACGTGAGGCTGACCGGGCAGTAATTGTTTGGGTCATCCTTTTTTCCCTTCTTGAAGATTGGGACCACATTGTCCCTCCTCCAATCTGCTGGAACTTCTCCCGTTCTCCAAGAACTCTCAAAGATTATTGCCAATGGTTCCGAAATGACAAGAGAAGATTTCAAATCCATTCAACATGCATTTTGGATATATCACCAGTTTCAATGGAATTGAATGCATAAATAAGTAGAATCTTTTAATTTCACCCCTCATCTGCCTCTATAGTTGGAACATAAACTTAGATTATAATTGTGTGTGTGTGTGTGTGTGTGTGTGTGTCTGTGTTATCAGTAGAGACAGTGTTATTCATACTTGCCCTGTGCTTTTCCCTAGTAACTGGGGAAAAATAGTGAAAGAGACTTTTCCCATCTCTGTTATGAAATAATATTAATCCTAATACTGATACTAACACTAACACTAACATTAATACACTGCTACATCTGTCCACAACCCTGCAGCTTTGGAAGATGAGGTGACTAAGGGCATAGCAGTATCTATATCCAGATTTTTTAAAAAGCAAACCCATGAATCAGCACTTGATGTTTAGGCAATTATTTTACAACTCCTTTGGTTGTCTCATTCTGTAGCTTGTGCACTATTCCAGGACCCCTGGAGATCACTGAAATAGAAGCTATAATGAAATTTTGGTTTCCTTAAAAGAAATTTTTCATTCCTTCATCTCATTTGAAGATATGAAATCCTTCACTTATTTTTTTCATAAAGAACTGGAAGCATTGTGCTAGCAAATCAATACTTTCCTTTGAGCATCTTGCGAATAGTGCATGCCACCTTTTATGAAACAAGTGAACGAATATGAACCTGCAACTGATACAAAATTCAAGAAGCCATCATGAAGATTTCTTTCAGGTATTAAGTTCAGTCGTTTAATAGTCAACACTGCCAGTTGCAGTACTTTTTTAAATCAAAGAATTCTAAGAAGCCATGGTGAGACTACTTTAATTTGCTATTCTCTTCCAACACTTTTAGATAATGGATAATGACAATTAAAATGATGAAGGATTAAGAAAATTGAGGATGTGCTTTGTAAAACTTTAATGGATTAAAACACAATGGATTAAATAAATGTATGCTTTTCACCATCACAAAGAGCTTACACAATATATTGTTCTTGACTGTTGACAGGTAGACTTTATTTCTAAAATGACTGATATTTTAATTATGGCACATAACAACAAATAGGTAGTCTTTAAATATGTTTTATTAATATGCTTTCGCTTGTTAAAATGCTGTGGCATGCTACTTTAGGACATTACATATATTTTTTTTCAAAGTTTAGAAAGCTTTTTTGGATTTTTTGAATAGCTGACTCCAGCTACTGATGTTGTTATCTTTATTTTATTCCCCATCTTTTCCACAAGATTGAGACTTAACATGACTTACAAATTAAAATTATTACAGTTTAGTTAAAATGTACAAAATTCAACCTTTATTTATTTATTTGAAACGTTTATATTCTACCCTTCTCACCCCGAAGGGGACTCAGAGCGGAGCACAACATACAAACAGCAAACATTCCATGCCGGGACATAAAATAACTATAAATATACACAAACATTAAAATCAGTCATATCTACTTTAAAATCAGATGTTTAAAACCATCTCAATACACCATGCTGGCTCCAGTCAGCAGAGTAAGTTCCCTGTTATTGCATTATTACACTGCCTCAATGGCTTGGTCCCACAGCCAGGCCTTTACCATTTTTCTGAAGGACAGAAGGGAGGGGTTTGATCTAATCTCACCAGGAAGGGAATTCCATAGCCAGAGGGCAATCACTGAGAAGGCCCTCTCTCTTGTCCCCACCAAACATGCCTGTGCCAGTGGCGGGACTGAGAGCAGGACCTCTCCAGAAGATCTTAGTCTTCATGGTAGTTTGTAAAGGCAGATGCGTTCAGACAGGTAAACATTAAAATAAAATGAAACTATGAACAATATTTAATTTAAAACATGAACTAGAAAAATGATAAAACATTTTTAAAATGCTACAATTTAAACAGTACAGTGCTTACCTACAAGCCTTCAGTTCTGAAATAGTGTTTGCCTGATAGAAACACAGCAAGGAATAGTCAAATCTTTCTAGCAGTGAGCTCCAATGTCCAGCAACAGACATCATAAAGGTGATATGTCATGTTCCTACGCACTGTGCAGGATATTTCAAAAATATGGATCCAGTTTGAAATCTGCAGCCATGAAACACCCATGAATGAACCTCTTAGCACTTGAAAGGGTGGGCCAGTGCACAAACAGCCCCTTGCCTAAGTCATTTGCTAGGTGGCGACCCCACAGCATAAGGTGCTCTGTGTTCAACTATCATTGTGAAGCTGTCTGGACAGCAGGTGGAGGGCAGATAGATCATTTATAAAATAGTTTGTAAAAACTTGATAACTTGATAACTCATTAACTGATTTGTAAACTTTTTATGTAATTGCAACATGTTTCCATCATGAAATATACTGCTTTGAAATTGAGTCCGTCATTTTGAAATACTCTGCAGTTTGGAAAATGGTGAGACTGAAAGAAGGCCATCTTCTGCAGATCTCAGGACTTGACCAGACTCATAACAATATATGGTCTATCAGATGACCAGGATCTAAGCCGAGTTCCACTTTAATTTTCCAAGCTCTGTCTCCAACACAGAAGATCTCAGAATTAAATGAATTAATTGGGATGTTGAGGTATTTCAGTGCAATGTTTCAGAGTAGATTCCTTCCCTCTGTATTTCTAAAGCATTCATAAGACTACGTATTATTGAAGGCTTTCATGGTCCGAATCACTGGGTTGTTGTGAGTTTTTGTTTTTTGTTCATTTTCATGGTTTCTTCCTTTCTGCTATGACTGACTTCTCTGGTTGAAGTAGACTGCAGTGCCTTTCATGTTTCTTTATTTGTGTTTGGGCACCAAACCAGAGCACTTAATAAACCAACCTGGACATCATATTATTTGAAAACATAGAAATGCTGGATCACTCCAACAACTACCATGTTGGACTACACAAAGAAGCCACTGAACTTCACAAGCATGTGGACAATTTCAACAGAAAGGAAAAAATCATGAAAATAAACAAAATCTGGCTGCCAGTATTTAAAAAAAATGGCAGCCAGAAAACAGGGAAATTCCAGACAAGAAACAATCAGGGCCAGCTAATCACATCCCAACAAAACATTTCTCCAGGCAGTAAGAAGTCATACCTTGAAACTGCTTGGCCATGAAATGCTAATCAAGGTGGCCAATTGAAACATTCACACCCACCTCCAACAGACAAGACTTATTTCTCCCATCCTGGATATTCCATAGATATATAAATCCCATTTTCCTGGTTTCCAACAGACCTCACAACCTCTGAGGATGCCTGCCATAGATGCAGGTGAAACATCAGGAGATAATACTTCTGAAACATGGTCATACAGCCCAGAAAGCTCACAACAGCCCATTCAAAAGACTGTCCATAAAAACTGCCAGATCATATGGATTTTCTGCACAAAATAACCACATAAGAATTTTGCCCAGAATAAGTCCATTAATTGAGAATAAGCTTTAAAAATGCTTTTAAAAGGCTTTCTCACAGTGGGAAGAAAATTGCTAAAATTGCTTGTTAGTTTCCTCAAGAAGAAAATTAGTGAAGAATTACATCCCCACTCTGTTACAATCGCACCACCAACATCACCCCAACATGATAAGGAAGTGTTTAAAAAATGGGCTGAGAGTGCTGTATTGTTTTAAATTGGACTGTTTTTAAAAGCTTTTTGTCTTTTTTTAAATTGCATGTTCTTTTAACTGGAGGTTTGAGTTTTGTATTACTGTGGCTAGTTTAATTCTATTTTAATGTTCTCTTTTCTATGTTTTTGTAGCATTTTTTAAAAAATTGTAAGGCTCTCTGAGTCTCAATTTTGATAGAAAAGCAGGATACCAATAACAACAACAACAACAACAACAACAACCACTACAATATCAACATGATCCCAATGCAAGGGAAAACATATGTTGACGAAAGAAGGTTATGTAGGTATTACAGTTCCTTGTTTCTTTCTTTCTTGAGGAGAGGTAGCTAGGCTGCCTCACTAGTTTCAAACATATTTTTATGAAGATAAATAATTACATTTCCCAAATTTGCTACTGCCAACCATGAAAATTCTAGGGAAACATGGAATGCACCTTCCTTGAGTCATGTCAGACATGTTCATAGACACCCTTCATTGAAAAATCTGTATGTTTATAGTTTGTTGCACCCTTCCTAACTGGAAACAGACTCATGTCAACAATCCCTTTTTTAAATTATTGTAGCATGGGAGTTGTAAGTTAAAAGCTGTCTACAAGCCCCAGAGTTCAGTTGCAAAATGGGTCAGATCCCCTGGAATGGAACTAAGTGCCTATAATCCTTAGGTTCAGTTCAATCCATTGAGATAAACCTCATTAGTACTAATCCCTTTTACTAATTACAAAAGTTCCTTTAAGCTGTAAGATTGCATTACAGATAGGAGGACATATTAATTATACTCGTGTGTCTCAGCTTGCCCACATGAGAACCACAAAATTACTATTTGGACTAAAGCAAAAGAAAAAAATGGGCAAAATTTAATATGTGTCAAAAGCCAATTAATCCAGCTAATCTTAAATTAATTTTCCAGTTGTGCTGGCATTGTCTTCAGTACAAATAGAGAGTGAGATTGTTCTTGGAATTTCACAACCTTCTGAATTTAGTAGATCCAAATGTAATTAAGCTTAAATACAAGTTTGTTATGTTTAACATTTTGTCAGTGAGTCATATTTCTCAAATGTAACTGATTTTAGAGTTTAGCTTTTACTGATGCCTTAAGGGTCATCTAAATTAGGCTTAAAATCTGCCCAAGAGGAGCCCTGGATGTAGGCCATTCTGCTATCAACAGAGGTGCCTGTGGTGTCCAGGCACTCAGACAGAGCTCTGTAGTCAGCTAGCAGTGGTGAAAGATATGCCATGGGCCTGGTTCCTGCCCCTTTTCTGCTCTGATAAGCATAGATAAAGGGTGGTACTGACTGCGTCAAGTCTAGATAATAGATTTGTCCAAACCAGACCCAATCCCATTGTCCAGACTTCCTCAAAGCCCCGGAATGCTCCAGTGTTTTCAACAAACTATGTAGTATCTGACTTGGCCAAAATAGTACAAGGTTGTTCTAAACAACAACACAATGGCATTCACCAGAAGCCTTTGTAATTCATATGGACAGCCAGTGGTCCATTTGCAGTGACTATGGTGTTTGGGCTCATATAGGCAAGACCTTAGACTGGATGTAATAGTAAATTTACCGGAGGTGAAGTAATAAGTTTTGGAAGCAAGGCCAGTCCTAGGGAAAGAGGTGAGTTTGAGTGTTACCTTCCATTTTAGGATGAAGATGTTGCTTAATAATCTTTGTTAATTATATTATTTACAGTAAACCAGATGAATACAAATGTCAAGTGTTGTTACTATTTCAATCCCCAGTTCTACAGGTTATTTGAGAACTGACTACAAAACAATATCTTTGGCCTTTCATTCCTCAGCATGGCAGCAATCTCTCAGGAGCCTACTAGCGGATGCTCTTACATGGCCTTTTCAGCTTCCCAAAGATAAGCCAGCTAGGTTAGGGGTGGACTTTGTGGGTTTATTCTCTCTAATATGTGGTCATATAAAAATTGCATGCAGCTTTGCCATATACTGTCCCATTGCTCTTTGAAATGAATAAGGAAGATCATATAGCATGGAAATGGGCAGAAGTTAGATATGGAATTACTGACAGATCTCTGGTCAATTTAAAGTAGTTTTGCAAGAGATTGTGGTTTCAATATTTTAAACAATGCAGACAACAAAATAATTCACTCCAATATAACATGTTGGGTTGTTATTATACTAGAGTAGCTTAGATCCCTGATGATTCCCTGGTTAGGTCTTTTTGTATTGATAAACATTATAAAAAGTCCTCATTTGTTTTTGGATTTAAATGATGGTTTTATTTAAAAATACATAATTATGTGGGTAAACTACAACTCCCAACATCAACTGCCATTGCCCCCTCCTGCAAGCCCTGGCAGTATGCAAAATTGGTCCTGATGACTACGTGTGTCAAGTTTGGTCCACATCCTTCATTGGTGAAGTTCACAGTGGTCTTGGATTATGAGTAATTTTCCCCCAAGCTCACCAATATTCACAGTTGGTTATCTTGGCTATCTCTGCCATGTTTGGTCCAGACACATCATCGGTTGGGTTCACAGTGATCTCTGGATGCAGGTGAACTATAACTTCCAACATTCTGAGTCAATTTCCGCCAAACTCTACCATTTCTTAAAGTTTGTCATGATGGGTCTGTGTGTCACATTTGGTCCATCATTGGTAGGGTTTACTGTACTCTCTGGATGTGGGGTGAACTATAACTCCCATAATTTAGTGTCAATCCCCCATTCACCCCTCCAGTATTTTCCATTGGTCATTGGGGGGTGGGGTGTCTATGTGCCAAATTTGATCCAGAGCAGGTATTGGTGGGAATCACAGTGCTCTCTGGAAGTAGGAGCTGTCTTGCAAATTGCCCACATGCATACATACATATTTTCACTTTTATTATATACTAGCTTAGGTACCTGGTGATGCCCATGTTAGGGCTTTGTAGGGATAAGAATAATAATTATTCATTGTTAGGTTTTGGATTTTAAGAATGGACCCATTATGTATTAGGATGAGGGTAAACTACTACTTCCAATGTTCTGGGTCAATCCCCGTACCCAACCCTTCCAGTCTTTAAAGTTGGTCATGTTGGGTTTTGTGCCAAGTGTGATCCAGATCCTGGGGTTCACAGGATTCTTTGGATGTTGCCAACTGCAATTCTCTTCATTCTCTGTCATTGCTCTCCCAAATGCCACCAGTATTTAAAGCTGGCCATAGTGGGTCTACATGCCAAATTTGTTCCATATCTGTCATTGGTGGGGTTCACAGGGTACTCTTGATGTGGGTGTACTACAACTCCCCTCATCTTGGGTCCATCCCTTTGAAAACCTACCAGTATTTTCTGCTGCTCATGGCAGGTTTGTGTCCTCAGGTTGTTCAGATCTATAATCGGTGGGCGTATTTGGATGTGGGTGGCCTACAACTCCCATCATCTGATGGATTCATTTCAATTAGTTCAAACCGAGGATGTGGACAAGGTGCTTGGAGGAATGAGAGCTACCACATGCATCCTAGACCCCTGCCCATCCTGGCTTCTAAAGGAGGCCAGAGGGGGATTGGCCGAGTGGGTTAAGGTGGTGGTTAATGCCTCCCTTCGGGAAGGCATATTTCCAGCCAGCTTAAAGCAAGCTGTGATAAAACCGCTGTTGAAGAAACCATCACTGGACCCCACTCAATTCGTCAACTATCGGCCTGTTTCCAATCTCCCCTTTTTGGGCAAAGTCATGGAACGTGTGGTGGCCTCACAACTCCAGGCATTCTTGGTAGACACGGATTATCTGGATCCGGCACAGTCTGGCTTTAGGCCGGGGCATGGTACCGAGACAGCCTTGGTCGCCTTAGTGGATGATCTCCGTCGGGAGCTCGACAGGGGGAGTGTGTCCCTGTTGGTGCTACTCGACCTCTCAGCGGCCTTCGATACCGTCGACCACGGTATCCTTCTGGGACGCCTCACGGGAATGGGTCTCGGAGGTACTGCTTTGCAGTGGTTCCGGTCATTCCTCGAGGGTCGGTCTCAGAAGGTGTTACTGGGGGACTCCTGTTCTACCCCACAACCTTTGTTTTGTGGGGTTCCTCAGGGTTCAATACTGTCCCCCATGTTGTTTAACATCTACATGAAGCCGCTGGGCGAGATCAACCGGAGTTTCGGGGTGCAGTGTCATCTGTACGCAGATGATGTCCAACTCTGTCACTCCTTCCCACCTGCTACTAAGGAGGCTGTCGAGGTCCTGAACCGGTGCTTGGCCGCTGTGACGGTCTGGATGGGGGAGAACAAATTGAAATTGAATCCAGACAAGACAGAGGTACTCCTGGTCAGTCGCAGGGCCGAACAGGGTATAGGGTTACAGCCTGTGTTAGACGGGGTCGCACTCCCCCTGAAGACACAGGTTCGCAGTTTGGGTGTGATCCTGGACTCATCGCTGAGCCTGGATCCCCAGGTTTCGGCGGTGACCAGGGGAGCATTCGCACAGTTAAGACTCGTGCGCCAACTGCGACCGTACCTTGGGAAGTCTGACTTGGCCACGGTAGTCCACACTCTGGTTACATCCCGCCTTGATTACTGCAACGCTCTCTACGTGGGGTTGCCTTTGAAGACGGCTCGGAAGCTCCAACTAGTCCAACGGGCGGCAGCCATGGTACTAACAGGAGCAGGGCGCAGGGAGCATACAACTCCTCTGCTGTACCAGCTCCACTGGCTGCCAATTAGCTACCGGGCCCAATTCAAAGTGCTGGCATTGGCCTTTAAAGCCCTAAACGGTTCTGGCCCAACATATCTATCCGAACGTATCTCGGCCTATCAGCCCACCAGGACCCTAAGATCTTCGGGAGAGGCCCTTCTCTCCATCCCGCCTGCTTCACAGGTGCGGCTGGCGGGAACGAGAGACAGGGCCTTTTCTGTGGCGGCCCCGCGGCTTTGGAATGCCCTCCCTATAGAGATAAGATCAGCCTCCTCGCTGATAGTATTTCGGAAAAAACTCAAGACATGGATGTTTGAGCAAGCATTCGGCTAATCCGATGCGATGAAATCTCTGATCAAGGACTGGCAATCACAGACAACGAAATTGGATTATGATTTTAATTTAAGAGATGCATTGGTCTGTATTGGTGGCCCAATACTGTGTATTGTATATGTATGTGTTTTATATTTTTAATTGGAATATTGTTGTTTTTAAATGTTGTAAACCGCAATGAGTCGCCGTTTTAGGCTGAGATATTAGCGGTATACAAGTGTACTAAATAAATCATCTCAGGTTTATCTTCCCAAACCTCACCAGTATTTTCTGCTGGCAATGGAGTGTCTGTGTATCAAGTTTAATCCAGATCTGTCATTAGTGAGGTTCACAGTGATCTCTAGATATGGGACTGCAGTTCCTACCATGCTGAGTCAATCACCCCAAATCCCTCCACTATTTTCTACTGGTCATGATGGGTCTGTGTGCCAGATTTGATTCATATCTGTTGTCGGTGGGGGTCACACAGTGATCTATGGAATTGGGAGCCATCACGGAAATTGCCCACAAACATAGAAACCCACAAATATACATACATACAAACATTATATAGATATAGAAAATATACAGAAGTGGGTTCTTGACTAGGGAACTCTAACTTTAAATTTATTTCTGCTGCTCAAAACAAATGTGAGCTTTTTTAATTATAAGATTTCACTTTTGCACCAGACTTTTTTTTATAGATCTTTAGTTTTTCATTAAAACAAAAACATAAATACAGTACTATTAACTTGAAATCTGTCTAGCCCTGCTATAGAGGTTATTCTCATAATTAGCTAGAATGAGAGACAGGGAGAACAAAGTGAGATTTTGTAAGAAATTATGTTACCAAAAGTAAGTTGCAGATTGTGTGGTTGATCAACAACGAAATGCCTTATGGTTCATTCATGTCTCGAGGAAAACTACATCACATATTTCTAATTTAGGTTCTATTTATTGTTCAGTCATTACAGTTATTTCATATCATAAATGTTAGAGTGCCTCTTCAGGGGGAAGAAGAAGCACAACTCTGTCCTGCAAAAAATAAAGAATGATTTGTGTTCATTTATCTTCATAATTTATGATGGCAATTGGGGGAGTTGTTCTTTATTCTGTTTTTTCACAGTATGAGAACAAATGCTTCATTAATTTTAAGCTCATCCATCTAAAAGTGCTATCCATGTCAAATAGAATAATGACTGACATTATATGGAACACAAAGGACTGAATACACAAATATAATCATCATGAATTCATCCATGTTTGCACCAGGAAAACTTTTATGATGAATCAACTGATGGGAGCCATATAACTTACATTAAATACACAGCCAACAGCTGTACAATATTTTTCCTTACAGAAAAAAATGAGCATAAGGAATGCTATTTAGATTAGGGTCCTAGAATGGAGTTGTAAAAGCCTTAGGATCAAGCCTTCATGCCTGAAATTTCCACTGGAAAAATTGAGATTTATTAAGCAAGACATGGAGTTTCAGGTATTCAGTCAAAAGGTGTGATATTTATAAGACAATTCTGTGGCCTTAGCTTCTGATTATCTGTTTTTCTGATGCTTAAGCCAGCACGAGAAAGCATTAATTAATTGCTGCAAACTACTAGGGCTTTTTAATCTTTGAAATTCCAGGTTACTTTGTAGATATTGTGCATATTTGTGTCCTCTGAGTATTCAAAAATAATTTTGCTAATTCTTTCCAGCAACAACGTTTAGTTCTAGACTTTGTTTACACTGGCTTAATAGTCCATACCAAGAGTTTGTTTCTGGATGTCTACTAGATGTTCAAGGACTTTTTATCCTTATTGCAGGGTAAACTAGGTTAAATCAGGTTACCCCCAAACTAAGTAAGGTCAGGGAATGCTACAGAGTTTTGGTTAAACTCTGGAGCAGTCCCACAGTTTTGGCACAGTGTGGACAGCACAACTGGACCCAATGGAGACCACTCCAACGTTTATATGGGCCACCAATGCCATCACTATTTTCCTGCAATAATCAGTGCAAAGAAAAGGGAATGGATTGGGCCCATGTCATGGTCACTGTTGCAGACTGCCACAAAGCTCCAAGACAGCTTCTGGCCATCCTAGGCAACCCACACTCACATTAACAGAAGCTTCCATGTCATTCCCCCTTCTCCTTGGGCACACAGGCACCTCTAGTGATGTTAGCATGAACAACCCATGTTGACCAGGAGCTCTATCAGAGCTCTACAGCCATCTAGTAGCAGGGACAGTGACAAATATGCTAAGGTGACAGATGGACCAAAGCAGTCTTGTCCTGGCGGACCCATGTAAACTCCACCCTGCTTCATTTGCTCCAGTTCTGGACAGTACAGATAACCCCTAGACCAGAGTTTTCCAAACATTTCATGTTTTTGTGTTTGTGTGTGTGTGTGAAATTGCAAGTCCCTTCTGGTGTGAGAGAATTGGCCGTCTGCAAGGAAGTTGCCCATGGGTCACCCGGATGTTTTGATGTTTTACCATCCTTCTGGGAGGCTTCTCTCATGTTCTCATGTTCATGTTGGTGACACACATTGTTAGACAAGCGTCATTTCAGCAGACAGTCATTCAGTTTTATTCACAAGTCAGAGGATTCACTTCTAAGAGATACGAATCCATGTATAAATGGTAATAATGAAATGTATGGAAACACAGTGTATATCATGAAATCCTCAACCTACAGAGGGCTTTTGTTATGTTTGCATGACACACCTACACACTGCAGGTGAAACACTAATGTGTTGTGACACAGTTTGGAAAGCTTTTCCCTAGACTAAGCACAAGGAAAAATCGAAATATAATTATTGCATAAAAGCATATGGCTAACAAATAATAAATGCACAATACAAACAAACTATTTCAATTGAACATAACTCTTCTGACATAATCCATCCCTGTTATCATATATAGTGTAATGGTTTCAGTTTCAGACTAGGACTCTATGCAGCCAGGTTCAGATCCTTGCTCAACCATGGAAATCTATTAGGTGATCTTCAGCAGTCACCTCTATCAGCCTAAGAGGAAAAGAATGACAAATCTCCTCTGAACAAATCTTGCCAAGAAACCTCTTATGATAAGGTCATTGTAAGTCATAGTCAACTTGAAAGCACACAATATCAAGAACCAATGCTTCATTTTTACCAAATGTGCTTAGCAACTATTATTGGACAAATACCTCCTGCTATTGCTTAATTGAAAATTATATGCTTTTGAAAAGTTTCACCCAATGGTGTCAAGATATATTGATAGAGTGTGGAGATGTGGATGTGGCAGAATGATCTTGTGTTTCATCAGGGATGAAATTGAAACTCACTACATGAGAGAAAATCTTTAAAAACAATGAGACAAGATAAAAAGTATTATGAACTCAGTGGTCTTTTCATGAACTTTGCAGAACATTTTCATTGCAAATTGGTTATGCAGGAGACACATTCATCATCATTTAACTATTTTATAGAATAATGAGGTTTGTATTATTTGTAAGGTGCATAATGCTAAATTGACCCAGAGGGAATAATTCTGTCATACAGGATGAATGGATATTAAATGTTATGTTTCATATAAATGAGATATTTTAATATTGTTTGATCATCCATATTTTCTGCCCAACTGAAGAATGAAACAGAAGGAAGTATATAAGACAGAAAGTAAATAAGAACATTGCATGCATGCAGACCAGTATTATCCATGATAGCTTTGCTTCGTTAGCAAAACTATGTCAGCTTCCTGCATAAAAATGGCATTCAAAAGCAATAAAGGCAGATGTTTGTAGGAAACTGCATCTTTATAGTCCCAGACTGGAGATACTCTTGCATATCCCAGCATTAATCATCCTTTTTTAAAAAAAAAACAAAACAATTTGGCACAAGCAACAACATAATGTAGTGTGACTAATGCATCCTGACAGTAAAATATCACCCCCCCTCCAAAAACTCCATTACCTGGAAAATGTGAAAATCAAAGCAGTTTTTTGAAAAAACAAAGGTTAAACCACAAGGAATCACGGAAACACCAGGACAGATTTTGATTTAAAAACATTTAACTTCCAGACTGTCCTTCTGTTGCATCATTGTTGTCATTGGCTAATCAGACAGAGATTCTAAAATAATAGCATCTCAAAAGGACTATATTTTGGATTTAAAGCATGCTTTCTTGTACAAAGTTCTTTCCCAATTGTTATTGCCTTACATTACCCAAGGACTTCCTGAGATGGTGTAAAAGACCAGTTTTGGGCTGGATAAGTCATGACAATCTTGGCTACTATAGGCCTGCCACACAAAACAGCCAGCTGTTTCCCTTCTTTATTTTCAACATGAGTATAATGCTAACCAGTCTTCAAAAAGTTGATTTATTCGACTAAAACTTTCACAATCACCGATTGTCATGACAAGTTGGTTGAGATTTATGACCTCATCAGATGGCCAGCGGCAGAAGGAGATGGCAGTCCGTTTTACCGCGAGACATGGGGAATCTGGCGCCCCACGCATCACATCAATTGTATTGCCTGCCTCACCAGGAGGGTGATCACATGAGGGGAAGCATGGAGCACCTGTGGTTACAGTCTAACAAGTAGCTTTTCCAAACCTGAGACCACTAAATTCTATGAATAGCCATTGATCTGCATCTAGATAGCAATGTTTTCACTTAAAAAGTTAACATCATGAAAACATTTAAATTAATAAAATGGAAAATATAGTCTTTATTAAAAAGAAGAGCAAGAAATATGAACTATGCATCTAATTGGGAAAGGTCCCTTCCCTTTCAAGTCCTTCAGAAACAAAAAAGGTTTTCATCTGCTGACAGAAGGATAGAAGAAAGGAAGGCTGTCTACTTCTCTAGATTTTGAACTGGAGGTAATATTTTGGAAAAATGAAACCCGATTCTTTACCTATACTAATCTAAACGATGCACAACACATTCGTCTACATTAGGAAATCTTTCTAATGTGGCTCTGTGTAACAGCAAACATCTAGGTTTTTAGCAATGCATCCTCCAAGGCAGTATAACACATAGTGTGATGCTCCAGGGAGTACAGCATAACTCTAAAACATTTTGTACATATAATCATATAAATATAGATTATAGTGCATTTTCCCATGCAACATTAAGAAAGAGAGGCAACAGTATATGTTTTAGTAGGTTTTCTTTCATTTCTCGATATGGTAAAATAAAGTGATTCTTTTAAGAAATCTTCATTTCCCAAAACAAAATTCAATATATATTCCCAGTGAGGGGAAAACATGCTTATTATATTAAGTTATTGACTTATTTAAGACTTACGGTGAAATATTCATTGTACATTGTGAAATATTGCTTAAAGAGTCAATCATATATCAGAATGACTAAAATATTAGTAATGCTAATACTAATGCAAATGCCCTTTTAGATTTATTATGACTGATACTAGAAACTAGGAATGAAAATAGTCAAATGTTTTATCCTGTCATGCAAAGATGAGTATTTTCTAGTTTTCTGCCTCGATTTCATCAAGATGTGCATTTTTTCAGCAAAATTGGCAGGTATTTTTTAAAAAAATGCACAAAAAATCCTGTATGTTTCTAGAAAGAGGAGAAGTGTATGGAAAACACCATTTTCAAAAACCTACATTTCTTCTGGAAAGTTGTTAGGGTTAGCATAACTGTATTAAATATTTTATTTACTTCTCTAGGGACTAGGAAAACCTCACCTCATTTGCTTGTTTGTAATTTTCCAGTGCACAACCAGATAAACAAAAAGTCAGCTTTTTTTATTATTACAATATCTGACTAGAGATGTAGAAATCTGGCCCTCTTCACAGTGACTCTCTCAGTATCTGATTATTTCTCTCATTCCTTATCGTTTTCCATCTGATTGCAAACGATTTCTCCACAAAGCATATTGTATAGGTCTTGGTGTGCATTTTATCAAAATATATGCATTCTTGCAAACATTTTTTTTTTATAAAATAAGCATTCTAAGAATCCTGTACACATCACAAAACTTGTAAATATATAACCTTCCCATTCCACTATCATGTTCAAGAGACATGGCATGGCAAAATCAACACATTTCTTTTCCATCACTATTTCTGCCTTTCCAGATTTTTGTTAGCTGGATAACTGATTAATAGCCTACTATGTGATTGACTGTTGGGAGTTACTAATTCTAAAACAGTTAAACAATTTCACTGTGTATTTATATCACAACATAAGAAATGAAAGGAGTAAGATTCCACTGTGACAGCTCTTGTAGCATAGATTAAGATGGACAAGTTGGAAAAAAGCAAACTCTTATGTTAATATGAAGATACACATGTGGAGGCATCAGGACAGCAACAAGCAGGGTTTTATATTTAAGTTCGGGGCATCCTATCTCTCTCCTCCTTTCTGCCCACCAAGGTCTAAATCTGATTCTGATTGCTTGGAGAAGTTAGAAATTGTGTCATGTTGGAGAAGCAAAATCTCAGTAGCTGACTGAAACCTTTCTGCTATCTTGAAATAATTTTGCTAAAGGGCCCTAAATAAGCAGGACAATGGTCTTTTGTTTGAAACATGTTTATGATGAACACGACCTGTAACCATGTCCCCAGATTTTCTCAGTGTGGCCTCGCTGCAGTTTTCTGAACTGTGTGGGCCCAAAGTAGAGTTGGAAGAGATCACAAGGGCCATCTAGTCCAACCCTCTGCCATGCAGGAAATACAATCAAAGCACTTCCAACAGATAGACATTCAACCTCTTCTTAAAAACTTCCAGAGAAGGAGAGTCCACAACACTCCAAGGCAGCATATTCTACTACCAAACAGATCGTACTGTCAGGAAATAATTCCTAATGTTCAGGTGGAATCTATTTTCCTGCCATTTGAATTCATTGCTCTGTGTCCTAGTCTTCAGAGCATCAGAAAATAAACTTCTCCTCCTCAGTGTGACATCATTTCAAATATTTAAACATTGCTCTCATGTCCCCTCTCAGCCTTCTTTTTTCCAAGCTCAACATATCCAGCTCCCCAACCACTAATCATAGAGCTAGGATTCTAAACCTGTGGTCATTTTGGCCATTTTTCACTGGACACATTCCAGCTTGTCAATATACTTCTTGAATCATGGTGCCCAGAGTTGGACACAGTGTTCCCTACTTGGGAATACAGTTGCTAAAGTTCTTGCAACATTTCAGAATCTTCCATGGTATTAAAATCTTCATATTGCTCTCCTGTCCCTTTAACCTACAATACAGTAGGCATACATATTACATGAGGGATCCATTCCAGGACCTTTAGTGTAATGCAATTTTCATGTAATCTGGAATCTTATTTTTCTTACCTGAAATAGTTTCTTGGATTTCCAGCCAAGGCATACCTTAAAATCACTGTGGAGGACTTATCTCTCTCTAAGTCTCCAAGACAATTAAATGGCCAATTTCGGGTGGAACTTCTGGTATAAGTTGACCAAAAAAAGAACACAAACCTAGGCATTGTTAGGTATCCAGAGTGATTTGATGGTATTCAAAGCTCTTCGTGCATAAATGAAACCATGTTCATTGAGTTCATATAACAAGCCGGCCCTCTAGATAATTTCTTTGGCCATGTGATGACATCAAGACATCTCCTATGGTCTGGAATGATGGACAAGGTTTTCATTTGTATCAGGGGGAACAACTGCACATTCTGTAAACAACTTTTCCAGACCTTTGGAAAAGTCCTGGATACAATCAGTGGTTGCATCCTTCTAGCAATCATGTAATTTAGATTAGCTAGTTGTACAGGACAAGTGATGCTTATTACATTGCTATACTTAGTATTATTAGTCCTCCTTCCCACTCAAAAGTGTTTCAGATGCTCCTCTCTTACAATGTAAAATCCTCAATCAATGGACCTTCCTTGTTCACCTTCAAAGATCAAACTGCAGAGAAAACAAGCCACTTGCAGCTAGTCTTTACACTTTGTCTTTCACTGTGTTTTTTATCCAGGTTTATAATCCTCAGATAATCATAGACTCACAGAATAAAAAGGAAGCACTTACATTCACATACATGGCATTCTGAAAATAATTCCATGTTTTCCTCCTTAAGCCATTCCCCTAAAGGTCAAAGGGGAATGATTGCCTCAGTGCAGTATTGCCGGTTCCCTAAACTTAAGCCAATAATTTCAATAGCTTCCAAAGCAAATCAAACCAGATAGTACATCTCGAGAACTCCTTACCACTTAGGGAAATGGGAAGTGTGCCACAATACTGTTTAGAAAATAGGTAAGTGAAGCCAGAATGTGACCTTGCCATTGAGGCAATTAAAATTTTACATCCTCAGCATCTAAATATATTTCAGGTATAGTGCAATACATACTGAAACTATAAAAATTCCACAGGGGGTCATCATAAAATTGCAAAGTGTCCCTTGGGTCATTAAGCTGAAAATCCTGCCAAAGTGCTTTCTAAAAGGTTATTTATATCTAAAGAGGATGTGCTGCCTGGGTTGTTGTTTTTAAAAAAAAACAAAAACATCACAATTTATTTAATAATTTCACAAACTAAGTTTGCAAAGGCATACATAATCCTAACATACAAGAAAGGGAAATATCCACAATAAGAATATAAGTAGAAGTATATTTGCATGCAAATATATGCATATAAGTATATACATGTACAGTATGATCCCCATACCTGTAGGATGCCTACCTGCAGTTATATCTAACCACACCTGGTGAAATATGTCCTCTCTAGGAATTTTCTTAATCCTCCATGTTGTTATATGCTAGGTCCTCCAGTGTAACCGTAGAGTCAGACTGGAGGACCTAGCAAATTGCCTGGCAGAATATATCTCTCTAGGAATTTTCTAAATTTTCCAAGGAGATTTCTGACAGAAGTCATTTATTTCAACAGGTTCACTACTATCTTTGGTTTCCTGTTTCCATTGTAAGTTCAGGAATGTATCCACTAAGGATACAGGGTTATATTGTATATATGTAGCAAACAGTTTTTGTTAGTTGTATATACACACAGAGAGAAAACACCTCATACTGCTTGCTAATAAACCTAATGAGAATTCACTACCCACTCTAATTTATATTTCTTAATATTGTTTCATATTTTTCTTAATTTTTAATTAATTAAATTAATTAATAACATATACAGTGTTCCATCACTTATCGCAGAGGTTCCATTCCAGGACCACCCACAAGAAGTGAAAATCCACGAAGTAGGGATGCCATATTAATTTTAATATTTATACATATATTTTCTACATTATTTTCTTACCCGTACTTCCTTACCCGCCTCCTGGCCCATCCCAAGGGTGCCTGCCTCCCTCCCTGGCCTCTGCAGAAACTCCAGAGCCATACAGGCGGCAGCAGGCCAGGGAGACAGGCCTTCTCCGCAGCGCCTCAGGCCGCTACACTTCTAGGGTCCCTGGCCTCTCTGGCCTCCACTAAACATAAATATTTAATATTTTATATTTTTATTAATATTTTCAAAAACGCACGAAAGAGCGAGTCCACTAAAAGCGACCCATGAAGTAGCGAGGAAAGACTGTACATTGATACATTTACATATTAAAATATTATTCTATATTTGGACACAATCTATATATACACATATGTAAATTCAATAAAAAGAATTACAGTAAAAATCATTCCAAGCCTTTCTCTTTTCTTTCATATTCATATAATGAGTTAATTCACTTGTGGGAACACATTTTGTCCACTCATTTTCCAAAAAGTATGTTGGAAACTCCCATTTTCTTGAAGAAAATGATGGAAATGTAGATGGGAATTTTACAGAGCCTGTGGAAAAAAACAGTCATAGTAAACAGCATAAGGAAAGTAAATCCTGCCTTGTACACAGTAGTTCCAAAGCAGATTTTTTCTTCTTCTCAATTTAAGGGGAGACGGAGATGAACCACAAGCAAAGAATGAAGTGATATGAAGTAGCACCCTCAGTGTGCTCTGCTTTGTCTGTTGCTAAAACGTGTTAATCTTATGCTTCCTAAAAATATGGAAATGAGTTTTCTAAATGACATTGTTGCCTCTGCCAGAACTAGAGTGGGTAATTACTCTTTGGAGCATTCAGGTATTGTGCAAGAAATGCTAACACCTCTCTTGTGTAATATGATAAATCCATACACTTCAGACTCTCTCCCTTAAGTCAAGTACCTGACACATGGCCTCTGATATTGCAAACCTCAGCCAGGTCATTATTCCCATTAAACACCTTTAATGCCACCTGTCTTACCCAGGAGAAAAACAAGTGAGAGGAAATTATTGAGAGTTATGTTTGTTCCGTGCAAATATATGCCATGGCAAGCTATGAAAAAAAGAGATAATCTTTTACAAGATGCTTGAGCATGAGTTCTTATTTATTTGATGCTATCTTAGATCTTCACTGTAAAGTATCCTAAGCACCAGAAGATCCAATAAAGATAGAGAACTGCTACACTGAGTTCTTGAGACACATAAAACACCTTGAGGTGATAAATTTCATTGACTTAGCTGGTGTATGCCTTGGCTTAGTGCTAGCTGGTGACAAAGAGAGAAGAGTTAGTAGAAAAAGCTTAATGGGTTTAGTTAATCGTTAATAAGCTTAAAATGTTAATGCAATGGCTTCTCTCTTAGAATGGGGAAGTTAATGCTTACATTTTTGTTAAGTTGCACTTTATATTTAAATTAAATACCTACACTAAATACCTTACAAGAATAAAACTGGAAAATGCCATCCATGATTTTAGTCTTGCCTCCTTCCATTCCCCATTCTGATATTTGGAGAGGAGCAAATAGTTGCAAAATGTTTTGAAAACTCAGTTTCCACCACCCTACATTTTCATTTCTTCTATCCTTTATCGCATCATCTCCTTATTTCCTTCTCCTACAATTTACTGGTTTTCATATTCATCTCATTAACAATGTCAGGGTTCAAAGTTTCAGAATTGAGTTTCTTGGCCTGATGATGAGACTTTAAATTGTATCTGGTGCAGAATTAGAAAGATCATTTCACAAGTTCCCTGAATACTTGGTTTAAAATAATTTAACCTTGTTGTTAAATAAACTATAACACTTTAATCATAATAATCATTTAAATTTTTAAAGAAATCTAATTAAATCGTATCTTTCTTTCAACAGGTTTTTCTATTATTCTCCTTTTTTGCTAACTACAGTAAGTTTGGGAACGTATATCCCTATGGATATGGAGCTCATACTATAAACACTTTGAGTATATACTACAGAGATCTATGAAAGTGGTCTCTCATAAGGTGTTTGTATCTGATAGAATGAGATATAATTCACAAAATTTGTACCATAATATCAGAGGGTCATATACAGTTGGTAATACCCATGATGTAAGACAGAGCCTTTGAAGCACTATTTCCCATAAGATGCTTTCCTGGCATCTTCTTGATTTTTGCTTTGTATATAATAACATAAGAAGAGGAATACTGGGTCCAATCCAACATATGATCTAGTTCAGCAAGTATGGAGATATTTCTCTATGGGAAACCCATAACGAGAGCAAGCAATAACCATTTGAATTTAGGGCAGAATAGTTAGAGGGTTAAGTTTGCTAATGGCATACAAAATTGCAATGATCAGAGAATTTTAAATAGATCTGCAAATAGAGGGAAATGACAAAAAAGATTTGGTATATCCAAGTGGAAAGGGATGCATACTTAGGGAGAAAACCCAGTTTCACCCATATACTGACAGGCTCTGAACTGGAAGGAACCAGTCAAGGCAGAGATCATGGCAATTTGGTGGGCAGCTCAATTTGAAATGTCAACTAGTTGTTTTACAAAATGTAAATTCTATTCTGGGCATAATCAGAAAAGGAATGAAAAACAAAAGTGCCAATATCATACTGCTCTTATACAACTCAGCTGCATCTTCTTGGCATCATAGAAACATACCTTTAGGTTCTTGTAGGGGTTTTTTGGGCTATAGGGCCATGTTCCAGAGGCATTTCTCCTGATGTTTCGCCTGCATCTATGGCAAACATCCTCAGAGGTATTATTATTATTGCTTGTATTGAGGATGCTTGCCATAGATGCAGGCAAAACGTCAGGAGAAATGCCTCTAGAACATGGCCCTATAGCCCGAAAAAAACCACAAGAACCTAGTGATTCCAGCCATGAAAGTCTTTGACAATACAAACATACCTTTCCTTTTCCTTGGCTGAAAAAAAAGGTAAAGTACTCTCCATTATGGTAAGCTTGAACAGGCAGAATAAATTCAAATGCACTTGCATAGTAATCCTCTATTTATCATCTTAGAAGTAGGTCCCAAAGGGTGTTTCTCAAGAATTAGATGGGACTTACAGAAAAGAATTGCAGCCTTAAGCACGGTGGGGAAGCGGGGAGCATATGAAGCTGGCATTCTTGAGAGTACTGAAAGTCTCTTAAATTCTCCATAAAGGTCAAGGTGACAAATGATGGGCAATTGACATTATAACTATTTCATATCAAATAAATAAGAACTTTCTTCAAAGTCTTAATTTCTAGCAATAATACCTTTGAAATAAATTTTTCACAGTCTTTTGCATTGCCCTCACCCATGATTGGAATGTGAGCTCCAAGAAGTTCTCTAAAACTGAATTTGGTCTTCAAATCAAAACAGCTTCAGAATGAACGTAGTCCTTCAGATGTTATTGGATTGCAACTTCAAGACAATCAATATTGAGGAATTTTAGGAGTTGCAGTCCAACAAGTTCTGAGGACTGCATGATTCTTGCTGCTTTTCTAGAATAATATCACATTACCTAGCAAGAATGACTCTTTAAAATGTATATGTATACTACTGAACTTTGTATCAACAACATTACACTAAAATCTCAGTTCACTGGAACTCTCAAACAACTGGCAGAAAAACCTGAAGAAATAATACTTTTGTCAGAGTGTATTTTAATTTGCTTTTACTCTATTTTTATCCCACTGTTTTTAATTATGTGTTGTTTTATTGATAATGTTGTGTATCTTATTGTCTATGTGTTTTTAATTGCTTGTATTGTTGTTATTATTGCTTATATTGTTGTTATTATTGCTTGTATTGTTGTGTTTGGGCTCGGCCTCATGTAAGCCGCACCAAGTCTCTTGGGGAGATGGTAGCGGGGTACAAATAAAGTGTTATTATTATTATTATTATTTCAATATTAATATCAAGTCAATACAGAGTTTGTGATATGGTATGGTATGGTATGGTATATAGTATTGTATATAGTTGGCCTGTTGTAAGGTCCTCTTGAGTCCCCTCTGGGGTAAGAAAGGCGGGATATAAATATGGTAAATAAATAAAAAAATAAATAAATATAGTATTCATTAGACCTATTTTTAAATAAATAGTAACTCACAAGCAATCAGAAACTACATTTATCCGGAATCCACCAATCCCCATGGTGCCAATTAACTGAAAGTCTAATATAGTTCTGATTTTATTTAGTAACAATAATTTGAATTAGTTACATTTGTGTACTGATAAATCCAGAGGTTTGCCTAGCTGGCTGTAACCTCCAGTGATACTTGACAAATGATCACATATATTTGGGGCCAAAGGGAGTTGTACTTTAACAACACCTGGAGGGCCATAGGTTCCCCTCCACACACCTCAAGCAATGCCAAGAAAATTGATCTTCCTCTTATGGATAGAGTGAAAGAAAAAAAACCCTGAGCAAACAAAGATGCAAAAATATTGTTATGTCAGTTCCATTGCCATAACAACTGATTTTGGAGAAGTTGTTAATTACCAAGTATCAGCAGGGAAATGCTGACCCCAGCTCACAGTTGGAGTAGAATACAACATTAACATGATTTAAGATGTTGCCATAGAAATGTGTCACAAACCCCAACTGATAAATAAAGAAGATGCAGATGTCAGCAATCATCAGAATGCCTATCAACCAACACAATTTAACAAGTAGCATCTTCCCTACAAATGTTGTTTTAATCAAGTGGGGATTTGCAGAAGGGTACTATCCTGGGAGAAAATGTCTCAGGTTTTACTATCCATCTCTGTCTAACATTCTCCGCTACTCAACTTCATCTGTGCTGATCTAATGATGATCTGCATAAATCCCTGAGGTCTATAAGCAATTAAAAGAGAATTTAGTAGTTTTAGAGTTTTGGCTTTAGAAAACACTTGTCACATCCAAACCTTTCAAATGCTTTAGAGAATGAGGGAGCAATACTGACCTAGGGAAGATCTTGATGGAGCTGGATCAGCAAGATCCAGGCATTGTGCAGCTAGGTTGTTGTTGTTGTTAACAGCTATAGGTACAACCTGAACATGAAAACTCTACATGGCCCCAACAGGAAGGTCTGATACTATTCCTCTCTGAACTTAGATCCAAGATATCTCCAACCATCAAAGGACTAGAACCCAAGGCAGACTCATGGCTCCACTGACAACAGAGTTACTAACAACATCACTGGTTGATTGGGATGAAAAGTTTGCACTAGAAATTGTCCTAAAGTCCTATCTGCCTGACCCAGTTTCTTTGCTTGGAGTCTAACCCCTGCTTTCTTAATTTCTGCTCAGGACTTAAATCATAGGCCAATCTTCTCAGCAGTCCCGTAGAAGCTTTTCAGAACAAGATTATCAAGATACCATATAAAATGACAAAGCAAACCACAATGGGGCAAACAAAAGACAATAAAGGGCACAGAAAGAATGTGATGTCATTTCAGTCCCACAATAAAGTAGAGGCAAAAATAGAAGCACATCACATTCTGGAGACAGGGATGTATGGCACATGGTTGAATTCATTCCTAAGGTTGTCAGAATGTTTATCAATAGAATATGTCTGAATTTGGAGAAAATAATGTCATACTATTTTTGCTAGATGGGGAGCTTTATCCTATTTTTTCTAGCTACACTGGTGTTTACTCCTGGAAGGATGAAAAAGAATGCAAAGACTGTAATTGGCCCAGAAGCAAACCCATCTGGCAAAGTCATGAATGGCTGAATTGAACAGCAGGGATACCTACTGTTAATTAGTTTTGCAGCCAATTGAAAATCTGGAGAGAATTCATTAATGGGATAAAGACCTAAGCTTTTTGCAGAATGTTGGGGCATTTAAAATAAGTATCAAGCATGTTTCATCTTATGGAATTACAGGGCCACAGTTAAAGCCTTGTATTAAGGCTGAGTTGGCAAAGTCTCATTATACTATCATAACCAGTAATTGAGGCGTGGGGAAAAGTAGGTTTTATGCCTTATTTCCAGAGAATACCTCAACAGATTATCTGAAATTTGGCAGAGTAGGAGAGTTTTGTTGCTGGTTAAGGAAGAAACAGGAAGGAATGTCTTATCTATAAAAGTGTAAAGTTTGATAACTGATCTATCTATGGCAATGGTTCTCAACTTGTGGGTCCCAAGTGTTTTGGCCTAGAACTCCCAGAAATCCCAGCCAGTTTACCAGCTGTTAGGATTTCTGGAAGTTGGAGGCCAAAACATCTGGGGACCCACAGGTTGAGAACCACTGATCTATGGTATGTTTGTGTGTTTTTGCATGGCAAGGAATTGGACTAGATAGCTCTTGTGGTTTCTTTGAACTCTATGATTCAATGATTCTATGAACATGAGTTAAATTCAAATCACTATCACCAGATAAGCAAACACTAGGGCTGGAGAATTAATTTTTGATTCATTTCCAATTATTTCACCTAAAATAGAGAAGTCATGAAAAGGTTACTGTTTCATCTGCAATCAAGCTAAAAGAAAAGATAATGCTGAATATTCTTTATATGCCTGAAAATACTTGTGATAGTTATGTTTACTAGCCATTGCAGATATCCCAGAATCATCTGTCTTGTATCCATTATAGGAACCTTGTGTTCATTGCAAACTTTTCAGCTATTCATGGAAGGGTTATAGAAGCATAAAGGGAGTCTACAGTTTTGGATCTTGAAATTTTGTGCCACACCCGACTATTCAACAGACTTCTGCAGTCAGATAGGAACTATACCAAGTGGAAATCCTTCATGTAAAGTCGAATTAATACATCAAATACTGCATTTGGCATCTCATGAATATAGAAACCTAAAGATGCTGGTGTTCTAATGCATTCCTAGCAAGTAAGAGATGAAAGACATGCTGATGATGTTGTTAGGCATTTTATTCTAAGGTATATTTACATTCTTGCGCTGAAATGAATTCGTTTCCAAAAAACTGAAAATATTTTAACTAACAAAATACTACCAACCAGGAAACCTAAGAATCATTTTAGCATTAAGAAGATTAACCTATTTTAGAAACTAGATGCCTGATGAAAAGTTTAATGGGGATTTAAACTAGTATTAAATAAGGAAAGACCCCCACTGTTCCATACTCTATAGTTCATGTACCACCAATTGTGGTAGCAGTAGGAATCATCACAGCAATAACAGCTGTCTGAATTACATGGATGAAGAGAAACACTCAGTGTAATGATGAAACATAAAAGGAAACTGTAAAGGAAGGTACTCAGCAATGTCTACTGTAGCCACTGCTCTAACTGGATGCAACTTTCTACCTATCTTGATGACATCTATCAAATGTTTCATAAAGTACATCCTGAGGACATGTGTCTCTTCTGTAAATGCCACTGAAGCTGTACCCCATTGTTCAAGAATTGTTCTGATTATCTCTCAGATCATAAGAGTAATGATCTCAAATGTTTCAGTGCTTGCAAATGAATATGATCTCTATCTCACTTACCTTGGGACAAACTGGCCCAGAATTTAACACAGGACTGGGCATTTTTTAAATGAAGCATAGTAGTCAGTGAGGGCCACACAAGGGGGAAGAATGTGCCCCGGCCTTTATTCACTAAAGATTTGAATATGGACATGGACTCCTACATGACTATGAATAGTCTTGAAGGTGTAGGAAACCTTTTTTCCATGCTTATCCCTTCAGTTATTTTGAGGGCTAAAAGAGAGTTTTTTACAATACGAAGTGAAGTGGAAGTCAATACCATTGCTGCTGTTATGTATCCAAGTCACTTCCCATTTATGGCAGCCCAAGATGAACATATCACATGGGTTTCTTTGTAAGATTAATTATACAGAGGAGATTTGCCATTTCCTTTTTCCGAAGTGTGACTTGCCCAAGGTCACCCAGTGAATTTCCATGGGGTCAGGATTTACTCTGGACATGTGTGTAGGGGGTGGGGACAAGACAAGATTTTTCATCTTTGAGTGAGACTGTAAAGACCAAACCTTCTTGTGTTTACCCCATTTTTTCTATTTTTGGTGGATTTTGTTCAGTAAGTTGTTTTTCCATTAAAAATGCTGACAGAAAACCTTGTGCTTACTGTGCAAAATTGCAGTTTTATGTACACAAATAGAAATTTTCCCTTAAAAAGACGCCTAACATGAAAGAAATCATGGAGAAAACACACACAAAATCTCACCTAGCAAAAATGCTTTTGACATTTTCTGTTCTAGCTTGGAAATTTGAAATAGCTGAAGATTTACTTCTCTGGGGACATGAGTAGATATTACATAGTTTTGTCTTATGGGTCTTGTCTTATTCACCATTGCCAACTAAAAGAATGTGATTTTTCAAAAAAAAGGGGGGGGGGAATCTTTGTTCTTCCATATCTCTCAACAACTGTTGGTACGTTACAGCAGTTATTCATGCTGTTATAGCAGCTTTCCAATTGCTTATGGTGATAATTGCAATGGAATAGGCTCAGCTTTCAAATTTATATATCCCTCATGCACAGCTATGTGAGATCAGCCAGCCTCCTGTGACGTGGGTCCCATTAAGCTCTCCATATATAATTAGAGGTAGCAGAATGTCGTCATGGCTGAGTGACAGGAAAAAGCTCTCAAGCTCTCAACACGTCCGTGCTAACAATGAACATTGTGTGCATCATGTTAAATGTAATGTGATCTGATGGACTCTTTTGTAGCTGAACAGCCCATTATATTGTTCCATTTACATGGTATTGATTGAGGCTGCCAGATTGCTTCTAAAATGGCATGGTTTGGGTTCCCCTGGTAGGCTTTGGTGTTATTGAAAATAAGAGTTGGAAAAATAGAATTAAGTTGGACAAATGTTGTAAGATCAATGTCCTTCAAGTTAAATTACACTTTTGACCTACATTTCTTTAAAATCAACACATGAGAATGTCAGTCCAAAGAAAAAAAAAGGAATATAATCAGCTCTCCACATTTGCTGGGCTTAGAGATGCAAGATTTCTAGTGAAATGAAAAAACTTCAAATAAATACTTTTTTTTACCTGTAGAGAACACTTATCTAGAAATCTCAGGGTCCGCACAATTGTATGATAAATATCTACCAGAATTTGACCATAGTATCATGTTGGATGACCTACAAATATCTAGGGAAGTATTATCTCCAGGAATCTATGAATTTTCCAGTTTACCTCTTATGGCAGAAATTCACCTTAGACTCAATAGTAATCAAATCTATAAATAAAATCTGCAAAAGTTAAACCTGCTAATATAGAGGGTCAAATGTATTAGGAAAAAAGTTAAAATCGTACAAAATGTACATACAATGGAAAATAAAGAAAAATTACCTGAATATACTATTTATTTAGAGTTATTTTATTCTCCCAAAGGCTATATATTGTTACTTTAAGTTAAATTGTGTACAAGTAGTAAAGTTCTGCTACCAAACATATATATTAAGGTTAAAGTTACACTTATAGCTTTTCCTGGAATGTTTAATCTGTAGACAATCTCACCCGATACTCCACCAATAGTCAGCCATCATATGTACATCTGATGTGCTTTGATACCATGCCTCCATGACCTTCTATTTTTGTTGGAATCATGCACCTTGCTCATCACTGACTGCACCAACGTTTTCTAGGAAGTCATGCAGAAAGTGCACCTTGATGCTAATTTTGTAACCAAGCATTTTGAAGCTCTCCAAGAGTTTCTGGACAATTTTGGTGTAATTCTTTTTATTTCCAAGAAAGTTCTTGGTGGGGTTTTTTGAATGACAACCAAGCATTCTTTTGGAGTTCTGACATTGTCCCAATGAAATTTTCATCTTTAATGAGTTGCCGAATCTGTGGGCCATCAAGCACACTGGCCTTTATGTTTTCAAATGACAGGTTAGGAAATGCCAAAATGAGATACCTGAAACAATCTCCTTCAGTTGGCAAAGCTTTAACAAATTGCTTCATGAGACCCAGTTTTATGTGCAAAAGTGGGAATATAATGTTCCTCCTTTCAGCTAGTAGCTCATGTAGCATATTTGGATCACCAGGTTTGAGGTTGGATCTTGGAGGCCAATTCAACTCCACCTCTCACATGAAATAGGGATACTTGGTGTATCTGCATTGCTTACCAAGAATGAAGCAGACTATTTTAAAGTTAACAAAGATGATCCAATTGTGTTGTGACCTTGTAACAGATGAATTACTCTTTATGTCTTCATATTCTTCACAAAAAAAACCTGAAAATCCCCTTTCACTGGTTTTCAAGGTCATCCCCCTCCCTTCCCACTTGGGGGAGGTTTGTTGTCAGCTAATAAGAGAGCACTAGTATTTCTCTCGATCCAGCCTAGAGTGGCCACATTAAGATAACCTGTAGAGAAAAAACTTGATATGATAGAAGAAAATTTACTGCAGTTTTGAAATCAGCATGTCTATTTAATAGAGATGGATAGAGCCGTGTCGGATTACTCGTTACTCGTAATAATTTCATTAAGGTTACCTTTTTGAAGTGATTTCAAAGCATTTTAAAAACCCAGAAGTCCCTTTACCCTTCCGAAGTTTTCTCCACCATTTCTGTTATGACTCAGGAAGTGAATCGGAAATTATTCAGTGTATTTTCAGCCCTCTAGCCTGCTGGGAGGCTGAGGGCTCCTTGCCTCCCCTCCCAGCCAATCAGGGCAGAAGTTTTGGTGAGGGGAGGGGTTTCGACACTGGCCACCATTGCTGTATATAAAGGGGAGCACATGGCTCAGAGGCTCATTCGGAGCCGGGAAGGGAAGGGAAGGAAGAAGGGCTGGGAGAAGGGTTGTTGCCAGCCGTGCTTGGCTGTCTGCCTGTTTCTTTTTTTTCTTTGTTTGTTTGCTGTGAGTTGCCTAAGAAGACACTAGCAATCCCATAGTTTCTTTCCTGCCTATACTTCCCTAGCTGGTGAAATCTGTTCAAAAGGTCCATAAAGTACTTGGGGCTGATTGTTTTTTTCTTTGTTTGCTCTGCGTTGCCTAAAAAGACACTGTCGCGCAATCGCATCCGCCATTAACAAAGCAATTTGGAAATTTCAGAAAGTTCTGAAAAAAGTTTTGGAAAAATTCAGAATTCAATTGCGAATTGAATCACCAGCACCCCCTACATCCAAAATGGGTTTTGAACCATTTTTTTAATCAACCAAGCCTACTATTTAAGTCTAAAACAACTGAAAAATTGAACTCAACAGGAATTAGGTTAAAAATTGTTCTCTAGTTTAATGACTGAAATATTGCGTAGGATAAGAATTTACATACAGAAATCTGCTGCTGCTCCCCTGTTACCAGTCCCAGGATACACTGATTCACTATGATAATTCTCCATTTCTGGTGGAGAACTAAGGGATTGAAGAATCACCATAGCTAGACATAACCGAAGACATCTCCTTCCCAGATGGACTAATGTTCTCTAAAGATCTTTGCAGATCACTCATCTGATTCTACCTATGGAAACATACTAAGAACTTTCTTGATCCCTTCCTCTCTCCATCAGCAATATTTACTTACTTTACTTAGGTGATCCCTCGTCATCTGAATAAGATTGTCCTCCAAGTGTGGTGTCCTGGCAGTGGGTACATAGGTAACTGTGGAGACCTATTCTTGACCTGCATGTTCTCCTGCAGTGAGAGCATCAGTTTCCAGGTGGAAGGCAGTCCCGGTCAGGGTTGGCATGATGCACCCTCGTCTTGGCACGTTTCTCCCTTTCACCCTCCATTTGTACCTCTTCAAATTCCACAGCACTACTGGTTACAGCTGACCTCCAGCTAGAGTGCTCAAGGACCAAGGCTTCCCAGTTCTCGGTGTCTGTTGGCTTTAAGCCCATCTTTAAATCTCTTTTCCTGTCCCTTAACATTCCATTTTCTGTTCTTGAGTTGGGAGTAGAGTAACTGCTTCGGGAGACATTGATCGGGCATTCAGACATCTTGGCCAGTCCAGCGGAGTTGATGGCATAGGAGCATCGCTTCAGTGCTAGTGGTCTTTGCTTCCTCCAGTATGCTGACATTTGTCTGCCTATCTTCCCAAGAGATTTGCAGGATTTTTCAGAGGCAATGCTGATGGAATCATTCCAGGAGTTGAATGTGACATCTGTAGACAGTCCACATTTCACAGGCATATAACAGGTTTGGGAGAACAATAGCTTTATAAACAAGTACCTTGGTATCCCTACAGATGACCTAATCCTCAAACAATCTCTGCTTCATTCAGAAAAATGCTGCACTCACAGAGCTCAGGCGGTGTTGTATTTCAATGTCAATGTTGACTTTTGTGGAGAGGTGACTGCCAATGTAGCAGAAATGGTCAACATTTTCTAATGTTGCACCATTAAGATATATATTCATGGCATTGCAGAAGGATTGGCTGGTGACTGCTGGAAGAGCACTTTGGTTTTCTCAATGTTCAAGGAGAGGCCAAGCTTCTTGTATGCTTCTGCAAAGATGTTTAGAGTAGATCGTCTTCTGAATGTGCACAGACTACATTATCATCAGCATATTGGAGTTCTACAACAGATGTTGTTGTGACCTTGGTTTTGGCTTTCAGTCTGCTGAAGTTAAATAGCTTACCATCTGTCCGATAGATGATTTCCACTCTGGTGGGAAGCTTCCCATCAACAAGATGAAGTATTACAGCAATGAAGATGGAAAATAAGGTTGGGGCAATAACACATCCCTGTTTAACACATCAGGAATAGAACAAACATAGTGATGTTAGGGATACTGCAGCACAGTGATCTCTACAGCCTGAGAACCTCATATCCACAAAGAGTTCTGATCTGAAGTAGCTTTCACATGCAGTGTTTAGTCTCTCATACTCTCTGACATGATAAGAATTCACAGTGAAACTAAACATAGTTCTTCTTAGTGGCATGTTTTGAAACTTCAATCAGATCCCTAGAAAGTTGTTCTCCACCTCTCCATCAGTCCCTCCAAGCAATTTGTCAAATGATTCTGTTCTCTATAGAGTGCTTTCCTGCAGCGTTCCTGCAGGGCTTAAAAAAACATTTTGGGAAATAGTTTCCTACATTGCAAAGAAGTGGTACTAGAAAAAAGACCTGTTCATTAGTGTTGTGGCCACACGCTATTTTTCTTCCTCTCAAAGAAAAAATAGCAAATAATGGTTGTGCATCCACAATAATTTTACTTTAATAACAAGGTAGATCACACTTTCATATAAAGAAATTTCCCTAACTCCCTTAACTTATATTTTTGAGGTAGCCAGACAATGTAAGATAGAATTATATCCCGAGATGAAATACAAACCATTTGGCCTTGGTTGGTCCTTCTCTTCTTCCTACATGATTTGCAATCTTTAAACATGGAAGTCTCCAGTAAACTGCAGTTTTTCATTTTAGCAGAGGCCATATGGCATCATGTTGAAATACACACATCTACCTCTCCTTCAGAGCCCCCCGTGGGGTAGTGTGTTAAACCGCTGAGCTGCTGACCTTGCTCACCAAAAGGTCAGTGGTTCCAATCAAGGGAGCTTCTGCCAACCTAGCAGTTTGAAAACTTGCAAATGTGAGCAGACCAATAGGTACTGCTTCGGCAGGAAGATAATGGCGCTCCATGCAGTCATGCTGGCCACATAACCTTGGAGGCGTGTACGAACAATGCTGGCTCTTCGGCTTAGAAATGGAGATAAACATCACCCCCCAGAGTCGGACACGAGTAGACTTAATATCAAGAGGAAACCTTTACCTTACCTCTCCTTCAGGTTCGAGTGCCTATTTTAATTAGGTTATTCCATTGTTATTTCATAAGGTGTCCTGAGAACAAAATAAAATGAGATAAATGTGTTGTAATTGTTGCTATTGTTATGGTTATATCTAGAAATTATTTTTACAACTTCCACAGACACATTACATTTCAGTTTGAAAATTAAAGTAGTGTACTTGGTAGCATAGCTTCAGATTCTTTTAAAAAATGGAAATGTGCAGTTCTGAAAGGGAAAAATGCTGTTTTCTTGTCTTCTAGTAAGCTCCCTGATTTCAAGGTGGATTGAGTCCAATGTCTTATCATTGATTTGGCACATTTATGTTGGGCTGCTTCTGTTTTACCTAAGCTGTCAGCTATAAGGAATACTTTGTAGTATTGATTACCCATTTTTTAAAACAAAAACAAAAACACAACACTAATCTAAAATATTCTGCAATTGCTAATAAATGAAAAGACTGTTCAATTAATCTTAGACCAGGGGTCTTCTAAACTTGCAACATCACACATCCATAAAACATATAACAAAAATGTTCATAGTTCTCAAACAGGCATAACACAAAGCTAGCAGTGTGAATTATAAGCCTTGGGGCAGGAAAGAAATGACAGTTAGTGTTGCAAAGATTTGCTGGGATATGCAAGTTCCTGTCTAAATCTACCACATTTCCCTGACATTTTTTGCTTCGATTGCAGCCCATATGTCTAAGAATTGTGGACTTAAATATACCAAGCAGACGGCTCACATATGACTGTTTCTTTTCATAAACAACTTAGAAGTCTAAAAATACTCAATCAAGTTTCCAAATAAAAGCATTAAAATGCTTTTCTTAACTGTTATCAACTGGTACATGGCTCTTGCCAGAAAAGTTGGCAAGATGAATAGCAGGGCACAGAATGTGGAGATCAGTTGGAATTGAAAGGCACCATGGTGCTAGTGTCACCAGTTACAGAATCCTAAATGCAATTGTTAATTAGAGTAGATTTATTAACTCATTCATTGAACAATAAGTATGTGTACTTTAATTGGAACTTTGCTGTATTATGCGTTTGATTCATTTTTGATTTATGGAGACCTTAGACAAACCTATCATGGGATTTTCTTGACAGAATTTGTTCAGTGCCTTCCTCTGTGGCCGAGAGTTTGTGACTTGTCCGGTGGGTTTCCATGCCCAAACCTGACATTGTGCTAGTTCAACACTTAAAAACACTATACCACTTTGACTCTTTCAACTGGAACTACCAATTAGATTTAGACCATGGTCTTTACTCAGTATATTACAACGTTCTAACTGCATCTACAACCATTAATTTACTAATCTTTGGGTTCTCCTGTTCTTCAGTTTATTATATTCAATATATACCAAAGTAATAACTGCTTCATTACATATATATCTTCAGAATAAAAAGAACTATGAAAATTGCTGAGATAGATCTAAATCCAGTGTCACACTGCAATTTAATTGGGAACAATATGTGTAAAAATACAGAAAACAAACTAACTGTAACTGTAGGTAGGTAAATGGGGGAGGAGAAGAAGGAAAGCAGTTTAGCTAAATTTTGTTAATGTTTTACATTCTTTGTTCCTTTTAATTCTGAATTTTGTCATTGTTGTTTTTAATTCTAGTCTATCTGTTTCAGAGCTGTTTTTTATGTACACTAGGGTAGGGAAAAATAACCATTTTATTGCCTATGAATTCTATTGGATTTCACTCGATTGCCTACAGAAGTTTAGTATCAGAAAGGAGTTTTACAGATAGATAAATGAGAGAGAGAGAGAGAGAGATCTTGTGGCACTTGGAAGGCTGTAAAATGCTAGAAATAAGTCCAAGTTGGTATAGAATTTGTACAAGGAACTGCTATGTACCAGGTTGTCTCAGCCATATCCCCATTCCCTGGCAGTGGCTTTCCAGGATTTCTAGACTTTATTTTTCAAACCTACCTCAAGATGCCAGGGATTGAACATGGAACTTCATGCATACAAAGTATGTGCTCTATCACTGAGTTACGATCCTTCTCCCAAAGTATCACAGGATATCAGGTGCTCTCTCCAGTTCGGTACAAGATGTGTAAAAATACAGAAAACGGTAATGTGTAGGTAGGTAAATAGGGGTGAGGGGAGGAAAACAGTTTAGCTAAATTCAAAATGCCTGATATTTTAGCCGTTTGAAATCTTATGATTGATGGGGTGACTTTGAGATTCTAGCACAGTATCCTGGGACATTGAATTGTTCTTCTGCACATTTAAATGACAAATTTATAGCCATTTATAGAGTTGGTTCTCTGTAGACATAAGGTCATTAGTCTCAGGTGAGGACATATATCATGTTATTTCTGGAATGTATGAATTTGTAAGATTTGCTTTCTCCTACAATTAATTCCTTTAAAAAGAATATCCAAGTTTTTAAAATCTCAGTTATAAGGGGTAAATGCAAATGTTGATAAATTCCTATCAATGATTATCAAACCAACTGCACTACAAATACTATTGCCAAAATTGAAAGATCATTTTGTACTGTGCCCCCATCATCTGTTAAATATGAGACCCCATTGAGAAAAGGAAAATGAAAGGAAAAAACATGTAACCACCATAAACTTGTCTGAATGCAAGGGGATTTAACATGGTTGAATACACAGAAATGAAAGGCCAAACTTTTAAAGTGCTGGTTGCTCAGATATTTTAATTTCACTTTCTTGTACAATGGAACGTTTTAATCTCAAGTTTTTCAACATTTTTTTTTTTTGCATTTTAGGAAGTTCTTGTCCAAAAACAAACTGAACAGAAATTTCACTCTTTCCTTGTTCTACACAAATATAGAGAAAACATTTGGGTTTTCTGCATGTAATGCCTAGAGTAGTTTTATGTATATGCCTGTATTTGAAATGTGTCCAAGTTGATTATTTTGCTTACAATATGAATGAAATCAATTTTGGACTAATAATGACAGCAATCCTTTATCTATTTTTTCCACAGCATGTCCTATTTATAACTGACAAAACACACCCAACATTTGTCAGCTGGTTCTAAATTTTAACTAAAATCAACCTAATGTCAGGTTTGGTAAAATCAATTCATAAATGTGAACTGCAAAATTTTTAAAAGCATAAATACGACATACCCAGAATAGTTGATGGATCAGGTCCGAAACCTTATGATAATCTATTCTTAGCCCACCAGCTGAGAAATATTTTTGGTGACACTGACCAAGTAAGTAGATTTATGTAGCACCATCATACAGAGATACACGTTATAGTATAAATCTAGCAGCACACCAATGATATCAAGTTGTTTTTGAAAAAATTCCAACCTATAATTAAATATCAGTGAAATAACTGGTCTGTTGATCATGATGATATACTGAAGATTTTTTAATCTAGGTTGCAAATAACAAATGAGATCCTGTTATTTTCTCTCGTGGGCCATTTCTGTAGAAGGCTCAGCTGTATTGCTCTGCCATCCAATTACAATCTAAAATATGACTTGGCACATCCCGTCTTAAACAAAAAAGTACAATTATTGGTATAATCAGATTATACATTTCTCTTATTTAAAAAATCGGGTTGTGATAATCCTATACACAGTGAACCTGCCTGAATACCTTTGACAGTAATAAGATTTAGAGTCTAATCTTATATGGGATTTTAGCTTTGATCAGTGAAAATGAATGATTTGCAAGTTAACAAAGCAAAATGCATAGTCTTGGGCAAATCACCAGGAGTGTGCCTCCATATGACCCTGTTGTTCAGTTTTGGTTTAACAGGTGCTTTGGGTTTTATCTAGTAGGCAGGGCCAAATGATGGGAGATTTTGCTAGTAAACATCTGTGCGTTGTAAATGTAATAGAGAGAAAAGTTAAGATTAAACCCTTAAGCAGCACCATTCTCTCTTTCACAATAATTTATTAAATAACCAGATTCAAAATCACAGGAATATGAACCAATAACCAACATTCAAAAAAATTCTGAATTATCACAAATCTATATTGCTGGAGTAGCATTATTAAAACATTACTTGAAGGGCCACATTACCCTTGCTTTAGTGTTGTGAACATAGGTGCCTTTTACATGTATGGAGCTTAAGGCAGTATAGGCATTCTAGCTCCATGCTTTCTGTCATTTTTCCCATTGTTCTATATGTATGGACTACATCTATGTGAAACAGAAGGCTTGCCCTTTCTTTTTGGTGGTTCCCTCTAGAATCTATATTGAACCTGAAGCACAGATTGCTGTGAGCAGTTTTAGAAACAACATACAGAGTATACTAGAAAGTAGGCTTTTGTATTTCAGCAGAACCTCAATTCATTTCCACTGGCCAGTAGATGCCAGTATCCATTTTCATGTGCCTCCCAAAAAAGGACAGGTGGCTGGTAGGTCCATAGCCGATACATGCAACTAGATCTGGTCCATTGGTGGCAATGGGGAACTTACAAGGCTCCCCTTTTCATACCTGCATTTTCTTTTTTCCCTTCAAGGAAGACTGGGTTTCAGCAATGGGGTTAAAAATAATAATAGTTTATTTTTAACCCATCCTGTCTCCCTGAAGGGACTCAGGGCAGCTTCCAGACATCAAATTTAAAACTGACAAACATTCAATTCCACCAGAAACATTAATACATTTATACATATAATTAAAACCAAATAAAAGACATTGCCTAATACCATAAGTCAAACAGTCAAGCATCAAGGAACATACAGACAGACAGTTAAAACTGTATAAGATGTAAAAATATAGTTCTTCAATAAATTACAATAAAATCGTCATTGTCAGCTTCATCCATTAAAAAAGTCAATGATGTTAAGCTGGATTAAAATCATAAGAGATAAATTAAGATACCACTCTGTCTGCGATTCTTTCCATTCTGCAGCAGGTGTGTGCACCACACAGCTTTCCAAGGCATTTTAAGTAGGTCCAGAGGAGGAAGAGTGATGACCTGGAGCTCAGTGGAGCTATGTTCCCTGGACTAACTTTAAAATCCCTTCCCTTTTCTCTACTGCCTGCAATCTCCTTTCTGCTTTGGGTTCCTTAAAGCTGTTTCTACTTTCTACTGTAGAGGAGAGGTAGGCTTCTTTTTTGTTTGTTGGGATTACTATTATTAATAATAATTTTAGAAGTATTTTTTGAAGAAGAGGAAGGGAAGGAGAAAAAAGAAGCTAAAAGGGTAATTCTCCATTGAGCCCCCAAATGTGTTCACGCACATCCCCAATACCCAGTTAGTCCTACTAAATAAAAATAATCAAGAAAATAAAGGAGAAACAGATTCAACTGTGATGGCGAATAGGGGAGGAAAAGCCATGATCAATTGCCATGTGGTCCCGTTTCAGATTGGAATCTCTGATGGCTGGGCCCTTGCCGTTATAGGCACCCAAACAAACTGAAGAACCTGGATCGGCCAAAGGGAATGGCTAAAAACAGATCTAGTAGGCTCAAGCCTACTAGAAAGCTAGAGTGCTCTTGTAATCAGAGCTTTAAATAGTACCTTGCAGAAGAATGAATTTAATCTTTATTCCGAATAAGAATCCCTCCCCCATGAAATTTTCCTTTGGTCCTGAAATGTCTCGCATTGTGCAACTTAACAATTCAGTTAAGAATTTAGAAATATAGTTAAGGCATCCAAAAAAAAAAGAAAGGTAATGTTATCAAGAAAATGAGAACACAGCAGGGTTAAGAATTGTAGGTCTAAATTAAGTGCAGGGTTAGAAATTGGGGAAGGGGGCACTGAAAGAAAATTTCATTGGAGGAAAAGAAATTATTTGGGAGAGCAATGACCTAATTTGTCTTCTTCCCCCACAGCTGCACCTTTGGCTTCAGCAGGTCATTATATTCATTCTTCTTTACAGCGATTTTTCAAATTTTGTTTATGAATGGATGAGTACTCTTGTCAGCACTGGGTGAAGTTTCAATACTCCAGTGTTGTTGTTACATGATTAAATTATGACTATGATATGAGAAACCTACTTTTTATTCTCCCACATAGATTTAGACACTGAACATGGTTCAATGTTCTTTCTTGTATAAGTTCTGAGAGCAGAGCCATTGTAATATGCTACATCCCACTGAATCAAAAGCTATAACAGTAAGTCTTTTGTAATATGAAAACCTATGAGGTATAGCAGCTTAAGTGTTGGACTAAGTCTGTGGGAGCAATGGATTTCCCATGTTTAGTCAAGGAAACCCTTTGTTTGATCTTGTGCACATCACTCCCACTCATCTTAAGAGGAAGGCAATGGCACATCTCCCCTTACCAAGAAACGGGGTCAATAAACGTTGGCCTGAAGACACATAAAAATAATAAATAGTATAATGTAATGCTATCATCAATGCCATCTCAAGACATGAGCATGGTGGGCAGTTGCCTCTGGGATCAACAAGCATAGGGGCCCCATGCCAATCTATGCACAGACAAGAATTTAACACCAATTATCCGATCACCTGCCTCATTCTTCAAATCGTCAGCTAACTCAGTAGAAGGGAAAAAATGCAACTTGTAGCAGAGAGTTGGCATGTCTGCATTCATGAGTGTTGTTTTTATTATTTGCAATGTTATGGAAGCAGAATGTTGTAATGGATTCGTGGGAGGTAATTAATGCCTGGGAATGACAATCCATGGCAGTGTGAATTTCTGTTATCAGAAGCAGAGTCTCCACTGTTTGTGTTCCAAGAATTCTATTTGTATGGTCAAGGGTTAGAGGAAGTGTAAGGACTAAAGTTAGAGTTATTACATGGTACCAACATAAGTTCTGATAATTTACATTTTTATTCTTGTGATTGATTGTTTCGGCAGGGCATTGCATTGCCTGGAGGCTTATAATGTTGTGAAGATGGCCCTGGCTAGCATTTTCCTTAGACAGAGTAAGGGCTCATCTACAGTGTAAAATTGATTTAGTTTGCCATCACTTTAATTGCTATGGCTCAATACTATGGAATCACAAGGGTTGTAGTTTGGTGAGGCACCAGCACTCTTTAGCAGAGAAAGCTAAAGACATTGCAGTAATACTTGTACAACTCCTATGACTGCATATCACTGAGCCATGCAGTTGAAGTGGTGTCAAATGGCTTTAATTCTACACTATAGATGAACCCTAGGTTCACTCTGCTACTAGATGCTGTGAGGTGATGGCAAAGCATTGGAACAGAAAGCTAAGTATCAATGCAGTTTGTCTTAAAGGAGCTTGCTGCATTTTGGTGCAATGCAAGATACTGCCTCCTTGCCAGTGCAAGGGAAATTCAGCTGCCAACCTAAGGACATTTGCACTCACCAGGAAGGAAAAGGAGCAACATCTTGTCCCTTGCCTTGGGCTATAGAATGGTTCCACACAGTCATTTAATCTGAGTGCAATCATGTTTTTAAAATGTGATTCTACCAGGGTTCTAGTATACACACACCACACAAAATTACATGCTTTCTGGGGCAGGTGTCCAGATGCCCTCCTGGAAGTGCCCTCCTGGAGGGCATGTACTTTAGTTGCTGTCTGGGTGTGCCCTCCAGTGGCTCAAGAAGCCCATGGTCTTATCTACTGCATGTGAGCTGGTCAATAATGTTTTTTACTCACTGGAAACTCTTTTCAATCTTTTGAAAAATAATATCATGCAAAATTTGAAAAGTGTTACTCTCCAACTATGAGGAAAGATAGGAGAAGCAGTGATGCTGAAACCTATTATTTGAATTAAGAGAGATAGAGCCAATATCTACGTTAAGACTGAAGCTTTGGCCTTGGCTGAGATCACTGTCATCTATGAAACTACAATAGAATCAGTATTTTCATTGACTGTTCTGAGAAGCCAACTCACTTCCACTATTCTCTACTTGTAAATCTGTAAGTAAAGCACATACTGTAAAGCTTATGAGTTTACTGATAGTGGGAGGTAGAGGAGGTATGAGAATGAGAATTGTGCATACAAGTGAAATGTGCCTTTATACCAGTGGTTCCCAACCTTTTTTTTAACCAGGGACCACTTGACCAGAGACCACTTTGACCAAGGACCACTTTGACCAGGGACCACTCTCCAAGATTAGTACCAAAAGGTTATGAATCAGTTTTTGGTCAACTTTAGATTTAGTTTGGTTATTTGGGGTGCTTATTCAGAAAATTGTATTGGGTAGACCACATCAACTCTATTTCTGATATAGAACATATACCATTCACTAGTCGCCATCTCCTTGCCCACAGAAAACCATATTTAATCATCTAGCACTGATGTGGCCTATACAATTCGCTTTTCTAAATCAGCTCCCAAAATAACCTCAGCAACAGGCCTAAAAACAAAGACACCAAGCCCCCCCCCCCCTCGCTTTCAGGCACCATGTGGAATGGCTGCATTCAGGGGGAGGGAGGAGGAAAAGCAGCAGTCAGGAGGCTTGTTGCTGCACCTTTTGTGGGTAGTCAGCCTCTCCCCTCCTGATATCCCCATTGTCTCAGCACTATAAGAGGATTTTGTGAGACCAGTCACTCTCATTGTAACAGTGTAGTGAGGCCACAGACTATATTTTAGTTCTTGGAGACCACTGGTAGTCCATGGACCAACAGTTAGAAACCACTGCTTTTAGACCCCAAATGTCCAGCATTGCAATAGCATAAAACTTTGGCAAAAGGAGTGTGAATACAATAAACATAAAGGTTCTAGTTCTGAACAATATTTAGTGTTGCACTCTCTACGGTACTATAAATGTGAGAGGGCAATGTCCCCTTACTTACATGCCAGTCCTATAAGGAATTGCTCAGATGGACCTACTATTCCACTACAGTGTTGATTCTGGATCTATACTTTCTACATTGCACCTATCTTCAGTAGCACAACTGGGACAATTTATTTACCTGCAGTTCTGCCATCGTACTTCAGTATGTCCATCTTTCTTCATTACTGCTGTTCCTTTATTATTTATTATTGTTGTTTGCAAAATTACAGAATTAAAAAACAAAGAAGGCAAATGTAAGATAAACAATAAAAGGAAAACAACCAGCTTGGTAATAGAAAGAGGAGGGGGGAGAGGAGAAGAAAAGAATAATTCCCCCCATGGCAACACACCAAAGAAAGTGAGGGGAATGTTGCAGGATTGGAAGCTATTGAAGGGTTTTACCCATTAATAGTTAGGAATATGGGCATCACAGGGAGGAGACAAACTGGCAGCGGGATGCACACAGCCGCAGTGCTAGTTTGCCTACTCATGTGATAAAGCCCTATATCTCTAGTATTTTGCTATCCAAAGAAAACTAAGCTCTATCTCTAGTCTTTTCACCAACATAGGTATGGAATTGATTATTCTGTTCTTTAAGTTTCCTTCCACCCAGGCCCGTAGCCAGGATTTCGATTGGGGGGGGGGGGGGCTGAGTCTGAGTGAAAGAGGGTCTACCCTAGCAAACCTTTTGTATTATTACCCCAATACCCCCATGCATATGGGATATATTGAGTATGGTGATCAGATCATGATATGAATAATCATAACAGTTTAAATAATGCACCAGTAAGGCCTTTTCGCGAACCACCATGAGAATTTCGGGGGGGGGGGCTGAAGCCCCTCAAGCCCCCCTCCCCCCCCCCCCCCCCCGGATACATGCCTGCATCCAAGACAGTATAAAAATGTCACTTGATTTTGTCTATAACAAGCTTTCCAGTTTGCTGCTTTATTATCATTTCACTTGTTCAGGCTGCATCCTTTTCATTATTCATACAGATTGCAGGAAAAAAATCAATTCAGGGATGGAAGGCAATTCCCTCACAATAGTGTTTAATCACAGCCTATCTCTGACACTGTGCTGTGAAATTTGTCTGTTCCTCCATCCATGGGGATGGGGAGAAAATGTAATCCCCACTCCTCAGTCCTATTTTGAGCCTAAAAGTTGAGATCTGAACAGAGATGACCAGTAGGCACTGCAATTCTGACATCTTTAATAATTTAGTTCATGTTTGCCATGCATACACAGAAGGAACATTGCCACAGGGCAGATTTTTTTAAGAGGGTCGGGGGACTGTTGTATTTTAGAGTAACAGGTATGAATAGGAGATCCTTGCTGAAACAGAAAATGGAAGTCAGCCTTAATTATTGAGTCACAACTGGCACTCTAAAACTCTTTGGAGATACAAATAAACCCTGCAGAGGCCTTGCCTTGTGGAGTTTGTGAAAGAAGATTAATGATCTCCTGTGTTCTACAGTTTGGGAGCAAGTCTGTCCATAGAAAATGTCAATAATTTTACTTGTTTTATCATGCGCTATACAGTTCAGTGATTTAAAAAACTAAACAACAAAACTAGGTGAGATTTCTGGAAAATAAATTACAAACTGTAGAAGGAAGAGTATTTTTCCAAGGTTATATAAACAACAATAATAACCTGGAAAATGTACCAGTTACTTCAGATGTTTTTTCTTGCCTTCATACCACAAATATAAGGTTTTCTTTGCTCAGTTTCTGCATCCAGCAAACAAAGTCTCACACACACATCCACTATTTTTTGTCTATAGAATCATAGAGTTGGAAGGAACCATATGGAATGTTCAGCCCCCACACAAGCTGCTTATATGGAAAGTGTCTGGCTTCGTAGAGAACAGATCATAAAATATACAGACAAACAGTAAACAAGGATTTAATAACTAACAAGAGGTTCAAACCCTCTCTCCTCCCGGGTCTCACTAACAGTCCTTTAGAAGAGAGTAAAGTCCTGACCAAACCGGGACTTTTAATTACTTAACTTCTCTTGTTTGTCTTTTTTCTTGTAGATGTCAATCTGACTCTGAAATAACTCTGCTGCTTGACTTGAAATGACTCCAACTTAGACATGCTATTTGTGATCCTGTCCAGTCTTCCTCTCTTTTCACCTTCAACTGTAAAATGGCCAATTACAAAAGGAACAAAAGGGGTCTAGTATAAGGTTCTGCCCTTGGAAGGACTCTGAGGGGCAAGGAAGGGGTGGGAAAGAGGCTATCTATATTGTGCCCCCCCCCCTCCACAATAACTGTATATAAAATATTAATCCCTCCTAACTAACAAGGGAACTCAAATAGGGGAAAGCAGTGAGGGTATTTGTGGAGGTCCGATATGAACCATCTAGTCCAACCCACTGCCATGTAAGAAAAGCACAATCAAAGTACCCCTGCAAGATGGCCATCAAGCTTCTGTTTCTACCACACTCTAGGGCAGAGGGTCCCACAGTTTAACATCTCGTATGGTCAGGAAATCCTTCCTAATGTTCAGGTGGAATCTCTTTTCCTGGTCCTAATGTCCAGAGTAGCAGAAAACAAGCCTACTCCCTCTCCCTTATGATAGCCTTTCAGATCTTTAAACATGGTGATCATGTTTCCTTTCAACCTTCTCTTCTGCAGGCTAAATATATCCAGTTCAAAATATAGGGCATGATCTCTAGACCTTAGATCATTTTAGTCGCCCTTCTCTGGACACATTCCAGCTTGTCAATTTCCCTCTTCAATTGTGGTGCTCAGAATTGGACACAGTATTACAGGTGAAGTCTAATCAAAGCAGAATACAAGGGCACCATGATTTCCCTCATAGACACTATACTCCCTTTGATGCAGCCCAAAATCCCATTGACCTTTGTAGCTTCTGCATCTGACTGTTGGCTCATGTTCAGCTTGTCCACTAAGACTCAGAGATGTTTTTCACAGGGACTCTTGTTGAGCAAGGAGTCACCCATCTTGCATCTGTGTATTTCATTTTTTTCTGCCTAAGTGTAATATCTCACATTTCTCCTTGTTGAAATTCATTTTCTCAGTTCTGGCCCAGCTCTCTAATCTGTTAAGGCCATTTTGAATTCTGATCCTGTCTTCTGGAGTATTAGCTATCCCTCCTAATTTGGTGTCATCTGAAAACTTGATAAGCATACCCTGTAAACCTTCATCCAAGTCATTAATAAAGATATTAAACAGCACAGGACCTAGGACAGAACCCTGTCGCACCCCACTAGTCGCTTCTTTCCAGGATGAAGAGGAATCATTGGTGAGAACCATCTGGATTTGATCACTTAACCAATTACAAATCCACTTAATAGTAATATTATCTAATCCACATTTTACTAGGCTTTTTGCAAGAAGAATAGTTTGTACACAGTTCAGATAAAACATCTGAAGTTATAAATAGCAATGCTGTGGCTATTCTCAAATCAAAATGATTGTCCATTTATTGCCTCTAGATGTGAGCAGAACCCTACATAAATCCTGAGGTCTGAGACTGTTCATTTTTGTCCTCTCTTCCATTTAACTAATAGCTACTGTAATAGCATCTACCTCCAAATGTGAAGTAGCAATTAAATCTTATTGCCACGAAACTACACACATTTAAAGAAATTGTAAAAATAACCAGTGGCCATTATAATATATCCTTCCATTGCATGGTGCAGGTTAGTACCTCTTTGCTGTCTACAAAGAAGTCACAGTACAAATTATGGCTATTCAAAAGCAAATCCCATTGAATACCATAGGACCTGCTTCCAGGTAAATGGATCTATTATTAAAGTTCAGTTCATGCATTCTTCTACCATCAATATGCCAATGCTTGTGGTGACATCTAGTGGCAAGTACTGAAATATTTAAATAATGTTTTATGGTATGCCTGAGAATTACGGTTATCTGTTTATGAGATTCAAGAACCAGTGAGCTGTAGTGGTTTAAGCATTGGACTATGGAGACAAGGGTTAATATTCCTGCTCAGCCATGGAAAACCCTTCGTATATCCACCTTCTCAGAGGAAGGCAAAGAAAGGAAACCCTCTGATAGGTTAAACACAGGACCACCATAGGTCAGAAATGATGTGAAAGAACACAAAAATCATTTATACACTCCATCCCAATGTATAGGTTTAAAACACTCTCCATTGTAGTGTTTCTATAAGCCGCTCCGAGTTCCTTTGGGGAGATGGTGGCAGGGTACAAATAAACAACTTCTTCTTCTTCTTCTTCTTCTTCTTCTTCTTCTTCTTCTTCCTCTCCTCCTCCTCCTCCTTCTTCTTGACATATGTGCAGTAGACCTGGATCCATAGAAGGTGAAACGCTAAAACAATAGCAACTTTTACCCAAAAGTTTCTTGTATTTCTGCTTTCTTGTATAGTCATTGAATTGCTCCAGTGTACAGACTAAGCTTGTCAATATAGCCAGACCTTCACCATCCTACCACTATCCCACTATTGAAAGCTTTTCTTAATCTGAGTTTGAGGCTAGTGTTGTCAATGTTTTTGTTAAATCATGTTTCAGTATAATTATTCTTGTTTACTCCAATCCCTACCAAAATTATTCCACTGTCTCCAGTCCTTACCAAAATAATTCCATCTAGGAAAATAAAAACTACAATGATTTCCACTCCCTTATTCTGTGGAACCAACACAGTAGTGATTTATTTATATATTTTCTGATTTTAATTTACCCAAGAACTATCTCTGCTACTAAATTGAACTCTGGAATTGTGGCCACAGTTGAAATTCAATAGTGGTCCCACATGGGTATTTGTATGCAGAGCTGGAAGCAAGAGCTTAAACTGAAAAATACAAATCCTTTCTTTCTTTTCTTTCTTTAAGCATCCCTAAAGTCAAAGCAAGAAATAATTAATTCCTGACTGTAGTAATTGTCACTTAAAACATTTTAGCACTGCCATTTTGCAAGTAACGCTAATGTTGATTTGCAGTTAGCAAGGCAATAATTAAGGCAAAACATTGCCAATGCCAACCAAGCTCAGATATTTTAAAATCACTTGTAAGATACACTGGCTGTGCTCATTCAGTCAGGAGGAAAAAAAATCTATTCCTGGGGAAAACTATTAGGTGCAGATAAACATTCTGCACTCAGATATGCTCTGGCCTTTTTAAGATAAAGATTCTCTTCTTTGGAGACATGCACCACAGGAGCCTTCCCTGTTTCTTTTTAACCTTGTCCTCCTTTCAGTGATTCCTTACTGCTGAGGGTCTGCTTTCATTTTGTCCATAACAGTTCAGTCTGGTGTGCCCTTTGCTTTTCTGATTCTGCCTGACCACAGGCAAGGTGATGAGATTTCTCCATCATAGTGAAAAGGAAATAAAAGTAAACTGGATCATTCAAATGTCTGTCACCAGGGCATACTTGTATCTTACATGGTATGTCAGACCCAACGAAAGCAAAGGCAAGCAATCAGTTGGGCGGAGGAAGTGAGAGAGGAGAAAACATCTTGAAATGCGAATTGCAATTTTCTTGAGTTATTTGTGGAAGAAAGCAGTAAGGTTAGAGAGGATCTCCAGATAGGTCAATACTTGACAGTGAGAAGAAAGATTGCACCTGCGGAAAGCAAAGAGAGAGAAGAAAGGGGTGAATGAAGGTGCTTCAGAAAGCGACAAGCAGTTACAGTGAATGTGAGGGAGATGAGGAGTCGAAAGTCAAAGCAAGAATGTGTGTAGCTGAGTGAGTATGAAAGGCTTCTCTTAAAAACCAGACAGCAGCATTGTAGAGAAAAAGCATGTTTAAACATGGAGAAATTGAAGGGAGTGAACAAGAACCTGTCAGAATTCACCAAGCTCTTTGTGTTCAGAGAAATTGTGAGAACCCTTTTGCTTAATGTTTCCAAAAAGACTGTTTTGTCAGGCAAACCTCAGCATTAACAGTGACAGTAACACAGCACCTTTGCCTGAAGTACCTCTGTCTTTTCTTTGAAAAAGCAGGTGGGTGTGATGTCTCTCATTTCTGTTTATTAGTTAAGGGATTAAAGTTCATTATCTTCTGCTTGCCAACCCGGATTGAGCTAGATTTCTCTACAGTTTACAATATGAATCACCTGAGCTATCAAGGTTGAAAACAACAATATTGTCTGATGGATAGGTCAACATCAACACTCACCTTAAGTATCTCATAAACTTTTGAATTCCAAGAAATGTATATGCTAGATGAATAAATGCACACCTGTATGTTTATGTTTATTTATACCCCACATTTTCTCCCCACAAGGAGTCTCGAAGAGGCTCCTTTATGTATTGTCAGGAGAGAATGCTTCTAGAATATGGCCATACAGCCCAAAAAACCTACAACAACCCAGGCTCCTTTATATTTGTATTAAACTAAAAAATTAGTCTACGCATACATTTGTTAGGGAGCTTCATCATGTCACATACTGTCTAGTATAGATATATTTGCTGGCATGAACCTTGCTAAATCTAAGCTTGGAACTCTTACTGTTGACATTACTTACAATCTTGTCACACAGCCACAGAAAATGTCCCACATCGCTCCGCTTTGCCAGGGGCACGGGGAAGCTGCAATTGCATGCCCCACATTGCCTGGCTCCTCCGGCAGCTGATCCCATGAGGGGAAAAAAGGCTCGAGTTGTTTCCCCCCATTAGTCAATGTTGCCATGGTAGTAACACAGGCCAGTCAATGTTGCCATGGTAGTAACATAGGCCAGCTCTGCTCTTTTTCACCCATGGAGCTGGCGTGGCATTGTCTGATGGGAGCCAGCCGGCTCCATGAGTAAGTGGGACTAAATTGGTGCATGCAACCAATTTTAGTCCCATGTGATGAAGTCCTGAGTCTAGGTGCATTGCTTTTTATAGACATGAGATAATACAGGCATCATATGTACATTAATTTTTATAATTAATTTCAGAATTGAAAGGAAAATTGTTCTGGTAGTGGTAGTAGTAGTAGTAGTAGTAGTAGTAGAAGTAACTTTATACCCCACCACTATCTTCCATAGGGACTCAGGATAGCTTACACAAAGCACACAACTAGTGCTATACAACATATAACGTGCAATACATCAACATTAAATCGATAACATGTTCACATAAGACCAAACATACACAATTAATATAAGCAATACAATCAGTAAAATAGGGTAGTACATTGAGCATGCTACTTGGGAGTTCATTGCAGTGTTAAGGAAAATGATCACATGTAACACTGAGGCATCATAACTCATATTTCATTGGGTGGAGGCATTGATAAGCAATGACAAATCTCATACAGGCATTTGCCTACCTTTGCAGTATTTGGTAGCACTACCACACTTGAGTTTATAACATCAATTTAGTATCCTAGAACATTGTCACATACAAGGTGTTAATTCAGCAATCAGAGAGTGAATTATATCTGTGAGAAAAAATAGATAACTCTTATTTGTTATACTGGAATTTTGTGGTTCTCACCTGCAGTGGATTGCAATCAGTCACAAAATTTTTGTTGACTGACTGCAAACAGTAGCAATGAGTCTATTTAGGTGGAACTTGCAAACTACTGCTTACAATATATCACCCAGATAGTTGACTGGGTGATATAACAGCCACATTCAAGAAACTAAAACTGCTGGGGTTTCCTGCCACTTATTTCTGAATCTTGAAGCTACTTAATTCTGAGCCATCTTTCAATGATCTTGAATTTCCACTCTTCAGGATAGTTTTCACATGGACAGGATCTCCCATCTCTGCTTTAGATTTATGCAACTCCTTCAGAGTTACCAGAAACCTCTTGTTTGCTTCTCAGAGTAACATCATGAGAGCTTTGGTCAATGGCTTTCTCTAGGCAGAGTTGTGGTTGAGCCATAATTCATTTCCAGTTTGCAGTAACAGATTTAATAGTTCTCTAGGCGAAATTCATAATCTGTGGGAGGAGGGAGTTAATAATCTAACCTTTATGGTGCTTCTGCATAACATTAGCCCAGACTTGTTTGCATAGCTTTTTGATTTTCTGTTTGTTTAGATATGCTCAATGAACTCCAGAGCCTTTCAGAAATAGGTGACTTTAATATGACATCATGTGGCACTTGAGTTGATTGCAGGTGGACTCCATTCATCCATTTAGGTTACTTCTGGAGGCAGTGAGTTGCACCCAAGTTTATTGAGGCACACCACAGTGAATACTTATGCAACTAACAAGGGCCAGATTGTTTTTGTTTACTTGAATTTCATGCTTCAATACAAATAGTTTGCACCTTGTCAAACTGTTACAATACTAATTAGAGTCATTTGAATACAAGGCTGTTAACACAAAAAATGTGAAAAAGTTAGATGGAAGTGAATATTCTCTCTCTCTCTCTCTCTTTTCACAAACACACATACACTGGTCTTAAAATTAAATTGAAAAGCTAGAATAACAAAAAAGTCTAAAACTTGTTAAATAATTTTAACAATTTAAAGGAAACTAAAGAAAGGTAAAATGATGTGCTTATATAAAGCCATCAGCTTCAAAGAGCTTTCATAAACTGGCGTGTTTTAATTTAGTATTAGAATGAAGCCAATGCCAATACCAAATGGTTCTCCAAGTGAGAGGACAAAAGCTACATCAACACAGGATACATTGCTTCCACTGGGGGCCCCTTCACACATCTCAGTTCTCAGATAGGCACATAAAGGAAGAGATGTTCCTTCCATATTGGTGTCCCAGGCCATTTAGAACATTAAATGTTATTCTCAGCTCCTTAAATCAGACCAGAAGGATATTGGCTAGTGAAATTCTTTGTTATATTATTCTCATGAGATGTTCTTGTCAACAGTCTGGCTGTTGTATGTTTCACTAGCTGTAAATTCTGAGTCATTTTCAAGGGCTGTCCATGTAGAGTGCATATCAGTAATCAAATTCCCAATAACATCCCTCTAGCTTCTAGAAAAGAGATAATACTCCAGATTATGAGAATTAGGAATGCACAAAGAACTGTGAGCAAGTTATCTTTGACCAGGAACGGCTATAGGGAGACTTAGAGCCCATCTACACTTATCTAAAGCCTGAGAGGAACAGGTTAAAAAACCCACTTCCTCCTGGGTTTCAGTCCCCACCTCCTCCCACAACTCTTGCCTTGCATTCAGGGGGTGCCTAGATGCCATCCTGGTTAACCAAAGGTTGACCTGGGATTTTATCCACCCCACCCCCCATTCCCCATCACCACAACCACCACCAAACTTACCCTAGGGGACTGGCCGAAGCACAGGCCCCTCTACACAGTCCTTCTGACATGAGAAAATGATGCATTAGGGGGATTTGTTGCCCGCTAGCTGGCCTCTCAGGTAAGTTTTGGGGGAAATGGCAGCTAGGGGGTGGAGGCAGCCTCCTGCCCCCTCAGGTTCCAGATCTGTCAACGGAAAAACAACTTTCATCCAGGAATTAATTCTGGATGAGCAGGCAGATCTGGCGTGCATAATGGAAACCTGGTTGGACGAGGCTGGAGGTGTCAATCTAACCCAGCTTTGCCCACCAGGTTTCTACATGCAGCACCAGCTGAGATCCACAGGGGAGGGAGGAGGGGTTGCAGTGGTCTATAGGGATTCCATCTCCCTGAACAGGTGCCCCATCCTGCAGTCAACCAATTTTGAATGTGTTCACCTGCAAGTAGGTGACCGGGACAGAATAGGGATTCTGTTAGTGTACCGTACACCTCGCTGCACTTCAGTCTCCCTACCTGAGCTAGTTGGGGTGGTCTCGAGCCTGGTGTTGGAGTCCCAAAAGTTCATTGTGCTGGGGGACTTCAACATCCACATCTAGGCCGCCTTATCAGGAGCGGCTCAGGACTTCATGTCTTCCATGGCGACTATGGGGCTGTCCCGATTAGTAACTGGCCCTACTCACAGTGCTGGACACACATTAGATTTGGTTTTCTGCCAGGGATGGGGGATGGTGGCTGTATAGAGGACCTGACTATCACTCCGTTGCCATGGACTGACCACTACCTTATCAGGTTTAGGCTCACTGCACCCACTAACCTCTGCAGGGGTGGAGGACCCATTAAGATGGTCCACCCCAAGAGGCTTATGCATCCAGAGGGTTTCCTGACGGCTCTTGGGGAGTTTCCCACAACCTCGGTAGGTGATTCTGTTGATGTTCTGGTCACTCTCTGGAATGGGGAGATGGCCAGGGCAATAGATATGATCGCTCCAGAACGTCCCCTCTCAAGTAGCCGAGCTAAACCATCTCCTAGGTTCAACGAGGAGTTGGCAGCGATGAAGCGAAGGAAGAGGGAACTAGAGTGTGTGTGGTGTTCGGATCCGAGCGAGCCAAATTGAACACGGTTTTTAGCCTTTCTAAGGGCATATGCCGCTGCAATAAAGGCCACAAAGAAATCTTTCTTTGCAGCCAATATTGTGTCCGCTAAGAACCATCCTGCGGAGCTGTTTCGAGTTGTCAGAGGCGTATTAAATCCCACCACTCAGGATGGGAGCACTGACAACTCAGCAGCCCGCTGTGAAGCATTTGCTTGGTTCTTCACGGACAAAGTGCTCTCTACATGGGGTTGCCTTTGAAGATGGTCCGGAAGCTTCAACTAGTCCAACGAACAGCAGCCAGGTTGTTAACAGGAACGTCGCTCAGGAAGCATACAACCCCCTTGTTGCGCCAGCTCCACTCGCTGCCAATTTGCTACCGGGCCCAATACAAAGTGCTGGCTTTGGCCTATAAAGCCCTAAACAGCCTTGGCCCAACTTACCTGTCCGGATGTATCTCCCCTTACGAACCACTGAGGACTTTAGGATCATCTGGGGAGGCCCTGCTCTCGGTCCCGCCTTCGTCACAAGCACGTTTGGTGGGGACGAGAGACAGGGCCTTCTCAGTGGTTGCCCCTCGGCTATGGAACATGCTCCCTAGGGAGATCAGATCTTCTCCCTCCCTCTTGACGTTTTGGAGGCAAGTTAAAATGTGGCTATTTGAGCAAGCATTTACAAATACAGAGTAGCTAATATAGGAAATTGAATGACCTGACAATGGAACTATACAATGCTTGAGAATAATGAGACACTGATGATGTTGTTTTTACTGCTTTTGTGATGTCTTATACTGTTTAATGTTTTTTATCTATATTATGTTTTATGTATACTGATTTGTTGAAAACTGCCTTGAGTCACCGATTGGCTGAGAAAGGCGGTATACAAATACAGTAAATAAATAAATAAATAAAATAACTGGGATGGCTGTGGATATTGACTCCCGAGACTGCAGATGCATTCCTGGGCATCATTCCCCACAGGACCAGAAACATAGATTTAATGTTATATAACCAGATTTAGAAGATAAAAATGTCTCTATTATTTACCTATAAAGCCACAAATGGCAAAGCAACATATGGGTTTTGGGATTACCATTCCAGGTCTGGCACTGAAGGTGTGTTCTTTATTCTGCTTCCGGTAAGATGGCAGGGAGCTAACAGCTGACTTCAGAGCGGTCCGGTGAGAAATACCTAATCGAAGCCTAATCTCCCTCATCCAACCCTCCCTCTAACACCAATCGTCACCTTGGCACCCGGGGGTTTGAAGGAACCCTCTGGAGGCCGTAGTTGGCGGATATATAACGAGGAAAGGAGTTAGAAGGAAGAGGCGGAGAGGTAGAACGCCGAGGGCTCCACCATCTAGGCCCAAACGGAGCATTCCCTCTCAACCAGGCCAAGCTGTGGCTGCCAGACTGCCTGAAAACCCCCTCCCCAAACAGACTCACATTTGAAATCGAAGTGTGCTGGCTTTTGGCCGTCGCCCGTCCCCCTCGCGCCTCCCGGGAAGAGAGTTTTGATCTGCCCGGGCCGACATCGTGGGCGCCATTGCCGCTTTGGCGGCCTGATCCGGCGGGTGGCGCGGCGCTCTGCGGTGGCGCCCAACTGTTTGGCTGCCTCGCTGCTCCTCCACGGCGCTTGCTGCCTGGCGCTGGGGCTGGCGTCCTGTGGCTGGTTGGCGTCCCGCGACGCTGGCTGCCCGTGGTTTCGGCGTTCCTGCTGCCGCGCTGCGTTCCTGCTGCCGCGCTGCCGCGCTGCGTTCCTGCTGCCGCGCTGCCGCGCCTGGGCCCTCAAGAGGAAGTGGGCCGCGATCTTTCCACTCATTGCCGTCGCAGCCTGGGCCTGGTGCGCTGCTCAGCCTGCCCCGCGGCCTGTCTCTGGCAGGCACCCGCCGCCCATGGCTCCGGTATGTTCTGGGGTCCTTCGGCGTCTTCTAGGGTCCAGTGGCGTTGCGTAGCTCGGAAGAGGGGCTGGCCCTCCATCGTGCCGGCCTCCTGCTGTTCGGTTCGGCCCTCATCGGCTTCCAGCTCGAGTCGGCTTGCCGGTGGTCGTCGGCGTGCCTTGTGGCCGTCAGGACGTCCCTTTGGCGTCCTTTGCTACTCTTGGACGTTTCCCCACCGGAGCCTTGGTGCTGACCAAGTGCGTTACACTGTGTTGACCGAGTTGTGTTGGTACCATCTGACTGACTGACTGTGTTGACCGAGTTGTGTTGTTATCATCTGGCTGACTGACTGTGTTGACCGAGTTGTGTTATTACCATCTGGCCGACTGACTGCATTTTCCAGCTTCCTGTGCCGGCAGGTTGCCATTGGAGGATTACTTACAGCATATCTTGTACAGACTGATTATTGAGACTCTTATATCCTTGTGTCGAGTATTAAGACTCTCCATTTGAACTAGGCCGAGCATTGTCATTCCTTTGAGGGGGGAGGGGTGGGCTGTCTGCTATCGCGCATGAGCCACCCGCCATCGCGGCCATCAAATTCGAGCCCGGAGGATTAACATCAACCACCCATTGACGCACATCCAACGTCCATTGTTCCTTATCGTCTCATATAGTACGTGTTAACAATGCCATTAATTAACAATTGTGTTATTTTTGCACTACTCGCTGCACTTTAACAGTCTATAAGTTTGCTTAGAGTAGCACTTTGTCAACCTCCCTATCCCTTTTGCTGCTAATCCATAGACCTGTATGCTGCTATTGATCCTTCTTAGCACTTTACCTCCATGCTGCACTTTAACAAGTACTGGTTGGATACCAACAGCACATTGCACATCGCACTTTAAGATCTTATAAAGAGTACCCGCTTCACACTGAGACCGTGAAGCGCTAATAAGTGTGCTGACAATTGTTACTCATGTGTTCTACCATCCCCTGGTATTTACTATCTGTACTGTTGATTATCTGTGGAGGGGACAGGGGACGTAGCGGGCTGGAGATCGTGGGAAACAATGGGGCGGGGGGGGGGAAACAAACAGAGTGGAAATGCAAACCAACTTAAGACCCTAACAAATCAAACAACTAACAATGAAACACAAACGGAGATTACAGGGGTGGAATGTGGCATGGAGGGGGGAGGGTGTTCCATCAGCCGAGGGGCCCCCATAGAAGTGGTGGTGGGGAAGGGGAGATGCGGAACAAGGAGACCAACAATTCGGCCTAGGGATCGTGCACCAACATTAGTAATTCCAAACCGGTCTCCTTATACGGTAAATTGGTGTAATCAGGTTGGCGGTCCCTCTGGATTGAAGGTGGTGTTGTTGAACGCCAGATCTGTCAACGGAAAAACCACCTTCATCCAAGACCTAATTTTGGATGAGCGGGCAGATCTGGCGTGCATCATGGAGACCTGGTTGGACGAGTCTGGGGGGGTGAATCTCACCCAGCTCTGCCCGCCAGGCTTCTCCGTGCAGCACCAACCAAGATCCGGAGGGCGGGGAGGCGGGGTTGCAGTGGTCTATAGAGATTCCATCCCTCTGACCAGGGGCCCCATCCCGCAGTCTACAAATTTTGAAGGCGTCTACCTGAGAGTGGGTGACCGGGACAGAATAGGGATTCTGGTAGTGTACCGTCCACCTCGCTGCACTACAGTCTCCCTACCTGAGCTAGCGGGGGTGGTCTCGAGCCTGGCGTTGGAGTCCCGGCAGCTCCTTGTGCTGGGGGACTTCAATGTCCACGCCGAGACGGCCCTTTGTGGAGCAGCTCAGGACTTCATGTCTGCCATGGCAACCATGGGGCTGTCCCAACAAGTAACTGGCCCCACTCACAGTATAGGACATACATTGGACTTAGTTTTCTGCCAGGGATGGGAGGAAGGTGGCGGTGTTGAGGAGCTGACCATCTCTCCGTTGCCATGGACCGACCACTACCTGGTCAGATTTAGGCTCACTGCACCCCCTAACCTCTGCAGAGGTGGAGGACCTATTAGGATGGTCCACCCCAGGCTTATGGATCCGGATGGATTCCTGACGGCTCTTGGGGAATTTCCCGCTGCCTCGGTAGGTGACCATGTCGATACCCTGGTTGCTCTCTGGAATGGGGAGATGACTAGGGCGATTGACACGATCGCTCCGGAACGTCCCCTCTCAAGTAGCCGAGCTAAACCAGCGCCTTGGTTCACTGAGGAGCTGGCAGTGATGAAGCGAAGGAAGAGGGAACTAGAGAGTGTGTGGCGTTCGGACCCGTGCGAGCCAAATCAAACACGGTTTGTGTCCTTTCTGAGGACATACGCCACGGCAATAAAAGCCGCAAAGAAGGCGTTCTTTGCGGCCACTATTGCGTCTGCAAAGAATTGTCCGGCTGAGTTGTTTCGAATTGTCAGAGGCCTTTTGAATCCCACCACCCAAGGTGGGATCCCTGACAACTCGACCTCTCGCTGTGAAGCTTTTGCTCGGTTCTTCGCAGACAAAGTCGCTTTGATCCGTTCTGGTCTGGATACCATGTTAAATGCAGTCTCTGTGGATGTAACAAAAGCACCTGCTTGTCCTATTTTGATGGATTCATTTCAATTGGTGAAGCCCGAGGATGTGGACAAGATACTTGGAGGAATGAGGCCGACCACGTCCATCCTAGACCCCTGCCCATCCTGGCTTCTAAAAGAGGCCAGAGGGGGATTGGCTAAGTGGGTGGAGGTGGTGGTTAATGCCTCCCTTCGGGAAGGCAAAATTCCAGCGAGCTTAAAACAAGCTATAATAAAACCGCTGTTGAAGAAACCATCACTGGACCCCACTAAATTTGACAACTTTCGGCCAGTTTCCAATCTCCCCTTTTTGGGCAAAGTCCTGGAAAGCGTGGTGGCCTCACAACTCCAGGTATTCTTGAGAGACACGGATTATCTAGACTCGGCACAGTCTGGTTTCAGACCGGGACATGGAACCGAGACAGTCTTGGTCGCCTTAGTGGATGATCTGCGCCGGGAGCTCGACAGGGGGAGTGTGTCCCTGTTGGTGCTTCTGGACCTCTCAGCGGCCTTCGATACCATCAACCACGGTATCCTTCTGGGGCGCCTTGCGGAAATGGGTCTCGGAGGCACTGTTCTGCAGTGGCTCCGGTCATTTCTGGAGGGTCGCTCCCAGAAGGTGTTATTGGGGGACACCTGTTCATCCCCACAACCATTGTCTTGTGGGGTTCCTCAGGGTTCTATTCTGTCTCCCATGCTGTTTAACATCTACATGAAGCCGCTGGGTGAGATCATCCGGAGTTTCGGGGTACGGTGTCATCTGTACGCAGATGATGTCCAACTCTGTCACTCCTTTCCACCTGCTACTAAGGAGGCTGTCGAAGTCCTGAACCGGTGCCTGGCTGCTGTGACGGTCTGGATGAGGGCGAACAAATTGAAGTTGAATCCAGACAAGACAGAGGTACTCCTGGTCAGTCGCAAGGCCGAACAGGGTATAGGGTTACAGCCTGTGTTGGATGGGGTTGCACTCCCTCTGAAGACACAGGTTCGCAGCTTGGGTGTGACCCTGGACTCGTCGCTGAGCCTGGAGCCCCAGGTCTCGGCGGTGGCCACGGTGGTACACGCTCTTGTCACATCCCGCCTAGACTACTGCAACACTCTCTACGTGGGGCTGCCCCTGAAGACGGCCCGGAAGCTGCAACTAGTCCAACGCGCGGCAGCCATGATTCTAACAGGAGCGGAGCGCAGGGAGCACACAACCCCCCTGTTGCACCAGCTCCACTGGCTGCCGATCTTCTACCGGGCCCAATTCAAGGTGTTGGTACTGGCCTATAAAGCCCTAAACGGTTCCGGCCCAAGATACCTAGCTGACCGCATCTCGGCCTATGAACCCACCCGAACTTTGAGATCTTCCGGGGAGGCCCTGCTCTCAATCCCGCCAGCCTCTCAAGCACGGTTGGCGGGGACGAGAGATAGGGCCTTCTCGGTGGTGGCTCCTCGGCTGTGGAACGCCCTTCCTGTAGATGTTAGGCTGGCACCATCTCTCATGACATTCCGTAGAAAGTTGAAGACCTGGATGTTTGTGCAGGTGTTTGAGTAATTCAGTGCAATTCTGGTAATTTGAACATAGGAACGGAACAATGACGTCGAATCTGGATCACGCTTGGATGATGAGGCGATCGGGGGTGGGTTTTGTGATTATGGTATATTGATGTTTGTCGATTAGCTAGTAATGGAAATGTGTAATTTAACTGTTGTGGTATATTAATTATTGCTGTTTTAATTGTCTTTGTTGTTTGCTGTCTGGAAACCGCTGTGAGTCGCCCTTGGGCTTGAGATACAGCGGTATACAAGAATAGTAAATAAATAAATAAATAAATAAATAAATTTTAGATTCTTGTTAGCCCCAGTTATTAAGATCCATTTAATCAGTCAGAACAGGAAATAAGAGCTAAGCATTCAATCCATTAGCATTCCTCTAGCTTCTAGAAAAGAGATGATATTCCAGAAATATCATATCTATCACTCTTTAATGCACTTTTGGCAAAGTTCCTCAACTTTTCAAAAATTACACTTAGTATGAAGTACTCCAGCCAAACTTGTCACTCGTACTAAAAATTACAGACACATTAGAGCAGTTCACCCACTATTATTCCAACTTATCCATTAGTGGCATGATTAATAACCTAGATATTTTAAATGTCACATAAAGTCTTTTGCTGTAACATTTTCATACAGTTTGGACTTATAGATAGGTAGCTGCTGAGTTCTTTCTATAGGTTTACATTTTAGCTTAAAACATGGAACTGTTTCTGAATGTCTTGATGTTTCAAGTTTGATAAATATAAAATAACTTGTACTTCATTAGCTGACTGTACTTCATGTATTTGACCATTTTCCACCTCTCGTTTTTTATATATTGCTACATTTATGTTTCATATGTCCTTCAAGAAATTCAAGGTATTGTCTATACTCTCCCCAATTTTATCTCCACAAGATCCCTATGAAGTGGTGAGGCTGAGAGGTAGTGACTATGTCAAGGTCACCAAGGGAGTTGAATAGAGGAGTGGAGGAAAGTAGGAACAGAACACTTCAGTTCACATTCTAACCATACTATACAAACTATCTAACAAACATACTTCCTTCTGAGGATCAAACAGCATATTTGGATCAATTTGCTTTTTGTGCAGCATCTTCACTCTTGCAGTTTGAAGGAAAAATAGCACCTAGGGTCAATATTGGGAGAAAGGTGGGAGAAAAATAAAGTAAATAAATACAAATAAAATAAATGTAGCATATGTTCCCATTCTAGAACTCTGCCCACAGTGCATCATGCTGCGTGCTGCTGTTTACTCTCAAAACTACTATATGCAGTGAGTGACATGGGGAAATAGTAGGTGAAACAGCATTAGATAGAGGGTTTCTACCATAAAAGTCAGTTTAAGCAGTTTTAAAATATCTGTTTACAGAAATGTATGATTTAGCTGATCTGGTGCATTCACAGCATTAGGAAGAACTATTTCAGATACCCAAAGGTTCCTAGATGAGACAGATTGTCTAGAACTAATTCATACTGGCTTCCAGACAGGTTGTGGATGGAGACCTTTGGTTACTTAGATAGATGGCCTACACTGGGAATTGGACAAGTGTGTCTCTGTTGGTTCTGCTGAACCTCTTGGTGACTTTTGATACCACTGACTAGGTTGTCAGTGGTATCTGGACCATCTCACTGAGGTAGAACTTGCAGTCCACAGTTTACAGTGGGTTTGTCCTTCTTGGAGGAACACACTCAGATGGTGTCGCTTGAGAGAGATTTGTCTGAGATCCTGAACACTGATTTGTTAACTGCCTCAATATTGTTCTCCATGTTATCTTATATATATGAATGACAGAAACCAGTGGTAGAGATTATGCAGAGTCATAACACCAATATGTTAATGACATTCAATCTTATCTGTCCTTTCCACCTAATTCCAAGGATGTCAGTGTATTCCAAATCTAGGGCAAAATTGGCTCCACAAAATGTAGAGTGCATTGTAGACACCCATCTCTTCTGAAACACAGTAAAGGACTCTGAATGAGGATTGCTGAAACACCTCGAGGATATTACTGTTGACCTCTGCTTTTAACTATTACTTTCCCTTTTTTCTCACCTCGTATGTCTCTAGTGCACTATGTGCATCTCTGCAGGAAATGGGGGAAAAAACTTGCACAGCATTTTGAGGCCAGGTTCCATTGTAAGGATAATCACATTACTGGTCTCAAACTGGTTCCAGGCATAGCAATCTGATCACCCATGAAAGGAAACTGCTTCCTCCCAAAAATGGTTCCAAATTTGATTATAATGCTAGTGTATAAACACCCCTACTTAGATTTTTGTAACACACATTGTGTGAGGTTGCCTTTGGAAACTATTCAGAAGCTTCATTGGGTTCAAAATATTGTGGCCACTGTACTGACTTGGGCTGATTATAGGAAATATGTATATAAGTCCCATGTTGCAATTTTGGAGGGAACATTAAAAGATCTGGTTATGACTTATAAAATCATATTAAACTTATGTCTAGGCTATCTGAAAGATCGTATCTCTTTATACAATGTATGAGCCTGCCCAAGTTCATCGTCCTCTCAGGACAGCTTTTTCCCAGTCCCATTTCTGTCATACGGTCATTTAATGAGGACACATGATAAATCCTTTCTTGTAGCAGTGCCCAGGTTTGTGAAATTCTCTTCCATAGGAAGCTTGATTATTCCCCTATCTTTGGTCAACTTTATTTACACAGGCCTTTGGCTGTTAACTCGTTGTGGCAGAAGATTATTTTAATAGTGTGTGCTCTACTTTTTTATGCTCCACTATGCTATAAACATTTTTAAATTAGTATTTCTGCTGTTACGTTTTAGCTTTACTTGGTTTTTATGAATTTTGCAAGCCAGCTTGGATCACAAGTTGGAGAATAGACAGGATATAAATGAAATATCTTAATTTAATTTACAGACCGCAGCCACCCCAGAATAGCCAATAAACATGTGCTTAAGCCATCCAACCATGTAACAGTCCTATAGCATGATTGGCTTATGATATAATACTCAGAATAATGACTCCTTTACAAAGAACATGATTATGCCCTAGAATTCATAAAAGAAACCTTTCTGAACAGATGGGCAACTCACTGAAGTAGTAGACTGAGATCTACAAATGGTTTTTCTTAATTTTGATCGCATTTCTATGAATTGGGTAAGGTTGGTAATGACGAAGATTCACCTGTTTGCAGCAAAAGAGAAATTAAAGCAGTTTGAATTAAAGCAGTTTGATACCACTTTAACTGCCATAACTCAATGCTATGGAATCCTGAAATTTGTAGAGTTTGGTGAGGCACCACCTTCCAAAATTCCATTGAGTCATGTCAGTTAAAACTGTGTCAAACTGCATTAATTCTGCAGTATCTGCAGTCAGATAGGCCAACCTCTACATAACAGTGATTTGGGAATGAATCAGATATGTTGTTGCTTGATTTTTGAACTGTCTTTTATTTTTGTATTGATCGGAGACTTTCATCTGATAACAATAGAAACATCAGATATAATTTTTTTTATTCTAACTTCTTTGTATTTCTTAGCCTTTAATGCAGTGTCTTACATTGCTTTTGCTGCAAGGATAACCTGATCATATCAGTGCAGTGCAGAACATGACATCAAGAATTTTAGGGTTTTTATACTTCCTTGTCTCATTTAATAATGGTACATCAATGGCACAACAAAATATTTGGGGAATAGGCCAAGGAAGTGGCTATCCTTGTGGGTTTGGTTATGTGGTACTTCTGAACACTGACATCTTTTCCTTAGCTAGGCAAAACTATCAGAACCCTTTGTTTCTCTCAACCAACCTTCTTCACAAAAGAAATCCTGTTAATAGCATTGTTATTTCATGTGGGAAATGGACTTTGGTTAGGATGAATATAATGCCAACCATGACAAAGCTTATTCTAGTTGCTTTACATTTGTCTGGTTTTCTGTTTCAGTTTTACAGACTGCATTTTTTTGAAATAATTAAGTTTTTGAAAGAAGCTAAAAATTAAGTCATGAGAAATGTCCACATCATAGGCTGACAAATTACCTCATCAGATGAGGTTCACTTCCTCCTTTGCAATGTGCTGGTTTGCCTCCTCTTCTACAAGGGAACGCTGACTCCCATCCCAAGTTGCACTGTAACGTCCGGTGGGGCTCCATTGTAAAGGCGAACTGATGCATGCTGTTGCAGAGGCAACACGAGGCTTCCCGTGTTGCCTTGGATCGACAGGAGAAGCCATGTGGCAGATGCTTCTCCCTGTGGAATGGGGGCATGGGTGAGTTTGGCAATGTGCAGAAGGGGTTCCCTATGACCCTGGACAGACATTGTCAGAATCTCCATGATCTGTGCAGATTTTGGTGGCATGTGTGAGGAGGTCAATAGACAAAAGTTTGAAAGTGATGCACTGGTCTTTGTTTGTGTGTATTCACACACACACAAAAACACCCTGAGGAAAGTGATGTGATTCACATTTTCTAGCCAAGAATTACACCGCTTGTATATCTTTTCAGAGAAAAGCCATGATCTTTCCAAGAAAATTCCCATTTAGAATCAGCATAAACTTGAAATGACTTGAAGGCACAATTGTTATTGCAAATCTTTTTATTTCAATTGCAATAAACTGTTATCTTAATAAAATTCAAAATATGTGTCCAATTCTTGGGAACTATTAGCCAGAAATGTGCAAATACCTTCCTTACCAAATTATTACTAGAAGATGGCAATAATAAGCAACTGTTCTAAAAGTTACCTTGTTCATATGGTAAACTATCAGATTCCATCTGAACATTAGGAAGAACTTCCTGACTGTGAGAGCCGTTCAGCAGTGGAACTCTCTGCCCCGGAGTGTGGTGGAGGCTCCTTCTTTGGAAGCTTTTAAGCAGAGGCTGGATGGCCATCTGTCAGGGGTGATTTGAATGCAATATTCCTGCTTCTTGGCAGGGGGTTGGACTGGATGGCCCATGAGGTCTCTTCCAACTCTTTGATTCTATGATTCTATGATTCTATGATTCTAATTACAAAATAAAGGCCATATTATTACAATGAAATTCAAGATAAGATAGCAAACAACTGGAAGAATCTTCAAAGTTTATCCATTCACCAATGGTGTGACAGAATTTAGACCCTTATGATATTGGAGAAAGTGACATTTTAAATTTGCTTTGCTAGAGGCAAAACGGTTGAAGATACTTCTGAGACCACATGACATCAATTTCCAACACATATGTCTACAATATATGTGCTATGTGTAAATTCTGAATATGGCACACCATTGAAATGAACAATGTTCTGGAAACTTTTGTAGTGAGTATTTTGTATATAGGCTTTTACAGAAGATGCTCTTAATTTGGGGGGTGGGGAAGACTAGTCTAAACTGACAAGACTATTTTTCATCAGCTTCAACTGAAGAGACAAAATGAACAACATTGGAAATTCAGAGCCTTTGGGATCTATATGAATACTCTCACCACCTCAATTTTCTGGGCTTGTGCTATCATGAGATATTGATCACCCTGCCCTATGAAAGCACAGAGCTCTTTGCATGTGTGCAAATGGAGCTTCTTTCCAGTTCACTGAGAAAATTAAATCCAATCTTTTTTCTTTCTGACTCCAATTCCAGGAATGACAGGAAACTTGTGCCTTTTTTAGGAACACATTTTTGTTTGTATGTTAAGCTGTTCTCTCATATTTCCTTGATGTGTGGCTGTATGATGATGGACACGTAAGTCAGAAAATAGATATGGTGAGTCATGCTTGTCTTCAATGTGCATAATAGGAGCCCCTGGTGACGCAATGTGTTATACCCTTGTGCCGGCAGGGAGAGCAAGTTGAGCTTCCTCTGACAGCTTCAGCTCCCCATTTGGGGACATGAGAGAAGCCTCCCACAACCTGGGCATCCCCTGGGCAACGTCCTTGCAGATGGCCAATTCTCTCACATCAGAAGTGGCTTGCAGTTTCTCAAGTCATTCCTGGCATGAAAAAGTGGTGTTCTTCCATGAAACTTGTACCTATCTACCTTTAAATCAAGCTTCATCATGCTTCATCTTTCTTCCTATCTCTTTGCACTATGTCCCTATCCACAAAGCTTTCTTTCTCTGCAAAACTCTGGTGCTGACCTGTCATTTACAAACTGCTTTTTGATGACCTATTGGTGATTCCTCTTGCTTTCTAACCTATCCTGCTTCATTTTTGTGTACAGTCTCCTTCTGATACTACCTGAAAATGCCTCCCATGGGGACTGCAAAGCCCCCAAGCACTCAAAGAATCCAGAAGTTCAAAGTGGCCTTGTGGGATGTTCACTAGAAAAGAAGAAATCATGCCAGACACAAACAACCCTCCATTTGTATCAATATGGTCTGATGTTGATTATCAAAAATTCCTTCTAAAGCCATTTGCCTTTGAGAAACATCATCAAGCTTTTCTGATTTTCTTTTTGAAAGTCGGCCAGGTGTAAAGGTGGTCAGTATGATGTGCTTTTCTTTAGAATAACTTCCCAACAATTAGGGCAGTTTTCTTTGCTAGTTTACTGACCGTGTCAAGAGAGCTTGCCAACAACTTAATTTGTAATTTTTAAAAATGTAGGGTTTGAAGTTTTAACATGAGCAATTTTTGTAGAGTTCCTGCTTTGATTTCATTTTGTTTAGAGTTTGGCAGCAAAAGTATATGGAAGGGGAGGGGAAAACCCCTATTCTTGACGTGCTCTCTGTCTATCCTGGCCACAGTGGAGACTAATTATGTTTGAAGACAATACCTGCATGACTAGGTTATTGTATATTTTATTACAGAATTTTCTGATTGCATGTTTTCCTACCTTTGTTTCTACACGGTTTCAGAAAAATAAACTTTTATTTATAAGCAGTAATATTTTAAAAATAAACCACAGAAGCATTCTTGGATAACAGTGTTCTTTTTAGCTATAGCCCGGAATCCAGTAGAGTGATACTTCAAAAAGAAGTTCTTCCATCTCTGTTCACCTGCAGACCCCAGGCTCTAATATGTTTCCCAGATTGGCTCTAAGGGATTTATGAAAATCTTAATGCCTGCAGGCAGGTGGTTAATTGATGTGGGCTACATGGAGTAAACAACTCCCTTGTTACAACTATTTATTGTTTACTATTCCGTTCCTGAGCAGTTTGAAGTGCTGACAAGGTAAAGGTTTTCCCTGACATTAAGTCTAGTCATGTCTGACTTTGGGGGGTGGTGTTCAGCTCCATTTCTAAGCCAAAGAGTCGGCATTGCCCATAGACACCTCCAAGGTCATGTGGCCAGCATGACTGCATGGAGCACCGTTACCTTCCCACAGAAGCGGTACCTATTGATCTACTCACATTTGCATGTTTCGAACTGCTAGGTTGGCAAAAGCTGGGACTAACAGCGGGAGCTCACTTCACTCTCCAGATTCCAACCAACAACCTTTCAGTCAGCAAGTTCAGCAGCTCAGTGGCTTAAGCCGCTGCACCGCCAGAGGACCCTGAAGGACTGATAGTGACCTATACAACCCTATGTGGCTCATGTTCAAATTGGTTTAGGGACCTTGTGAATGTGTCCATCATTCTCTAAGGTCTTTGAGAGATGTCCTTATCTTTGTTGCACTACCTTCCCAGACTCCTGTAGTGCGAACAAGGGAAAGGGCATTCCTGGTGGGATTTCTAGTTTTTGGAACTCCATCCCAAGGGAGGCTCCCTCTTAGCTTTCCTTTAGCAGGCAAATGGTAACTTACAGATCCTGTCAGTCTTTTGTGAACTGACTGTAATGGGCTTCTCATGGAGAAATATTGATTTTTTTAAAAAAAGAATCTGCTTAAATGGTTTTAACTCTATGGATTCTTCATTGTTTTTTATAAACATATATTTTAATCTCTACTGCCGTGTTTCTCAACCTGGGGGTCGGGACCCCTGGGGGGGTTGCGAGGGGGTGTCAGAGGGGTCGCCAAAGACCATCAGAAAACACTGCATTTCCTGTTGGTGAAGGGGATTCTTTGTGGGAAATGTGGCCCAATTCTATCATTGGTGGGGTTCAGAATGCGCTACACTACACACACACACACACACACACACACACACACACACCAGTATTTAAATTTGGGCGTATCAGGTATTTGTGCCAAATTTGGTCCAGGGAATGAAAATACATTCTGGATATCAGATATTTACATTACGATTCATAACAGTAGCAAAATTACAGTTATGAAGTAGCAACAGAAATAATGTTATGGTTGGGGGTCACCACAACATGAGGAACTGTATTAAGGGGTCGCAGCATCAGGAAGGTTGAGAACCACTGCTCTACTGGTTTGAATAATTTGCAAGCTACCTTGAATCAGTCACAATGGTAAAGGACCTTGGGCACTTGACTATGATTAAAAGGGCTCAAATCCTTGCTCAGACATTGAAAACCATTGAGTAATTTGGACAAGTCATGCTCTCTTAGGACTTCATCAAATGAAAGTGTCCCCTGCCTGCCTGCCCCATTTCCACATACTTCTTAAAAGTACCGCTGAGCCCCTCAAATGATGCAGAGACTTCCAGTTGCTATCCGTGGTGTTTCACCTGTGAAGTGTTTCCTAAGTATGGCGAAATGGGGGAAACTGAAACTGGGAATACATATTTTGAGCTCCTAACAGATCTGGAAATAAGAGAAAGCACTTAAAAACATATGAGATGGAAAAGTTAGATTTGCCCATGTTTAGTCGTTTTAGTGATTTGGAAGAATGGGTGTTCCTATGGGTTTCAGGCTCCAGTCTCATGCAGAAGGATTTTATAATAGAAATGAAGCATAGGAGACCTCCTATGCTCCACTCCTATTGCAAAATCCTTCTGCATGAGCCTGGAACCGTAATATAATAATAATAATAATAATAATAATAATAATAATAATGATGATGATGATGATGATGATGATGATGATGATGTAATCCTAAGGAATAGCGCAATTGTAAGATATCACCACTTCGCATTTTCTCCTTCACAATAATACAGGCTTTCAAAATTACACTATAACTAGGTTTTTACTTTTTTTGTTCCTTTTTTAAACAAATATAGGAAGTTTGAACAGGATTGAGAGGAAAACTTAAGTATTCCAGAAGTCGTGTCTTTTTTAAGAATAGTGCCTTGGGGCTTCTCTAGAGTAATGGGATTGAGAGGGAAAGTAAAGAAGCTCATAGAAGTGGTGTCTCTCTTGAGAACAGTGCTTTGGGTCTCCTCTAAATGGATAGTTGAAGCAGGAAGAGGCGGTCCTGTGTGATGGGGGTAAGTAAATTCTTAGTCTTCTTTCAAGATGGAATCCCACACAAGGAATATGATTCTACATGCAAGAAGACACTTTCCCCAGATCTGTCTGATTAAGTCTTTAGCCTCAGAAGAAAGCAAACCCCTCTGAATATATCTTGCAAATACGTTCTAGTTGTTAGCTTAGCCTTAGCATGACCATAAATCAGACATGACTTGAAGACAAAGAGTATCTGCAAGTCACTTGAGGTCTCATTATTGCAGGGGAAGAACTGTACAAATCAGTGGTTCTCAACCTGTGGGTTCCCAGATGTTTTGGCTTTCAACTTCCAGAAATCCTAACAGCTGGTAAACTAGCTGAGATTTCTGGGAGTTGTAGGCCAAAACACCTGGGGACCCACAGGTTGAGAACCAATGATATAAATGAATTTAGTAGTACTAAAAAAAATCCTGCTATCAGATAGGTGAATTGAGATCCAAGTATTCACTGGAAGTCCCCAAGTTACAAAAATTATATCCAACTCCTTGTTGCAAATGGGGGTGAGACAACAGGAAGTGAGAGGAAATCTACCCCTGGGAAAAGAAATTCATTCATCTAAGACAGTGGTTCTCAACCTGGGGTCCCCAGATGTTTTTGGCCTACAATTCCCAGAAATCCTAACAGCTGGTAAACTGGCTGGGATTTCTGGGAGTTGTAGGCCAAAAACATCTGGGGACCCAAGGTTGAGAAGCACTGCTCTAAGAGTTATCACAGAAAAAGGATGTCTCCACTGAAGCTTCCACAACAACCTTAAATTTTCAAAATCCAATTATCACAGGGACAGAAAGGGAAGTGAAATATTCAGAATAGGGGCATAAACAGCAAAAAAAAAACAAAACCCCAAACCACAAACAAACATTACAACACACGCACGTGCACACGCATATGGCTGTTCTGACTTATATGCAAATTCAACTTAAGAACAAATATACAGAACCTGGTGTTCATAATCAGGGGCAGACTGCCTGTATTGTAAATAATTTGCATTTCTATATCTACAACTTTAGTCTCAGTTGCCGTCGTAAAGCATACTTACTTGAGAACAAAAATCTCTGCCTTATGATTTATGAATTGATACATTATTGATAAGTGACACGTTTAATGGAGATATAAGAGAACCCTGAACTAGAGTAACATATTGTCTATTTAGTTTCTGTTTTTATAGAGATTCTGTCATCATATAAAACAACTAGACCTGTCATCAAATGATGGAGAAACTCTTGCAATTCATGCCAAGGGTCCACAGTCTAGGTAGCTGCATTTTATTTTATTCTTGCTTTGAAGAATCCATGTGGTAATTTGAGCACCATTTCTTTTGGCAAAGATTTGCAGTGGCAAGACCTGTTGTATTCATTGATGTTTACTCGTAAGTATGGATAGAATTGCAAGCTCAGCCGCAGAAGACTAGAGTAGAACATCTTAGATGCTCCATGCAATATTGTTCTCAGTTCATTCCCCAAAAAGCCCTATATCACCCTCCTTACACAGGATGTCAATTTGTTACACAATGCAAGCTTTGTCATCTCAATATGTTCTATACAGAAGCATATTTCTTTTGTACTCTGAAGCCATGAGGTGTAATATTGTGGGCAGAAGCTAAAACAGAACCATTAGCTTCATTAGTTTCAGTGAGAATCAAATTTCATAGATACTTGTTCACAGAGTGCACTTCTGGGGAATCCACATCTACTGCTGATATCAGTGCTATTATTGATACTGCCAAACCAACCATTGGTGACGGAATATATTTTAACGCATTTGGACAAAAAGGACAAAGGAAATATGGTGCCAGTTCAAGTTCTGATAACATGAATCTTACTAAGAACAAATACAGTGTAATAATAAGTTAAAAGAAATGCTTTTATTTGCATGCAGAAAATATTAAATATTTATTGCCAACTATTGGGGCTGGCTCATTTGGGAAAATCAATAATTAATTGCTAGGAAAGCTATGGCTCATTTATAAATATCAAAGACTTGTAATAATTACTTTACAAATCCAAATTAGCACACACCACACAGCACTGTTTTTGGTACAGGCACAAATTAAGAAATTGTATTAGTCCATGTTCATGGGAACTGTCCTGTTTATAATTATAATTATTAAAACTGGTTCACCATGCAAAGTGCTACAGATTATATGTATCTTAAATATCTGCAAGTCCACTTTTTGAAATTCTATATGAAACATTTAAATATATTTAATCTACCATATATATTCAAATATAAGCCAACCCAATTATAAGCCGACACACTGAAGTTTACCACAAAAAACTGGGAAAACTTATTGACTTGAGTATAAGTCGAGGGTGGGAAATGCAGCAGCTACTGGTAAATTTCAAAAATAAATATTGATACCAATAAAATTACATTAATTGGGGAATCAGTAGGTTAAATGTTTTTGAATATTTACATAAAACTGTAATTTAAGATAAGACTAGCCAATTCTGATTAAATCATTGTTCAAACCTCTTCAGTGTCAATGTGCTTACGTATCCTTCCAATAATCAACATAGTTTATTTTAACTATACATTTTGGGGAAAATGCTGTGTGTATATGAATAAGAAAAAGTGGGAAAGACTGGTGCTGAGACAGTAGGAGAGGAAAGCATGTGCTACACAAAGGAGGAGAGGAAGGTGCACACTGCAGGAGAGAGGAGGACAGGAAGGAGATCTGGAGTGCTGTGCGGAGAGGTGAGGGTCCTGGCAGGGCAGCATAGGGCTGAAAGAAGCCCTCCTTTCAGCCCCATGCCTTCCTGCCAGGTTCCTCACCCAAGTATAAGCCGAGGAGGGCTTTTTCAGCCTAAAAAAGGGGCTGAAAAACTAGGCTTATACTTGAGCATGTACAGTAATACAAAATGCTAAAATTGTTTTCTTAAATGCAACTCTGGAATGGACTACAAAAAATATTCAAATTTCTTAGTACCAATCTCATATTTTTTTCAGGGGCCAAGGCTAGGAAATGTGGGGGGAGGGGTTTACTAAAGTTGCATATTTCTTAACATTTTACAGTCAAAAAGGGGGACATGTAAGGCTAAGCAAATTGGTCAAGATGACAGAAGTTATTCGTGAAGAAGAACTGGCAAGCTAGGAAATGCTTGAATTTACTGGGAAGAGCAACATTCCAATTCTCCCTCCCTGCTGAATTGAGTACAAACTAGTTTTGCACTTTGAACTCGGTCTATAGCAACCTGAGGACAAAGTGTGAAAGTGGGGGGGGGGGGGGGGGAGAGAGAGATTTTTGAGGTGACTGAAAAATGGATTGACGAGATTAATTGGGAATGTGCCTGCCAAGTCAGGACAATCAGGGGGTATGGAACAAGGATTCTCAAAATCTCCCAATTAGCATAGTCCTAAAAACAATAATGTTTTTCCAGTTTTTATCATGGTGGCTAAGTGAAGTTGCATCACATTGTAGCTTTTTAGTGAAATCTATTCATACCCAGAGACAAAATACACAAATTCTGCATGCAGCCTATTGCATTCTGCTGGTTAAGAAAGAACATAAAAGACGTTTTCATTGCTGAGCTTTAGCCTGAGCTTAGTACTTTCCTATATCTGTTTATTTTTGGCCCTAATTTTTGAATTATACATTGTTGCTTCCTGCTGGTTTATCCTTCTGTCCTGACTTATACCTTTATAACATTGTTTCTTGTTCAACTCACACTGCTGGCCATGACCTAGCTTTAACATACATTTAAGTTTCTGAACAACTTGGATTTTCTTTCCTTATTTTAGACAAAATTTGATGAAATGAGAACTGGATATCAATTGAGGGTAATAATTGTGATTATGGTGATGATGCTTCAAAATATGGATTTTATCAAATGTGGGATCCCAAATCATAAGCATGTTTACTTGGAATGTAATGGAGTCTCCTTCACTGGTGCTTTTTAAGCAGAACAACATTAGGAAACTTGACCAATATTCTTGACAGTTAAAGCTGTGGAATATGCTGCCTTGGATTGTGGTGGAGTCTTCTTCTCTTGGGTTTTTTAAACAGAAGCTGGATGGCCATCTTTCAGAAGTGCCTTGTGTGTTCCTGTTTGGCAAGAGTCAGACTTCATGGCTACTGTGGTCTCTTCCAGCTCTATGATTCTATCAGTATTCATGATATCTATTCTGAATCATTTTCAAATTCAGAAATACATTATAAATGGCTAAGTAGTGTTTACCCTTGAAGCTACTGAATATTTTAGAGGGGTTATTATAAAAGTTATCTTGAGTTTGTGAATCAAAACACTTTCATGACATTACTTTAGCCTAATTTTACAGTATCTTTTCAGATGAAAGTTAATTTAATATTCATTTTTCATATCATTAGTCCAGCAAAACAGTCCAGCAATCAATGTGCGTGTGTGTGTGTGGAGGGACGGGGGACGGGACTTATGTCAAATCACAGGATTTCCATGGTGTGATACTGAGACATCACAGCAACTTTCTCCAACTGCCTGTTCTTCATCTTGTGCTTCATGATATGCAACTTTCTGTGTGCCAATTCCCATGTGTTCTTTCTATGTTGTTTACACTTTTCTCTCTGCTTTTCATCTCTCAGCGGTGTATCTCAGAGGGAATTAATGTCACTAATACGGCAGCGGGGAGTTCTCACTTGCAAGATGTTGTTGACAAGATGCTTAGAACTTTGGAACTTCAAAGTACATCTTTCCCTCCCACCCTGCCCTCGAAAATATGTTCAAGATATACCAGAAAAATAAGTTTTCTTTACCCCTGTGAGCAATTTCACAATTATGCAAGGCAAGGAGGATGCAGCTCATAATTAGGTTGAGGCATACTGCAGATGGAAGATTCACCTTTGGTTTTTCATCTGTCTAATCTACTAAGGAGATTTTGGCGAGGGAGAGTTATTTAGCTATTGCCACAACCCTTCACCCTTTTGATTATATATCCCTGTACCAGATCTTTGATTAAAGATCATGGTTGTGTCATTTCTGTCACTCTTGCTCTCATGCTCCTTCTAATTCAGACCACACGGATGTTATTTGAAGCACCAGGTGATAGTTGCAGCAGAGGTAAGAGCTCATTTGTTCCATTTTCTGGATTTATCTTAGATTAATTATCTTGATTCATCTTTTGTGGTTTCTTGAATGCTCCCAATAGGCAATTAAATAAATGCATCATAAAATAACATTACTTAATCATAGATCTGAGGATCTCATCTTCTGTTGTGAAGCAGTGTCCACCTCATCCAAGTCATTCTAAATGGGCTAGCAGCCCAATCTTTCCTAACACATGTTGACTTCAAAGTAACTTCTACTTAGTCAACAAGGATTAGTTCCAGGAGATTGTGCATAGGGCTCCTGACTTATTTGTGGAATAGAAGTATATCAAAGGTGTTTAAGGGATGAATAACTGCCAGAATACTCCTACCAGTGTGTTAGTGTGTATAGTGGAAATGCTTGTGGTGGCAAGGTAAAAAGGAAAGGAATGCAGATAATATTCTTTTTCTCCCTGACCTCTACCCCTATCTACTTCTAATCATTTTCCTTGTTTTTGTTTTGATTATTTTATTTGCATTAGTTCCAATTGGTTATAAATGCTAGCTCCAGGCATTCTCTCAATGTTGGACCATGGCCATACATTTCCCTTCATTTATGGGTGTAGCTACAATCTAGGGTGCATCTACATGATAGAATTAATGCAGTTTGGCACCATTTTAAGTGTCATGGCTCAATGCTATGGAATCATGGGAGTTGTTATTTTACAAGGTCTTTAGCTTTCTTTGTTAAACAGTGCTAGCGCCTCACCAAACTACAGGTCAAGGAGACCTAAGGCACTTAGACATCAATGCCTTAGCTTTCAATGCTATCAAACAGAATAATCTAGTCTGTGCACTCAAGGCACTTAACATAACCTATCTTCAAGCAAAACCTAGCAACTGCAGCTGCATACATTCCCTGAAAAAGAACAGCTATCCTTCTTCATCTATCCTGTAAATCAAGATACAAACACCTCTCTTTCCATAATGATGCTCACTACAGACCTGATCAGATGGCCCTTATAAAGCTGGGGGCCACTGGGGGAAATTGTGGGGCAGTGTCACACTGTGTTCCCTACTATCGGGGGACATGGTATCCTTTCCCACAACATTTCTCTGCTGTCCCCTTCTTCCTCTTTGCCTCCTCTATCTTTCTTGTATGGAGCCTTGCCAAAAGTAACCCTGCATATGATGGGCTCCGGGGGAATCCATGACAGAAGGATGCCAGCAGCACAGAGAAGCATGGAGAATACGCTTCTGTGCCTCAATGCGATGAGGTCCTTGCTGATAAGCTGCAATTGGTAGGAACAATTTTAATGCAGCCCAGAAAACCGGATCATGGTAAAAGTTTCATTAAGAACTTCCATTCACCAGTTCCTGAGCCAATAGCTTTAGTGCTTAATAGGTCTATCCATCATTGGTTATTTTTAAAATTTAAAAATAACTGGAAATTGTCCATTTTGTGAAAAAAAAGCAAATAAGCTAGAAAGAAAAACAACTATGAGCAAGAAATGCTCATTCCCTAAGATGAAGTAACTCTTTGTTTCTAAAGAAAATTCAGATACTTTAATACTGTTGTGCAAATAAATAGAAGTTGTATTTTTACCTCCTTCTGGGATAGACAATGATGTTGACTGCTCTAAAAAATTGTGAATTGTGAGATGTATTAGTAGGAGGGAATTGCAATGAGAGGGAAAGGCAGAAGCAGTGCTTGCAGGAAAACAGATATGTAACTGCCAGTTCCTGGAATTTCAGGCTATTAGCATTAATTCTCAAGATCATTTTCTGAATAGAATATAAGGAAATAATTCATATCCAACTACAAAATAAAACTACTCGCACTTACCAAGTTCTATGTAAGTCTTACCGATCTCAAGAGACATAACTTTAATCCCTTTTTGGTGCTGAAATGCATCATACCTAAAAAGCAAGTACAATGCAGAATGGAATTAATATTAGTCCTCTATGTCTCCTAAGTATTTCTCTTTATCCAGGAGGAGGTGGTGGTGGTCATGGTAAGGGACTTTGAAGATACATTTTGGTCATTCTGAATTGTCACAGCATTTTGTGTAGGATGGTGATGCCAAGTGGCTAATTAATAGAAATATAAAGAGCCACCCTATGCTTCTGTTTTACTTCTATTACAAAGGATGAGGATCATCATGTACATTAGCCAAAAACTACTTAAACTGAAATTATAAATTTCATTCATGCACATTTTTGTTTGCATTTTCTCCAAAAACATACATTTGTCTACATATTTAATTGAAGTGCTCAATAACAAAATTCACAGAAATACAGAGTTTGGATTACTGGTTGAAATTAAGAAACTTAAGTAAATTTTATTTAAAATGTGAACGAAGCAATGTTTTATGTTATTAATGCCAATATTAAATAGCTTTGGCTAATATACATGGTGATCCTCATTCTTTGTATTGAATTTATTTTGTGCAATTTTTTCATGTGTAGAGCATATTTCTGCATCAAAATATTATTAATGCTGTTTTCTGTGCAAAATAACCATACGAAAATTCTGCACTGAATAAATCCAGAACTAAAAATAGGATTTGAAAATGGTGAGTCTCTCTTCTTGTGGCATGAAGAATATTGCTAAAATGACTCTTTCTTTCTTTCTTTCAAGAAGAAAAATGAAGTATTATATCCCTTAAACATAAAGGGAAAAATTCACTGCTTACCTGTACTTGGTTCCTGGAAGTTTCAAAACAGCATGGCACTGTGTAATAGGCTTGTGCATTTTGGCTGAACCTCAATCCATTTTTGCTGGTCAGATTCCAGTAGACCTCCGTATTCATTTTTTAGTGCCTCCTGAAAATGGGCAGGTAGCCGGATAGCCTTTTTTGGTCCGCAGCCGAAAAATATGACTAGACCCAGAACATTGCCAGCAATGGGGAATTTACAAGGTTCCTCTTTCCATTCCTGGGACCTCCTTTTTTTTTTCAAGGGAGCCTGGGTTTCAGCAACAGGGTTAAAAAAACACCCTTCCTGGGATCTCTTCCTTTTTTTTCCCCTTCAAGGGAGCCTGGGTTTCAGCACTCTAGAGGAGACAGGTGCTGCGGGTGTGAGCATTCTCTCCCTGTACACAGCTTTTCAAAGGATTTTAAGGAAGCTTCCCACTTCTCAGGGAAGACAGAGTGACTGACCTGGAACTATTCTACCCTGGCCTTCCTTTAAGAAGTCCTCTTTTTTCTCTTGATTTGCACTCCAGGCCCTGCGTGAAGTGATGCCTTTTCCCCCTCTTGCCTTTATGGTTTGGTTTTAATTCTTCCTTAAAACTGTTTCTACTCTAGAGGAGAGGCAACTAGGTGGTAGTAGTTTTCAGAGAATAAGGCTTTTCTTTTTGTCTGCTGGGATTACTATTATCAATAATAATAATTCTATTTTAGAAGTACTTTTCAAAGAGGGGGGGGGGGAGAAAAAGAAGCTAAAGGGGTGAGTCTCCAAGCCCCTAAACATTCATGCACCCCACCCACCCATCCCACACATTCCCAACTCCCAGTCAGTCCCACTAAATAAAAAGAATCAAGAAAATAAAGGAAAATCAAAAATATTCCAGAGAGAGACCAAGTTAGAAGCCAAGCAAAAATTACACTGAAGCCAGGATGTAATTGTGATGCTGAATAGGGGAAGAGCTGTGATTGGCTGCCACATGGCCCTGTTACGGATGGAAAAACCTGATGGCTGGGCCCTTGCCATTATGACCATCTGGCCAAGCCATACAAGCCAGATTGGCCGAAGTGAACTGACCACTCTGAATCCATGCACAAGCCTACTGTGTAATGGAATAGGATGTAAAAGAAAAATTGGAGAACAACTTCCTATCATACAAAGATCCCATATTCAAGTTCCAGCATCTCCAGGTAGGGTTGGGAAAAATCCCAAGTTTGAAGTCCTGAAGAACTGCTGCCAATCAGCATGGAGAATGGTGAAACAAATGGACTATAGCTCTGATTTGAATGTTCCATGGTCATTGAGTTTTATTGCTTGACAGCATCCTCTATTTGATGTGGAAAAATCACACAATGAAACCATCTTTAAATGAGATTTTATAATATGGAAAACCTGAACAACAATAGCTGTAGATCTGCCTTGAGGAAACAGGTTTTTAATTTCAAACATTTTCCACCCACCTTTCTGAATTCTTAGATCAGGTTCAATTCTTAATGCCTTTGGCAATCTTAAAAAATTTATGGTTTTGTTGATAACAGTTTCTGGAGTCTAGTTGAAAAGAAGGTCACTGGAAAGGTTAAGAATGTTTTGTAAAACCTGCCTGCTGTTAGGCAAGGTGACTTATCTCTGAGAAATAAGTCTATAGGCCTAAACTACAAACCCATCACCAATAAATCACTTTGTCCTCCATTTCTATTTGTACGTGGATATGTTTGTAAAAAATCCTCTTTGTATACATAAGTGTATGTTGTCATCACTGCACATACTTAAAGCAAACTGTTACAGAGTTATATCTGTCCCTGATAAAGAGAACATTTAGTGCTCCAGGCTTACCACATAGCTATACAGTGGAGAGTGAGAAAGATAATATTTTCCTCTTTTAAAACATTCATATACAAAGATGAAGCATCTCAACTTCATCACACAGTCTCCTGGTATGTTAGGGCATGAGCACTGCTTCCAGATTTGACCTGCCAAGTTTGACATCAGAGAACGTAATTGTTTCTCAGATTGTCTACAAAGAGTTAAAACATATTGATATGCAACTCTGTACTGGAAATTCTGAACTAATTCTGAATCTATCTTTTTGTTTCAATTACTACCTCTTTGTATATGACTGCCACAAAATTAGAAAGAACTACATGAATGGCATCTGAGTTAATATTCTAACCCATCATGAAGGTCCTAAGTAAATTAATAACCCAAATGATTTTTATGTGTAAAAAATACCTGTTTTCCAATATGTCCCAGATGTCAAAAGTTTTTACCTAAAAAAGTAAGTCTTTATTTTTTCATTGTGTATCAAAAGCATTGCACCAATTAGTATAAAACTGATACAAATAGAAAGAGCACAAGCGGCTAAATATCTTTTGACTAAAAATGGGCAACAGCAACCGCATTGTCTGTAGCCTCTAAAAATTCTTCCTCTGTACATGAGGCAGGACATTACAGATAAGCATAAAGATGCAGAGTTTTCTGTTCTGCCCCACAGTCACACAAGGTGGAGGATTCTTTTAGGTACTGCCATTTTGCCAGGTTGTCTTTTGATCTGCCCACTCCTCTTCTTAGTCTGTTCAGGGACTTCCAAGTTGCTCATTCTTGGTTTGCCCCTGGAGGTAGACCCTCGGGGGGCGGGGGGGGGGGGATCCAATTGGGATTTTCTGAATTAGCTGCCCAGAGGGATATTCTTGCTGTTGCTAGGGGAACATTAAGAGGAGTGGTGGTTCTCATTAAGCTTTTCCTTGATTTGAGTCTACTTGGGGGAGGCTGATAGCCATGCAATGGGTGGCTTTCACAGTATCCAACCTTATTTCTCTCACAGCAACTTACCATCGCACCTAAGGGGGGGGGGGGCAATGCCAGCTAGTTTGTAGAGTTTATCAACAGGTGTAGGTTAAGTCTTAAGACAAGTCTGACTAGTAGTCTGCTGGAATTTCTCTGAAGTGTGGATAAATCCAATGACATGTTATGTTTTCAATAACTGTCAGTCTCTGGGATTTGATAGGATAATTTAAATACCTCAAGAAAAATGAATCTTCTATTTAAATAACCTATACTATACCCCAGGCTGAAATCACAGCTATCCATAATAAGGCTCATTTAGCACAGTGAGGCCTTTTTTCACATGGCTTTTACAATGGAATTGGGGTGGGTTAACATCAGAATCATACATTGAATGGTGGCCCTATGCATAAGAAGTCACAAGCATCCAGAACAGGGTTGGAAAACCTGTGGTCCTTAGGATGTTGGGGAAATAGTACTCTATTTTTCCCCGGAACTAGAATCAGTTTAAGTGGGACTAGTAAGAATGGAAGGCCATTCTTATCTAAAGGGTAATAAAGTACCCAGCCATAATCTAGTTTCTGTCCACATTAGATTTTGTCCACATTTTAGATTTTGTTCACAAAAATAACAAGAAGCTAGTCTTTTCAGAAAGTGAGCATAAACTCTCTTTGGTATTAAGTATTCAGAACTTGTTACTGCTTCATAATCAGGTCATTTTCAAGGATTTAAATTATATTTTCAAAACCTATTAAACACATCACTTTATGCATTTGGGGAAATACTTTTTATTAGCATCGCGCTGAAAGGTGGATACAAGTCAATATACAAAGTGGTGGCAATATTAATAAAGAATAATGTCAGTTTTCAGGATTGATTTCAAAAATGGGAAACTAGCCTTGTAGTAGGAACAGAGACTACCAACATAAAATAATCCCAATTAAGAAATATATATGCAGTCTCATATATAGAAAGAGCTTTGCAATGGGAAAAACATTCTTTATTTTATCAGGATACCTAGATATGCTAATTATTTCTCTCATCAGTGTATTTATATTTATCCAGGATGGTAGTTCTTAAAGCCAGTTCTAGAGTAGATACATCTTAGATATAATGTATCCACCCATCCATCTATCCAAGAATGCTGGACTCTTCATCGTGTTCATATATTTTTTTATAAATCTGAAATGTTATACCTGCTTTTTTTTTCTCCACTCAAAATCTAGCCCAAAATTTATTTATTTATTTATTTGCTATACTTGTATACCGCCGTTTCTCAGCCTAGCCGGCGACTCAACACGGTTTACAACAACTTATAACAAACAACAGTATACAGTTTAAAAGCATAAAAACATGATCCACAATACATATATCAATAAACAATCCAATTCATCTCTTGACTAAAATCGCGATCCAGTTTCGTCGTCCAAATTGCCAGTCCTTCAATCATTACACTTATTGCACTGAGTTAGCACTGAGTATTGCACTGAGACAGCACTTCTGGGATGGAAAATGATGGACTTCTCCCAAGTGTTTGATAATGAGGAGAGCTTTGATAATGAGGAGTAATAGTAATAATTTTATTTCTTATACGCCTCTCCTCATGGCTTGAGGCAGGTTAAACCATGATTAACACACATAAACATTGTAAAAATGCTATATACATATTTGTATAATAAACGTATACATATTTATATATATCCAATATACATATACTTATTTCACAGTAAAAATACCAGCCAGAGGGACTTCTGACTGGTTAAACTCTCCCAGAATTAAAGAGGAAGTGAGGGGATCATGCATTAGGATTCAGAATTCTTGTTACTCGTGTTTTTACTCATGAGTACATGTGGAATAAATAAGAAAGTAATAAGGGAGCTTTGTTTTTGCCCAGTCCATGAAATGCTGCTGTTCTGAATGGCGTTACATTGGCATCTGCTTTCCTAAAATCCTTACATAAAATTTTACAATTACATAACTGAAAAATTCTTTGATTAAAATGGTTGAATTGAAACCTCATCAAGTCAGCTCTTTTTGCAATTAAGAACTGAAAGTGCGTTTGCTCTATAAGATCAAGAGTTAAACAAAAGGTTGATATGTCTAAAGGGATTTAATAAAAGATTTAAGTGCACGTACTTCATCTATATCATGTGTGTGTGTGTGTATACACACACACACACACACATACACCAATATATATCTGAATTTTCCAAATATGATTAAGGGACTGCAAGAAAATATAATAGAAGACCTGCCACAGGAGACTGCTGCATTCAAGCTAGAACTGTTGGGAGATGCAATGCAAGGGAAAGGGAGAAACATCATGTTAATCTAGGAATGAGGGATAGAGAGAATTGTATGGATAAATATATTCAAGTCAATACAATGCAGGGATTAGTCTTTAAAACTGAGAAGAGGGTCTAAGAAGCACTGAATTGTAAAATGTGAATAGAGCAAGCCGAAGAAGAAGGGAAGGTGAATCTGGAGTTGATGGGTAAGGAACCTACACATAGTGAAAACTAATTCAAGAACAGTTAATGAAAGAGTTAGCTTGTAAAATGGGGTAAGCGAAAAATGAAAAAGGACTCTAATTCAGTGGTTCCCAGCCTTTTTTTGACCAGGGACCACTTGACTTGGGACCACTTTGACCAGGGACCACTCTCCAGCATTAGTACCAAAAGGGTTATGAATCAGTTTTTGGTCAACTTTAGATTCGGTTTGGGGTTCTGATTCAGAAAATTGCATTTGATAGACCACATCAGCTCTAGTTTCTGATACAGAACATATGCCATGCTCAACAATTGGGAAAGAGTGGCAGGTAGTGTGAAAGGAGCAAAAATAAAATAAAGAGGAAGGAGGCTCACGAACCAGATTTTTGTCCTTGCAGCTCACTGGTGGTCCGCGGCCCACTGGTGGTCCGCCACCCACAGGTTAAGAACCACTGCTCTAATTACTTTAAGGAGATGGAAATAATAAAATGATGTAAAAAGGGAATCTGAAAAGATGTATAGACATCATTGTTAGAACAGAAGAAATGGAAAGCAAGTTAAATTTAAAATGAGATAGAAGACACAATGTCTGGTTAAAATAAGGCAAAGAGATTTCATTAAAGACACCAGACAATAAGAATTGGATACAGGTATGATTTTGAAAAGGATTTTATAAAATGAAATTTGATTGAAATACTGGAGTTCAAACACAAAGGACACTTAAGAACAATATAATAGATTTAGTAATGTTATATAATATGTAAGGTATTTGCAATTTTACTTAGCAAAGATTAGAACGATGTAATTATGTTAGTAAACTGCTGTTAGTAGTAAAGTAAAGGTAAAAAATTAAATATTTCTTATTATAATGTAACATGATGTAATGGCTTATATATCCCACAGGAATATAGAAAGATGATTAAGATTTCAACACTATCTACGCCAAACTTGGGAAGAATGAAAATATTTTGGGTTGCTGAGAAACAATGTAATGGGATGGAAATAAGAGAACTGTTGGATTTTTATTCAAACAAGTTTGAAATTATTTGAGTGTTATATACAACTGAAAGAAAGAATGGGAGCAATCTTTATCTATTGTGCTTTATCTTTTCATGTATTTTCCCTTTCCTTTCTTCTTCTCTTTTCTTTCCTTTTCATATTTGAAAACTTTCAATAAAAATAATTGTAAAAACCCTACCCGATAAGATACACCTAGGACACTCTATCCTTGAATCATCCACCTAATGTATGGGATTGCGGAAATTTCATATCCCATGTTATATTATTTGTCTGAAACTCAGAATGAATTTCCATTTGCTGTTAAATGCTTTCTGGGTAATAAATATCTAATCTGCACCTTGTTATTTCAGCTCTGGTTCCCTCTGCAACAGGTTATAATACTCTTGCTGTTTGTCCTGCAAACCTCTGTGCTGTCATCTGCTGTCTCATTTGTTGCAAACAGAGTGGCCCAGGCTTCTACCAGAAAGAGTGAATTGTCAAATGAGTGGCTGACAGAAGGCAGTGACCTTGTGCTGTATTGGTATTGGGCCCAGCTCCAGATCAGAATGCTGAATAGTTGTCATGTGACTGAAGAAACCACACATTTTTTATCAGTGTTAGAAAATGCTTCTACATTATGGAAATTTAGGGAAGCAATATCACACAACTCTTTGCTCCTAGGTAGATTGGATCAATCCCTTATGTCCCATAATTCTCTTGTGTAGTAAAGGTGAAAAATATCTACTTGATCTTGAAAAAACTAATTTTTCAGTTGTTGCTGCATAAATAGAATTAGATAACTCACTGCCCTGACTCTGTGACTTCACTAAGATTACAGAATTGATAATACTGATATCTTACACTAAGTCGGGTATTGTTAGAAGAGGAGCACTCGAGTTTTCGAGAGCCAAAGCATGCTATATCAGATAGAATAAGGACACTAATTGAAATGTTACTTTAGCACCCAGACAAAATGTGAAATGGGTGATTGCATTTCACATATCTACATGTGTTTAACTTTTAACTCTAGCCATGGTGGGTTAAGAGAAACAAGACTGTAGCCCACAGAAGTGATTTTAATGCTTTCCTTCTGCCATGGTCTGACTCCCCCCAAAATGCCCTGCTGTGAGATGCTATTTACCCCAGATGTCATACTTTTATTAAACAAAGGATGATGCAGATGTTTAATAATGAGTGGTTGTAAAATTATAGGATGTTTCCTAGCTTTTATTTTTCTCTCAGCCACAAACAGTGATAAAAGAAAGACAGGAGAAACTACTGAGATGCATTGGGAAGCATAGCTTCTAATAAATGCAACACAACCAAGGGCAAAGGAGGCACAAGAACAAAGATGAATTCCACTTTTGAGGATGCATGCTCTGCCACAGCTTCAGCACAGGCCATGCTGAGAGCTTTTCTAACATGCTAAATCAAAACAGCAGGGTATCTGTGGTCTCAAGGTAAGAAATATTAAACATCTGCTAGCTTTTGGTCTTGAAACATTGCCATAACCTTATCGGAGGGGGGTTTCTAACTCCTCCTCCATGGAATGTGTTCTTGCTGCAATGTCGAGATAAAGGTGTTGGCATTTGACACAAGCAGTCACTGCCCAATAGTTAATGATCACATCACTTGGAAATCAATTCCAGCAACTGTGACTGATTCTGTTTCAATGCATTTCTCAAAATCCCACCTGTATTCTCATCCAAAATTTAAAACTGGGTTGTGACATATTTTTCTTCTTTCCACACTGGGATTTGTGCATATTTTAGTAAGTGTTTTTCCTTAATGTATTCCTTGTTATACAGTGTCCCACTAGCTAAAACATGGTGCATCCCTATTTCAAATATATGCATGTTTGACATGGGAATTCGCTTGTGTTGTACTCAAAAGAGAAAGAAAACCATATTATAGTTTTGTCATGCTTTCATTAATAGCTTTGCAGTCATTACAAAAACACAGTTAATGTTGTTATCTGCTCTCTCTCTAGTTCAGATTCATAGTTACTACCAATTGTTTGTTTTTCATAAAATAAAGAGTTCATATTACATGATCTAGTCCAAACCTGCACAACCTCTGACCTTCCAGGTATTTTGGAGTTTACCTCTCAGAATTTCTGACCATTGGACAAGCTGGCTAGGGCTTCTGGGAATTGGAGGCACACACATCTGAAGGGCCACAGGATGTGCAAAGCTGCTCTAATCAATACAGTAGAGGATTGTGTCTAGTAGCTTACACAGATGTTCTAATCTCCCTGACTTTGCAAGCACATTGTGACAGAACAAGAGAGCTTCTGCACAATGAAAATACTTGGAGGGAGCTGCTCTCATTGAGTGCATCCTGCTTATTAATGACAAATTGCTTTGTCCAAAGTTGTGAATAAAAATGTTCCAAAATTCCTAGTGAAAATATAGGTAACATTAACAGCCTTTGTTTAAAATTATTTTGGTAGTGTTCCATTAGCCGGGCAGAGGCCACAAGGGAGCTCTAGAGAACAGATAGTCCATTTTATGGGGGCGGAGGGTGGGTTGAAGGAGTAAAACTATTTCTCCATTTTCCTGTTTTCCTGTTATCCCTCCACCCATATCCCCACTGTGGAAACAACCCTCGTTCATGATATGGGAAAGGTGAGTGGGGAATAATCAGTGAAAACAGGGGAAATGGTTTTCCTCCTTCAACTTCCCCCCATAAAATGGACTACCCTTCTCTCTCTAGCACTCCCTAGTGGCATCCACCCAGATAATGAAACTGTATCATTATTTTAAACTGCAGGCCTCTAATACTAGTCAGACTGGGGAAAAACACAACACTTTTGCTCAGCTAGAGCTTATAAACAGCAAAACAGAACTAGAGATTCAATGATATGAAACCACCATAAAGATCACAATGCATTAATTTTTGAACAAGCATATAGAATGTAGTTTACAATCTCTCATAAAACAGGATACTGAACAAGCCTACAAAGTAATGATCGTTTGCACTCTATAGAAATCCAAAATTTACTTGTGCTATTCTAATTTTAGTACAGCAAGTTAATGCCATCTCTCTCAAATCAGCTTTAAATTACATTTTAAAAGATTAACACCCCAGTCTGTCAAAGGAGGTCTGTATGCAAGTTCATTGGTGAACTCATTTGGTACTCAGTGTTGTCAAGATATCACCATTAGGAAGATTTCAGCATCCAAGTTCCATATATGTGCTCATATTGCCCTCTAGTGGTTGTTCTTCTGCTATAAAAATATTTGTTTTGTTTTTTTTGTCTTTGAGCAATGAAACTGTTCTTAGCATTGCCATTTGAATTTAACTAACCATTGTCTGCCACATATCATCCCTTTAAAAAGTCAAATAATTCTGAAACTGACAGGTAACATATTCCTTAAACAGAAATGGTTGTGCCATGTGTGACATACAGATACTTTACCATGTAACTTGAAGGGCAGCCTTGATCATCAGTTCCTCTTTCCAAAATGAAATGTCATTAAAATGCACAATAAGCAATAAAACAGATATCACAATAAGGTTAATCACTTGGATCCATTTGCAAAATTTCATAATTATAAGTCAGTACAGCAGGAACATTTCAATTGTTTAATGATTAGTACTGGAAGTCACTTGTCAAAACCAGAACTAACTTCCCAGGGTTTCATATGTGACAGAAATTCTCATTACAACCAGGGTGCACATTACTTAGTGGCATATTCACATTTGAAGGGATAGAAGGAGGGAGGGAACATATATCATCCATACGATTCTGATCCTGCTAGAAACAGAGTTTTCTCTGTAGATCTGAGTAGAATTTTAAATCTGTTCATTTCTGCAAATTGAGCTACAATTGGAACTCAGAGCAGGCTAGGTTGGTTTCTCTTGTCATTTGACAGTCCTAGACACATGCTCTTATTTAGCAAAAGCCAAATATTTCCCCGTTTCTCTCCCAAAAGCTGGCTTGATAAATTCCTGGTTTAGTTTGGAAATAAGACTTAAAAGCAAAGGTTTTCCCCTGACATTAAGTCCAGTCATGTCTGACTCTGGGAGTTGGTGCTCTTCTCCATTTCTAAGCTGAAGAGCCGGCATTGTCCGTAGACACCTCCAAGGTCATGTGGCTGGCAGGACTGCATGGAGTGCCGTTACCTTTCTGCTAGAGCTGTATCTATTGATCTACTCGCATTTGCATGTTTTCGAACTGCTAGGTTGGCAGAAGCTGGGGCTAACAGCGGGAGCTCACCCCGCTCCCCGGATTTGAACCTGCAATCCTTTGGTAAGCAAGTTTAGCAGCTTAGTGCTTTAACCCACTGCACCACCAGGGGCACCCAGTCTGGAAATACTTACAGAAAAGTAGACAACTTGGGACAGCCCTAAAGATTGATTTCTTTCTCCTTTTCATCACTCCATTGATTATAGTTCTTTGGCTTCAAGAAACTAACTCCTGTCTGCTATTAACAGTACTTAACCTTCACAGTGATTAATAGGTCCCAGCTAACAAGTCAACATTTTTATACATGAAGTTGTACTGTTCGTGTTATCATCATAATATTTCTTACACTAAACTACAAAGATGCTGAGCAGTCGGTAATTGGAGAACTCCACATTTCTCCCTGAAAAGGCCCTAACAGTAGTTTCCCCTTTAACAAAAATTACACATGAAGCCTTTTTGAATTAAAAATTTAAATTGCTTCAGGCTGTCAAGATGTGAAATATGGCTATAGAGTTATATGGCCTAGAAATTCAAATTGCATAGCATCCAATTAGAGAAGGAGGGAAAACTGCTTCAACAATCTATTGCAACATTTGAATGTTAAAATATGCCCCTTTCCATTTTTCATTTTTTCTTGGGTTTTTTTCTCAACAAGTTCAGAGCAAGTTAGAATTTTTTTAAAAATCAAGATCTCCAAAATACTGTAGAAGGTGGCAGAAGGCCTCTACAAACAAGCACTTTTAACTTCAAGTAAGGGAATGCATGTACATTTCCAATCAGTTACATTTCCAATGTTTAGAAAAGCCCAAAGTAAGCACTGTGAGAATTTGACATGCTGAATCAGACACTGGTGTCCTAAACATAGAGAAGCAGCAAACTGTGATTTGTTCTTGTATTATAGTGTTGCCAGTACATTATCGGGGATGTATCTGGTGGTCATTATGTTAAGGTGCCCGGCTGAAGCATTTTCTGCAGAACCTACTGTAAACACTGCACCTCGTTGCTTACACATTTGTGTAAATTGATGGAGTTCGGAAACATTCTACTGTTGCCAAATGTTTCTTGACCCCAACATTAAATTAAGGGACCCAATTTGGGGTCAAGACCTATACGTTAAAAATAAGTGTTCTAGAGGGTATGAGAAAGAGTATTTTAAATTCTTGTCTTTAACAATTCTCCTTTAAAGGCATTTAGACCATCACAATATAGTACCCACTAAGTATCTGAAATTTTCAAACTATATTAAATATCAACAATAAAAGAACTCATTCAGAACTGCATGCCTCATTTACATAGTTTAATGCATATGTTTTACCAGCTCTGTACTTCTGCACTTAGGAGTGTTAATATTTGTCACCTTGCATCTCCAGTTTAATTTCTTGATGAGCATGTCATTTGAATTTGCAGCTTGTTTTACGCTTTTGAGGGTAAACCATAAGAGCAGCAGTATATAACTTCCGTATATCAATTCCTTTTCCCCCCTCGTCTGTCAAATTTGCTTCCATTTTATCTGCTTCCATTTCTTCGAGGTTCTGAAATGATGACAGGAGCAAGACTGAAAACACTGATACATGGCATGTGAGATATAAAGCATCAAAGTGTTCCATAACCAATGGCCTAAATAATATCTTGATATGGAACATGAATTACGGGTAAACCACACATCTGATATGTGGCTCTTAGTCTCAAAGGAAAGCAAAAGCAATCTCTTTCTGAACAAATCTTGCCAAGAAAACTCTGAGATAGGTTCACCATAGAGTTTTCATGAATCAGAAATGTTTTGAAGACACATTACAACAATATTAGCTAAAAACAACAGGAACACTAGACAGAAAGAATCAGTGTGTACTTTCACAGCAATAAAATCATTATCTCGTATTGCTGTTTTCTGAGTTTCATATTATTTCACTAAGGAGAAAACCAAAAGAGAAAGCTTCTAATGCAAACAGGTTAGTCAGAAGAAAAATGATATGTCTGCCCCCCAAGCTCATCATGATGACCTAAAATGGCAATTGATCCCTTGACTTCTAAACAGTTTGTTCAAGAAAGAAAAAGCTGTGATCTACTTGCTATTTGGCCTTGGATCTTGATATTTGTTTTCCTTATCCAGGACAATTTGGGCAAATGCACAGGTTCTAAATTTAACATAGTTTGGGAGTTCTGCCTTCTTAACCAGAAGCTATAAAAATTAAATAAACAATCTGTGCAATTAAAAAAACCTTCTAAAATCTTTTTAAACAATCATATAATGCTTTCACTTTTAACAAGTTAGGAAACATTTGAAGGGTGAATTCAATGAAAGGAGCTATGATTGATGTGAATTTGCCAGACCTGAACAGAGGAGTTGATGACTAGAGCTCTTGGAAATCCCTCATTCATAATACTGTCATAAACTGAAGTCAACCTGATGGCAAGTAACAACAGAAATGCCAGCACTAAAAATACCTGAATGGGTTTTTTCAACTTTGGTATATACTTTAATATGTGGGCTTCTTTTTCTCCAAGATGGTAAATTACACGCTGAAGTGCATCTTTCTGTAAAGGAAAATACAGCTTGTTAAACAACTTTGTTTACAGTCTTTATTCTGCCAATCTAGTTGAATGCATATACACTAAGTTGGCATGCTGTCAGCACCCCATACAGGATAACATGCATCTAATATCTCCATGTTGCTTTTTTGGTTGTCGAAGTAGGGATTCTCTTCTCTCTTCTACAGCAACCAAAAATCAAAATGGCCTTTAACCTATAAAAGAAGTCATGGTATAACCACTGTTCTACATTAACCAGATTAAAAGAAGCTTTTTGCCTGCTAAAAAAAGAGAAGTGGGCCAACCAAGCTTCCTTCAGATAAGCCTGTGATCAATAGAATTTGCCTGATATGCAGTACCCTGAAACCATAATGCCATTATTTATTTATTTATTTATTTATTTATTTGCCATATTTGTATCCCACGTTTCTCACCCCGAAGGGGACGCAGAGCAACTCACTTATATATAGACAACAGTTCAATGCCATACAAACATACATCTAACAAAATAAACGTATACATTAAAAACCAAACACTAAAAGCACAGCAAACATTAAAACCAATTTTAAAACCACACAATCAACATCATAGTCCAAGGCTGTTCCAATTGTCATTGCACTATTCCTTATTCACTTATTGCACAGAAAAAATTATTATCTGAATGCTTGGTCTCACATCCACATTTTAATCTTTTTTGAAGGTCGGGGGGGGGGGGGGCTGACCTGATTTTACTAGGGAGGGAATTCCAAAGCTAAGGGGCCAACACTGAGAAGGCCCTGTCTCTTGTTCCCATCAACCGCACCTACAAAGGAGGCAGGACCAAGAGCAAGGCCTCCCCAGATGATCTTCACCTTCAAGATGGGTCATAAAGGGAGATATGTTCAGATAGGTAAGTTGGGCTGGAATCATTTAGGGCTTTATAGGCTAAAGCCAGTACTTTGAATTGTGCTTGATAGCAGACTGGCAGCCAGTGGAGCTGATGTAACAGAGAGGTTGTTTGCTCCCTGTACATTGCTCCAGTTAGAAATCTGGCTGCTGCCCGTTGGACTATTTGCAGCTTCTGAACAGTCTTCAAAGGCAACCCCACATAGAGCGTGTTGTAGTACTCTATTCGGGATGTAACCAGACTTCCCAGGGACATCAGACATGCCCCAACGTTGGCAGTCTTTAGGAGGAGCCTGAAAACGTGGTTGTTCCAGTGTGCCTTCCCAGAATAAGGAGATCTCTGAGCAATATGCCCTCATAATGCACTTTAATACTGACTTAGGATTGACTGCGTTCCCTCAGTTCTCTCTGAAAATCCTATCTCAGTTATATTTTACTCTGTTCACGTCAGCATATTTTCAATTTTAATCTATTACATTTGGCCGTCCATTTTTAAAATGTTTATATGTCACTATTGAATGTTTATTATTTTTGTTCATCTGAGTTATATGATTTGTATTTTATTGATTGTTTTATTGATCTTGTGTTTATTGATGTTATGGTTGATGTATTTTGGGCTTGGCCTCATGTAAGCCGCACTGAGTCCCTTGGGGAGATGGTAAAGGTAGGTAAAGGTAGTCCAGTCATGCCTGACTCTGGGGTGTGGTGCTCATCTCCATTTCTAAGCCGAAGAGCCAGTGTTGTCCGTAGACACCTCCAAGGTCATGTGGCCGGCATGACTGCATGGAGCACCGTTACCTTCCCGCCGGAGCGGTACCTATTGATCTACTCACATTTGCATATTTTCGAACTGCTAGGTTGGCAGAAGCTAGGGCTGACAGCGGAAGCTCACGCCGCTGGTAGTGGGGTACAAATAAAGTTTATTATTATTATTTATTATTTATTATTATGCTCTTATCCCATCTGATTTTAGAAATCTGCTAAAAGAACAAACTGACAGCAGAATTGCTATGCTGGTTATAATGTGCTGACACAGTGGTTGTCAACCTGTGGATCCCCAGATGTTTTGGCCTTCAACTCCCAGAAGTCCTAACAGCTGGCAAACTGGCTGGGGTTTCTGGGAGTTGTAGGCCAAAAAACCTGTGGACCCACAAGTTGAGAACCCCTGTGCTAACAGAAGAGTCACAAAACAGACAGAGGGTTGGGATTTGGAGAAGTTGAGTTACACCATACCAAAACCTATTCTACTCCAGGGACACTAGCACAAAGTTAGACCAGGATGGGAGAGGATGGGACTTTAGATACATCATAGGCTTGGTTAGCCTTGTGTATATCAGCTGGCTTTTGGATTTCTTGAATATTTTAAGCTCTAGCCTTGTGATTTTCTCCCTGCCACTATGGGATGTTACAATTTGCATTAAAGTTAGCCATATTTTTGAATTCCTAAGCCTTTGCAATGTTTATTTATTTTTCGCCTAACTTTGCAATAATAAATCTTCCTTCACAAATGACTGCAGGAGTATTTTTCATCCAAATAAATAGTCTCTGCTCCACTCACAAGCAATGAGCTGGATAGCCCTCACTGCTGCTCTCTATATCACTGCCAGTTTCTCAAATGAGTCCTGAAAACAAGCCTGAGATTTATGGTCCTTTCACTGTTTGTGGTTCTAATCTGGGCTCACTATACCTGCATCCAGCCTTGCTTCAACTTCAGCTCAGGCATTTCTAAACCATAAACATCCACTTAAACACTCTTGCAACTCCCTCTGGATTTGAAATCTGACGTGTACTTTAAATTCTGAGTTTCTTCTGCACCATTTGATATATTTCATCAGTCTTGCCCAATTCTCCACTACTACATTCTGGTATGTCTTGATTATAAGGTCAGCCTGCCTTTTTAATGTTAGCCCTATGATGTTCTCAAATATATTTCTATCCAGATAGTTCTTATACTTTGGACAGTTGTTGGTGGTTAACTGCCATCAAGTCAATTTCAACTCATAGAGACTGTATGAATGAGAGATCTCCAAGCTCCTCTGTCATCAAGAGCCCCGGCCAGGTCTTGAAGTATGCTTCCTTGATTAAGTCCATCTTTCCCTTTACCTAATGACTTCTAGACCATCAAGCATTATTGTCTTTTGTAGCGAGTCATGATACGGCCAAAGTACAACAGTTTCAGTTTGGTCATCTTGGCTTCTACAGAGCCAAGCTATCCAAAATAAGGTTAATTGTAATTCATTTCAATGTGTATTGCTTCATTGTAGGGCTTCTGTGGTAAAAATATATTCTAAAGGAGGTTTACTGTGGCTTGTTCTGTACAGTACTAACAAACATCAGTTTTGGTCCGACTACCGTTATCACTGAGAAATATCTTACCAGTGATATGTGCTTTACTACTGCTGCTACCTAGGAGCTGTTTCGCCCATTCAGTATGGCTCCTCAGCAACATGGGAGACCATACCAACAGGATTGCTGCCATCAGCCTAGACTCTTGTCTCACAGAAGCACATGACTTCTCCAATGTGCTATTGATGGCAGTTACTAAAATATCCCCATGAAGTTCAAAAAAAGGCAAAAAGACCCTCACTGGTGGTTGTTCATCTTAAACAAGTAGGGATGCTTCACTATAACCAGAACTGGCCTCAAGAGACAATTCATTATCATCTAAATAAGAATCCAATAAAATGTTTATTCTAGTGAGTCTGTGTGAAGAGAACCACTAACACCTCGAATATGTTTTAAAATAAATTGCAACTGTTTGATTTTTCAATTCCAATCTTTAGACATGTTCATATACATTACATAAACAAGTCAGGTTACAACTCTGAATAAAAGATATATATATATATATATATATATATATATATATATATATTGCATAAATTATCATTTTCCCTTAACTCTATGTATCATTATAGACATTTAACTACAGACAGTGGGATTGGAAAGAACATTTCCAATCGTTATTTAAAACACTTTTATACTTCTTTTAATTTATTCCAAGTCAGTTTACTTGACTGAAAATCACAATTAAAGGTTAATTACATAGAAAAAGCAACCAATAATACTTAAAAGTACAGAAAAATAGTTTAAAGCCTGAAGCTCTGAATAAGGTGTCCTGATGTCATTTTTTAAAAGGAAAAATATGCACCCAGAAACTAGCAATGGCATTTTATAATGGGTGCATCAACTGAAAATACTTTAGGAAGGCAAACTTACTGTGTTATTTATTTTTAATTGAGCTAACACAATCTGGTTAACAAAAAAGAGCCCCAATATCAGCAAATGATTCTATGAAATTAGGTTCTTACCTGTAGCTAAATTTGTCTTGGATTCTTTGCCTACACCAACTTTACCATAGTTCAGATTTGGTGACCTTCCAGCCATGGCAGAACTCAAGGATATGCTTCTCCCATTGGCTCTCTGAGAAGGAACATAAGAAGCATTCTCAGCATTCTTGCTTTGATCATTTTGTTGAGAATTCCCTTTACTTTTAGGATTTGAAGTATGCATTGCTGCAAGAAATAATACAAGAATCAATATTTTCCCCAAACGTACAAAAAGCTACTTAGTGTTGTTAATTTTATAGCAAAGGACTGGGGAACATGTGCCCCCTTGATAGTTTTGGATTACAACTACAACTGCCCCTGTACATCAATATTGCTAGGTGGATTTGATGGGTTTTTCAGAATTAGTGGAATATAAAAACATGAAATCTATGGGCTGCATATGGACCCAAAGAATGCTTTTCTATTATTTTAACATTCTATCAGTTTTTTTCTCTCAAAAGTGAGAACCACTAGTTCTGGAAGCTACCAGTAACCATCCTTTTGGACTTCAACTCCTACAATTCTTAACAGCCAGTAGGCAGTTAGGAATTGTGGGAAATGAAGTCCTAAACACCTGGAGGGCCGAAGTTTGCCAATGCCTGATCTAGTGCAATGTTTCTTTTTCTAGAACAAGGTGTGTTCCCTCGATATGTTCCTCTAGAGCAGGGTTTTCATACTTTACTGTTCCGGATGTATTGAAGGACCACAACCCATGATCACTAACCAAGATGGCTGGGGCAACTGGGAGTTAAAGTCAAAAACTCCTGGAGGACCAAAGTTTTAGAACCACTTCTTAAGAGTATTGAGGTTTGAAACTGAGTCAGTGCAATCCAAGAGGATCTTGGGAGCAACCCAATAGTCAGATCATTGGAGTTTTCCCACTTCTGAAAACAGAGACAAATTCTTTTAACCGTTAGTCTCATTTAATAAACCATGACCAGTTACATTTATTGGCTATTAAAATGATTGCTCAAAATACCTTTTGTCGTCAAAGGAATAGGTATGTTTTTGGATTCATCAGGTATCCATTTCTTTTTCTTGACTCCTTTAAAATGATGCTTCTTTATACTTTCCACGTGGTTTGTAGCTAAAGAGAAGAAAACTGACATCATTCTGTTGTTTGGTTTGACACCAATGAGAAGGAAAGTAAATGCATAAAATCACAAAATCACAGAACACATATGCACACAGTAAGGAATACATATGTCTAGCAAGGCAAGGCGAGCCCTGCTTTGCTGCATCAGTGAATTAGAATGTGGTCCAAGAACTATGTTCAGAAGTACAGCTTTGAAAATCACTTTCTCTATAAACATTCTTTAAAATATAATTAAATAAATAATACTATTAAATGAGGGAATATTTTGTGGTGATTTGAGTGTTGGACTAGGACACTGGGAGACTGGGTTCAGCATTCAACCTGGTCTCTCTTGGAAAGGAGTTCCACAATCCAGGAAGAGCCATAAAGAAGGAAGGCCTTCCGTCAGCTATGCCCACATCAAACATTACTCAAAGGATGATAGATCTGAGAAAAGCCTCACTACCATCCCACTCAAGAAAATCTCAGGGGCCAGGCAAGTTCATGTAGGAGAAAATAGGTCCTTTAAACAAAATAGGCAGAAGATGCACAGGGATTTTAAAGTTATGGCTTGTGTTCCAAAACAAACAACATCCAGTAAATATGGTATAACAAGACAATCCTGTGTTTTCTTTAACCGGCCCTGTTCAACAGCATGGCCATAGCAAGTTGGACCAGCTAAAGCTTCTTAATGTTTTTGAAGGCCATCCTGCACTGAGTGCATTACAGAATCCAAATGGGTTGTAAGTAAGGCATGGGTTGTAAGTAAGGCATGCATCATTATGCTTACACTAGGAATATTTAAGGATAAGTGCAGCTGGTGCACACTCCTGGCCAATGTGAACATCTGGACACCTATGAGATATCTCAACTTGCTACCCAAATGTGATAGACATGGCAAAAACAAAGAGAAGACAAAATAAACCCTGCTCACCCAGTTCTCTCTGGCCACTGATTGCTTCAGAAGGACAAGCAGGCAAATGGACAGTGGCAACAGTGAAGAAGCAGTGGTGTCAATCATAAAAGGTTCCCCTGCCCTAGAGCTGACACTATTTAGAGACATTAATATTTTTGCTCCCAATGAAATATCCATGTGACTATTTGGGTTAACAGTGATGTCTTTGTGGTATTACTTATTGTGAAAAATGACATAATAATCCAGCAGATTACTACACGAATTCAAATATGCTATGAAAGTCAGCCAGCTATGCAATATAGAGCTCAAGCTCATCTGATGTGTTGCCCAACACAATCTTTTCCTAATGTCTTGGAAAGTTGAAACAGTCTATAGGACAGTAGAAGATGAGCATAGTAATTAACTCACTGATCCTTCCGAACCCAAGAGCTTAATTTGGCACCAAAGAGAATGGAATGTGCCATAGCTGGAAAGAACAAACTAAGTGTTAAGTGTGAATGAAATTAACCACCAGTGCAGTCGAAGTCTCTGAAAACGTATTAGATAAATCAAATAGATGACGTGCCAAATTGTATTTTGAAATTGCATAGGAAAAAAGTGCTTTTTAAAAGGAAATTTCCACAATTGAGACACAATTTCTAAATACCTTTAATATCGGAACACTTCAGCACAGTAAATGCTTTCTTTCCACTGAACATTTTGCTTTGTATCTCACCAACAAATATACTTCTGTGTGGAAAATAACAATCACCTCCTGTGGGACAGGGAACATCAGAGATTTAACAAACAAACAAAAATATAAAATCACAAAAGAAATAAATAAACTGTAGTCTTCTACACACCTAAATTAACATATGTATTAGCCAGCAAAAAGGGGAATGGATAACCAAACAGAGAAAACTTGCAAATGAAGTTATTCAAAATAGGAAACCTTTTCTTTAAAAGCATGACACCCCCACCCAAGGTTTAACTTTGTATTTTTCTAATTTTGGAGGCTTGGAGGAAGAGGGTGGCACCGTGTTAATGACACACTGCACGAAGTTTGGCTTATGCAAATCTATGTCTCTTTTGGATTGGACAGAGAATTTTTCTGGCACCTTGCACTCCATCAAAAACAGCAAGTCCCGGGGAAGGAGAGGAGGAGGAGGAGGAGGGGGGGGGGGAGGAGGAGGAGGAGGAGGAGATAGTCCCGCCACCAGCTCAAGCACAGTTGGTGGAGATGAGAGAGAGCACCTTCATGGTGATGGCCCCCCAGCTATGGAACGTCCTCCCCAGGGAGATTAGGCAGGCCCCCACACTGTCTTTCAGGTCCTTCCATAGGGACCTGAAGACCTGGCTATTCAAACAAGCTTTGGAGAATGCCTAGCACCTAGTTGATCTATGAATTCGTCATGCATTCTTGCACTTTATGCCATGCCCATGTCCTATGGTTACAGCTCTGTACTTTTTCCCATTCCCTAGTCCTATTGTTTACAGCCTGGCTATGTTTGCATTAGCTATTGCCACTGATGTATGTGCGCTGTTTTTTTCTGAGTTTTATCTTGTTGTTATATGTTCATATGCTTTATTCCATTGTATTTTATAATGTGTTTTATGTCATGTCTTTTTTTAGGCACTCTGTGCTTTGTGTAAGCCGCCCTGAGTCCCTTTGGAGAGATGGGTGCGAGATGTAAGAATATCATTATTATTATTATCATCATCATCATCATCATGGCAAAATAACAATAACAACAACAACAACAGCAATGTTATTCTTATAGCCCTCATCCATCTCCCCGAAGGGACTCAGGGCGGATTCCAGCATACACAAACACAAAGGCAAACATTCAATACCCAGAAACAACAAACACAGATAAAGGTAAAGGCTTCCCTTTCTGGCTCTGAGGTGTGGTGCTCATCTTCAGCTCTGGGGGGGGGGGGGGGGGGTTCTCTTTCTTTTCCTTGGTGGTGAGGGGAGGGTAGTCAAAGACAATTCTGAGCTCCCAATGGAAAAACAACTGGGGTGCATTCCCTATTATACTATTGATTGTTGGTTGAACTTTTCTATTGGTTTTTGTTTCTGATGCTTGTTTTATTGTTGTTATAATGTTGCTACTGTTGTTTTATATTGATTATTGCGTTTTGTACATGTTATGTTTTAACTGTCAACTGGGCCTGGCCCCATGTAAGCCACCCCGAGTCCCTTCGGGGAGATGGAGGCGAGGTATAAAAATAAAGTTAATTACTTACTTACTTACCCTCATTTTCCAGCCCACCCCAGCAAGCCCAAGGGTTTCTTCGTACTCAGAATGGCCTCCCCCTCCCCTTTCCTCTACAGCAGCAGGAAAAACTAGTCTAAGGGTCTGACAAATGGTGAAACAGTATGTGGAACTGTAAAAGGGGAACATTACATTCTGCCAATTCAATGTGCAATCTCAACCATAGTGTGTTCTGTTATCCCCTACAGCTGATACAATTGATATTTTTGGTTTATTTAGAAAAAAATAAAAAGGTTGGTAACATTTAAAAAAAGAAGTTGGTGAGTTATTGATTCTGGCACAAATACATGGTTTGGTTTGGCTCTGTTTCTTCATTCCAAAATAAAATGCTGAAGTAGTTCCACAGTCCGATATATTATTGAACTGTAATGTCTTCCAATAGGAAAAAAATAACGGCAAGCCATTTTTTCAGAAATAGAAGGGAGAGGAAAAGGCAATTTCATTTTTGTATTAATAAATTAAAAATAAACAAGTGCCTTATATATTTTGATTGGTCACTCTCTTACTTGATCTATAAAAGGCTACACAAGTTTCAGTTTTGTATTGGAAGAGTTCTCTAACATCACTTAAAGAACTTATTACATAAAATCCTGTGACTTCTTTGCTGCTGCCCAGAGACATTTTTTTGTTTGCATTTCTCCCCAAAAATGCCAATACTGTCCTCCTCCTGCTCTATTGCATCTTTGGAGTATTTTCTGCTGTGTAAGGATGGAACTGGATATTGGGAACAGCATTCTGACATCCGAAAAATCCCAATTCTCACTCTCTTTATTAAAAGAAGTTATTGAAGTAAAGGCAAATATGCAATATTCAGTGTAATATGAGAAGCCTGAAAAACCTGGACAGGATTACCATGCGTGAGAGCAAAAAAGTAAAGAATAGACTTAATATAGGCACATTAGCTTATCTCTATAATGGTGGATGGGCTATTTAAGTAACTTTGGTGCAAAATGTTGTACTTTTCCATTCAAATCCCCTTTCTATAATAAGAAAACCTGAATATATCTTCTAAATACTTACCTCCATTTTCAAAAGCACTGAAATCAGGTATATAGTTACTCTCAAGAGATGATGCTATCTCTGATTGGCGCTCAATAATGTTAAACTTTGATGGAACTGTAACACCATCACCTGGAAGGGCAAATAAGGTAATCAGTGAACTCGTTAAACTTTATTTAATAGACAGTTTTCCATTGCACATGTATTGCAAAATTATTAGTTAGCAAGCCATTGCTTCATCCCTGATCTGCAAATTGTTCATTCGTTCAGTCGTCTCCGACTCTTCGTGACCTCATGGACCAGCCTACGCCAGAGCTCCCTGTCGGCCGTTACCACCCCCAGCTCCCTCAAGGTCAGTCCAGTCACTTCAAGGATGCCATCCATCCATCTTGCCCTTGGTCGGCCCCTCTTCCTTTTGCCTTCCACTTTCCCCAGCATTATTGTCTTCTCTAGGCTTTCCTGTCTCCTCATGATGTGGCCAAAGTACTTCAACTTTGTCTCTAGTATCTTTCCCTCCAGTGAGAAGTCCGGCTTTATTTCCTGGAGGATGGACTGGTTGGATCTTCTCGCAGTCCAAGGCACTCTCAGCACTTTCCTCCAACACCACAGCTCAAAAGCATCGATCTTCCTTCGCTCAGCCTTCCCTAAGGTCCAGCTCTCACATCCGTAGGTTACTACAGGGAATACCATGGCTTTGACTAGGCGGATCTTTGTTGCCAGTCTGATGTCTCTACTCTTCACTATTTTATCGAGACTGGACATTGCTCTCCTCCCAAGAAGTAAGCGTCTTCTGATTTCCTGGCTACAGTCTGCATCTGCAGTAATCTTTGCACCTAGAAATACAAAGTCTGTCACGGCCTCCACGGTTTCTCCCTCTATTTTCCAGTTGTCAATCATTCTTGTTGCCATAATCTTGGTTTTTTTGACGTTTAGCTGCAACCCAGCTTTTGCGCTTTCTTCTTTCACCTTGATTAGAAGGCTCCTCAGCTCCTCCTCGCTTTCGGCCATCAGAGTGGTGTCATCTGCATATCTGAGGTTGTTAATGTTTCTTCCAGCAATTTTCACCCCAGCTTTGCATTCATCCAGCCCCGCACATCGCATGATGTGTTCTGCATACAAGTTAAAAAGGTTGGGTGAGAGTATGCAGCCTTGCCGTACGCCTTTCCCAATCTTGAACCAGTCTGTTGTTCCGTGGTCAGTTCTGACTGTTGCTACTTGGTCCTTGTACAGATTCCTCAGGAGAGAGACAAGGTGGCTTGGGATGCCCATCCCACCAAGAACTTGCCACAATTTATTATGATCCACACAGTCAAAGGCTTTAGAGTAGTCAATGAAGCAGAAGTAGATGTTTTTCTGAAACTCCCTGCCTTTCTCCATTATCCAGCGGATATTGGCAATCTGGTCTCTGGTTCCTCTGCCTTTTCTAAACCCAGCTTGAACATCTGGCAACTCTCGCTCCATGTATTGCTGGAGTCTTCCTTGCAGGATCTTGAGCATTACCTTACTGGCATGAGAAATAAGGGCCACTGTACGGAAGTTTGAGCAGTCTTTCGCATTTCCCTTTTTTGGTATGGGGATATAAGTTGATTTTTTCCAGTCTGATGGCCATTCTTGTGTTTTCCATATTTGCTGGCAAATGGCATGCATCACCTTGACAGCATCATCTTTTTAGATTTTAAACAGTTCAGCTGGGATCCCATCATCTCCTGCTGCCTTGTTGTTAGCAATGCTTCTTAAGGCCCATTCAACCTCACTCCTCAGGATGTCTGGTTCTAATTCATTCACCACACCGTCAAAGCTATCCTCGATATTGTTATCCTTCCTATACAGATCTTCTGTATAGTCTCGCCACCTTCTCTTGATTTCTTCAGCTTCTGTTAGGTCCCTGCCATCTTTGTTTCTTATCATACCAATTTTTGCCTGAAATTTACCTCCAATGTTTCTAATTTTCTGGAAGAGGTCTCTTGTCCTTCCTATTCTGTTGTCTTCTTCCACTTCCATGCATTGCTTATTTAAAAATAGTTCCTTATCTCTTCTGGCTAGCCTCTGGAATTGCGCATTTAACTGGGCATATCTCCCCTTTTCACTGTTTCCTTTTGCTTTCCTCCTTTCTTGGGCTACTTCCAGTGTCTCAGCAGACAACCATTTTGCCTTCTTGGTTTTCTTTTTCTTTGGAACGTACTTTGTTGCCGCCTCCTGAACAATGTCTCGGACTTCTGTCCATAGTTCTTCTGGGACTCTGTTTACTAAATCTAGTCCTTCAAATCTGTTCTTCACTTCCACTGTATATTCGCTAGGAATGTTAGTGAGATCATATCTAACTGGTCTGTGTATTTTCCCTGATCTCTTTAGTTTTATTCTAAATTGGGCAATAAGAAGTTCGTGATCTGAGCTACAGTCAGCCCCAGGTCTTGTTTTCACCGACTGGATGGATGTCCGCCACCTTTGGCTGCAAAGGATGTAGTCAATCTGATTTCGGTGCTGACCATCTGGTGAGGTCCATGTATAAAGCCGTCTTTTAGGCATCACAAAATGAGTTTAGAAAACAATCCTAACCCAGCAAGATGGTTGAGAAAAAGCTTTGCTGAAGGGCCAGCTGAATTTATTTGAATTCAAACTTGTCTCATGCTGGGGATGTTGGAAATGATTATCCTAGTAAATTTTGTTCTGATATTGTGCCTGGGAAGATTTTACTCTGGCATAACTCAGATCCTCCCACTATACAACACCATACTCTTTTTTATCTCTTCTGATGGATCTCAGCTATCAGAGAAGTTGTGCCAACAGAGATCATGCAGCAGAATATGTTTGTGCAGACAAATGCCAGGTAAAGCAGCAGAAGGGTAGCTCAGCTGGCACAAGGTAGTTTTGTCTCTTCCAAAATACCTACAGACAAAGCACCTTTTACTTAGGACTGTCCTTATAATAATGTAATACCATAAGTAAACAAGACTTGAACAAGGTAGTAAAAAAAACACAGAAGACAAATATTAGTCCTGCAATTCAAATCATGACAGTATAATAAAGTATAATGGAGATGTGGGTGTCAAGGAAGTCCAATCCTCTTAGCTTTTGCAGTGTTTCTAATTCTTTCTTTTTCAAAGGCTGTGGGACATGAATGGGCCAAATGTGACTAGGGTCAGATGTTGATTTTATTTTATCCCCAAAATTTCAAAATCTTAACCTCTGATGAGGCGATGACAGAACTGTAGTTAATGATATAATAAGAGAGCTGGGTGGAACAAAAGGTCTAAAAATGGGCTGTCCACAACAGGAACATCACTTTTTCACATCATTACTCCTATTTGAGACTACAAGCCAATCTTTTTTTCCGAATTATATTTAATACAAGCCTTTTTATTTTACAGTTTAAAGACACATTTGTTTCAGTTGTGCAGTGTCAATATCCCTGCATGCCAACACATTTTGCTCCAGTCTGATCATGAACAACTTACTGCTCCTCCTGGGAATAGTAGTTGGAGTTCCCAGAGATACTATACTGAAAGTTCCTTCATCAGTTGAGAGATGAGCCAAATGAGTTGTTAAAGGTAGATAGAGTGATGTGGCTTTTCTGTTTCCCACCCAAGCTGTACAAATCCTTAACAACACACTTCTTGAAATAGCCCAGGATAAAACGCAGCAGCACAATTCTATACACGTTTATTCAGATCTAAGGTGCATTGTGTTGAATTGACTTGACTCATTCGTAATTATTTGTAGCAAGAAGAATATATCAGTAATGCTGTCAGTTTTAAATAATTAGAAAGAAGGAAAGCTAGTTGTTTATTTATTTATTTATTTGAAGCTTTTATATCCCGACCTTCTCTACCTCCGCAGAGGGACTCAGACCAGCTGCAGAGGTTCTCAGACCGGCTTCTAGTTTTAGTGTTATTTATTCTGACTTGGCTCTCAAACTGTCAGTAGATCTCATATTACCTGATCCCTGTTTTTTTTTTTTTCACTGGAAATGCCAAAGATTGGACCAAGGAACCTTACTAGTCACAAAGAAACGTGATATCCAACATTTTCAATATATGTATGCATGCATTTATGTTTGTGTGTGTAGATATATTTAAAAACCTTGTTATTATATATGCACACACACATATAAGGTAAAGGTAAAAGTTTCCCCTGACATTAAGTCTAGTCATGTCTGACTCTGGGGGATGGTGCTTATCTACATTTCTAAGCCAAAGAGGCAGCGTTGTCCTTAGACACCTCCAAGGTCACGTGACCGGCATGACTGCATGGAACACCGTTACCTTCCCGCAGAAGTGGTACCTATTGATCTACTCACATTTGCATGTTTTTGAACTGCTAAGCTGGCAGAAACTGGGCCTAACAATGAGAGCTCACCCCATTCCCCAGATTTGAACTGCCAACCTTTCAGTCCGCAAGTTGAGCAGCTCAGCGGCTGCTCAGCAACTAAGCAGTGCCATCAGGGGGTCCTACACACACATACACACACACATATACACCTTTTAAATGTGTTTAAAATTGTTATATTATAATAATAATAATAATAATAATAATAATAATAATAATAATAATAATTCTACGTATCCTTTTTTTAAAAAACCATTCTCTGTTCAAAGTTCTATTTCTCCAGTAGTTACCTTCCTGTAAATCTCTGCCAGTTTCCATGTGTTTGAAGAATTCATTCTCTAGCCCCGGTGTTTTGTTTTTTGTTAAGTGATTTTCCTGAGATGTCTGAATTCTGTAATATTCTCCTGAAACAGCCCCAAGAAGTCAAAGAAGAGAAATTACCAGTGATATCAACAAAGAAAAGAAAGGGGAATGGTGGAAATCTTTAATAAGATTCTTACCAGATTTATAACACATCTCCTTTATTGCCCTTTCTTCTTCTATGTCTTCTGGTGTCTTTGATAGTAAATAAGATGCATCTGTAAGAAAGATTTTTTTTTTTTAAAAAAAACCCATCTGAATGAAAGTGTATCAGATTTCTTCCAGCACTATACAAAACAATCACATTTACAATATGTTGTAACCGAACTTTCACCGCTGAAATACTACATGAGGCTTTAAAAGAGAAGATTTCATTTTTCATCTGTGGAATTCCAAATGTCAGGGTTTTTACAAGCAAGATAAACAAATATATCATAGAATCATAGAGTTGGAAGAGACGTCGTGGGCATTCCAGTCTGCATTCAAAGCACTCCTGACAGATGTAATATATAATGTAAATATATTTTTACATTAGGCTGTTTCATTATCAGAAGTCTAGATCCACAACCCAGATATAGCTCAAGCAGCCATTTTAGTCCAATTTACTGATTTCCAATTTATTTTAAAAATAGCATTAAACTGAAAAGTGCAGTTTTACCAACGTCAAAATTTTTCCTTAACTCCATTTTGGAATGCAAATGAGAAGGTGTGGACCAACATATATTTTATTTTTAATAAAATTGTGCCCTGGAAAGACCTTGTAAATACAATTTAACTGATCTCAGAAAGGCCTACTGTTAGCATAGGAATTATTTAGTGTTTCAAGAAACCCTTGTTTTTAGGGCAGTTGTTTCTAGGACGATTTGGTTGTCTAGAAACACTGAAAAGGCAGACACAGAAATCTGATAAAGTATTTACATTTTTCTTCTTGTTCTTCTTCGTCATCTTCCTCAAGACTGATGGTAATAATCAATGGTGGGTGAATAGGTCTTAATGTATTTTCTTGACCCTTTGTGGAATCTTGTTTTTGGTCAAGATGTAAAATCCCTTCCTCAACTTCCTTTTGTAACGTAGCATCTACAGGAAGGAACTTTAAAGTTCAGTATAAAACTGTTGAGTAAAATGCCAAAATCATAAAACACAATTACACTAAATATCTTTCAAAAATATTTCACTTGTTTTGTAAATACAGTCATACTATTTGCATGCTACATCCATTACCTTGATGACCCTAAGCACGATGTCATCCTTGCATTCTGACAGTTTTTAACCACATTTCCCACCACTTTTCTCCCAAGTTACAGTTGAGAAAAAGTGTCTTTATCTCTTTTAAAGTAAAAATACAAATGGAGCCTGTTATAAAGGGATAAAATGCACAAGCATTTTCCAGGAAAAATATATGACAGTAATCCATATGTAGATCTTTCCTGAAATACTCAAGATTATTTCTTTCCAATTTCAACTCCATATTTTCTACACGCATTTTTTTTCATACAGCATTTTTTTTCTATATTAGAACAATACTCTCATAATTAAATATAAAATTAAATATCCATCTTTTGGCTACATGTAAATAGGAGCTCCTTAAGTTACATAATACATGGTTTATTCTTGTTGTTTTTCATTTTCTCATCAATCCAGCTTTCACGTGGTACATTTGGTAATAAGGAAAAGATACTGGATGTTTACATGCTCCTATAATAGTCAGTCTAAGAAAATTATAGGTTATAGAAGGAAGCTGGCAAGATATTCAAGGTGTTGGTACTGGCCTATAAAGCCCTAAAGGGTTCCGGCCCAAGATACCTAGCTGACCGCATCTCGGCCTATGAACCCACCCGGACTTTGAGATCTTCCGGGGAGGCCCTGCTCTCGATCCCGCCGGCCTCTCAAGCACGGCTGGCGGGGACGAGGGATAGGGCCTTCTCGGTGGTGGCTCCTCGGCTGTGGAACGCCCTTCCTGTAGACGTTAGGCTGGCACCATCGCTCATGACATTCCGTAGAAAGCTCAAGACCTGGATGTTTGTGCAGGCGTTTGAGTAATTCAGTGCAAGTGTGGTAATGTGAACATAGGAACGGAACAATGACGACGAATTTGGATCACATTTGGATGATGAGGCGATCGGGGGGATGGGATTTATGATAATTGTGTAGTGTTGATTGCTTATTGGTTATTAATGGAACTGTGTAATTTAACTGTCTTGTATATTGATTATTGTTGTTTTTATTGTCCTTGCTGTTTGGAAACCGCTGTGAGTCGCCCTCGGGCTTGAGATACAGCGGTATACAAGAATAGTAAATAAATAAATAAATATTATTTTACTTTCAGGATAACAACTGTATATTGGAATCCCCCAAAATGATTTCCATAGAAACTTTCGATGGCTGCTGATGCATGCGAGTCAAGGAATATATCAAGGTCTGAAACTAATTGATAAATTGATCATGTGGCCATTAATATTTATTATCACTAAAAAAAAAATAGGCAAATCATATCACGGTCCCCTAAAATAGCTATTTTGCATTTAAAGAGAGTGTAGGTCATCCAATATGCTCACAAAAAGCACAAAAGTTAATGCAAGCAGCAGAATATGCATTCTTAACATCTAATAATAAAAACATCAATGTGGAAGCTTTAGGATGCATCTAGACAGTACGACTAATGCAGTTTGATACCACTTTAACTGCCTTGGTCTAATGCTATGGTAGCATGAAAACTGCAGTTTTACAAGGTCTTTCACCTTCTCTGCCAAAGAGTGCTGGTGCTTCATTAAATTACAACTCCCATGATTCCATGACCTTGCGCCATAACAGTTAGTGTTGTCAAGATGCATTAATTCTACACTGTAGATTCATCCTTAGACCTCAGTGGAATTTAATGCCATGTTAACATACTCAGATTACGGTGCACTGTGCAGGAGTTTGCAATCCAGTAGGGTGATGATAATGTATAATTATAAGTAATGAAACAAAATCAAGGGGACTAAAGTTATGGATTAAAAATTTCTGCCATATCAGCTTACATAGTAGAAAAAGAAAAACAAAAAATCCAATGACATGTGAAAATACAATCCTGGCCCCACTTGCAATAATGATTGCCTAAAGAGAAGACATGAGGAAAAAGAATGTTTTATGAGTAGTTTACAACTGTAGTAATGTTTAAATAACTCATACATAATCCTTTAATGTACAAATTGTTTGGCTCATTGATAGAGGGGTGAAGAATACTTTACATTTCTGTCACTCATCATGAGATAAGGCATTTCATTTCCTCATCGTATGGAGCTAGTATCGACGGCTTACGCTGATCTAGCCCCAGTCACCCATGGAGTCAACTGGCTCCCATAAAACAATGTTGTGTCAGCTCTGTGGGTGAAGGAGGGTGGAATCGGTATGCCACCGCCATTGTGGCAACATGGGAGGCTTCCCGTGTTGCCTGTATCTATGGGGGGGAAGCTGCGCACTCACACTTTCCCCCATGTGATCACCCTCCTGGTGGGCAATGCTGGTGAGGTGAGGTGCAATGTGAGGCACTGGATTCCCCACGCCTCCTGCCACTGGCCATCTGATGAAGTCGTACGAATGATGTATGTGTCTAAAAGTCTTCAATAGTCTTTATACTACCTTAAGATTTTCTAAACACATCGTGAGGTGCGTTTAGATATCCTCTTTGTTTGGGAAAGGAACATTTATGCAGCTCCAAACCCAATGATAAATAGTAGCTTATCGCAACATGAGACCCTGTATTTATAGGTTCATGTAACAAAATATAGGACAATATTCCTTGTATATTTCCTTTCCTAAGATGGATTTCCTCGGTTAATAAATATACATTTTCTTTTCTTTTTTTTAACCTTACAAGAGCATCTTGAGTAATTACTCCTGTCTCTACCACAGGCTCATATTGCAGTAGTTTTGCTGCACTTTGTTTAATACAGAGATACCAAATATTCCTACACATTTAAGTGTTCGATTTCAGTTCATAGAATAGGGAGAAAATATGTGTACTCACCACTACTGGGTGGCAAAAAAAGTCCATTTATATTACGAGGTTTCTTGTGATGGAAGACACAACTGATTCTCACGCAGCCCAAAGGCTGTGTTTCCCAGAAACATGAGATCTTGTTGTATTTTTGCTGTGGAAAAAGACAGAAATGATTCCCAATTAAATGGTTTCCAGATACCACACAAAATCATGGATGGGGTTCATGAAACAAAACTATGCAAATGGGAAGTTAACCCCCCCCCCCCCCAATAATTCTATTGAATCCTTCACAGACAAAAACAGAGATCTACAGATGTGTGGTCTACAAGCATGATCTAAATTGTTCTGGCCAGCTTTCCGATTGTTTTCAACATAAGTTTAGCCAGTAGGTCTTAAAAATGATATCAACAAAGAAATGGACACACACACTTTTCCCAAGTAGGCCAGATTCAAAAGTGTCTTCCCACTAATAAAAAAACCTCCATAGAAAAGATGTTTTAATCTTTGCACTATAACATTATATAACAAAAATTCAATCAAACCCAAATGCATTCTGCTTGTGATATAGTTTGCAGCCAGGCTTGAGGACAATGGTAGAATCTACCAACTATACCTCTGTGTGAGAGTTTGGTCATTTGCAAGACAATTCTTGAGGCTATTCTCCCTCCCTCCCTCCCTCCCTCCCTCCCTCCCTCCCTCCCTCCCTCCCTCCCTCCCTCCCTCCCTCCCATTAATGGCTGTTTTGACTATATGTCTTATTTATTTTATGTATTTATTTATTTAATATCCCACCTTTTCTCTACCCTGAGGGAGACTCAAGGTGGCTTACAGCTGGCACCTAACAGTGCCTCAAAACATACAAAATACACTTAAAATGATTTAGATTGAAATTACTAACACAATAACATGATTAAAATACATTCAATGTTAAAACATGCCATCCAGGGATCAAGGTCTAAGGCCATTCCATAGTCAATTGCACATATTTCACATTGAAAATTACTGCACTGCCCTATTTTTCGAAAGCCTGCACCAGATCTTTTCTTCTGAAGGATAGGAGAGAGGGGGCTGATCTGATGTCACTAGGGAGGGAGTTCCAACCAAGGGGTCACCACTGAGAAGGCCCTGTCTCTCATCCCCACCAGCCACACTTGTGAAAAAGGTGGGACCAAGAGCAGGGCCTCCCCAGACAGTTTTAGTTCCCAAGCTGGTTCATAACGGGAGATATGTTCGGACAGGTAGACTGGGCTGGAACCATCCTATAGTGAAACATTTTCCTCAGTTCCCTTTAAATGCCTTTGACAGTAATCATGGCTTCTTTGTAGCCAAAAACTACTCTTGCCACAAAATTTTAATAAGATTCAGGATTTTATTGCACATTACACGTTTCCTCTCTGTGTCCTCTGATATAAAATGTTCCATTACCATAGCTCAAAGAAAAGGGTTATAAGAGCAGAAAGATGAATTAAAGTACACATAGAGAGATCCTTAAAATACAATGAATTCATTCATCTTTTCAAGCTTGGTAAAGGTGTAAACTAGTGCTATCTTAGTCAATAAAAAGATGTCTGATTATTCCCAAAGGTGGTACCTCAGTGTCACAAGGAACATTGTGCTTCACAGATGTGACGCTAAGATGTCACATTTGCAGTAGCAGAGGTGGAAGACAGCCTATAAATGCTTATAATAGCTCTGCTTCAAGAGAAGGCCACTTCAAAGAGCTTGTCGTGTCTACCTGTATTTCCATATGTCTAAATTTGCAAAGGTGATGGGAACATCTTCCCTCTCTCCATAATGAGCACACAGTGTCACTGCCAACAGCTTTTTCACAATGACGGAATCGACACTTTGATCCCTGAAAAGGGAAGAGAGAGAAAGGGGGTTGAAAACTCAGCCATGCAGCACACTTTGTTCAAAATGTGTTTTTAGCCTGTCATTAGTTAGGTTCCACAACTGACAGAATATGCCATGTAAAAGCAATTAGACAGCTAGGAAAACTCAATCAAAATCAGCAAAACAATAAAACAATAAATAAAATATCAAATCACTTCAATTACCTGTTGGAAAGGGTGAACAAATAAAAGATGCTTGTCTAGCACTACAAATCCATCAAGCTTGGTGTGAAGCAAGCTTACTTTGAGAGAGAATCCCACAAACATGGCACAACCAGGAACAATTTCTCCCTCATCATACTCACCTAAATTTGGGAAGCATCGGAATATCACTGATCATTGTAAAGCAGCAATTCTCACAGTGTGCTGCACGGAGCTGTGTCCAATACAGCCCCTGTATCCAAAGGCTCTACTCATGCCTGATCTATACACACACACACACACACAATATATAAACATTTCTTGGGGCTCCCAGAGAAACCTTTCCTTCAAAAAGGGCTCCACAGCTGAAAAAGTTTGAGAACCCCTGTTGCAGAGCATGAGCTGGATCATAATGAAGAATACAGACCTACCTAATTCCCACTTGCTAAAATTATTTTTTGTAAGAAAGTATGGCTACATTTGTCCCAAAAGAACAACACTATTACAGTGCTATATTCCAAGAATAAAGCTTGGGATCATTTTCTCATTATTCTTAGTAAAATGTATCATGGGACTTTCCTTGCAAGAGTTGTGCAGGGGTGATTTCCCTTTGCCTTCCTCTGAGGATGAGAGAATATGACTTGATCAAGTCAGCCGGTGGGCTTCAATAAATAATAATAATAATAATAATAATAATAATAATAATAATAATAATATCAGCTGGTGACCCAAAATGCAGACTGTGCAAGGAAGCTGATGAAAACATTGATCATATCCTCAGCTGCTACAAGAAAAATGCACAAACGGACTACAAACAGAGGCACAATTCTGTGGCCCAAATGATTCACTAGAACTTATGTCACAAGTACCAACTACCAGCAGTAAATAATTGGTGGGATCATAAACCTGCAAAGGTAGTGGAAAATGAACACACAAAAATACTGTGGGACTTTCGAATCCATACTGACAAAGTTTTGGAACACAATACACCAGACATCACGATTGTGGAAAAGAAAAAAAGTTTGCATTATTGATGTTGCCATACCAGGTGACAGTCACATTGAGGAAAAACAACAAGAAAAACTCAGCTGTTATCAGGACCTCAAAATCGAATTGCAAAGGCTCTGGCATAAACCACTACAAGTGGTCCCAGTGGTCATTTGATCTCAGAAGTGATTTGATCTCAGCCGACATTTGGAAACAATAAACATTGACAAAATCACGATCGGTCAACTGTAAAAGGCCACCTTACTTGGATCTGCAGGCATCATTCGAAAATACATCACACGCTTGGGAAGTGTTCGACTTGTGATTTTATGATACGAAATCCAGCATATATATCTCATTTGTTGTGACATACTGTGTTTTGTGTCAGAATAATAATAATAATAATAATAATAATAATAATAATAATAATAATTTATTTGTACCCCACCCCATCTTCCCAAAGGGACTGAGAGCAGCTTACATCAAGGGTTAAAGAACAATACAAAATACGTAGCAGACAGTAGTGAAAGCTATCTCCATTATAAAATTAAATACGCAGTAGACAGCTGAGCAGGGGTTTGGATCTTGGTTCCTCCAAGTTCCACTTCAACATTCAAACCTGTATATTGCCAGAATTTTGATCAAAACATACCATATTTATAGTCTCATTCTTTAGCCACCAACTAAGGAGAATATGTTCCATCCATTTGTGGAGTACTGTCACAGGTGAAGGTTTGTAGTTTAGTGAGGTCCAGGTCCTCTCTGGCTGAGCATTTTAAAGGTCCCTCCCTAAACTACAATCCACCAAATTCTACATGAGGCAGTCATAGGATTTCAAATGGGATACATACTGTCGAAGGCTTTCATGGCCGGAATCACTCAGTTCTTGTGGGTTTTTTCGGGCTATATGGCCATGTTCTAGAGGCATTTCTCCTGACGTTTCGCCTGCATCTATGGCAAGCATCCTCAGAGGTGAGGATGCTTGCCATAGATGACCTCACCTCAGGTCATCTATGACCTCACCTCAGGTCATCAGGTCTGACCTCAGACCTCACCTCTGAGGATGCTTGCCATAGATGCAGGCGAAACGTCAGGAGAAATGCCTCTAGAACATGGCCATATAGCCCGAAAAAACCCACAAGAACTGAGGGATACATACTCTTTGTCTACTCTTTAGGCTCTAATGCAGAACTTTCCAAACTGTGTGTCAGGAAACACTAGTGTGCCGCCTGTTGTCCATAGATATATGGCATGAAAAATGTTCCCCTGCCCCACAAACAAAGGCTGCCTGGCAGCTGCTTGGAAAGAGAGTGTTGGGGGGGAGGAGGAGACTCTCAAGGACATCTAGTCCCACTCCCTTCAACCAGATAGGAAGACATCAAAAAGCCTCACAGGATGGCTATCTAGCCTCTGTTTAAAAATCTCCAGAGAAATTTAATCCCTACAGAAGTGTAGTGCCGGTGCTGTTGAAGTGTAGGTACTTTTATAATTTGCACAATTGTTGATTAAGCTGCAGTAATTACTACTAAAATTGATAAATTTCTAATTAAGAAAAGAAAATCTGCTAACAACACAAGAATCAACTGTGGAACATAAGGAGTCTAAAGAAAAAAAAACTCCAAACTGCATTTATACATTAAAGATTATATGAAACACACACACACACATATATCATATAGATTTTGTATGAAACTCTTATAAGGGGCTAGTTTAATCTCAAGTTTGCAAGCAAAACTGAATCACTGTGTCACAAAAGGATGCATGTCCAAAAAGTGTGTTACCAACATGAAAAGTTTGGAAAGTACTGCTCTAGTGTGATAAGATCCATAGGGTTGTCTTTCTAGCTGTCTTCCACCAGCAATCCTGCAGCAGGGCAGGGCTATCTTCCTCCCACAATGCATCTGAGTTTGTAGGGAAGGAGTGAGCAATTGTGGCCCTCTAAAAAATAATATCAGCCCTAGTCAATCATTAGAAACCACAAAGAATATGAAAACTGCAGTCTAAAAATATCTATAGGGCATAATAGTCCAACCTTGATATAGCAACTGTCTTTTGACAGTTAACAAATATAATAATGTTATGTCTTCCCCTCTCTTTTCATTTTTTTCTTAGAACCCTCACAATTAATTGGTTTAAAAATTGTCCCAATAATATTTGACATTTGCACTTGAAGTCTGTTAGCTGCAAAGGCAGCACATGCAACTTATACCCATAAATCCACAGATTCTTTAACTACATCCTATGAAGGTCTTACTGGATGGGTTTAGTCATCTACATTTGATGGGCTCAAAAGCAGAATCTAACAATGTGAATAATAGAAGAATCCCTTTGTCTTGGTTGGACATTTTGCTCAATAAAAAAAACAACAACGGGGAAATGGACAGAAAGGAAAAACTACTGGCAACTGACACAACAACATCTTCCCCAGCATATAAACTAGAGATTAGACGTTTAGACCAAAAATTATCTCCAAGCCAGAACTAAGTGCAAGACCAGCCAAGATAAAAGGAAAAAAAGATATCTGTTCAAAAACTTGCAAAAAATTCAAGGAACTTTGTGAAATGTACGTATAGTACAGGTGGTCCACACAAATCGTCGTTTTAATTCACGGAGAATATCTGACTGGAAATGTACCTAGTTGGAATCACATAGACACGAATTTCTGCTCAGTTACAAGGCAAAGAGAAGGACAGCTCATCAGAGGAAATGTATTCAGTAGCTGTTTTCCAAACGAAAAGATCAAGATGCTTATGGCAGACTAGAGTTCTTTTTCCACAGTGGCATTCTGATTGCACGGTGAAGCAACACGGGTTTCCTTGCTCTCTTTAAGAGCAGTCCAGAGCATTCTGCTTCTTGAGGCAATGCAAAAATAGCACACATATTTATTTCATATATAGAAGTCAGCCACAGTAATAGCTGAATGTGCTTTGTACCCTAGTGATGGAAGAGTGTCCTCCATCATACCGGAAGACAACTTGCTTAGGCTTTGCAGAACAGGCTGTGTTGAAGCCATCATTTTGTCTCCTACTCAGATCAATGAAACTGGTTTTCCTCAGTAAGAGATTAAGTACAGGGATTGCAAGTGGCTAAAGGGATACTTGTGTTGGCTACGAGACTTCAGGATTGTATTCTAATCTCTGTGGCACTCTCCATTGATTTACTCCTGATTTAGAAAGTTGGGAGTGCATAACGATATATCAGATGCAAGCCATCATAAACTCTGTAATATTTACCTTTATACAGGTGGAATGAAAATAGAAAGAGCAGTCATCCCCAGCTTCTGCCATTGATACCTCTTGTGCTTCTACTTCACTGCCTTAGAAAAGTCTCAATATAAATGTAAAGAATTATCAACGTGTAAGGGAAGAACACTCCCTTTTGTTCTAAATACAGCTGTATTCAGGATCTACGTTCTATTTCCTCTTAAAGGGAGACTTCCAGTTGATAGTTCTACTCAAAAGACTACTTAATATAATTGTAAAACAGATGGTACCTTCTCCAGGTCTGTTGAAGTGCTCATCAATTGGAAGTGGTTGCTAGATAGTGTGCAACCTCAAACTTCCAGAATTTCTTTCATTGTTACCTTAGTTCTTATGACATCATCACAAAGGACCTCATAAAACTTCTCCAAGCTCATTTCTATCACTTCTATTTCTTTCAAAACTGGAAGTGGGTAGCAATTTCCGTACAGTCTGTTCATTTTATCGCTTTAATGCATGTATACACTTCTCAATTAAGAGGTAACTCATAAAATTGACAGATGCACACACACAGAAGTGGGGCAAGTCACACATTCCTTCTGTCCATCCCCAATGTTTTTGCCTCCTGGGCTTGCTTCTTGTCACTGCTACTGACAGATCTATCTTTGCACCAACTGTGTCTGGGGGCCAGCAACATTATATATGGGAATCCAATGTTGTTGTCAGTGGGGACCAGCAAAAATTCTCAACTTTGTTGAAGACGCTTGATCATATGAGGGGAAGAAGGACAACTTATCCCCTTTCACCTGTTCAGGATGTTATATTAAATATTCCTGAATGGCAGAAAAGTTGGAAAAGGAAAGGCTCTTGCTATCTTCTCCCAAATAGCTATTCAGATTTTATGCACAAAGCCAGTAGTAACAGGGCCATAGCCTCCCCCCACCTTGGTCTCTCTTTCTCTCTTGGTCTTAAAGCCAAAGTGTCACAAATGGATGGTGAAGCGACAGCTCCCCTGGTGGCTGAAATTCAAAAAGCATACCCTCATGAAGCTGGAAAGTTAAATAGCCTCTGTGTCTCTGTCTATATATGGTGTGCGTCTATGGCATTGAATGTTTGCCATGTCTGTGTGGATTGTGACTTTCTGACTTAGTAAACCTAGGTTTTAGCTGGGCTTTAGAAAAAGACATTAGGATGTTATTTGACTAGCAAATATATACCTGTGGGAGTAGGGATAGGTTTCCACTCAGGTATGGCTACACATTTGAATTGGAATTTGGATTGCAAAAGGTGCTCAAAATGCAATCCTATATATCCACTTACTTAGGAATAAGCCTTGCTTTTGTAAAATAAAAAAAATCAGGCAAGCAAGTTCTCAATTGTCATTATTCCCGTTGCTCTGGAACCAACTCTTCCTGAAATGTACCTGTTCTTTCTTTTGGATTATTTATTGTGCCTATGCAATGAATGTAATTTTTTAAAAGTATTTGAAAGAAATTGCCTATTTTAAAGGCAGACAAATCCTCATTGTCAGAAGAGAGGGAAACAAGGAATACTACCAATTACAATAATTATTATTGCTTCTGCAACCTCTTCAAGCATGTTTACCTTAACAGTTCTGGTAGATCAATGACACCAGATGTTACTTCCATAAATGAAACCATGAAGATGTCATCTGAAAAAGGAAAAGGTTAATTTTATTAAATTGAAACTGCACATTGTGGATATATTTTAGACAACACTAACTGTACACATGTCTGGCACAGGTGAAGAAGTACATTTATTTTATGATACATGTACAAGAAGTGCTTAGTAACAGAAAATGAGAAAACCGATTCTGTTGTATAAATAGTATAACCCTTTCAATATTATTTTATAAGGCAAACATTTCTCTAAAACACTTGCACTCTGATTTCAAGCACAAGAACAGTGTTTCTGAGCTTTGCTTCAGTTACTGAAGATAACAAATAACATAAACACATGCTGTATATAAGATGAATTACACAGTCAATCCAAAAGTAACTAGCTAAAATACAATGCAACACATTAAAATATAAATACACTCTGCAAAATAATATGAACACATCTCTGAAGTATCTGAAACTGGGAAAAGGCTGGTTTTTCAAAATTATTGCAGGGCAATATAGAAAGGAATATGTCAATGCACAGATAAATATTTGGGGACTTACATTTGTTTATACATCAGTTGATGATTAGCTGCTTGATGCTATTATAGAAATCATAGAGAAGCCAGGAAAATATGCTTCTGTAGGTTCAGAATTTGGTATAAGTGGACAGGCTGACATTTCTATTGAAAGAACATACAGAAACGAACAGACTGGAAATTGTTTAAAACTATATGAGTATGCAATAGAGGGAGATAAAGTATGAAATTAAAAGGAGGAAACAACGAAAAAAGGACTTGATGATAGACTAAGAGAAAGAGGGAAGTATAAAATAAATACATATATATATATACCTGATGCTAGAAAAGAGGATGACATAAAGAAGAAGATTGGGAAACCAAGATAGTTCCAGGTCCCCACAACCCCGTATTTCCATTTCCTTGTCCTGCCCCCCTTTCCCTTCCCCAATATACCTAATAGTCCATATTTTTATTATATGTTAATTATAAAAACTTTCTATATATATATAAGAATTTGGTATAAGTGATGTGTGTAGCCGGCTAACTATGTAGTTTAATAAATTTGTTTAATGGTTTTATTGATTTTAACTATGTATTTTTTAATATGCTATTTATTTATTTTATTTATTTATTGTGTCTGAAGCGAATTGGGAACACAGTTATAATGTATAGAAAAACCACAAGCACAGTCAGAAACTTGGCATTGTACTAAATTTCTCACTGACCAGAAGCTGGCCACTTGGAGTGCCTCTGGTGTGGCTGTAAGAAGGTCCTCATTGTGCATTTGGCAGGGCTCAGACTGCATTGTAGCAAGTGGTCTGTGGTTTGCTCTTTGCACTTGCATGTCGTGGACCCCATTTCTTAAGGTTAGCTTTGCATCTTGTGATACCAGATTGCAGTCTGTTCAGCGCCTTCCAAGTCGTCCAGTCTTCTGTGTGCCCAAGAGGGAGTTTCTCATCCGTTCTCAGCCACTGATTGTGGTTCCAGGTTATAACCTGCCACTTTTGGACTCTCACTTGCTGAGGTGTTCCTGCGAGTATCTTTGTGGATCTTAGGAAGCTGTTTCTTGATTTAAGGTATTGGCTTGCTGGCTGATATCCAAAGAGAATGGGCCGGAGATGTCAATGCCTTGGTTTTTTCATTACAAGCTGCTACTTCCCGGCAGATGTTAGGTGGTGCAATTTCGGCTAAACAATACAATTTCTCCAGTGGTGTTGGGCATAGACATCCTGTGATAATGTGGCATGTCCCATTAAGAGCCAAATCCACTGTTTTAACATGGTGAGATGAATTCCACACTGGGCATCATATTCAGCAGCAGAGTAGCAAAGCACAAAGGCAGATGTCTTCACTGTGTGTGGTTGTGATCCCCAGGTTGTACCAGTCAACTTTTGTACGATATTGTTTCTAGCACCCACTTTTTGCAATATGCAATGTGACAACTTGACACCATCCATAGTTTTGAATTCCACCCGAGAGGCCTACCCAGTTTTTAAACTATGAATTTTAAATTCACATTCTATGTCTATTGTATTTTCTAGGCCTGGGTAACAACGGAAAAATTTGTTTCTAAAATCAATTTGTATTTGGGGGGTTTTTTTGTTTCGATATTTAAAATAATTACAAAATTTTCCCTTAAAAAAGTTCGATATTTACGAAATTTCGTAAATGCGAAAAAAATTACAAAACATTAACGAATCGATTTCCGAAACAATAACGAATCGATTCGTTAATGGCGGACGCGACCGCGAAATACGCTAAAAAACCTCCAAAAACTTCTGAAGCTTCCCTCTCCCTCTGTTGTTGACTGTTGGTGTGATATTATAATTTTTTTTCACTAATTAAACAAAAAACTTGCCCCAGACATGCGGAAATAATAACGAAACGACCTCAGAACAATAACGAAACGAATACAATAATGAAATACGAAGCATTTACAAAACTTTTTAAAAATTCGTTTTTAAAAAAAATTGCTCCAGAATGGTTCGTTATCGTTTTGTAATTGAAAAAATTAACGAATTATTAACGAATTACGAATTAACGAAACGAAACCGCCCAGCCCTAGTATTTTCATATTTGTTCCATGTACTGGCCCCTTCCCTGATGATATTCCGCAGGAAATTAAAGACTTGGTTGTTCAAGAAGGCGTTCGAACAAGAAGTGCAATGATTGGTAATGACTATAGGAATGGAACAACGGAAAATGATACTGGATTGTGGTTTGGACGATGAGACGACACTGAATGGTTTTCATAGTAATGATGATGTTTTTTGTATAATGCTGGATTGTGAATTATTTTATACTGTGTCTTGAATTCTGTTCTTCCTATGTTGTACACCGCTGTGAGTCACCCCTGGGCTGAGAACAGCGGTATATAAACAAAGTAAATAAATAAACAAACAAACAAATAAATAAATAAATGTATTTAAATATGTGTATATTATAAAGTATGTTTTAATAATATATATACACTTTATGATGATAATATATTTTAACTAGGTTGTGCCCTTTCTGAAGCCCTGAGGCGAGGCAGATAATAAATAAATAAATAAATAAATAATAATAATAATTATTATTATTATTATTATTATTTATAGCCAAAATCTCAAGGGGGATTGTTGGAGATTACAACCTTCTTCAAAACTCTAGTAATTTGTTTATATATCATACTGTTGCTTACTGATTGTATGTATGTTCTATTTGCTGCTTTCTTTCCTTGATCTATTTTTTCCTGATAACTTTTGGGAGGGGCTGCAGACCACATGATCATCTCTGAGATGAGCACAGAGCTCAGATTTCATTAGACTTTCATAGAATCATATAATTCTAGAGCTGGAAGAGACCTCATGGACCATTCAGTCCAACCCCCCGCCAAGAAGCATTCAAAGCACCCCTGACAGATGGCCATCCAGCCTCTGATTTTTGTGTTTGTGTGTCAGGAGTGACTTGAGTTGGCTCTGGTCTGTGGCTGTGGCTCCGGTCTTTCCTGGAGGGTGTTCCCAGTTGGTGAAGCTGGGGGACTCCTGCTTGGACCTCTGGCCATTGACCTGTGGGGTCCCGCAAGGTTCTCTTCTGTCCCCCATGCTATTCAATATCTACATGAAACCGCTGGGAGAGGTCATCCGGAGTTTTGGAGTACGGTGCCATCACTACGCAGATGACACCCAACTCCACTACTCATTTTCACCAGATTCCAAGGAAACCCCTCAGATACTGGGCCAGTGCCTGGCCGCTGTGACGTTCTGGATGAGGACAAACAAGCTGCGGGTCAATCCTGACAAGACAGATGTCCTATAGATCAATCGCACTCCCCTTGAAGTCAAAGGTCCATAGTTTGGGGGTTCTCCTGGACTCAACGCTGACGCTAGATGCACAGGTGTTGGCGTTGGCTGGGAGAGCCTTCACAGAATTAAAACTTGTGCGCCAACTACTACCATATCTAGTGAAGTCTGACTTGACCATTGTGGTCCACACCTTAGTTACCTCTAGACTGGATGACTGCAATGCACTCTACGTAGGGCTACTCTTGAAGACAGCCGGGAAATTACAACTCGTTCAACGTGCAGCAGCCAGATTAATAACTGGGGCGAATTACAGGGAAAGGTCAACTCCCCTGTTTAAGGAGTTTGTATTGTGGTCCCAATTCAAGGTGCAGGTTATCACCTATCAAGCCCTAAATGGTTTGGGACCCGCCTACCTTTGTGACTGGATCTCTCTCCATGAACCAGCCCGAGCTCTTAGATCAGGGGTCCTCAAACTTTTTCAACAGAGGGCCAGGTCACACTCCCTCAAACTGTTGGGAGGGCCAGATTATAATTTGAAAAAAAAGAAGAATGAATTCCTATGCACACTGCGTATATTTAATTTGTAGTGCAAAAAACACTTAAAAACAATACAGTAATTAAAATGAAGAACAATTTTAACAAATATAAGCTTATTAGTATTTCAATGGGAAGTGTGGGCCTGCCAAAAAGCTGATGAGATATTATTGTTGTTGCTGCTGTTGTTGTTGTCTACTTTCATGTTGTTTCAGCCTTAGGTTTACCCTGAGCGAGGGCCAGGTAAATGACCTTGGAGGGCCATATCCGGCCCCCGGGCTTTACTTTGATGACCCCTGTCTTAGATCCTCGGGGGAGGCTCTCCTTTCGCCCTTGCCATTATCACAGGCTCATATTGTAAACACAAGGGAGAGAGCCTTCTCCTCTGTGGCCCCCTGACTTTGGAACTCATTACCCGGTGAGATTAGGAAGGTCCTCACCTTAGAAATTTTCAAGAGGGATCTCAAAACCTGGTTTTCAGATGCGCTTTTGGAGATTAGCCATATTATCATACACAGTTGCTCCTCTCAACAGTTTTTGTTGTTTCCCCACTTGTATGAAGGCCTATATTTATGACCCCGTTCCATTTCCCAAATGGGACCTCCATTTCCCAAATGGGACCTTGAGTTCCTCCCTCACAAACAATCTGCTCCATCCCTATCTCATCCTGATTTTAGTATTTTTAGTGTTTTAGTTTTTATCTTGCACGTGCGGCCTGCTCATTGTTACGTTGTTTTATCTTATTGTGAATGATTTTGCCTCATCGTTTTTGTACTCATATGTTGTATGTATTTTACTGTGTTGTTATTGTTTTGGTTTTACTTTTATTGTATTATGCTGTTGGGCTTGGCCTCATGTAAGCCGCCCCGAGGTCCCATTTGGGAAATGGTGGCGGGGTATTAAATAAAGTTTATTATTATTATTATTATTATTATTATTGGAGGCCCAAACAGGTGGAGGGACGCAGTTTGAGGCTGCTTGATCTACGTTGTACAATTAATGAGGGTTGACAACGCTTGAACTTCCATGGCTCAATACTATGGAGCTCTGGGAGTCCTAGTTTAATGAGGGGCAAGCAGGGATAGCTGAAGAACTCGTAAAACTAGCACTCCACAGCCAGTGCAATTCACAAGTGGCCTGATTACGCAATGAGCGGCTTCAAAGCCTTCCGAGCCGCACTCTTTTCTCTCAGGTGTCTCTTCGCTGCCGAACTACATTTCCCAGCAGGCCTTTCGCCCAGGCCTCGCATGGCTGCCGCTTGGTGAGGCCGCAGGGCTGTCGCTATCGAACGTCTGGAGCGGGGCGCTGAATTGTGGGGCGGCGAGGCGCGGGGCCATGAGCCTCCCGCTGGGCTCCGTGCAGCAGAAGGTGCCCTGCCTGTTTGTGACGGAGGTGAGGGAGGAGCCCTCGGCCAAGAGGGAGCACCAGGTGAGGCAGGGAAGGAAGGAGCCAACACGCGCCCCTTTCAGCAGCCACTAAAGGAAATGAGGCCTTAAAGTGCATCTAGGCCAGGCCTGGGCAAATTTGGGCCTTCCAGGTGTTTTGGACTTCAACTCCCACAATTCCTAACAGCCGGTAGGCTGTTAGGAATTGTGGGAGTTGAAGTCCAAAACACCTGGAAGGCCCAAATTTGCCCAGGCCTGGTCTAGATTGAAGGAAGTCATGGTGCCCTTGTATTCTGCTTTGGTTAGACCTCACATAATTGGAAAACAGTCCAAATCTTGGCACCACAGTTTCAAAGAGACATTGACAAGCTGGAAGGTGTCCAGAGGAGGGTGACTAAAATGATCAAAGGCCTGGACACCATGCCCTATGAGGAGCGGCTTAAAGAGCTGGGTATGTTTAGCCTGCAGATGAGAAGGTTGAGAGGAGACATGATAGCCATGTATAAATACGTGAAGGAATAGGGAGTGGGCTTGTTTTCTGCTCGCCTTTAAACTTGAACTGAATGGGTTCTGTTTACAGGAAAGGAACATTAGGATGAACTTCTTGACCATAGGTGCTGTTCAACAATGGAACTCTCTGCCTCGGAGGGTGGTGGGAGCTCCTTCCTTGGAAACTTTTAAGCAGAGGCGGGGTGGCCATCTGTTGGAGGTACTTTGATTGTGCTTTCCCTGCATGGCAGGGGGTTGGACTAGTTAGCCCTTGTGGTCTATTCCAACTCTGTTACTCTATGATTCTAAGGTTGAATATCTGTTCTCCAAAATGCTTGGGACCAGAAGCTTTTTTTATTTCTCCTTCCCCACCCCCTGGATCAGTGGTTCTCAACCTGTGGATCTCCAGGTGTTTTGGCCTACAACTCCCAGAAATCCCAGCCAGTTTACCAGCTGTTAGGATTACTGGGAGTTGAAGGCCAAAACATCTGGGAACCCACAGGTTGAGAACCACTGCCCTAGATGATGATGATGATGATGATGATGATGATGATTAGGTACACAACAAGATTAGTACACAGCAAACAAGATCACTATCCTGGTTTTTGTATTGGATCACACGTCAAGACACTTCCCAGGTATCTAGGACTATGTGATGTATCGGCGAATAATGAGTGCAGATCTGAATAGGGTGGCCTTTTGCAGCGGGCAGCTGGTAATTTTGTCTGCATGAATTGTTTTCAAGTGCTGGCCAAGGTCTTTAGGCATCATCATTATTATTATTATTATTATTATTATTATTATTATTATTATTGGTCCAGACAGCCATCAATCAAGTGCCAGTTAACCCCCCCCCCAAAAAAAAACCAAGGGATCTCCAGGCGGCAGCAGCCAGGCTTTGAAGCTGCAAGGCTATTCAATGCTAATCAAGCTAGCCAGTTGAAACATTCACACCTTCCTCAAACAGACAAGAGTTCTTTCTCCCACCATAGACATTCCACCAATATATAAACCCCACTGCCTCATTTTCAACAGACCTCACAACTTCTGAGGATGCCTGCCATAGATGCAGGCAAAACAGGAGAAAGTGTTACTGGAACATGGCCATACAGCCAAAAAAACTGACAGCAACCCAATTGTTGGTACTGTTTCATTATCTGGATGGAGGCCACTAGGGGGCGTTAGCTAGAGAGGGAAGGATAGTCCATTTTATGGGAGTGGAGGATGGGTTGATGGAGTAAAACTATTTCCCCCGTTTTCCTGTTATTCCCTCCACCCATGTCTCCGCCATGGAGACAGCCCTTGTTTATGACATAGGAAGGGAGGAATAATCAACGAAAATGGGGGAAATGGTTTTCCTCCTTTGACTCCCCTCCTGTAAAATATACGCTTCTCTCTCTAGCACCCCCTAGTGGCCTCCGCCTGGATAATGGAACAGTACCTTATTATTATTTGTAACGAGCCACTCCAGGCTTGAGGCAAGTTAAAATATATAGTTATAGACATATTACTTTTAAAACACAGACACAAAACAATAAAATGGTTAAAACTGGCATTTACAGAATAGATCCATGTCTAAACATGAATTTTCATTTTTCTTTTTCATATATGGCTTGTACACATAGCCTGGAGGTCCTTTTGTATGCCATGTGTTTAAGAATTTTAGGCATATGCTGAACCATCAGAAAGTGGAGGCGTCATGGTCTCATCCACCACTGTGGAGGATTTTGGAGCATTTCGGATTTGTCAAAAGTTGGTTCATGTGTAAAAATAATTATGCTGGAGACGCAATGTGTTTGTCATACTCATTTGGATGGCTTTTATCCCTATTATTCTACTCCCATTCAATGATATTGTTTAACCAAACTTCTACATTTGGTAAAACTCTTCTAATTCATAAATCCTATAATGGACACTTGACACCATCATTGTTGTGACAAGGTATTAAGTTGCAATCTTTCGTAAAGTTGGTCAAAGATTTCTAAGAAACATAAAAGTACTGTAGCTGTCATTGGCACCCTCTTTTTTTCCTATGCTTAGTCTTATTGAATCAAGACAGGTTTAATTTGGGCTGTAGTGTTCATTGTTGCCGTTATCCTCACAATGTTAAAGGGATACATCCAACTACTTACCATTAGTTTGCTGACAGTGTGGTTTCTCATTTCAAACTGAAGCTTGAGAGCAACTGCTGCTCCCTTCATACATGATGCATGGAATCCTTGTTGCCATGGATATAGTACCTTTTAGGATTCTGTAACACATCAAAAAGCATATTGCTTTCCTGTTATGCCACCTTTGGGAGGGGGGGGGTGGGATTCATGTGGAATTTGATTTTACTTCTTTGGCAAATTGGTATTGAGAGTTGTACTCTGTCATCACAAGGTTGGGAGTTGTTTTCTTACTTTGGCTCCATGTTACCTGCTATGTTCCTTGAAGAAAAAAATGTGTTTTTAAAACAATAATTATTTCCCCTGACTCTCAGCCTTTTAAAGTGTTGGCCACTGAAACGATTAATCAAAAGGCGTTGGATGCAGATATATACAATGCCATGCCAACGGAAAAAGTGGATGGAACTTGCTGTTACATAACAACATACAAAGGTAATGTGTTAAGAAACTTTCAATCAAAAGTAGCAATGTGTTATATTTTGTTCAAGGTTTGGTTATTATGAGCAGCAAAGGGAGTATCAAAGGGACAGTGCTAGGCCTCTGTTTGTGATCAGGAATGAAGGCTAGCTGTGGGCACATCTCCACTGATCACTTAATGTGGGCAGAAGATGAAGTAATTCAAACATGCAACCGATCATACCTCAAGCACAGGAACCAGATTGTGATCTAGGCAGTGCTTTTATGTGCCAGAGAAGTACATTCTGATCCGGTTCCAGAATCTGCAGTATCTGCGGCCTGTTCATTCATGTTCCTCTTTGCATTCTTCCTGTGTGTCAATCAAGCATTGCCCTCAATCCACATTAAATGGTCCATATAGATGTGCCCCGAGAGGGGTTGAGCATGTACAGTGGAGAGCAACTAAAATGATTAAAGGTTGAAACCATGCCCTTTGGGGAATGGCTATGTTTAACCTGCAAAAGAGAAGATTGAGAGGAGACATGATCAGCATGTTTAAATATTTGAAAACATGTCATAAATCAGAGTGAACAGGCTTGTTTTCCTTTGCTTTGGAGACTGGGACTCAGACCTATTGGTTCAAATTACAAGAAAGGATATTCCTGACAATGACAGCTGTACAACAGTGGAACTCACTGCCTCAGTGTGGTAATGGGTCCATGTTTGGGCGCTTTCAAACAGAGGCTGGCTGGCCATCTGTTGCGGGTGCTTTGATTGTGTTTTTCCTGAATCGTAGGGGGTTCGACTGGATGGCCCATGTGGTCTCTTTCAATTGTTATTCTATTTATGTGAGCAACAACCATAAGTAGTTCTCTCCAAAACGTCCTAAGTTTGTGGGTGATTGTGTTGCCACTTTCTTGCATTGATACTTAAGGCTGTGATCAACACAACCTTAAAAGAACTGCACTATGTTGTTATAGAATTGAATACAGTTTGTCCTCTGCGTCCCTAAGTTCTACATCCATCAATTCAACCAACCCCAGCTCATTTTTTAGATGGAGGATTTTCTGCTTCTCTTTTGCCAGTTTCTCTATAGTTTACATTCTCTTTTTAAACTAAATAATGTATATATACTTGTGTATTTTATTTATATTTAATTGGAGTAGAGATATATGTTGGTTACAGAAATTGTGTGGTTATGTGATTGTTGTTCAAGTATATTGTTCTCTTTTATTTGTGTTTTTCCTGTTAAAATTTTGAATTAAACATGGAAAAATATTTTTAATAGCAAACCTTGATTTTGCCATGCATTAAGCACTATGCTGATGTGTCCTGCTATAGCCTTCCACCATTTTATATTCTCAGATTTTATCTAACATTTGAGGGTTTAGCCATTTATATAAAGGACAACATTTTCCTATGCCATTGCATATGATTAAACTTGAATGTCCATGGATTGTGGTTTCCAAGGGAAGGGGCTCTTGGAGCAAGACCTCAGTGGACAGAGGGCTCCCTGTACTGAAAACACACACACACAAACATACACACACAAACACATTTCATGGATTATTGTGTCAGTCTTTCGTTGTTTTAATTTCAAGCTGTTCATGCTACAGAATTCTAGCAGTTTTATTCCACTTTAACTGCCATGTTTCTGCCCTGTGGAATCCTGGGGTTTGTACTTTGATGAAACACAGAAATCTATGCTTGACAATTTTAAATGATCCCCCCTTAACTAGAAATCTCAGGATTGCATGGATAGAACTATGACAGTTATAGTGGAAGTATATTGCTATTATTGGATAATGTGAATAGTGCACAGGATTTAGCTGTCCTTTTAACTACCACAAATAAAAAGAGAAGAACATTCTGTAGTATTATCTATTTGTGCTTCATAGAATTTTATGTTTGTACTGATTATTAAAAACAATGGAAGAATAGTGTGTGAGAGAGGTTCAGCTCAAGTTCAAACCCCATCAGATCAATTTCCACCAGAAATTTTATTTTGAGTATTACTGCTCACCACATTGAAATCGTTTTTAAAATGAAACTTGTGTGATGTGGCAGGGGACTTCTCATTGCAGACTCTGCCATTCTTTGCAATCTTAATTGTGTAATGCTTGATCAAGAGGCATTGTAGCAATCATTAATCCTGTGACCTTTTCCTCCAAATTGCCTCTATTAAGCCACAGGTATTTCAGTGGTACAGCACCGGTCTTACAGAGATGGAACACATTTTAGAATTGTCCATTCTGAGTAAATCTATAAGATATAGCAATAAGTAATGTGGAGATGAAATAATACTGCCAAACTGATAAATATTTGCCCTTGAACAATTGAGATTATACAAAAATAAAAACCACAGTTTAGCTGAAGTCATACATTGTTACAAGGTATACTTAAAGGTAAAGGTTTCCCCTTGACATTAAGTCTAGTCGAGTCCGGCTCTGGGGGGGTGGTGTTCATCTCCATTTTTAAGCCGAAGAGCTTCCACCTCCAAGATCATGTGGCCGACATGACTGCATGGAACGCCGTTACCTTCCCACTGAAGCAGTACCTATTGATCTACTCACATTTGCATGTTTTATAACTGCTAGGTTGGCCGAAGCTGGGGATAACAACAGAAGCTCACCCCCATCCTGGTCAGCAAGTTCTGCAGCTTAGTGGTTTAACTCACTGTGCCACCACGGCCCCAAATGTATACTTACTTGGGAGTAAATCCCATGGAAGTCAGTGAGTGTATTGTGCATAGAACTAGACTTCAAGCAAATACGTAGTAGTACTTCCACTGAAATCTCTAGGACTCATTTGTTTAACTTTGGTGAAGTTTTACTCTAGGATCACTTACTCAACTATTTTACAAAATATCTACAACTTTATGTGACATTATATAATGACCCATCAAAATACTCTTCTTGATTTCATAACCAAAAATGGAAAAAAATATTTGAGCCACTTTTTGTTTAGTTGAAGCATTTACTTCTAGAACAATGTGTGTATTGGATTGCTGTGAGTTTTCAGGGCTGTATGGCCATGTTCCAGAAGCATTCTCTCCTGACGTTTCATCCACATCTATGGCAGTCACCCTCAAAGGTTGTGAGGTCAGACCTCACAATCTTTGAGGATGCCTGCCATAGATGTGGGCGAAACATCAGGAGAGAATGCTTCTGGAACATGGCCATAGAGCCCAGAAAATGCACAGCAACCTAGTGATTCTGGCCATAAAACCCTTCAACAACAAATGTGTGTATTGTGCTTTGTGCATTTGTGTATGATTTATCATGGTATTATTTTTAAAAAGACAGTACATATATAAATATTTAAAATGAATAATAAGATCAGTATACATAGAATTTTTTAGAAGGATATGTCTTGCAGTTTAAGTAAGAAAGCCTGATGTAAATTTTGTTCTGATTTCAAAACTGCAGGACAGCCATACCTTTGGGCCCGGATGGATAGAAAACCTAACAAGCATGCTGAAAAAAGATTTAAACGTTTTTTGTACTCAGCAGACAACTCACGAGGTTGGTAGATTTTTAAAATTATTTTTCAGCATTTAACAGCTTTTGAAAGCAGGAGAACTGCAAAGAGATGATGAAACCCATTGCCCATATTCTACCTTATTTGCAGTTATCATTTCCACCAAATTGCTTGAAGTTGTTACATGTATTCATTTTTTTTCTTGTTACCACAACTGGAAACACATATTGATTGGGATTTCTGCATTTTAAAGAGGCAGATGGAAAGAATAAAAATGAGTGCTTTTGTTTGTATGTACATTTACAGGGTTTGGGCTACAGGCCTTTAAAATAAACTACAGGCTTTCAAGTGGTGAAGAAAATAATGGATGGGTTGGAGAAGGAAATAAAATGCCACCTGTTGTTTTTGTGTTGTTTTGGTTTCGTGAAGGTGATAGTACTCTTTGGAGAGCATAATCAAGAATGTCAATATGGTGGAGATTCAGTTGGCATAATGCAAATGAAGTGCCCTTAAATATCATAGGTTCAGGGAGAACAAAAAGTGATGTGATTGATTTAAAAATGCTGGGGTTGAGAGAGCACCTGCAAACCAATTTAAATAGTGACTCATTTTAGATCTTTGACTTCATTTGATTTTAACAGAAATTTCTAAAGCACCGGTTGTTGCTGATTAGCAAAACATCTTTCCCAGGCTCTGACTGTTCTTTTTAGTATGAACCTTGAATGGAGCTGCCTCTGTAGACTAAGTAATGGAATGGCAAAAAAAAAAAAAAAAAAAAACCCCACACAAAAAAACTAACAAAAAACAGATTTCCAATACTGTCGGAATTAGCGACCTGTTGATACTTGGCCTTGTATTTAAATACTATATTGGGTATTTATTGTGGTGCATCTTTGGTTTAACCCATCACCACCCAGAGGCAGGCAGGAAAAACAACATAGTGTCACAATAGTTGAAGACAGACTTTGATGGAATGTACCTTTATGATGAATATTTAGTGTGTCATTCTGTGGTTGATGAGAAAAGGAAATCCACAGAAATTGAGAAATAACCAACTAACACCTGGGAAGTATAAAGAAGTTACTGCATGCTAGTCCTTAACTCCCTCCTGTACTACCCTTCTTCTATTTGAATGGGACAGACAAAACTGGCATGATCTTCCGTTTCAGAATTTTTTGTGAAAGGATATACATACTTATATGCACCGCAGAGCAGACAATACAGTCCTAAATTAAGAAAAGTGATATAATCACTGGATAATATTTTAGTAGTAGATAATACTCTTGTTCAGAAGTAATTGATCGTCAAAATGTTACTGGTATCAAAAAGTGCATTTCATGTGCCTTTAGGATTTACTTGGAACGTTGAAGAAGATTTCAGGACTGTTCCTGAATGCTGGATTCCAGCAAAGGAAATAGAGCACTGCAATGGGAAACCTCTTCCTGACGAAAATGGACATATTCCAGGTAAAAAGCAGTTTAATGCCATAAACAACTATTTTAAATGTTAGTATTTCAGCACTTGGTGAATATGCATTCATACTTTACATCTTCAGTTGCAATCACAGAGCAACAGGTTACCCAGGGAAATGCACAGGGCAGCCAAAACATAAAGCTGAGTTAACAGGAATAAGAGATCTAATATGCAAGCCATCCATTGTACAATGTATTTCTTTCTTACAAATGTTCACAATATATTGTTTCTCTTTGTGATATTACTGAAGCACTGAAATTTTGAGATCATGGTTCTCTAGTTTATACCAGTTGGTTTTTTTTCCGTGTCAGGAGTGACTTGAGAAACTGCAAGTCGCTTCTGGGGTGACAGAATTGGCCATCTGCAAGGACGTTGCCCAAGCAACACCTAGATGTTTTACCATCCTGTAGGAGGCTTCTCTCATGTCCCCACATGAGGAGCTGGAGCTGACAGACGATAGCTCATTCTGCTCCCCAGATTCAAACTGCCAAGCTTTCAGTCAGCAGTCCTGCTGGCACAAGAGTTTAACCCATTGCGCCACCGGGGGCTCCTTTGTTTATACCAGTATATAATAGATACATAATTAATTCTGTATTATTTGTTCTCCAAATATCAGAAGCTATTTTTCAGGCATTTACAATCCTACTTTGAAAAAAAAACTTAATAAAGAAGAAAAACGTAGATTGGTGAGACAGGACTTTTTTTAAGAATCCCTTCTATGCCAGGTGTCATCTTTGCTGGCCTTTAAAAAGGCCCTAAAAATTATCTTCCACAGATTTCCTTTAAAATGGTTACGCTGGGCTTCTAGTTATATGTTTTCTGATTTTTTGCTGTAATTATTTAAAACTGGCTAATTGCAATATTCACACTTGCTTCAAACAGACAAGAGTTCTTTCTCCCACCCTGGACATTCCACAGATATACACCTCACTTGCCTTATTTCCAACAGACCTCTGAACAAATCTCTGAGGATGCCTGCCATAGATGCAGGCAAAATGTCAGGAGAGAATGCTACTGGAACATGGCCATACAGCCTGAAAAACTCAAGCAACCCAGTGATTCTGCCCATGAAAGCCTTTGACAACGTATTTTAATATTTTCTAGGATGCATATTTTCGGGCTTTTATTGTTTTTCGCATAATTTTTGTAACTTCTGAAAATGATTTAACAGAATTCTATTATTATTGTTGTTATTATTATTTATTGTGTCAGAAGCAAGTTGAAAATACAGTTATAATGTATAAAAAACCACAAACAAAGTTAAAAAATTGGTATTATGCTAAACCTCTTTTGACCAGAAGGTCGTCGCTTTGAGCGCCTCTGATGTCACTGTAAAAAGGTCCTCCATTGTGTCTGAGGCAGGGCTCAGACTGCATTGTATACAACTAATATATATATTTACATTACTTTAAACTCTTTTGCATATAAATCAGTCTTGAAAGTGGAAAAAGGGCTTTCTTTCTTTCCGTAGGCTGGGTACCTGTGGAGAAAAACAGCAGACAATATTGTTGGCACACTTCTGTTGTTGACTATGAATTTGAACTAGCTCTCATTCTGAAGCCTCACACTGAAGAACCTGGTTTTCTAGAAATCTGCCCGATGCCTCTATCCACATTTTCAGAGCACACGCTGGAGCTCATTGGAACAAACATTAATGCCAATCCATATGGTAAATATATCCTTCATGCACCAATATTAGATTTTTTTTATCAAATCCACTATACTAAAATTACAAATTTAATCTTTCAGAAATAAGAAACAGCAAAACAGCTTAGAAAATAAATATACATGCAGTCCCTGAGTTACCAATATCTGACTTACAAACAACTAATAGTTAAGAATGGGGGTGAAACAACAGGAAGTCAGAGAAATCTATCCCTGGGAAGGGCAATTTGCCCTTGAAAGAGTTGTCATGGGGAAAAAGTGTCACAAATGAAGCTTTATTCCCAGTCCTTGTTTCCACAATAAGCCATTTTTTTTTCAAAATCCAGTTTTCACAGGGGCAAAGTGAGGTGAAATCTTCTGAACAGGAGCAGAGAGCAAAACAAACACCACAGGGGTGTTAACCCTTCCCTATGCCATCCAAAGCTACACACGCGCGCACACACTGTGGCTGCAGTTACACTTTAAAAATGTTCCTGTTCTGACTTACATACAAATTCAACTTAAGAACAAACCTACAAAACCTATCTTGATCATAACTTGGGGACTGCCTGTATTAGGTTACAGATTACAGAAGGTTTTTTGTTGTTGAATTCATCATACTAAGATTTTATGAAAAGCTTGGGCAGGGAATGCCTGATCTGCATCAAGGCCACAGAGGGAAGGAGGTGGAAATTCTACCGTATATACTCAAAGATAAGCCGAGTTTTTCAGACCTTTTTATCGTCTAAAAAATCCTTCCTCGGTTTATAATGGGTTTAAGTCAGGCAGAAGGCCATTGCTTGCACTATATGATATATTTCTCTTTCATCTTTCCCTCCCTAAACAGTGTGTTTTCTTTTCTGCTTCTGCTCTGCTTCTCCCAGTTGGAATGTTTTGCAAAGGGAAAGTTCTTGTTGATACCATATTATTTTTGTTGACTCTACTTTTCCACTTGCAGAGCTAGTTTACTGTTTTTCTTTGAAATACGGTAAATATTCTAAAACATTTAACCTACTGATTCCTCAATTAATGTAATTGTATTGCTATCTTCTTTTAAAAAAATTACCAGTAGCTGATGCATTTCCCACCCCCGGCTTACACTCAAATCATTAAGTTTTCTGTTTTTTGGTAAAATTAGGTGTCTTGGCCTATATCCAGGTCGGTGTATACTCGAATATATATGGTACTTATATACTAGATCACTACTTCTTAAAATCTAGGTCCCTACCCCAAATGGGTACCCTTAGCTCAATTTTGGGATAATGAAAAATTTGGCAGAATTTAAAAGTTTTTGAACTTTATCTAGTGACGGTCGTAGACATTTTTATGAATCTGTTGTGCAGTGTGTACAGTGAACTCTGCAGAAGATGCTTCAGCTGTACATAAATAGGGCAATTGGACTGTTTAGCAAATTCTACAAGTGCTGCTTTATTATCAATTACCTGCTTTATTGTCTATTACCTATATAACCGGGGTCACATAAACCTTTCTCAGGCCAAAAGAGGTCGTGAGTGTAAAGGTTTAAGAAGCCTTGGCCTTGAGCAGCAGTTTCCAAACCTTTTTGGTTATGGAATACTTCAGAAGACATTTATTTTCCACGGAATCCTAATTCTATCCCTGATTTCTTTAATAAAAAAATATTCTGGATCATTTTACACTAATTTAAATATATCTCCCATATCCTATATGGCTAGTCTTTGAATAAAATTTACTGTGTTTTATGAATAATCTCCAAAATGATACAAGAAAGAAAACATCCCCCCCCCCCAAATGTGAAATCAACATAAATAATTGACTTAGACTTGTTATAAAATGTTGAAATGTTTAGCCAGTAACTGCATACTCAATAGCAATAGTTAAGTAACTATTACAGAGACTGTGTGTCAAGTGGTTGGCATCAGTTTGAGGACTGCTGTTCTCAAGAAAAGATAATGTGGAATAAGCCTAGTAAAGGTAGGTTTAAAACATAAAAGAAGGTCTGAAAAGGTGATAAAGAAGTTGAAGAAGGGTTTATGAAATAATACATGGGAATTTAAAATAAGAGAAATTTGAGAACATTGAATGAAAACAGTATTTTATACTTTACTATTTAATATTTTAATCTTTTAAATAGGTTTAGGAAGCAAGAAACATCCGGTACATCTCCTTGTCCCTCATGGAATATTTCAAATAAAAAATGCACCTGCACTGAATCACAATGATATATTGACATGGCTTGATGGATGCAAAGAGGGGAAAATTGAAGGGATTGTATGGCATTGTGCTGATGGGAATTTAATCAAGGTAATACTGAAAACATTATTAAATGTTTCACAAGGTTTTGCTTCCATGATCTCTGTTATTTCAGTTTGGGAGTATTTACTTATGCTTGTTTGCTTGTTCTATGCACCTGTAAGGATAGGATCTGGTGGTGTACTTCCACCGGAATTGACAATCTTTATCCCTAGTAAACGTCTGTTGAGAAAACATACAAAACAGGCTTGTGACACTCCAGAGCATGAGAAGAAATTCCCGATTTTGCTGGTGGGTTGTATGTTCATTTGTTGACAGGTATTAGACTTGGGCCCGAATCACTGTTAACGGAAAAAAAATGTAGTTTTCGGAGGGCAATTTTCGTTAAATTTTTTAAAACAGAAAGGGAAAGAGAAATATGAAAAGTCCAGTGAAACGGATTCAAAGAGATGATTATTTTCAGAAAGAGTTAAGACCCCAAAATATCTGAGGCAGGGGGATCTGCGACGTCTTTTTCTCTCGCCGGCAGAAGTCTCCTCCATTTTCTCTTGGAAAGTTACCTCCTCTTCCGGAGGGGGCCCTGGAAACTCTCTTTTCCAATGGCACTAGCATAGGGTGGACATAGGGAGCATGATGGGAGTTGAAGTTTCTCTGTGTGTGTTTCTCAGCCAGTAAAAAGTCTGGTGGTGTCCATGGTCTGATTGGCTGAGAATGAACACAAGCAGTGACTACAATTCTTGTAGTATGTAATAATTCTAAAAATTCAGTAGATTGAATTGTTTTGAAACTTGGCAGGCCTACAGTTGTAAATGGGGTCTACAACTGAGGTCTACAACCAAAGATTGAGCATTTAAAGTTTCCCATTGTAGCCAATGGGCCGAATCTCTGCCGAATAAAAACAGAAACACCTCTCCCCTTTCGAGTAACTTTCTGGTAAACAAAATGAAGGGTTAGACAAAAACGGACCCAAAAACAGCATGCCTTTTGGCCTGACTGCACATGCTTAATAGGTATCTCCCACCGCTCCTCCAGTGATCTCAATGCAACATTTACAGTCTTACCTTCTTTATCTTCAGAACAACCTGAGCAACTGATCAGGCTAAAAAAGAGGGACTGGCTCAAGTCATTCAGTGATTATAAATGGTTCATTTGGAACTAGAACATACAGATCTCAAGTTCTAGTTAACATTGTATCCATTACAATAAATGTGAACATGCACCCTTTGGATCATGGTCTCTTTTTTTCCAACAGTTAGGTTGGAAATTTTCTATATGTAAATAGGATGTGGCTGTTTTTAACATACACAAGCTACCTGATAATGTCAATATGTTTATTTGTTCTTTGTTTCTTTACAGCTTCATCGACACCATCTTGGTTTGTCCTGGCCAATTGCAGACCCTCACTTGATTTCTCAGCCAGTTGTTGTAAACTTCAGTGGGATCAAATATGACTTTAACTTTGAACCAAAGACGCTTTTTGATTATTTTTCAAAGTTGGATGGACAAAGATTCAGTAGCCTCAGGAATATAACAAGTGATCTATGACCAGATTTCTCAAAAAGATAGACATATGTATCATTCCTTTTGGCTCAGTCTTACATATAGTATATATGTCACCAAAATTGTATTTTCTTATTGAAATACAAATCAAATAGTATTTAGGTTACATATGGCTTAACAGAAACATCTATGTAGCAGGAAAACCTGAATTTGAACCTCATTATTTTCCCCCTCCAATCCCCAAAGTTTGTGTGAAATGTACCTTAAATGTTTTTAAAAGTTAAGAGTCTAAATCCTGAAGGTGATCCATTTTTATGCTTAAATCACTATAGTTGCATTATTTGCAGTTTTTATGATGAGTGCGTGCATGCAAACGTATCACAGCTCCTACCTTAAAATACACAGAAGCAGTTATATGGAAGAGCTCTGATTCTTTGTATTTTAAAAGTTGTTATCCATACGTGGTGCCTGTGTTTAATACAAAGTATAGCCTGGAAGCCACACCCAATTTTAACATTTGTTTTTAAATGTTGAGATTCATTAGATTCTGTACTTCTTTTGAAGTGTATCTAATAATACTGCAGTACTGTACTACTGCTTTAAATAGTTTTGTAATTTCACTTTACCGTAAGATTATGAACTTGAATGTTATATAACAATACTTCTTGCTCTCTGCCCCTTTTTCAAATCTGCTGTAGAGTTGTAAGGGGCATGTGGTGATCTGTTCCACTGAGCCAGACAACACTGTTTACAAGCCTACAGAATTAAAATAATGTGCAGTAAAGCTATTGAGGGGTTTTTATATTTTCTTTATTATAAAAAGACCAAGTATGTGTACGTCTTTAAGTTTAATAAAACATTTAAAACAGGGTAAACAAATGTTAAACTGCTGTTTCTTCATCATTTATAATACTCAAATGTAGAAAAATAAAGAATAATTGATGGAAAAATCTACAAAACTGCGTACTCTAAAAACGTAATAAATTAACATAACAAAATACATACATATATATATACAAATCCCCAGTTTACAGTTCTGTAATGTTTTTATTTCAAATTGTTGGCTCCATGCTAGCAGAAATGGAAAGAAGCAGTGGCTCAAATGAATAAGAAAGATCCTTTCTTTAGGGAGAGCCAACAAAAGCTGTGCAGTGTAGCTGCACACCAGTATTTTTTTTGCAGCATGGAAAGCAGTTTGCTTGACTCCTGATATAAGAATGTTTTTTTCCCAGGCTATATGATTCATCTCCAAATGGGACATCTTTGAAAAGTTGCATGCCTTTCCATTTAATCAATAGAAACTCGGGCTGGAATATCTACTTGAACACCAAATTGTTCGGAAAGTGTTTTCAGCCTCTCTTCTAAGATAATATTTTTTTTAACTTCTTCATTGTAGTTGTACTTCAGGTCTTCAATTTCTTCAAAAAAGGACGGGTCAAAATTATCCAGTTCATTTTTTAGCTTTCTGACTTCTTCCTAATAAGGAACAGAAATTACTGATATAAAATAAATACATAAATATATTTACGTCCCCTCTTGATTTACTGTGCATTGGCTATATGTAAAATCAATCCCGAGCTGTATACTTTAAAATCCCATGGATTTCTGCAGGAATATTAGAATGTGCTTAAACAACAACATGGGAGAAACCTGGCTTTTTATTTCAGGTCACACAAACAATTCAAGTATTGCATAGTCATATTTTTAAGAGGCAAAAGCTTTGTAATTTATAAAATTTCACCAAAAACTTAACCATCTGTACTGAATTAACCTTTACAGTGGCAAATGTAAGCCAGGCCATCCCACTTTTAAAAGGAACAATCTTAAGTGAAAAATTGCTTATATTTAAAAGCTCTTTGTACACTGTACAATGCAAACTAAGTAAGTAGCAGAGTATCTAGCAAGGGACAAATGAGAAAAACAGTGTACTGTATTTAATCTGAGACTTCAATTTTTCCAAATGAAAAAAAAAATGACTGAAATATCTATAACAAACCTGAAGTCGCTGCTGTTCCAAATCTGAGGTTTTCAACTGTTTCTTCAGGTCTTCTGCTAGTACCATATAGCTTCCAGGATTCTCTAAATGTTCAAATTAAATATTTTATTTATATAAAATTATACATGAAGATAAATTAAACACATTATTTATATTTAGATAGAGCAATCTATGATGCATTTGCATTTTTTCTCCAAGGCTAGAAATGAATTGTGAGTTAACATAAACTGATAATTTAAAGGAAATATTTATAAATAGAGATTTTTAAAAAAAACACTAAATTTTTGTCAATTTTGTCATGATCTACACAGATCAAATTGGGTAGGGAAATGCAGGGAGCCTTTAGGAACCTATTTACTGCCAAAAAGGTCTCACAAAACCACAGGTCACCAGATGTAAAAAACCTGGAGGTTTAACAAGGGGATATCTACAGCTTATTTAAAAGGTTTATTGGCCTCGAGGTTTCTAAAAAGGCTATTAGTCATTTTTGGTTACACAAAGAAGTTGAACACTGAAGTTCAACTTCGGAATCATGAAAAAAATCTGAAGGCTGCATGTGGTCCCAGTGCCAAGCTTGATCTACTGCTGAATTAAAGGATGAGGCTTGTATAATACAATTTCAAACATCCATGCCAATATCAACTGGATTTTAACAGTTATCCATTATAATGGATTTGAAGTCCAGCTGAGCTACTTGCAACATTATTTACTGTTGCTTATGCGGGCCAGGGTCGTTGGATACTGAAGACTATATAGTGAGCTACTAAATCCCAATCTCTGTTTTAACCCACTGCTATTTCACCTTTTGGTTAAAACACATCTTTATGACTGAAAGGTTCTTGATTTTGATTCAAACCTCCTGCTTGAGTGGAAAGTTTCTATACTTGCACAAAGGGTTTTAAGATATTTCTTCCACATTCAAGAATTCTCTTCAACTAGTTTTGCTTCCCACATATTCTAATTACTTGATCTTCAAAAGCAGAATAGTTGGTGATGACCAAGGCATCTGGAGAGAAATGCTGCGTGAATAGTGTTTTTTTAAGGTCTGTAGTCTAAACTTATTAACTAGTATATCGATGCCTTTTACTAAGTCAAGGCTTAGCAAAGCACCATTGATTGAATGGGTCTATTCCTCCTGGCCCTGACAACTCGATTTAGCCCTATGCTTATGAAAACCTGACACAACATAATTTTATAGTATAACTTTTGAAAGGTTTCACAATTTACTGAAAATATTTTGAAATGTTACCAGATACAAAGCTATGTCCCCTCTTTACTTCAGTTAGACTTCGAAATGCCTCCAACTGATTGATTAATTCTGCCTTTTCATTTTCCAAACGAGCATTGGTTAACCTAAAGAAACACAGAATTAGGTGGAGGCATTTGGGTAGCTCTTAATATTTTTCTAGATCTCTTCTGCTGAAAAAATATGCTTCTCTGAGTTTTACCTGAGAAGCTGGAGTTCTCTGAGACGGTCCTGCTCTGTTTGGGTACCCTCAGGATAGTCTTGGAGAAGCTCAATCTTTACATTGAGGAAAGAAAAACACTTAGATGTTAAAATTATTTCTTTAACTTCTGCAACCCCGCATCCCAAAAAGCAGTTCCTCCAGCCTCTAGAGCAGTGGTTCTCAACCTGTGGGTCCCCAGGTGTTTTGGCCTACAACTCCCATAAATCCCAGCCAGTTTACCAGCTGTTAGGATTTCTGGGAGTTGAAGGCCAAAACATCTGGGGACCCACGGGTTGAGAACCACTGCTCTAGAGCTTGATCTGAGGATTCACAGGTTAGCCCTCAATATTGCTGACTGACGTTCTGTTCCTGGATCCTAGCAAAACTCTAGGTCCTAGGACATTAAGGGTTCAAATAAATTATCAATGTTGGAAGATTAGCAAAATTAATTTGCAGTCATTTTACTCACCTGTTCTTTTAAGTTTTTGGCATATTTTTCTTCGTTCCCTGTGGCGTTCTCCAATTGTTGTTTAAGATCAGTAATAGTCTGGGCTTTTTTGGCAATGTCAGCTTCCATTTCTTTCATTTTATTTCCATACATTCTAAAAGTAGGAAAAGTCAATGTCCATTAAAAATATTGTTTGCAGTGTTTCTTTCACACTATTGTATTCCACCACCATTGCCCCAAATTTAAGTAGACACAGAAACAAGTACAGTGAGCTCTTGGTAGCTGTTGGAGTTTGGTTCCAGGACTCCCCGATACCGAAATCCATGGATGTTCACGTCCCATTATATACAATAGCATAGCAATATGGTGTCTTTTATTATTATTATTATTATTATTATTATTATTATTATTAAACTTTATTTGTACCCCGCTAGCATCTCCCGAAGGATTCGATGCGGCTTACAAAGGCCAAGGCCTCAACACACAATATACAATACAAAACCCAAAGCAAATTAAAACAATTAAAGCAATATAAACAACAAGCACTAAACAATACACTAAGACACAATAAAACTGGGCCGGGCCAGAGTAATGGGTACAGGATTAAAAGTGCTGATGTGACAGGAGGTATATAAGGCATTATAGGGCAAGTGCAGTGTGCGGCGTACAGCAATCTTAATACTAGTAAAGGGTTTATGGGACTTGGTATTGGAGATTTCCTAATCTGGGAAGGCACATCGGAACAGCACAGGTCTTCAAGTTCTTTCTGAAGACTGCCAATGTAGGGGCCTGTCTAAGATCTTTGGGGAGGGTGTTCCAGAGTCGGGGGCCCACCACGGAAAAGGCCCTGTCTCATGTCCCCACCAAGTGTGCTTGCGATGCAGGCGGGATCATGAGCAAGGCCTCTCCAGATGACCGAAGTGAACGCGTGGGTTCGTAGATGGAGATGTGGTCACGCAGGTAGGCTGGTCCCAAACTGTTCAGGGCTTTGTAGGTAAGCACCTGCACCTTAAATTGGGTTCAGAAAATAAACGGCAGCCAGTGGAGCTCCTTAAACAGGAGGGTTGACCTCTCTCTGTAAGGGGCCCCAGTTAACATCCTGGCTGCTGATCGTTGGACCAGTTGGAACTTCCGAGCCGTTTTCAAGGGCAGCCCCACGTAGAGTGCATTGCAGTAGTCCAATCTGGAGGTGACCAAGGCATGGACCACCCCGGCCCGATCAGCCTTCGCGAGGTACAGTCGCAGTTGGCGCATGAGTCTCAATTGTGCAAAAGCCCTCCCAGACACCTCCGACGCCTGAGCCTCAAGCGTAAGCGATGAATCCAAGAGGACTCCCAAACTGCGGACCTGTGGCTTCAGGGGGAGTGTAACCCCATCCAGCACAGGTTGCCACCCTATACCCCGGTCAGGTTTACGATCAACCAGAAGGACCTCTGTCTTGTCGGGATTGATCTTCAGCTTGTTCCTCCTCATCCAGAAAGACATAAAATGGCAAAATTAAAGATTCCTTCTGGAATTAAAAAAAATATTTTGAAATCATGGATGGTTGAATCTGTGGGTACAGAGGACCAAGTATATATTGGCGCTAGGCAACAATACACTGATCCAGCAATGGGCCACTTCTATTTGTTGGAAAGCAGATTGGTTGGCTGATAAATCAAACCACTCCTTATTTTTCTTTAGGAGAACACCATGATCAGGAATATTTACCCACAAAATGTATTTAGCTGAAATGACCTTCAATACCTACCCTTTGGCCAGTATCCAATGTTGGTATTCCATGGATGGAAAAAGTTCCATGAAAGGAATCGGGAGAGGATACCCCTTCTATAGCCTCCCCACAAAGCAGAGATTGGAGTGGCAAGTAAAGGAAGTCCCTGTTTCATTTCCAGAAATATGACAGAACAGTGGTAGATCCTGATCTTTCTTATAAATGTGCAACTTACCAGTAAACAGAGAGAGGGAGAGAGAGAGGGAGAGAGAGAGAGAGAGAAGACAACCTGCAAGACTAACAACCTCATTCTTGTTGCATATAATACCATGCACAGTACTCTATAGAATACTTAATGGCTGCCTCAAACAAGATACTTTTCCACAGTTTCCAAGATCAATATTATGCCTGATGATTATCTAAAAAGGGAATCTGTATAGTAGTGTGTACGCTCGGAATCAGCTTTTCTAGAATATGTTTTTCCAAACAAGTATAGAAATGTGAATAAATTTGAAAATGGATCTTTTATTCATTTGAAATCTTGTAGGAAAAGGACATGCATGACTATTCTATCTACCTTGTTATGACCATAGATTTCCAATGCTTGCTGTCAGTGCCTTCAAGCTGTGGGATTCTGCTTTCTGCCACTTTTAATTTCTTAATTGTTTCTTCCAGTTCCTCAGTCAATTTTTTATTTGTTATCTCAAGATTGTTCTTGGCTATTCGTAACTTTTCAGCATTCTCTGCTTCCTGTTGACCATAAAAAAATTGAATCCAATTTTTTGCTTTTAGATAGAAGATTTATTACTGTTGAAGCTAGAATGTAGTAAACCAATAATAAGCACCAGGCCCTTGTGTCCCTTGCATACACCATCCTTGATCTGCACCTTCATGATCCAGTTTTGTATTTCAGTCCTATTAATAAAGATGTAAAAATCTCAGCTAAAAGAGTCCATTTTAATATGATGATAATAAACATAATGAAGCTAGATTTACTCTTAGCCAAAATGCATTTGGTCTTTCAGGAAAAGCAAATTATAATAGTTTCTGTAAAATACATGCAACATATCTGTTCATTTAATAGCTTTACCTTTTTCAGCTCCTTTCGTATTCTCTCATTTTCAGCAATTATTTTTTCGGTGCCTTTAGTTTTCAGTTCATACCGTGTACTCAGTTCACCTCCAAGGTGAAGCTTCAGTTTTTCCAGTTCAGACTTAAAGATTTCATAAATAAAGAACAAAAAGAAATATTTAAAGAGGTTTTTTTTTGAAAAAAAAACACTGAATGGTACAATAAACTTTTTTTCTCATGTGTGCTGAAATTATTGACATTATTTCAACCAGCATAATCATTCTGGACATATAATTTTAACATTAATAAAGTAAAATGTCTTTTAAGAGAGAACAACTACCTTTAAGCATTCATTTTCTTCTTGGAGGCTGGTCATTTTTTCGCTGGAGACTATTCCAGGTGCTTTCTTAAGCTCTTCATTTTCTCTTTGGACTCTTTCAATAACCTTTTTCATTAATCCAATTGTTTTCTCTAATTCTGGAATAGTCTTACCACTTCTTCCAGACTACAAGACAAAGGAATGGAGAATAATAACATTGTGGTTCTCATGTCACAATAACAATTCTATTACTCACAAAATAAAATTAAGAATGCAAATATGTTAATTTCTTTCTAATTGTTGGATTGATTTTCAAAACCAGCTAGTGACAGATTTTTATGTCAACATCATATCCCATTCCCTAGGTGCAAAGCTTGTGCATATCTTTATATATTATTTTCTTGCTTTGCCTTTGCCTTAGTTGTGGATTAATCTCCCCTGACATTTCATTAATTAATTACAACTGCAAGTCGCTTTCTGATATCTGCCGGGAAGTAGCAGCCAACAATGAAAGGACAAGGCATGGACATCTGTGGCCCATCCTCTGTTCGGGTATCAGCCAGCAAGCAAATGACTTAAATCAAGAAACAGCTTCTGGAGGTCTACAGAGATACTCACAGGAACACCTCAGCAAGTGAGAGTCCAAAAGTGGCAGGCTAAAACCCAGAACTTCAATCAGTGTCTGACACTGGATGAGAAATTCATCCAGTATCAGACAAAAGAGTGATGTTATTAATTGTTAATTGTTGTATTTCATCGTTCTACTTTCACTTGACTTAGCCGATGGTTTGTTGATTGAAATAAAGGCTACTGACTGACTGACAAAAGAGTGGACGACCTGGAAGGTGCTGAACAGGCTGCACTCTGGCACCATGAGATGCAGAGCTAACAATAAATGGGTCTACAAAGTGGAGTCCACGACATGTAAGTGTGGAGAAGAGCAAACCACAGACCACTTAGTACAATGCAGTCTGAGCCCTGCCACATGCATAATGGAGGACATTCTTACAGCCACACCAGAGGCCCTCCAAGTGGCCAGCTTCTGGTCAAAGGAAATCTAGCATAATGCCAAATTTTTAACTTTGTGGTTTTTTATACATTATAGCTGTATTCTCAATTTGCCTCTGACACAATAAATAAATAAATAAATAACAAGAAAACAACATGAAATCCATGGAGTAATGTAAAGTGTGTTGGTGATACAGTTAAACATCTCTTTCATAAGTGTGCACACACCCTTGACCCACATCATGCTCTACTGAGGGTATACTGTCCATATTTGCCTTGAATTAGATAGCCTGAGAAGATGAAGAGTCAAAAGTCCTTGTATGTTAATGTAACCAAGATAATCCCTTATAGATCAATTAGTTATTGATATGCCAAGAATCACCTACTAGTGCCAAAGAACAACTTACTCATAGTTAAGTCCCCATCTATTTTTTTTAAAAAAAAATCACAAGTAAATGCTTTTTAAAAGCCCTTTTCATGGTGTCTCCCCACACTTGTTTCTTCAAGTCAATAATTAGTCCTGAACACTAAGGCTCATCATTGAATGACAATTTCCACTATTTAGGAGTTAAAATATTGGGGTGTTGTGTGGTTTCTGGGCTGTATGGCTGTGTTATAGTAGCATTTTCTCCTGACGTTTCTTCTATGTGGTGCCTGTGAAATCGCACATATGGGTTTATCCATGCATGTGCGGTGCAGTTCAGAACCTTTTGATATCTAAATGAAACATTTTGGCAGTCGCCCCATCCCCTCTCCCCATGAAGTATAAGTAGCTGTGGGTGGAGCTGAGCCTCAGTTGCTTTTCTCCACCGCTGACTGCAGCTAGGAACCTTTTCTCTCCATGCTGTTTCTGTGCTCTAGTGCTGCACTTTGCAACTTGTCTTTTCTAACAGTATTTTTACTCTGACTCCAATGGACTTGCTACCTTTTCCCCTCCCTTTGCCTTGAACTGGTTTTTTTTAACTTACCTCACTCTTCTCCATTCTACGACCTGGCCTGGACACAAACTACAGGCTCGTCATCATTATAGCCTCTGACCCTCTTTTTAGAAAATGCTCCACTTGTGGGACCAAGCTCCCAGAGGCAGATGGCCATGCAAACTGCTTACTTTGCTTCATGATAGCAAATGGCTACATCACAAAGATTTTATTTTGCCTTTTTAAAACACAAGTTCCAAAATGTAATTCTTACCCCTCTGACATTGCCCAGCTTCCGCTCAGCTTCTGTCTTTTCTCGCTTCAGAAGTTCACACATTTCTTTTAAATCGGCTACTTGATTCTGAAAGAATAAAACAACAATCTTATTCCACTTTAAAGTATTTTTCTACAAATGACTTCTTCAAACAAAAATTGAATATAAGGGACATGAAGACAAAGGGAAAAGAAAATAATCATCATTGCCATATTGGACCTCACAGAATTCTGATGCATGAGATAGCTGCATGACCATTGCTATGCAATAATTTCTCTCCAAATACACAATGCCACCAGTAATACTTGTACAGTAATACTTTTGTTGATTCACACTTCTTAAGTCATACTATCACTTATAACAGATACACAACATTACAAGGAGACATGCTTTCCTTCTCAAGGTGCCACCCCATTTCTAACAACCATTTAGTGATCACAAGTTGATAGAAATCCAGTTCGAGTCCATTCAAAAGCCAGCCAAAAAGACAAACACAATGGAGAATACAAAACTCAAAGTAAGATAAACCAGAAGTCACACCAGACAAAAAAAAAATTAGAATGCTCCAGAGAATGTTTCTCTCAATATTGCCACTGCAGTGCATGAAAAGGAACTGAGGGTTTAGGTGGGAATCACTCTGGTATGGTATGAGAAGAGTAGGCAATGCACTGTGTCGACACAGGTAGCCCATTTCTGTGACTCATAACTGATAGGAAGCCAGGCATTGAACGTGACAATTTTTTCTAGTTCAGTAATTATTACAAGCCTTAGGGAGGAAACTCATACTCTATCTTATGATTGCAAATGCACTATTGTTGTGTGTGTCTCAGCAGTTGTGTGGCCAAGTGGGGATTTCAACCATGGTTTCCAGGGTTATACACACATAACAGAAATCATTAACAACAAGCAAGATATATGAATACATTAAAAAAACATTACTTATACATTGTAATGACTCCACTATACAGTGCATACACAGACAAACAGCATGCAAAAAATTACCTTTAATCTTGGTAGGTCTTTATTGGCCTGTTCTAGCTGAAATCGTAATTCCATATTTTCAGATGACAATATTAGGTTCTCCTTTTGAAGCTCTTGTTCTTTTTGATACTGATCATCTGACCCTAATCCTGATGTCTTCAAAAGCAGAAAGAAGAATACATGTCAATATGCTAGCAGTCAGTCCTAGTTCACATTCATGTGCCAATCTGACCAGTGCAGTCTCATTGATTTAAGCCAAAGTCTAATATAATATTTTGCAGAAATTGATACTTAGTAAGCCAGTTTAACTGTAACTTAAAGCAGTATATCCTATACACACTGGTCATAACTATTTTTAATATTGGATGGATATAAAGAAATTGCTTACCTTTGTTTCCTAAGAAGCAACATCAAGAAAGCAGACTTAAACTGGTCAGTGGCATGTAATACAACTATGTGTTATCTCTGTTTAAAGATACAATCTAAGATTTAGCAAGAACACAATGCCACTACTATTTCTGTTTTGTATTTCACTTGATGCAATATCTCTGAAATGCTAAAGAAATGAATGATTGCATATTTACTATAAATGCTATAAACATCCTGTTTCAAAGGCGATATTAAGAAATACTATATTTCTTCAATTCTAAGACAAACCTTTTTTTGCTATAGAAACATATTTAAAATGGGGTGTGTCTTAGAATCGCAGCTGTATGTTATGTATTTTTATTGGTGGTTATGGTAGTAAAATTAGGCTGCATCTTACAATTGATGGGGTCTTTCAATTGAAGAAATATGGTAGCAGGTCTGTGAAGCAGCTAGGTAATCACTAGTTATCTGGAACACAAGCAACGTATGTAAAACAGATTCGCTACACAAAGGAACCGTGATGGGAATAGCAAGGGAATATAGTTGCAAGGGCAAACCTGAGGAACTTCACATAATTCACTCCTCTCTTGTCCAGTTTGGTGGCTCTCACTTGCATCTTCTCCTACTACCTCATTATTATTTTCCACTTTTGTCTCAACATTTTTGGATTGATCAGTAACTTCCTCTGCGTCAGACTGAATGCAGTTCTTGTCAGGATTAGAGTCATGTTTGCTTTCCTTTTCTTTCCCACTGCTAGAACGCTTGCAGATTTCTTCTGTTTCTTTGTTAGGCATTTCACATTGTTTCTCAATGCTATCCTCTTCAGGAGAAATAATTTCCTGTTCCATATTGTCCTCAGAGTTGCCCTTTTCAGCTTCTGAACTTGCCTTTAAATCCTCTTTCTTTTTCCCATTTTCAAACTGGTCTTCATCAATATCATTGAGAGCAACATTTTCAGCAACCTGATGGGATTTTTCTATGTTGAGTGTTTCATAATTTACTCCATTGTCATTTGCATTAGTCATATTAGGAAAACCTTGAAGCCTCAACTTGGTTTTATCCATGAGAATTTTCTTAGATGAATATTTCAAACGATTGTGCTTAGAGAAGGCGTTAATGGTAACATGCGTATTACCCAATGCAGTTGCTTCACATGCGACATTCTGACATGGACGATGTAATGTAGGCACAGAAAGAAAAAGTGGCAGATTGTAAAAGAGTGACTAGATTTTTTTTAGAAGTCTTTATGCATAATATAATTTAATTTGCATAAATTCTATTATAAATTCTTATCCTTTTGGTGAAACAATGAATTTCTCCTAGCCTCAATTACATTCCTCCCCTAAAATCTAAGAACAGGTTGAGAAAGATTGAGGGAATCCAACATTATGTTTTCAACGTTTGTAAATCAGATGCTTCTAGCTAGCCAGGACTCTCTGAATCAAATACTCAAGAGCTATACTGCTTCACACCATAGAGTTTATATTTAGTTCTCACGGCTAATTTATTGTGTGCCTTGATGTTATTTCCGACATATACTAACCCCAAGATAAACATATCATGCGTTTTCTTGGTAGAAGTTGTTCAGAGGAAGTTTGCCCTTGCCATCTTCTGAGGGTTAGAGAATGGGACTTGCCCAAAATCATCCAGTGGATTTCTATGGCCAAATGAGGATTCGAACCCTGGTCTTCAAGTGTCTTAGGCCAAGATTCAAATCAATATATCATGCTAGCTCTGTATCAAAATTAATGATCTTAGAATATGGCCAAACGGCCCTTTGAACATGTTTCATCATTTTCATTTATACATTATTTTCAATGTTTTCATGACAGTTTTCAAGGTAGAAAAACTACCTTGAAAACACACAACAAAAAGCACACAACAAACACACAACAAAAAGTATTTTAAAAACATATTTTACAAACACAACACCAGAAATTACGAAGGAGCAGCATTAAAGTCACCTTAACTATAGTCACTGACACACCTTGTGGCAGTGACATTCATTTAAGTTAATAAAGTATTGTGTGAAAAAGTTCAGATATTAATTTACCAAATTCAGGTGCTACCCCTTCTGCATCCAGGATGAAACTAAAATATTAATCCCAATATTAATTCAGACAGTAAGTATCTTACTCCTTACACAATTCAGATTTGTCTGGTTTTTCCTCACTTCTCAAACAATCAATAATCTCATTATCAGACAATGCTGCTTCCTGCAGCGTACAATCTGAAGGCCTCTCTGTTGACCACTACATTGCTAACATTCCAAAGCAAGTAATTATAGAAATGAATTTAAGCCACACAGCTCTTAAATACAGATAACTGAAATACTATAACTGATAATAAAAAGATGTTTTGTAAAATTAAGAAAAAAACAGAAACAACAAAAATATGCAACTATAAACATTTGGTTGAAATAAAGTAGTTTAACGTACCGAAGGTCTTGAAAAAGGATCTTTAGAAAGTTGCTTCTCTAGTACAACAAGTTTTTCTTGCAAGTATTTGTTTTTTAAGTGCAAGTCTTCCACAACAGAATCTCGAGGAACAGCATACTGTGTCCTGCATAGAAGAGTTCATGAGTGCTGCAGAGGTCCACCAGCTGATACTTTCTTTATATTCTATACGAGCCTATGTTCTATATAAGAATTTTGTTGAAGAACAACACTTTACTTAGTTGGGTAAAAGTATTACGAGCATTTTAAATATCCCTTATCCAAAAAGCTTCAATTGATTCTATGAAACATTGAAATCACAGAGTTAGAAGATATTACAAGGCCTTCCACATACATGTATTAACTCACTGCTATCTTGGTGAAGACCAAGCAAGTTATCTAAATGTATCTTTGTGCACTCAGCTACCTAACAAGAAAGTGCCATAAAAATATATTCCTATTATGTAACATGTTTGCTAAACAGAAGAATTCGCCTTTTTGTATCACTTATTATCAGCTCCTACAAAGGTCTCAATCTGTACAATTATCTAATGCATTTCTAATAACATGCTGATATGTTTAAGAAAAATAAAAAGAACATTCTTAGGCCCAACAGAGCTTTTTGAAATGTCTCATACTTCAAGTGAACCATCTCATCCTCCAAATCCATGTTCCGTTTTCGAAGCTCTTCAAGCTCTCGCTCCGACTCAGAGACCCGTACTCCTACCACCTGATCGACAGTAACACCACAGCTCTTCAGCTTCTTCTGCAAAGCAAGTTTTTCTTTATCTGTCCTGTAATATTTAAGTGATCTTCATTAATATAACTGTACATTCATTTGTATAAATAAATTATATCAAAAGATAAGTATTCTTCCTTAAATGCACAATCCTGTATACATATATTGAGAAACAGACTCCATGGATATCAATGGGACAATTGCCATGAGGTAAGGTGTGTGTGTGTGAGTGAGTGTGTGTGTGTATGAGGGAAACCCTGATCCGTAGTCATCTTTATAACGAAACGCTTACCATGACTCCATCTGAATACATGATTTAGAAAATTATGCCAGTAGACATACATTTGATAAAGTGGAGGCTGCAGCCTCATAGTCTTTGTTTGTCACTGCAACATTGTGTACCCTGGTAAAAAAACAGGGACGTTATTTGACCTATCCAATATTTTATGTCATCCTTTGTCTAACATATAGACGGGACCTAGGTTATTCTCCCTTATTGAACCAGTCTGTGCTTTGAGATCTGCTGGGAAGGCCCTTCTCTCTGTCCTACCCCAGGGTAATCTGGTGGGAACATCAGAGAAGACCTTCTCAGTGGTTGTCCCCAAGTTTTTTTATTCCTAAAAAACATAGATTAGCATCCTCCATACTTTCTTTTCACAGACAAGTAAAAACTTTTCTATTCCAACAAGAACTGAACTGTATAAGGCTTGTGTCACCTACTAAGTACACTAGATCTTGCTAATTATGCTGATGTATGCATCCAAGTTTAATTATGTGTGTGTGTATTTTAATTATTTTTTCTTTGTTTAATCTCATTTTAATTTTTTTATCTTGTAAATTTTAATGGTGTTTTTAATTTGTTGTAAGCCAGTATGTGTTCAGAACTGGAAAAAGGCATCATAGAAATTATAAATATAAATATTATAATCTGCTTTGCTATTACTTTTTTGATGTGATGATGAGGAATTATCCTTCAAGTGAACAAGTTACTATAAATTAGCACTTATTTTTCTATTTACTGAAACAGCTCTTATTATAAATTTTGCTATCAAAACAAACTTACTTGGAAAAAAGTTCCTTTACTGTGGTTAACTGTTTAGTTAAGGATTCCACTTCCTTTTCCTTTTCTTTCAGTTTGTTCTTCATTCCTTCTGTTTTACTCTGCCATTTTTTACTTTCTTCCCATCTAATTAATTCTTCCCTTTGGCTCTGTAAATAGATAAAAAAGCAACATTCATTGTCTTAAGAATCTATTTGTTAAAAATGAAATAACGATCTTGATTCAAGTCCAATTTTTTTTTATTTGTAAAAGGGCGTATACAGAGATTTATAGTGGGCTCTCCTCATTTGTGTGGTTTGGCTCTGTGTTTTCAACTAACTGCAGATTAATAATAATAATAATAATAATAATAATAATAAACCTGAAATATTCTGTTCTGCAAAGCTCCCTTGCTGAGGGTGATGAAGCTGCTGAAGTAGGGGATGGGCACGGGGGGGGGGGGGGAGAGTAAGACACAGGAAGAGTAGGAAGCAGTTGTTGAGGAGTCTGGTGCTTTGAAGGAGAAGGGAGAGAAAGAAAGAACAATTTGGTTGTCAAGATGAGAAGAGGAAGTTGTGGCTCACACTGGTTTGGGGGTGGGAGGGCGGAGAGCTGTTGTCAGGGAACCTGGTGGGCACATGGGATGGGAGAGGTAGGTAGCATTTGAGTTCCGGTTCTTGTCCCTTTATATGAGGGACTTGAGCATCCAAGATTTTTGGTATCCATGAGTGTGGGTTGAAGGCAGTCTTCGAAGCAAACCCTCAGCGATGTGGTCCCTCTGCATTATCAATGTGTAGAATATAGAGAGAATATTACCATCAGACAAAGAATGTAAAGCCCTTAGATTAGATAATGTAGACTGCATGTAGTTAATATTTTTGACGCTTTGACTGTAATAGTAATATATTTTATTTTATTCTAGAAAAAAATATTAACTTTATTTTGCTTTGTTAGTTAGTTTGCTTATTTGCACATTGGTATGTACATTGTGTACATACCTGCTGTGCCCCCTGGTGGCGCAGTGGGTTAAACCACTGAGCTGATGAACTTGCTAACAGAAAGGTTGGTGGTTTGAATCTGGGGAGCGGAGTAAGCTCCCGCTGTTAGGCCCAGTTTCTGCCAACCTAGCAGTTCGAAAACATGAAAATGTAAATAGATCAATAGGTACCACTTCTACAAGAAGGTAACGGCGCTCCATGAAGTCATGCTGGCCACATGACTTCGGAGGTGTCTACAGACAATGCAGACTCTTTGGCTTAGAAATAATAATAAACACCACACCCCAGAGTTGGACACGACTAGACTTAATGTCAAGGGAAACCTTTACCTTTACCTATGTATGTTTTGTATTAATTTGTTTAAATAAACATTAATTTAAAAAATAAATGTATGTTTCCCCGTTAAATTCATATATTAGACTGGATTTCCTATTTGCATGTTTTATCTTTAACCTGCACCTTTATGAAACAAGGAGCCCATCTGTTTCTAACAAGGTGAATGCTTCACACAAAAAAGGATATAATTTCAATATGAATAAGAGAGACAAGAGAACTGAGAGAGGAAAAGATATATTGCCAAGGTGCATCTTTGCAGTGTGCTTCCCACACCTTCTCTTCTCTTGGAGTTTTCTTTTCTGATTCATCATTCTTCTTTCCCAGCTCAATTTCCATCTTCTTTATTTTTCTTTGAAGCTCATCTATCATAGTTTGGTCTTCAGCTTTGCCCTGAAAAATCAACAGTTTACACAAATTATGATTGGTTTAAATCATGGTCCATACCAGCATGAAGACTACAGCATTCTAGCGACATCTCAAGGACATAAATAGTTTTGCAACTGCCACTGTAATAACTGCCTGCAGGAAAGAACCAACGCAGATGGCTAGGTCCCTATTACACTGCTAGAAAAGGATGCCATTAATATAATTGACTTACTCAAGTACATAAACTGCTGTGAAAATTGCTGAAACTATGTATTACAGAAATTTGAAAAAATGTGATTTTTCCCAGATAATGTAATTTTATGTATTAACTAAATTAAATACATTTACTTTAAGATGTCCATGGTTATTTAAATAAACTGTTTACTAACTGTATATAACTAAGCCATGTGGCATGTGTGCAGACATGTAAAAGATTTCCACAATGAAAAATCTCAGCCAAATGAATCCCAAACAAATGTTCCATAACACATACTCTCCTTACCTGAACTGAAGTAGTTAGTCTCTTAATTCGCTTTTTCAGTTCTTCATTTTCTTTTTCTATGTCATCTTTTTCCCTTAGAACCTTTGTGTGGGCTTTGATTTTTTTCTGAAGTTCCTGATTTAAATCGTCTAAATCATCTAATAATGAATTCTCTTTATTTTTGCTTGATTTTAGAGCATCTTTAAGTTTGGAAAGCTGTTCATTTAAATCTTCTATCTGAATCTGCAAAAATGAACATTTTTTATAAGGCATGGTATTGAGAATTACCAGTGAAAAGAATGAGTGTGGTCTACGCTTAGATGTTTCTATAGCATAGTGGTTCTCAATTATTGCTCTGCCAGAAGTTCTGGTCTTCAGTTCTAGAATCCTAAGGCAATGTGGGCAATGTCATGGAATTCTAAGATCTGAAATCTAAAACATCTGAAAAAATCAATGGTTGTGGATTACTGCTATGGAAGAAAACAGCCACAATGGATGCACTATATTGACCAGAGATCAGAAAACTATGACTGAATGCATTTTAGACAAGAATTCCAATGAGCCACTACTCAGTATGGGGCCCTCGGTGGCGCAATATGTTAAACCCTTATGCCAGCAGGATTGCTGACTGAAAGGTCAGCAGTTTGAATCCAGGGAATGGGGTGAGCTCCCATCTGTCAGCTCCAGCTTCCTATGTGGGGACACGAGAGAAGCCTCCCACAGGATGGTAAAACATCTGGATGTCCCCTGAGCAATGCCCTTGCAGATGGCCAATTCTCTCACACCAGAAGCGACCTGCAGTTTCTCAAGTCGCTCTTGACACGCACACACACAAAACTACCCAGTATGACCAATGGATTATAGAGACCTTCATCAAAAATATTGGCTGGGCAGCATGTTGCCTATTCTTGTTCTAGATGCTGCTAAATGTTTTAAGGCACAAAATGTTATTTTTTTCTAGAAGACTATTGAGGATAATGATCTTCTCTGATAAATCCATGAAAACAAGCTTTGGCTTATAGGATCTCATGCAACACAATGCATGTGCTGCCATCAGGTTGGCAAAATACTGTTGTAATACAGATAATCTTCTAGACTGGATTTTAAAAAATGATTCTGCATGAAAAGTTAAAATGAAGTGCAAATATGTTGGTTTAATAATATACTTGTACTGAGTCTTAAACTGAGTCTGAATACTTTGTTCTTGATGACATCTATTCTTTGTTGATCAGAACACAGTACACAACATCATATAAACACGCTACTTCCTCCTCACCTTCAGTTCCTTTGTGTGTTTGTCAACAATCTGCTGAACATTCATATGTGCCTCCTTTTGTGATGCTATAGAAATAATCTGTTGTTCAGCCGCAGCTGTCATTTCTGCTCTCAGCTCCAAAAGTGCTTTACTCAAAGCCTGCAAATATTTACAATTATGAAAAATAAAGGATTTACAAAAAAAAAACCTCAATACAAATAAATATTTACACTCTCTTTGCTACAATTAGACAGTTATATGCCTAACTCACAGGATAGCAGAAGAAAGCAAGTATTTTTTCATTAAATTTCAATATGCAATGAAAAAGCAGTGTTGATATTCATGCCTAAAATACAAAGTGGCCAGAAATATTTACTTAAATCTTGGTTTATAAATAAAATAATATATGTGTGAGTATAAGCCGAGTTTTTCAGGACATTTTTAGGCTGAAAAAGCCCCCCTCAGCTTATACGTACCTTAAGTTATTTATTATTTTACTCTGTTGTTGTTGTTGTTATTATTATTATTATTACATTTATTATTTTACTCTATTATTTATTTATTTATTTATTTCACAGTTTTGTATACCGAGCTTCTCAACCTCGTTGAGGGACTCAGCCAGGTTTACAGCCATAAAAGCATATACATTAATTAAAATATCATATATCACAATTACAAAAACTTTAAAATAACACTATGTCTAAAACTACTGTGGTCAGTCGTCCTATTAAGATGGATCTACATCAACTTCCATCCAGGGTCCTATGGTGTTCTCTCATTCCTCGAAGGCCTGACTCCACAGCCACGTCTTCACCCGTTTCCTAAATGTTAGGATGGATGGGGCGGTTCTGGCCTCCAGAGGGAGAGAGTTCCAGAGTCGCGGGGCCACCACCGAGAAGGCCCTGTCCCTCGTCCCCACCAGGCGCGCTTGCGAGGCCAGTGGGACCGAGAGCAGGGCCTCTCCAGATGATCTTAGTAATCTTGATGGTTCGTAGGGGAGAATACGTTCGGAGAGGTAAACAGGGCCGGAGTCGTTTAGGGCTTTATAGGTCAACACCATATAAATGTATTACATTTATATGTATTATTTTACACTATTTTTATTATTACATTTATTATTTTACTCTATTATTATTGTTGTTATTACATTTACATTATTATTTTACTCTATTATTATTTTGATTACATTTATTATATTACTTTATTGTTATTATTACATGTATTATTTTATTCTATTATTATGGGAAGGATACAAAAGCACATTTACATTGAAGAAGGTTAGAATAATGGTTTAATCAGAGTTGGACAGTCTTATATTAAATTACAGTTTTATGTAAATATTCAAAAATGTTGAATCTACTGATGCCTCAATTAATCTAATTTTACTGGATTCTATTTCTGTTTTGAAATTTACCAGTAGCTGCTGCATTTCCCACCCTCAGCTTATATTTGGGTCAGCTTATACTTGGATGTATATGGTAATTCAGTAAACGAATTCTAGGTGCTACTGCTTTTTTGGCAATTCAATGTTTTTGGCAGCCGTGAGTTAACTTGTAATTTGTAAACTACATGAAATATTGCAGGCATCTTTGTAATCCTAAATTCCTTCCCATCATTACTTCTGAAACCCACAGCACAGCAGTGTAAACAAACTGGGCACATTTTTCATAATGCTAGCCATGTCCACATTAAATCAGGATACAAGTGGAGCATAAGCATGGAACGTGAGCTTGCTAAGAATGTGTGTGACTCCTGCATGCTTTCTTTTAATGTCGAATGGTTAATTTCAAGGAAACAACTTTTGGGGGTTTACACCACATTCTGCTGCTAAATTTGAGGGTGCTAGTGGACTAGACAGCAAGCCTCCATTATGTTAGAAGCATGGTTCCATGGGCTGGCAATACATCCTCTCCACACTGCTACAAACCCTAGGAGTTGCCCATCCTAGATTTAACGTAAGACACACTAATGCTTCCAGAAAAAGGTTGTGCACATGGCATTTGACAATGGATAACATCCATCACTATTTAATTAATTCACTATTACATTCAAACAAAAACTTGAATAATCAGAGGCAAAAGAATTCTGTATGACTGGCTGAGGAGAGTGGAGCAGAGAAATTTATAGAAACCAAATGGGCTTCTAAAGTTCTCTCCTTTACACCTTGCAACAAGATACATCTTTTCATCCCTCCTCTGCCAGCCTCCAGCTGATCAGTTTTGTTTTGTTTGTTTTTTTCTGCAGAAGTTTTGGGTAGTTATAATCACTTCTATTATTTTATAAAGTACCAGATACACAAAGCACTACAGTTAAATACAGTGAACAGGCCCAATCTTTCAGAATCAAGTAATTTTTAGAAATAAATGAATCCAAGTGTCCTGGCTAAAACAAATGAACTAGTTTATACTCTAACTACTTTTAAAGACTTTTTATAACATACTTTCTGTTGTTTCTCTTTCAAGGCTAGCTGATTCTTCAATCGTTCCACTAGATTTTTCATTGTAGTCGTCGGAGCTCTATTATTTGCTTCTCTTTGGGCCTCCAGCTCTGTTTTTACATTCATTAATTCTTTCTCCATCTGTGACAACACACTCCTTAATTCATCCACTTCATCTTTCAATTCTTTCACTTCAGCTGCATGCTTCTGCTCAAGTCTAGGAAAGCGAAATAATAAATAATACTGACATCTACCAGCTAAGTTGAGGAAGTTCCAGATGGACTAACAGGACTGAAATATTGCACTAGTTTGATCATAATTCTAAAGATTTCTACAGGAGGAAACAATGACAAAATTATATTTGTGTTAAGACAAATCTGCTCCATTACATTATGAAAATGTATATTAACCCTTATATTAATCCTCAGTTTATTTTTACCTATGGCTCAACATTTTCATAATATACACTTGGAGAAAGACTATTAAACTACCCCCAACAAATCCACTCTGCATGGAAACTGCTCAGCAGATATAGTAAAGTTAGTAGAAAGGAGTTACTGTTTTTAGACAATCATGAATACATGTTGTCAAAGATTTTCATGGCTGGAATCACTGGGTTGCTGTTTTTCCAGGCTGTATGGCCATGGTCCAGAAGCATTCTCTCCTGAAGTTTCTGCCACATCTATGGCAGGTATCCTCAGAAGTTGTGAGGTTGGAAACTAGGGAAGTTTTCAACAGATCTCACAACCCTTGAGGATGCCTGCCATAGATGTGGATGAAACATCAGGAAAGAATGCTTCTGGAACATGGCCATAGAGCCCGGAAAATTCACAGCAACCCAATCATGAATGCTTTTTAAAAATCCAATCAGTTGTATTTACATGAAAAAGGCAAACAACTATTAGGCCCATGCCAAACTTAAAGTAAACATAAGCAAGAAAGGCTTTACCAGAATGAAGTTGAAAAATACCACCCATAAATTTAATTCCACTTGAGCCCACCCTCTGCTTGTCCCTAATTTGAGCATGAAAGAGAAGGAAATGTCTACATTAATTACAGCTCTATCATCTCCCCTAATAAAAAGCAACACAAAACAAATGTTTCTCTTGTTTTCATTTTTACCCTACAGAGCTTTAGAAGGATGCATTTTTGGAGAAGTAAATTTAATAGAATAAGGCTGTGGATGACAACCAACAGATTTTGTTCAACAAAAATAAATTCATAAAAACAGTGCTTTCCTTGTCAAAATATTTTAAGGCATATCCCTAAAAAGAAGAACGTCATTTCATTTAAAGATACTGAAGGAAGGTTTAAATGAAATTATCTTCTTCATATGAAAGTTAACTGTCAGCAGACACTTGTACGACAAAGTGCAACTCTGGTTCAGACTTACTGTGCCCTGATGTTATCAAAATCCTTGATTTTTGCCACTGTCATTTGCTTTTGCCTCTGTAACTCAAAGGATGTTTTCTTTAATTTGTTTAAAAGGGAAGCAAGGGAACTGTCTTGTTCTGCTACTGTTTGTTCCATCTCTGCCAGACGAATTAAGTGTTTATTTGCTGGGACAGCTAAAGAGGGTTTTTTCATCAATTCCTGTGGAACAAAATGAATCTTTAAGGAATAAATTCTGCACTGCTTGATTATTTAATATCATTCAGCATACATCTTAACACTCTAAATTCATTTAACTGCTCATACCCTCCATTTTGAATACACACTCTAGTAAAAAAAATAACAAAGACCTAATGATTTCTGTATGATTTAAGTGTATTGACACTTTGCCAATAGAAAATTTAGCACAACAGCTCTATGATTTAAGATAGCTGTTATGGAAGCAAATACTTTATTGCACTATTATGCTAAACAAGTTTTGTTATACAGTATGTGTAGAATAGATGGACCTACAGATAGGATCAAAATGCAACTCCCAAAAGCCCTAGCTAGTTCAGTCAATGGTGAGAACTGTTGGGTGTTGCTGTTCCACATCTGGAAGGCTGAACAAATTTAACCTCTCTTTTTGCATACTTCATAACTAAAAATGATAGATGACATTGTGAATCAATATAATATATTGTTTAATGCATTAGCATTATTATTCACATACATGGCATAGTACCAGCTTACTGATTCCTATTTAAAATTACAATTATTCAAGAATAAATGTTTTAACAGACAAGTGTTTTCAATAGTTTCCAAGTGTTTTCAATAGCACAACCTAGACACTCCCTGGGTTTAGACTCTGATGATTTTGCAGAGTTTGCATAAATTTACCATATTTATACCCTACCCTTATCAATCCTGTAGAGGTCTCAACGCCGCTAACATATATAGGCAGCAATTTGATGCCATAAAAATACACATAATAAAAAACATATCCATTAAAACAATGATTAAAACATATAAAAACCTTAAAACCACTTATTTAAAATCAAGCTATCCAATATCATAGTCTGCAGCTGTTCCGATTTGTCATTGTACTATTTTATATTTTCTTATTGCGCTGTCAGATTACTCACTGAATGCTTTGTCACACATCCACGTTTTTAGCCTTTTCCTAAAGGTCAGAAGGGAGGGGGGTAATCTAATTTCACTCAGGAGTTCCATAGCCAAGAGGCCATCACTCAGAATGTCCTGTCTTTCGTCCCCACCAACTGCACCTGCGAAGGAGGCAGGATCAAGAGCAGGGTCTCTCCAGAAGATCTTAACCTCCTAGCTGGCTCATAGAGGGAGATACATTGGGACAAGTAAACTGGGCTGGAAACATTCAGGGCAGTGGTTCTCAACCTGTGGGTCCCCAGATATTTTGGCCTTCAACTATCAGAAATCCTAACAGCTGGTAAACTGGCTTGGATTTCTGAGAGCTATAGGCCAAAACACTTGGGACCCACGGGTTGAGAACTACTGATTCAATTTCAATTTGCCCACCCTCATCCAGACAGTCACAGCTCCCAAGCACTGGTTCATGACCTGAACAGTCTCATTAGCAGCAGGTGGAAAAGAGTAGTAGAGTTGTATGTCATCTGTGTACAGATGGCAATGAACTCCAAAACTCCGGATGATCTCTCCCAGTGGCTTCATGTAGTTGTTAAATAACATGGGGGACAATACTGAACCCTGCGTCACTCCATGGTACAATAGTTGTGGGGCCAAGCAGGTGTCCCCCAACAACACCTTCTTTTTTTATATATATAATAATTTTTATTGAGTTTTCACCATAATAAACATAGACATAAAAACAGAGAAACAGAAAGTGACATAATCACACATTAATAACCCACCACCACAGATATAGGACCCCAAAGCACCCAAGAGAAGAAAAAGAAGAAAAATTAAAAAACAATACACGTCCTATTCTACACCCTAGTGCGACTTCCTTTCGTCTTACTTTCCTCTAATACATTTTCCAGAACCTCCTTTCCTTCTTTTCTTTACTTCCAGTGTCACAAGTTAATATATACAAGGAGGGTTTTGTACGTTTCTTTCCCACTCTCTTATTTAGATTACTTTTAACCATTCTCTCTTTCCGATATATTCTTCCAGAGGGTTCCAATCTGTTTGTTTCATCCCTTGACCGTTACAATGTCTTAACCAAAATGTTAATTCGTCCATATCCTTAATATCAATAATTTTTCTTATCCAGTCCATTTTTTGAGGGATTTTCTCCTGTTTCCACACTTTGGCTAGTACCATTCTCGCTGCTGTGGTTAAAAAGGTAAATAACTTCTCAGTATTTTTATCTTTAAATGTTTCCGGATCAAACATGCCCAGTAGGTACATTTCTGGCCTAAACGGAAATTCCTTTTTTAATATTATTTTGCATTCTTTATGAATCATTTTCCAATATTCATTAATTTTTCCACACGACCACCAAAGATGGTAGAAAGTGCCCTCTTGACTTTTACATTTCCAACACTTATTGTCAATCTGTTTATTCATAATGTTCAATTTTTGGGGGGTCATGTACCACCTATGCAGCATCTTCAACCAGTTTTCCTGGAGGTCCGATGCATAGGTGTATTTCAGCCTCTTTGTCCATATAGCTTCCCATTCTTCTAGTCGAATTACCCTTCCAATATTTTTGGCCCATCGTATCATGGAGTCTTTTATGACTTCCCTTTCTGTTGCCCATTCTAGCAATTTTTTATATATTTTTGTAATTATCTTTTTCCCCCCTTTCTGTAATTTATCCCAAAAATCTTCTTTGGTTCCAAAACCCTTTTCTTTGTCTCGTTTGAATATTTCCTGCACTTGCCTGTAATGCAACCATGAAACATTGTTAAATTTACTTCTAATTTCTTCCTGTGATTTCAACATATACATGTCTCCACTCTTAATTAACAAATCACTATAAGTCGGCCAATGCGTCCAGCCTAGAAGTCGTCTTTGATTTGCTTCTAGGGGCGAGACCCACTGAGGAGTTTTCTCAAAAAGGTAACTTTTATAATGCTCCCAAATTTTCAATAATGCTGACCGAATGAAATGGTTTCCGAAATTTTTTTCTTTATGTTTTCCTTCATACCAAATGTATGAATGCCATCCTTTTCTTAGGTCGAAACCTTCCAACGTTAAAATTTTCACATTAGCTAATTTACTCCATTCTAGGATCCACATTAAAGCTGCTGCTTCATAATATAATTTCAAATTAGGTAAACCAAATCCTCCCTTTTCCTTCGCCGTGTTCATAATTGTTACATTAATCCTGGGTTTTTTGTTTTTCCAAACAAATTTCGTAATATCACTATTCCATTCTTTGAAGTAGTTATTATTCCTTATGATTGGCAAATTTTGAAAAAGATATAACATTCTAGGCAGAATATTCATTTTAACCGCTGCAATTCTCCCCAACAACACCTTCTGAAACCAGCCCTCCAGGAAACCATTGCAAAACAGTGTCACCAAGCCCCATTCTCACTAGGTGTACCAGAAGGAGACTGTGGTCTACAGTATTGAAGGCCGCTGAGATGTCCAAGAGAACCAACAGGGACACACTCCTCCATTCCAGTTCCCTATGTAGATCATCCATTAAGGCAACCAAGGCTATTTCAGTTCCATGTCCTGGACTAAAGTCAGACTGCACCAGATCCAGATAATCAGTTTCCTCCAACAACACTTGGAGTTGCAAGAATGTGTATCCAAATCATTATGAGAAAAGCAATGCAAGTCATGAAAATGCGATTACATTTAATGGGTGTGGTCCAAAGTGATCCTAGTTAAGTTAGTTCTGCTCATGCAAGGGACATCTCTGTCCTCTATTTCAGACTCTCCACCAAATGCATTCCCGCCTTCCATACTCAGCATCCAAGGGATTGCACCCCACATAAAAACAAACAAATGACCAATTTCTAAAAGTCAGCTTTGGGTAGGCTGGAGAGTTATAAGATGTAGTTTACCAAGAAAAGTTCCACGTGCCGTTTCCTGGATCCACACCATAGCAACACAAAGCAACAACTTCAATCAACCATCAATTCAAAAGATCTGCTGTTGTAAAAAGACTTTCCTTCTGCCCTGCATCCCTCATTTTGCTTGGAAAATCTGCTCCAGAAGCACTGGGAACTCTCCATAGGAGGTCAAAAGACCATACAAAGGCTACAAGAGGGCCAGGGAAATTGCCCTTTTTACATTTCTGTTGTGAGAGTCCATAAAAATAACAATAAGTACTCAAGCACATTATTTATTTATTTATTTATTTGCCTTACTTATATATCGCTGTTCTCAGCCCGAAGGCGACTCACAGCAGTTCACAACAAATATGAACAACAAAAAATGCTACAGTATAAAAACATTTATCTTAAGTCCCAAATAATCACTTACAAAAAAAAGAAAAAAAGAAAAAGGATGCATACTTACCAATGCAGTCTGCTTAAATTTATGAAAAGAATTATCAGTATGTAAATCTAACTTTTGATGTAGTATTCTGAGGTCTTCTTCATGTTTTTTTGCAATTTCCTCTTGTTCCTAAATAGCATACAACATACATTTCTTAACACTGCAGCTCAGTGAAAAGGAACATAACAATTTTTTAAACTTGCCTGAAAAGTTCCACTGAATATGTAGTCATTTGCTTTTTAGATTTAAACTAGAAAGAATCAAATAGCAGACAATTCAAGTTCTGTTCTCTTGCTAACAAATACATAGATAGCTGGGATCATTCTATTTTAGAGTTATTTCAGTGATAATAACATTTTGAACCAGGATGTCACTGCATTCTGTCCCAAAGGAAACAGAATAATTGTGCAAAATATAGAAAAGACTGAAAACTGTTCTTATCAATGAGGGTTTCAGTTTTCAAATATTCCAAAAATGAATTCCGGGATCCATTTTTGAATCTGCAGTTCAACATGGGACTTCCTTATATATTTTCCTGCCTCCCTTCACTATCCCCTACTTCTTTATCCAGTCTGAGATGTTTTTTCATGCGTAGCACTTGAAATGTTGCAGGCATGACCACTAAAATCAGAGTGACTGCCACATAGAAACATGACATCTCTTAAGTAAACATTGCCTAGCTATGAACACCACTGTCAATTCCAAAAGTTCCAGGTAAATATTAACTGTTTCTGCCTTCAACTCAAAATTTCAAGAGTGCTTCATAATAAAATTTGACTTTTATATGCACTTAAATACCTCTCTTGCTTTGGCTAAAAGATGTTGGTATTTTTTCAGCACTTCCTCTTTCTGATTTAATCTTGCTTGCATATTTGCAATAGTCTGATGTGCAATTTTCAGACCATGAGGATGGGCGGCAGACTCATCAGCTTTTTGGTCAAGCTCTGCTATTATCTTCTCTCTCTCCAATGATGCTGGTAATCGAAGTCGTAGCTCATTTATTACCTTGTCTCTTGACAAGATATTTTGCTCTGCTTTCCACAAAGCAGCTTCTTTTTCTTTCAACTTCTATAATAAAAATATATTTTAATGAAAAGTATCAATACATTTTTATTTTGTGTTAGTTTTTTTAAAAATCTACAACTGCACCAGTCACTTATCAAACGTATTACATTTAAACATTCACATTCTATAACCCAATGGTTCCCATCCTGTGGGTCGTGGCCCACTGGTGGGCTGCAAGACCTTAAATAAGGCCCGAAGCTCTAGATGTTTAAATATGGTTTTCTGTAGGCGAGCAGATTGTGACTACTGGACAGCATATGCTGTATCAAAAACTAGAGCTGATGTGGTCTCTCCAATGCAATTTTAGGAATCATTGCCCTAAATAACAAACATCTGCAGCAGGGTGGTGAGACAAAATTAATAGTAACAACAAGGGCATCGTGGATATTCCCACAACTGTTGGCCAAAAAAGGTGGACATGAAGAAGTCCACACATTGGTGGCAGAAGTGGGGTAAGTAAAGCCCTCCCATTTGGCAGCAATGGAAGAATTAGTGAAGATTATTCCATTTGGCAGCCATAGCAGAGGGATTGCTGGAAAACCTGACAGTAATCATAACTCTAATGGATTAGCAACATCCGTTTATAAATGAAAAAATAAAACTGGAATACTATGGACAAATAAATGGATGAAACCACTTTAAATCAAACCACAAATCACCTTAGATGAAAGTAAATTCACAAGAGAGTTAAGCCTGACTTAACAATGTAACTGGTTAAAATTGAACACAGTGCTTATACAAGTGCTTGAATCAATCTAACTACAAACCACAGACATTTCACAAGCGAAATCTTCTGCTTCCATGTGTAAACCACTTCACTTAGGAAAACCTGAGAAATAGGTTTGTTAAATAGTTTCAGTCATACAATCACTCAAATCTTCATGGATATCATACTAGAAAGGTATGTTTTACAGAAGATAGAAATATGTTAAAATTTGTATGTTAATATACATAGATATCCAAACACTGTAGCTAATGAAATACTCTTTGTCATCTTAAAATATTATCCAGAATCTCTAAAGATTATGAGCAATTCAATTACCTCTTCTAAGGATTTGCAGGTGGCCTGCATTTCTACGATTGTTCGAACATGTTCTCTATTTTTTCTGACAGCTTGCTGAAGCTGATGTGGAAGTGACAAACCAGGATCTGGAACTGACCCTGTAGTTTCATCCAACTGCAAAGGGGAAAACAACAACAACAGAAAGGCCGTTTCTCTTTGTGATTGCTACTATGAGTACAAAGACTAATCCAATTCAGACTAGACAGACATAAGTACCTTGTGAGCTGTACTTAATAAGTCTCTTTGCTGACGGTCATGCATGTCTAGCTGACGTTCTAATTCTACTTCTCTTTGATCCCAAGCCATCTGTCGTTCCTCATGAAACTAAAAAATTGGACAAATTAAATGAAAATTTCACATAAAAGCACTTGAGACCAATAATAAATAAATCACAGGTGATAGCACTTTAATCTTACCATTAAAAATGTAGTATGACCTGAACTATTTCTAAAATTACATTTAAAAAACTTTAAACCTGGTAGTGCAACGTAATCTGCTTTTTTGTACCTTGTTCTGCTGTACAATTTCTTCTTCCAGGTTATTGATGGTGCGCTCGTATTCAGAAAGAATATTGTTCAAATATTTGATCTCTTCCTTTTTCGTGGCTAGTTCCCGGTTCAGTTTGAGTTCTTGAAGACGAAGTTCTTCAATTTTCATATGCCACTCAATGACCTGTCAATAAACCATGACTTAAATATCCGCAGTAATTTATAGGTAAAAATAAACTAATTTCACCAAAGCGGTCAAGCACAAAAACATGCCATGTATGTAAAAAAGTGTGTGACTTAAAGAGATTAACTGGGTCTTATATGAAGAACCTTGGTAGAAGAAAACTTGATTATCAGATAAAAAGGCAGATTCCAGTTGCCCATTGGGGGTTGAGTTAATGACAAGGAAATTCAACTGTCTTGAGGTGTTATCAACTTTACTGGCGCTCCCAATGGCGTAATGGGCTAAATCCTTGTGACAGCAGGACTGCTGACCGAAAGATCGGTGGTTTGAATCTGGGGAGCGAGGTGAACTCCTGTCTGACAGCTCCAGCTTCTCATGCAAGAACATGAGAGAAGCTTCCTATAAGATGATAAAACATCTGGGCATCTCCTGGGCAATTCTCTCGCACCAGAAGCGATTTGCTGTTTCTCAAGTCGCTCCTGACACGGGAAAAAAAAATCAACTTTATTCTCACAATTCATACTGACCTAAAATAATAGTGTTAAACAAATCTCCAGTGTTGTTTTCCTCCAAGGTTGAGTGTTTGTGTTGAGTGCATTATAGCATCTCTTAACTGTAGAATGTTAATATTACAGGCCAAAGATCAGCTAAGCTTGTTTGGATTCCAAGTCAGAAATCGCCTATGCCACTCAGATTACAAGAACATTAACAAACCAACGCAAACAGCAAACTTAGTTTAATATAAGGGCTATGCAGGACTAAACAGTGCTCAAAGCTGTACATCAATGAAGTTGTTAGTATCTCACACCTTTTGTGCTCCTCTTGTATCTTTTAATGTAGCGATTAGTTCTTCTAATCCTTTTAATTTCCGTTCCAGCTCCAGAGTTCTAGTCTCTGCATTTCGACGTTCTTGCTGAGAATGCTGGATATCATCGAACATTTTCAATTTGTCATTCTGAAGCTGAATCATAGTCTTGGAGAACTTCTCCTGCTGGGCCAGGGGCAAAGCACCACTAAATTGTCTCCGCAATGACTGCACAGTCTGGCGAAGGTGCTTGGCTCTGTTTCTTCCTTCAAGCCGTGCATAATATAAGGCTTGTTCCTTGTCATCCAATTTCTGTTCCAGGCGCATATTGGCAATCTCCATCTTCTGAAATTTGGATATGGCAGCCTCTAGCTTGGACACTGCAGCAGCCTCACTAATCTGGAGGGCAACAACATGCTGATGCAATTTTGCAATAAGAGCTTTTTCATCTGATTGTGCCTAAATGCCAAACAATATAAAGCAAAAAATACATTGTCAGTTGTGTTCTAATGCACCTGTAAGGGAGTGGGCTTCTAACCTTTTCAGTGAAATCATTTGGCTCCATACCTGATAGTCCAAAACCTGCATTCTAAGTGATTCTACTTCTTTCTCTCTGGATTGCTGGCGATTCTCCAAAGCAGCAACTTGCATCTTGGCAATATCAGAAAGCTCCCTTAACCTTGGCAATAAATAGATTAAAACAAAAACAAGAGTAAACTGGGGAAGTGGGGAAAAGGCAGAAAGCCTCATTTGAGGACTTATCCAGTGGGACTCAACACTTTAAAACTTACTTTGAGACTTCAATCTTGAGTTCTGTTTCATTTTTCTCCAAATCCATTATACGGCATCTGTCTGCTTCACTGACTGCTTTACTCACACTGCTTGACAGTTCATCTCGCAAGGACTGTTCCACTTTCTGTGCCTCAAGGTTGATCTTTGTAAGCTAGGATACAGTGAATTTGATCCAATATATTTGAAAAATGTCAATGCAATGAAAGCGATTTCAGTACATGAATGATCATGTTGTGAAAGCATTGTTGTCTTTTCCTTGAAATGTGGCTAGCAGGGATATTAACTTATTCTGTGCTCATTTTTACTGACAGGTACTACCAAGCAATTTCAGTTCACATGCAGCCTTCATATTGTTGTTGTTGTTGTTGCTTCTGCTGCTGTTGTTGTTGTTGTTTCCATTATACTGTGTATTTTATCTTGTTGTCTTATATTGATTGGTTATGTTATTAATTGGGTTGCTGTGAGTTTTCTGGGCTATTCCAGAAGCATTCTCTCCTGATGTTTCACCTGCATCTATGGCAGTCATCCCCAGAGGTTGTGAGGTCTGTTTATATATATGTGAGGCCCACAGATATATAAACCCCACTTGCCTAGTTTCCAACAGACATCACAACCTCTGAGGATGCCTGCCATAGATCAGGTGAAACATCAGGAGAGAATGCTTCTGGAACATGGCCATACAGCCCAGAAAGCTCACAGCAACCAAGTGATTCCAGCAATGAAAGCCTTCGAGACTATGTTATTAATTGTTTATCCTACCTTATGTAGTTTATTGAATAGTATTTCATTGCATTACTTATGTTGTGAGCCACCCCAAGTCCCTTTGGAAGATGGGACAGGATATAAATAAAAGTTTAATTTTTTTATTTTCTATTTTGTTAATTATAACCACAAAAACAAGTATCACAACAAGCAACTCTCGGAAGACATAAAACAAGAGTTAACATTGAGAAAGTCAGCTCATAATTTTAATTAAAGAAATACGTTTCTAAATTAAAGTTGGACAACTACTGAGAGGAGTAGTTTTTCACTGCCAAAACACCCCTTTCCCTAGGACAGCTGCTCTTTAATTTTCAACTAATTTTCAACTAATTTGTGAAAAATATAGGGGAAAGGAATTGGGGTGGCTAGGTTCTGGTGAAAAACTGTCATATTTTGCTACTAAAACCATTATTGCTTGTGGATGAAAAACTGTCTTTTTAAAATTACACCTAAAAATGGGTTTGGTGCAGTTAGGGGGTCTCACTTTCCATGCTCCTACATTATGTACTATGAACAGGTACAAATATAAAGAAAGAGATCACTGGAAATGAAACAGTTTTTTTCACGGAATAGAAATGGCACAGTCTTCCAGGCCCAAAATGACAATATGGATGGGGATTGCCAGAGGTAGGGGATATCGTACTAGCAACTTGCAGCACATAAAGACTGGGCCCTAGAGGAAAAAAGACTCAGTGAGAACAGAGTCCTGTTGCAAGTTACATTCAATTAAATGGGGCTTATTCCCAAGGAGTTGTACAAAAACAGCACAGCCTTATAGAATTAGAAGTGTAGCATTTTACATACTCTGTTTTTCTCAGCATTCTCTTTTAAAACTGGATTATATAAGAATCCTGTTCCACTAATGGATACCAATTAAAGGGAACATAAGACACAAAGCATTATCTGATTAGTAGCTAACCTCAGCAAATTTGGTTTCCAGTTCAAAATTACGTTCCTCTACTTGCTTCATTGTGTTCCGTATGTGTTCATACATTCGCTGTGAGTGCTCTGCCCTTTGCCTTTCATTTAGCTCTTTCATTTCCAGCATGGTAATTTTTTTGGAAATAGAAACGATCTCAGTGTTGGTTATGGCTTTTGTGGCCTTGTCTGTAGCGCTGTCTCCTCCTATGACAACATAATGTACCATTTTATTATAAATCTATTCAGATTATAAAATCTATGCTGTTTAGTAAAGAAGCAAATTTATTAAATTTTTCCAAAATACTTAAAATACTATCCATTTGTAGGTCCTCCAGAGCAGTGGAACACCTGGATTCCTAGAGAGTTGTTCTGTCAGGTAAAAAAACCTTTTTTGATTCATGATTTTTCCACTTCCACAGAAGTCTTGCACCTTTAACCACAACAAATGTGGAGGATGGATTGTATTTGAACACCATTTAAGATTCAAACTACATTCTGAACATCATGTGAAAGTACGTAGCCTTGTTAAAAATATGAAGGAAAGAAAACAGATAAAAAGTCTTGAGATTTAGATCAGATCAAATTTAAATAGTTGAACAAATATCTCCTCATTATCAGAAAAAAGAATTGCACAATTATTTTTACCCAGTTTTACTGTTTGTTCCCAAGCCTGTTCAATTGTATGAAGTTTCTCTTTTGTAATTTCCAGTTGCTTATTTAAAGATTCCATTTGTTCTTTCATGGACATATTCTCATGCTATAAACAAAGAAATGAAAATACATTTTAAAATAATTTAAATTTACCTTTCATGCATTTCAGTGATTCTCACAAAGCATGATTAAACATATGACAAAGAATCTTTACATTGAAATGCATTAAATTCAATTAATCTATTCTAGCCTCCCAAAAACTAATGCAATTTCCCCCCTTTAAGAGCTCTGCCACAGAACAAATTATCATAAAATGAACAATTTTAGTTTTCCCCTTCTCCCCTATAGGAGGCCTCGTCAGCAATGCTACCTGCTGTGCCTGGCATAGGAGGCCTGGCATAGGAGGAGGCCCCACGGGGCTTGGAGCGGTTCTTCTCAATCCGCTATCCCAAGTCTCATGAGAGGTAGTGCTAACCCAAGAGTACCCACCAACTTAAGCAGGGCACAGAGTCTCCACCGCCACAGGATGCGCAGCTTGAAAGACCGATCGCTGTTCGTATCTCAAAGTGAGAAATAGGCTGAGCAACAACTTGTATCTCGTAGGTCAAGATATCACTGTACTGCTTATAATACTAGGAAGCTGAACCTCCAGATGGAGTTGCATTGCCAATTTGGAAATTTAAATAGAGTAATTCAGGAAAATAATCTGAAATTTTATCAAAGAAACACAAAATGTGTAATATTACCTCCAAACATTCCAAATTAGTTGTTCTTTGAACAAGCAAGTTATCCTTTTGTAGCATATCTCTATATTTAGCAGTTAGTTCATTATATTGTTTATTTGCCACTTCTAGGTCATGCAAAGGTACACTGTCATCCAATGCTTTTTGTAATGCTGCTATTTTGAAAGTTGCCATTTCCTAAACAAAAAAGGGCAGGAAAGGGGGTTAATTCCAAAAGTCTAAATACCAAAATACAATAGGTAGCAATAAGAATTTTACTCTGCTGATTTGAGATAGCTTAAACAATTGATTTTAAAAGTGGAAATGACTGGTTTAAATGTTTATGTATGTTTATAGTTTATTGTATGTTCTGGCACTGAATGTTTGCTGTATATATGTTGCACTCTGCCCTGAGTCCCCTTCAGGGTGAGAAAGATGAAATATAAATGTTTTAAATAAATAAATAAATAAATAAATAAAATACATTCAAATGCATAGCTGCTGTAGTATGCACTGAAGTAATGAAATTATAGTCTGGATTCTGCAATAAAAATGCAATAAAGGATTAAATTAATTTGAAACACTACAAGGTTTAAGTGGCTTGTGTCCAGGCAAAATCCAAGATCCATTCTTTCTTTCCTGTGTTCAGTCAAAAAAAAATAAGCAAGGAACACAGACTAGGGATCCAAATAATTTGTTTAAACCAACCTTCTGCAAAAGAACAGCATAATAAGGGCATTGCACTAACTCCTCTAAATGCTAAACAGGGTCAAAACAGTTGCTGGAATTGTTAAGTTGGCGGAACCAGGATAACTCCCTTCCAACTATGAGGAAAAGCACCTTCCTTTTCCTTTTCCAGAAAGAGATAAAAAGTATGATCACTACAACAAGGAAATACATTTTCTTACTGCTGGATGTTAGTGTATATGTCTGTTTTCAAGTCACTCATCAACTTATGGTGACTCTATGAATATAATATGGTTTTCTTTTCTCAGGCTTAGAAGCATAGCATTTCCATTTCTAGATGTTCAACTTCAGGGGGACAGAGCATGCCAATCTGTGCACAGGAAGCACACAACTCCCCTGTTGCGCCAGCTCCATTGGCTGCCGATCTGCTACCGAGCTCAATTCAAGGTGCTGGCGCTGGCCTATAAAGCCCTAAACGGTTCTGGCCCAAGATACCTATCTGACTGCATCTCGGCCTATGAACCCACCAGGACTTTGAGATCTTCCGGGGAGGCCCTGCTCTCGATCCCGCCGGTTTCTCAAGCACGGCTGGCGGGGACGAGAGATAGGGCCTCGGTGGTGGCCCCTCGGCTGTGGAACGCCCTTCCTGCGGACATTAGGCACCATCTCTCATGGCATTCTGAAAAAAGTTGAAGACCTGGATGTTTGTGCAGGCGTTTGAGTAATCTAGTGCAACATTGGTAATTGAACATAGGAATGGAACAATGGACGACGAACCTGGACTACGCTTGGATTGGGCTGGTTATTGTAACAATTGTTAGTGTAATTGCTTGTTGTTTATTAATTGGATAATGTGTTAAGTGGTCAATTGTTATATGTGCATTGAATTATTGCTGTTTTTACTGTGTGTAAACCACTGTGAGTCGCCTTCGGGCTGAGAACAGCGGTATATAAGCAAAGTAAATAAATAATAAATAAATAATAAATAAATTCTTAGACAAAGGCCATTCAGAGGTTTCTTTGCCAATAATGTTGTCTACAGCACTTGGTATTTGCTGGATAACCAGCACAAAATCCTATGATCTACGTATAAATAGAACTAGTAGAACTACAATTATTACAAATTCCAAACACACCTTGAATCTTTGTAAACATCCAATCTTTTCTTGAACTGCTGCTTCCACTGATGTTAACTCAGACCTCATCTTCTCATTCTCTTTCCGAAGATGCTTTTCCATTTCAAGCAAGGTTGTGTACTGCCTCGTCAATGATCGTTCATTTACTCGTAGAACAGTCATTTTTCTACTGTAGTCCGCAAACTGTTGTTTTGAGTCATCACTATCCTTTTCAAGCACATCTAGCAAATTCTATAAAAAGTTTTCAAAAGTTACTGATACTGTGATGCAACTCTTAGTATGTACTCTATTCACATGCACTGGCTTGAATTCAGGTATAATCACAGAGGCAACTCGTATCAACACCTTTCCCAACTTTTCTCAGAATCAAGAACTCTCTGAAAAATTGGCCTGATAGTTGAGTGTTCCTGCAGAACAGCATGAGATGTGTACAGATATGAGAGACTGAAGTGGGAAGGAGGAATGTCTGGGGAGAAACATGTCTCCAGAATGTCAGAAAAGGAAAACTAATTGCAAATAAAAGGGTTGTTCAACCTCCTGAAATAGTTGACACATATCACATCATTCTTAAATAGTTCACAACTCTCCAAACCAGCTTTTTAGGCAGTGAGCTGACTGCAACAAAGAAGAAATGGAAAAGACATTTTGAACAAGAAGAATGTTTTTTTTTTTTTTAGAAAAACCACAAGTCTTCACTCATATATAATTTAACAATGAACAAGCCAGGGACTCATGTAGTCTTCTTTCCTGTTTGCTTTTGGACCCCACAGAATGCGGTAAATGGTGGAGGCTTTCACCATGTCCAAACACGAAAAGCTATTATTCTGCTTAAAACAAGAGTAGGCAACATGGTGTCATCGAGATATTCACCTAAGCATTCTAAAATTGAGATTTCAGAATGTGGAGCATCTTTACATTCTGACTCTGTGTTTAATAACAACAACAACAACAACAACAACAACAACAACAACAACAACTTTATTCTTCTAACCCGCCACCGTCTCCCCTAAGGAACTTGGGGCAGCTTACAGGGGACCAAGCCCAAGATAGGTAAAATTACAAAGTAAATGCAATTAAAAACCTATAACAGATAAACAACATAATTAAAACAATTAAAACCTGAAAAATAAAAAAAACATCATAGAAATCAACAAGCAGTAGCTGGAAAAAGTGGGCATGTTCAGACTTCAGACTTGGGGGGGGGTAGGGCAGGGGCTTGTACTTACATAATATTCCTTTAGCTTTATATCATCTTGCTCTTTTTGATACTCTAACTTTCTCTTTTCTTCTTGTATTTTTTCATCAACAGTTTGCCAATGTTCTCTCTCACTAGAAAAATAGTTTCAAAAACACAACAATATTAAACATACATTTCTGAATAATATGCAAAACTCATTATTGTAATAACCATGACATAGTATGCCAGTTGGATACGTGAAACTGCAGACCAAGAAATACATAACCTTGTGTGCAGTAGGGTGGCAATGCATGGCAATACGAGTTTGTGTAATAAAGAACTTGCAGTTTTGTCAGAGAATATTAGAATATGTGCATTACCTGCTATTACTAAACCCAAAGAAATTGGGTGATCTTTAGAACCAGTAACATTTCTTTGGTTTTTTCTTCTTCAAGGAACAGAAACATACATGCTCTTTACTACTTAGCTTTAAATATGTATTAGAATATAAGAGAATGCAGCAGACACTAGCTTTCACATATTCTTCATATAAACCTGCTGAAGAAAAACAAGTACTTGATGCACTGCATGTGCTTGACAGAAAGAACTGCACTATTTTACCTGGTAGCTATGAACATCTACTTTGAGTATAAAAGTGTTTAAGCTTAGAGCTGGGATCTAAAGTCATATTTTTCAGACATGAAAATGCTGAGTAATATCATTCTGAGGCACTGCTTGCAGCATCACCAACATGTAGAAGGCAGAGACCTGTAATTCTCTTTCAGTTCCATGAGCCAGAAGACATGATGGGCAACAGTAACTGGGGGGGAGGGGGGTTGATTGATTGTGGTTCTGAGCCAATAAAACTTACTCCTGCAGGGTATTGTGTTGTTGATAATGATGATGATGATATATTTTATTTGTTGCCTACCTCTCCTTGTGGCTCAGAGTAGGGTACAAAATTGTTAAAATACATAGATAAAATGAAAGACCATAAAATCCATATGAAAAATATAGATTAAAAAATTAATACACCAATACTAATAACATTTAAATTTAAAATTCATAGTTTAAAATTGATTGGGCAGGCCTGCTGGAAGACAGGTCTTTAATTTTTGTTTAAAAGTTTGACAGCTCATTTAGCTGTTGGATTTCTTCAGACAGGGCATTCCACAGTTCACTTAAAGGTCACCATAAGACACAGTTCTGATTGATGGTGACCCTAACTTTAACTTCTCATGGGATTCTCTTGGCAAAATTTGTTCAGGGGGGTTGCCATTTTACTTCTCTCAGGCTTAGAGATTATGACTTGCCTAAAGATACTAGAACTGAGCAGGGATTTGAACCTTGCTCTCTGTAGTCATTGTATAATGTTCAACAACTAAAACTGCTGGCCCAATCCTGTATCTGCAGATTACAGGATACAGGGGTGTTAAAGTACTTCTGACACAGAGTTAGCTGAATGACTCTTCCTCTGAACTAAGCTTCCACTTGTTAAAGCCCATCTATCCTGAATGTCTGTCTTGTCAACCAAGGAAAAGATCCTCTCAGCTGCTGTGCCTAGCTGTTGGGGAAGACTTGGCTAACACGCTCTTCAATGGCAAAGAGTTAATTCTTTTAGATAGTAGGAAACCATGTTTTAATTTAACTAATTTTAATATCTTAATTAATTAGGGCTGTAATGGTATTTTAATTGCTCTTTCACATACTTTAACTGAATACTTTTTCTCATTCTTATACTAATTTAAACTGAGTTTCTAGTACTAATCTGAAATGTTATTATATGATAAAAGTTAATTGAACTATTTCCTTTAAGGAAAGATGGGTCAGAAAGACAGACAGTCCCAGATAGCCCAAAACTCTACAAGTGAAAGGTAGAGTCCAAATACAGAGGGGAAAACACTGTCTTTCCTCAAACTCAAACTGCAACAGAACACACTTATAAGTAAGATTCTTAAAAAGTCTTCTTTTTATCCTACATATCCTCTTAAAGAATCAAAAGATCCTTAGAAACAATAATTTTACCTTTGATATTCTTTATACAGCAAACCTTGCTGATGGCGGATAACTGCAAACTTTCTTTTGTATTCTTCAACTGCTCCTTCTAATTTTTTTAGTAGTTGTTCTTTATTTTCCAGATCCTAATGATAAAAGTCAAATTGAATATAGGAGATACTTCAGTTTGAAATTTAACTGTACAAAACAAAGTGTGCCTTTTTAAAATTCCAGGTTTTCTCATTTCTTTAAATATGTAAATCAGTGATTCCCAACCTTTTTTTTCATCAGGAACTACTCTCCAAAATTAGTACCAAAAGGGTTAGGAATCAGTTTTTGGTCAACTTTAGATTCAGTTTGGTTATTTGGGGTGCTGATTCAGAAAACTGCATTGGATAGAGAACATCAGCTCTAGTTTCTGATTCAGAACATATGCCATCCAGTAGTCACCATCTGCTCACCTACAGAAAATCATATTTAATAATCTAAAACTGCAGACCTTATTTTAGGTTTCGTAGCTCACCAGTGGTTTTGCGAGACCAGTCGCTCTCGTAGTAACAGTGATGTTGCAGACCATTTTTAGTTCTTGGGCACCACTAGTGGTCCATGGACGACAGGTTGGGAATCACAGATGTAAACGGAAGTGTCACATACTTGTTTCCATTTACATTCACATATGTAAATGGAAGTATCATAATCTTTTACACAGATGGATGTACTCAACAAACTTATATATAAAGTGTAATATCCTTTTTTCTTCAAGTTCTTTATATGACAGGATATTAAAACATTTGCTATTTGCAATTACATTTCAGAAATTATATTATTCAACAGGCACTGAACTGCTATGAATAAGGAATAATATGCATAGAATCTTTTCCTTCCAATTAAAATATAGTATAGTTTTTAACAGTCATCCTTTATCCAGGAATAGTGTGATCAGAGCCAGTCATAATCAGATACTTTACTACGCAGATTAAAATCAAGTACCTGCAAAAGGTGTATTAAATATTCATTCTGTGAATTAATTATGTTCATACTAGAAGGAGCCATTCCCTCAGGAAGATTTACTGCTTTGAATGATATATTGGTACCATCTGATTGTCGCAGCAACTCAATCTCTTTTTCTTGATTGGCAATCTGAAGAATAAAAACATAAGGGAACAGAAAAACATTTTATCACTGATACTTTTTCCAAATGTTACTGAACTCATATAACTGAATCCATTGAAAAACTTTATGATCATAATACAGAAAGATTTCAGATCATTCAATAATCAAAGCTGGCTACCTTGGAAGCTTCACAATGTTAAAAGAGGCTTGCAGATAAGAGGAATAGATGTTTGGGGGTTGTGTTTACAACATCATTATTGGGGTCATAGTGTACAAATGGAATCCAATGATGCTGTCCTCACATATGAGAAATACTTTCAAATAGTTTAGTTTTCCATGTAGAACTGAATTGATCATAGCTTGCAATTCAAGTACCAAATGCACAGAGAACCATGAACAGATGCCCGTGTAAGATTTGAAAAATCAAATTAGTCCACAAACCTTTGCATTTGCTTTGGCCAACTGATTAGAAAAATTCACAGCTTCTTTCCGAGCTTCTTGCAGTTCTTTTCTTAATTCTTCATTTCGTCCAGTAAGTTGATCAACTTGAGTCTTCAAATGAAAATTGGGATCAAAGGTTCCTTCTGCATTCTTCAATTCAATTGCCTGTCATTTATTAGGAAGGGAGAAGAAAAAAGAAAACCTTTCACAAAGCCTGAAAACTAAACAGATATGCAAATTACTCAGATTTATCTATTACTCTCATCATGGAATATTCTACAAATTCAATTGACACAAAATAGTTGTATAGATTTTTTTTTGTAAAGTAGCATCCATGGGAGTAAAATGAATAATTTGCATGCTCAGGAGAACTGGCTTTAGTATTGCAGAAGTATGACTGTTGTAGGCTGTTTATTGTGGTCAGTGCACATATTTTTTTTTATACACACACATATACACACACATATACATACACATATTGTATATACAGACAAACACACAGATGGGAGGGAAAAAAATAGAAAACTTGTTTTTAAAATATGAATCAGCACTAACCAATCAAGAAAGTGTTAATTAGACTCTCCACTCTTGCAACACAAAATAACCTTTCATCAATTCAAGACACACTGAACACATTATCTCTACCAGGAAGTTTAGCTAATAAGAGATTAATTCATTTCCTAATGTCATAGTAAGAATTATATGACGATACAATAATTTCAGCCACAAGCTTATCATGCCCATATTATTTTTTAAGGCAGACAAAAGGCTGGTTCTGGACGAGAAAAGGGGAAATACTTCCCACTCTAACTCAATTTCAAATATACTTGCCTCCTAGTTGGAGACAAGAACTATAGTATTTAGGTAGGAAGTATGATTGTGACAAGAGTGGCATTGGTGGTTGGCTTGGTATTAAAATCACCTCTTTCAAAAATATTCACTATAGCTATATCTGCAAGAAACATTGCAGATATAGCTATAGTGAATCATCCTTTGCCCTTTTCATGGAATACTAAAACTCTTCAGTATGAAATACATTAGCAAAAAAGGGTTTTTTTTTTTTAGTAAAAGCAAACTTACATTTACCAATCGTTCCAGACTGGGAATCATTAGAGCTGTTTCTCCTCCCTTTGTACCTGGCTCTTTCTGCATGTCTTTGATAGCTTGAAGAATTTCTTTCATGCCTTGCTCAAGGTGCTTGTTTTCTTGTACTAATTCCTTTACTGAAATTGTACATATTTTTATTAGATATTACACACACACATATACTAGCAACTGTTGTTGAGGTTAATTCCAGTATTAAAATGTGACAGTACTAGAGCAAGCAAAATAATAACTGGTTTGTGTTTTAATTCTGGAACAGAGAAAACATGCTCACTCCTATATAACATTCCTATAAAACATCCATTCAGCTATTTAAAGTTGGCTATCATGTCACTTCTCAGTTTTCTCTTCTCCAGGTTAAACATAACTGGTCCCCTAAATTGTTCATCATAAGGCTTAGTTTCCACACCTTTGAACATTTTAGTCAGCCCTTTCCACCTGTCTCTAGAGATATTACTGTTTGTCAATATCCTTTTTGAATTGTGGTGCACAGAAATTGAGATAATATTCCAGATAACATCTAACCAAAGCAGAATAGTGTGGCACTAAAATGGTCCTTGATCTAGACACTAAGATTCTGTTGATGTAACCTAGAAATGCATTTTTTTTCCATTTTACATCATATTGTTGAGTCATGTCTAGCTTATGAACTACTAAGACCCTCTAGATCAGGGTATCAAACTGTGACCATCCAGATGTTTGGGCCTCCAACTCCCAGAAGCCATGGGCAACTTATCCAATGGAATTGAGAGTAACCATACGAAACTTTTTTGGTATAACATGTTTATTTAAAGCCCTCAGATCCAAGATAGGCCGCAAGCCACCACTGCGTTTCTTGATAAGGAAGTAACGAGAGAAAAAACACCATGACAAAACATCATCGGCTAGGGGAGAGATAGCACCTTTACTTAGTAACATTTGAACTTCCTCCCATAACGGTTGGGAGAATGGTGTATAACGAATATGACCCACCCTTGGAAGGTCTAAAAACACAATAAAATAACCCTGGGCTACTATGGATAACACCCACTTATCAGTGGTGATATGAGCCCACATATCATAAAAAGGTGATAGCCTATCACCAAACAACGGTGCTTGTGAAACAGACTCAACAAGAACAGTAGAAAACATATTAACCCCAGCTACACTGATATCTTGAAAACTAACATCTGCTAGATTGGGAATTCTGATATGGCTGTCCTAGATGCTTATCACATGTACTGCTTTCAAGCCAGGTGTCACCTATCCTATAATGCATTTCCTTTTTCTGCCTAGACACAGTATCTTTCAAGGTCTTCTAGTATTCTGATGCTGTCTTCTGCAGTATTCACTACCCTTCTCCCAACTTGAAGTCATCTGCAGATTTTACAAGTATGCCTTCTATTCCATCATTTTACTCATCTCTCTTATTAGGGACATTCCTCAAACAGGGTAATGCAACCAAAGAGGCTCTTTTCCTGTTAGCTAGCCAGTGTACTCCTTAATGTGAGAGCTAATAAAGAAGTGCCCCTAAAGATTATCTTACACACACACACACATGCTGTTGGGAGTGGAAACATTATAACAGTGCTTCCAGACACATCCTGAAGACTAACTGTATTAAAAGATGCCAAGAGATCCAGGAAGATTAACAAGGCAGCAATCCCCATATTTTTCTATCATCAGTCAGAGCAACAAAGTCTGTTTTGGTACCATGCTTTCACCAGACTGAAATTAGGGCACATAGAAATCTGTCTTCAAGTACACATGAAATTGCTCGATCACAATATTATCATGCACCTTTCATCAAAAAGAGTGATATGACAGTAGTTTTCACATAACTGAGTCAACAGGGAATCTCTTCAAGAGAGGGCTTGCTACAGCCACCTTCAAAGTATTAACATTTCACTCACCTAAACAATCTACCTGTGCTAATCTTATCAACTAAGATAGGCAACAGGAAACTACATACGGTGGGATGGTTTGTTCAAACATCTTTTTCATATCAATCTGTGACAACAGCTGAAACTGATCCCAAGGAATATGACAGAAAATCAGACACATTATTAAATACTGGAATGCCTATGTTGTCAACTATGAAAGACTTTGGCCTAGTAAGGTAACTTTTCTGAATATGATCATGATAGATTTTTGAACCCTTGAAATAATTCCATTGGATGACAGGATGAAGACAAGACACTAAAGGAAAGTAAGACTTTGTTTTGTTTCCCACACTGCAGCATAATGGGAACAATGAAGATTCCCTGTTAATCCTCACTCGTATTTTTTCCATAACCCTTTCTACCCATACTGTAGCCACTGTCTAAACTTTTTCTTTGATACAGATTTTTTTGGTAAATCAAGATCACTGCACTGAATTGCCATATGGGAGCTATCCTACTGCTAGTCTTTTCCATCTCACCTTTTTATATTGAATGGAAGTCCTGATTCATCAGCTTTGTTAACCAGAAAACCCCCCAGAGCATTCAGAAAGATGTCAGATTTGATAAAGCAGACCATCTTAATATCTATGCACACACATACACATCACAGGAAATCTAAACATGGGGCAATGGGGTCACTGTACTCTCTCCTCCAAACCAAATTACCCTCTGTCTGCCTAATAACAAAATCCATGTCAAGGATATGTCCTACAACATGCATTAGGCCAGAAATGGAATTAACTAGCCTATTGCTTGTCATAATATAACAATTATAACTTTATTTATATCCTGCCCTATGTCCCCTAGGGGATGAAGCCCTGAGCCAATCCCATGAAGGCAACAGTTTTAACATGTTGTTTCTGAAAAACCACATTCCTGGGGTTCTCTGTTTCTTCCGAGACAATCTTGCAGTTCTGAGATCATCTGAGTTAGTGAGACTACTGAACTATGGCACTATAACATTGCAATATTCTTGTATTGTTTCTTTGGCCCAGCACAAGGTAGAAAACTTCAGGACCTGCACTAAACCATATGGGGTTCCTTGTAAGGGAGTTCTGAGGCTCTGATGAGCTATGAAACAAGACCGGGCCAGTAGTCAAAAGTATGCAAAGGAGCTGAATCGCTGGCCCAAGCAAGGGTTCCTCAACCCCATTCTTAAGAGGCTACTGAAACTGCTAGCAACATGACCAATGACTATATGGAGTGATGTCTGAATCTAACCTACTGATCATACATTTGAAAATTAATAGAATATCCATTAGTAAGTTCAAATTCAAAGACCTTATTTCAAATCTTGACTCTTACAAGATGGAGAAGGAAATTCAGCGGTTGATTCAGGATTACCAAAATTTAAAAGCTAAGATAATTAAATAGAAATTTTTGCTTACATTTGGATTGAAATTTTGCTATCACAGTCCTGTTTTGTTCCATGTCTCTCTCTCGTTCACTTAATTCTTTGGTAAGATAGTCGTTCTAGCAAAACAAAACAAAAACATAAAGATTATTTACAACTTTAAAAATGCAAAACCCTTGAACAGAACATGAATTCTGAAGAAATTAATAAAATATTGGTAAATTATATGACAAATGTATTTCCAACTATTCATATGAAATACATGTTGCATCTCATATTCTATAAATGAAACATACAGATTATACATAAGAAGAGAAGTGACAGGTCTTGAAAATTCAAATCAATCCAGTTGGAGAATATTAAATTCTTAAAAAAGTACTTATCAGGGCACTTAATGAGGACTTCCAAAATATTATCTTTCCAACACCCTTCCACTACCTCCAATTTCTGGCTTCTGAACTTGTCAACCTCTACTTCTGCACTTTTATTCAGTGTATTCTTGGTGAATAAGTCCCTCAATATATGTTCATTCTGAAGAATGAAGAGTGATAATTAGCTTATCATTCATATTTCCAATATCTAAAGTCATAAATTTTATATCTTCCTTATCTTAGATCTAATTAAAGCTATATATAAAATTCATTGTAATATATACAAAATAGTATCAGTGCAATTCTGCTGTAACTACCTATCTCACAAAGATGCACTGATATAACTGCTAGCACACTAGTTTCTAAACAGTTATGAGTCAGCACAACTAAATATACGCTAATGATTGTTATATTGATGTTTAATTGTTGATGATGCTATTGTTTTAACTGTCCCATAATCGTTTTATGATGTTTTGCATTGAATTTTGCTGTTGTTAACCGCTTTGAGTCGCCTGAGGGCTGAGAAAAGCGGTATATAAATGAAATAAATAAATAAATAAATAAATAAATAATATATATATATATATATATATATATATATATGTGTGTGTGTGTGTGTGTGTGTATGTATATACACACACATACATATTACATTTCTTGTAGTTTCTAAAAGTTGATATATGTAAGTGGTCTCAATTTTTATATTTTCATTGAAAAAACTATCAGTATTTGCTCATAAATGTGGCATTCTAAGGACATATTATTATTATTATTATTGACTTTATTTATACCCCGCTAACATCTCCCGAAGGACTCAGTGCGGCTTACAAAGGCCAAGGCCCACACATATGTGATAATTTACAAGTTTTGGTCTTCAATATGATTCATGGGATTTACATGATTATTCTCAGGCACCTTTCGTTTTCTAGTGTAAAGTTCGATGTAATGTAATAAAAACAAAAACAAATGAATAGTATGATGAAGATGCCTCACCTCTGATCTAAGGAAAATTAATTCACTCTTCAGCTGTCTTATGAGACTCTCAACTCGATCTATCTGATGTGATTTCACTGGCTGAGCACAATCAATTTCTCCTTCTAAGTGTTCTACAGGCCATGATTCTGGAAAATACATTTGATCTTTGCCTGTACCTTGCAAATCAGTTCTCAAATCCAACAGTTTTATCTCAGAATTGTCCTCCTCATCTTTCAACAGAACTTCCTGTACTACATAGGATGATACTGGCTTTCCAAGCAGAGTAAGGGGCAATCCCTCTTGAAAATCCAGGGAAAGTGTCCGTGCTGGGGATCCTGAGATATGAACTTGAGAATGCGTTTCGGCTCTCTTCATCTGCCTTTCCTGCCTTTTTTCTGCACTAGCTCTTTGTTTTCTTTGCACAGCAGAACTGGAAACTGGAAAGTCTATTCTCAGTTTGCTCAATTCCTTATTGTAGACTGGACATAAAGCGGTCCCTAGCATTTCGGTTGATTCTTGCCCTAGGGAACTGTAAAGCTCATCTATTGTTAAAGCCTTGGAGTCATCACTATTATCCTGTGAAACAAACTGACAACACCTCTGAAAAAAGGGAAAAAGTAAAGAATGATTTAATGTATATAAAATATTTTATGCAAATAATTCAACAATATTCAAATTGAATAAATATGTTTGTAACAGTAGCCTCCATCTGTGTCTTTACCTTGGCTTTAATCTCTTCAGTGTTCCCGATACTCATGAATTCAGACTTCACCCTTCTCATTTTCAGATCTTCAGTAAAAGTATCAATCAGATGTAGGTCATCTGTATCCAGTCCTACTCAGAACAAAATTAAGAAGCAGGGTATTATTAATTTGACCTGGCCTGAGAAATCATGATGACAAAAAAGTCTAGAAGGTAACTGCAATTAAAAATGCTGTGCTTAATCTACAAAGGAGTCTCTCATTAACAACTAGGAGGTGCTTGATCAAGATGAGCTAGCAAGCTTCTGTGTCTTTGCTGGAGCACAACTGAATAGAGAAAACGAAAACTATACAAAAATTAAGATGAAGAACATGACGATACATATTTATTTACTTCTTTTATACCCCTCCTTTCTCATCCATCAGGAGACTTAAGGAGGCTAACAGACTGGTAAAAATTCAATGCTGCATGTAAACATAGCAATTAAAATATACCCATCAAACTATAAAACAAGTAAAACAGACAAGCAGGTAAAACAACACAGAACAATAAAACAGATTAAAAACATAAAGTGCCAAGTTTTGACTCCATACTTATTGATTGATACATGGTTATTATTCAGACTGTATCGAAATCCATAATATCTTATTCTCCTAACGCCTGCATACAGAGCCAGGTCTTTAGCTTTTTTTTCTGAAGACCAGAAGGGATGGGGCCTGCCTGATGTCACTGGCGAGGGAGTTTCACAACTAAGGGGCCACCACTGAGAAGGCCCTGTCTCTCGTTCCCACCAATTGCACTTGCGAAAGGGGTAGGATCGAGAGAAGGGTCTCCTCAACAGATCTTAAAACTGCAGTTGGCTCATAAGGGGAGATGCGCTCAGACAGGTAAGTTGGATATTGCACAAAGGCAGCAGAAAAGGTCACCTAATTAAATGCAACTCTCTCTGATTTTATTTCAAAAGGAAAATCTGCACGAATCTCTCCAGAAACATTATTGAAAACAAAACTCCACAATCAGTTCACAAAAAAGGTTCAATGGCTTAGAAAACCGTTCTTCTCAATCTGGTGTCTAAATATTATCAAGAAGTTTTGAAATGGTCTACAAAGATTAACAACAATCTTCTATTTCTTGCTACAAGACATGAAGAAACATCAGAAGAAACACTGCCTACCTAAAGTGGCAGCCCTTCTTCCCTTCTCCTGAGCCAGTTTGCGAATGTGCTGCTTCAGAGAAACTCTTTCTTCTTCCAGTCTTTCAATCTAGAATGCATTTGAACATTCATTATGCCTCAACAAAATTAATTTTCCTTAAATACCTGAAATAAAGTTTATCACTTGCCTCTTTCAGTAGGATCTGGTTTTCAGCCTTGTACTGCTGCTGTTTTAATGCTTTGCTGTTTTTAAATTCTGTTAAATCAATCATCGTCTTTGGATCAAGGCCTGAAACATGATAAGTGCTCTATATTAGAGTATACAGATAATTAGGGAAAATGATGCTGAATGGGTGGAGAACCTTTTTCCTCACTTATCATCCTAAGCAAGCTTTTTTGCTATACTCATGGCTGAGATATCATAACTGAAATATCCTTCAGCCAGCTAGCATTCAACTTGCTTGCTTCTGCAAATATCACAGTAAGTGATGAAATCTAAGTCCATCCCCTTACTTTTCTGAGCACACGCAAGTTCACTGGTTGCAAGAACCTTGTGAAATACCTTGTGATATACCTGCACTGGCTGTAAGCAATTAGGGCATTTCTACTAAGATATTATTTATTTATTTCGTATACTTCTACCCCGCCCTTCTCAACCCCCAAGGGGGGACTCAGGGCGGCTTACAAAATGGCACAATTCGATGCCTACACAATAATACAATAAACGTATAAAAACAGTAAACGGTTAAACAATTAAAACAACAATATATATCACAGTCAATAGCCAATCTCAAACACAGCGTTCGCCAACTCAGAGTCCATACTTCGTTCCACATTGTCTATTCCTATCCGTCGTTGCAGTCCTTTATTTATCTGCCAGATTGCCCAAACGCCTGGTTCCACATCCATGTTTTTAATTTCTTTCTGAAGGAAAGGAGGGATGTCGCTGATCTAATTTCCCCGGGGAGTGAATTCCATAGGTGAGGGGCCACCACTGAGAAGGCCCTGCTCCTCGTCCCCGCCAATCTCACTTGTGACAGAGGCAGGGCCGAGAGCAGAGCCTCCCCAGAGGATCTTAAACTTCTTATAACCTTCTTATACAGGACAGAAACAAAATCTCTCTCTTGATCTCATATGAATCTAAATGCTTCACACACTAGGATTCAAGCTTTTATTTCTGAGACAAAATAATATAGATGGACTAGATTGATTATACTTTTAATTAGAAGTACTCTGTGCTGTTTTGGTCACAACTTGTTTACTTATTGGATTTTCTTAGGGACATAGTTCCAGATGATGCCTGTACATTAAAATATTTTATTATTCAGTGCTGTTGGGTTGAAGTCAAATATAATTTGATGACCTCATCAATTTAGGAAGAAATGATTCCATCTATATTTCAAGTCAACATTTTCAGAAAAAAGCAAGAGTCCATTACTGAAGAGTAAGAAAGTTAATTCAATACCAATGTACAATTAAATATGTACAAATGCTGATGTGGCCCATACCTAGTCGTTCCCGAAGATCTTCATTTTCATCAAGGAAATCATTGATTTTAAGTTCAAGTTTGTTAATTTCTTTAATTAGTGTTTCAATCTCATGGTCCCTTATTTTAAGTTGGGTCTTTAAATCATTGATTTCCGCGACAGCATCTTCCAGACCATATATTCCCTTAAAAAACAGAGAAGTTCTATATAGATAATGTACTATTAAAAATACATATAACTGAAATTATCTTAAGATTAAAATCATGAAAGCTACCACTGTACTGTGAAACTAAGTTACATACTGTTTCATAATTTTTCATTCGCTTCAGAGTATCGATAAGTTCTTTGTCCTTTTCCCTTGCATCAGCTTCTGCAGCTTCTGCCATCCGTTCGGCTTCTTTTGTTTTATGTTCTAGCAGATCCAACTTGACTTTTATTTCCTCAACACAATCTTGTTGTGTAAAAGATGGCACAACTGGAAAAAGCAGAACAAGTGCCCATAAGGTGTTTATTATTCAATCAGCCCTGATTTATCATTAAAGAATATAAAATATTCAACTTTAATAAATTTTTGAATGAACATTAAATTGCAAAACAATAATCACTGCACAAATCATGAAAAGATTGGGCTCCTTTCCCCCCACAATTAATTCAATGAATAGTAAACACACTTCTGCCTAAAAAGCAAAGAAGCAGGAAATCCCAAATACCTGCTCAACTATGCAATCCTGGGCTATGCCCAGTCAGTCTCTGGATTATTAAAAGGATAGATTATGTAGGTTTGTTTTTACAATGAATTTGCATAGAACAGGCACATTCTTTGAGTGTAAAACCAGCCTTTTTTTTTTTTAGTTTTGGTTAACACAGGGAGAAATGAACACACCTGTTACATTTCTTTTTCTGTCTGTACCCCTGTTCAGAGGATTTTACCTCACTCTCTGTCCCTGTGAGAATTAGATTTTTTTTAAAAAAATTGTTGCAGAAACAAGGATTGGTGATAATACATCAGTGGAGATACTTTTTTTCTCCATGATAACTATTTCAGGAGTGAATTTCCCTTCCCAGGGGTAGATTTCGTCACACTTCCTGTTGCCTCGGCCCCATTTACAATTATTTCATTATTTATTTATTTATTTTATTTATATCCCACCCTTCTCACCAAAGGGGAGTCAGGGCGGCTCACAACAAAGGCACAATTCAATGCCTTGAACACATATCAACATAAACACAATATATATACATTAAAATCACATAATTAAAACATATAAATGAAAATAACTAATTAAAATCACAGAATCTGAAAACTAGAAATCAAATGTGAGTGGGATGTTTGTAACTTGGGGACTACCTATATCTAAAAATAACAATTAGAAAAGTAACTGATGTGGCTGCTGATTTGCACTTGGATGTTCAGTTTCATGCATTGTTGTTATTGTTGTCTTTATTTGTATCTTGCCCTTTTCCCAAGACAACTTACACATTAAAAAGATAACAATTAAAAACATACAAAAAGGCAAATTAAAACTAATGAACACACTGAAGAATATACAATTCAATTTAAAATAATACTGCACTTGTATCCTTTAGATGAAAGTCTGTCTGAAAAATGAAGTTTTTGGCTGCCAGCAGCAGGATGGCATTTTAGCTTTCCTAAAGATAATTTCAAAGTATAGGGGCAGCTACCAAGAAGGCCCTCTTTTGTGTTTCCACCAACCTGTGAAGGTGATAAACTAAGACTCACAGGTTGCTCCTGTGCCTCTCAAGAGCCAGGCAGGCTCATATTGGGAAATAAGACCTGTCAGCCTGGATCTAAGCCATAGAATGGCTTGGGGAGAAGAAATTTTGAAGTAACTGCAGAGTAATAATATTTCATAAAGTATAACACAGAGTTACCTTTTTCTTTCTGGAGTTCTCGTTTGAGATCCTCAATAAGCAATGCATTCTTTTCCATTTCTTTTGTATACTGTTCAACCTGTTCAGTAAGAAGTTTGATCTGACTGTCTCTCTCTTGTACACCCTGAAAAAGTTTAATTTTTTTCTCAATAAACAGCATGGCTAGCATACCAGAAAGTATAAAAACTAACAAAAAAGTGTATGATGTAACAGAAAAAGCAGAAGTACTTACAATATAGAGTTCAGATATTATCTAGAAGGATAAGCAAAGAATATGCAGCAAAAAAAAGCAGAGAAGGGAAAATAAAATATACCACTTACATCAAGAGAATAACAGTTCTTTCAAAATTGAATTCTGTAGTTTAGCTTCACTTGAACTTTTTTGTTAACAGACCTTAACCATAATATATGCTTGTCCAAGCAGTATGAAGTATTCTTAAATCTAATTTTAAATGGAACTGATTATAATGATTTATTTATGTATGTAGCCTTCAAATTGATCGAAACATTTGTGTACAAGAGGTGGGACTGGTAATAGGAGAATCTATGTGCAGAGAACATCAAAATATGTGAAGTGGCAAAAATAGTGAGGAATAGTGCTAGGAAACATATGTCCTTATGTTCTAATTTGGGTACAGAGAGCAAATATCTTCAATACCTGGATTGTGCCTTACAAGTATTAGGAGATATCTAATGTTCATGTGTTAAATATTTTGTGTACTGTTGATTAGTTTTTTTCCTACTGTAGAAGAAATGGTACCTGTTGGAGTGCCATAACACTGCTCTTGTCAGCGTCAAGCTGAGCCATTTTCAATTTCTCTCTCAAGTTCAACAACATCTGCTGATATTCAACAATTTCTTCATCTTTGGAAGCCAAAATTCCCTGTAAAGGAGAATAAAGTTAAGGATTAAAGATGGTGGTTGCAAATTTCTAAATGTTAACTATGATTTAGATACAAGATACCTTCCATTCTTCCACTTTTTCATTTACAGCAACCATGACAGGATCATCCTCTTCATTTTTTGCTCTAAGTTGCTCTGTTAATTCATGCACCTGTAATATCCATGAAATACTTGATCAAATACTATACACAGACAGCAAGTATTAGGTCAGATCTATTTATGATACAAATCTAATGCTTCAGCTAACATTATTAAATGCTCCCTCTGAAAAATGCCCCCTTTCTTTTAAAACTTATTTATATTCAAACATACTAACAAAGAAAAAACATACTTAGAAATAGCACAACAAAAATGAAATTAAAACTACTATTAAAAACACCTCTCTAACTTAGTCCTTGGTAAATTCTGAGTTTTTTTATATTTGCATAATAGTGTTACTGGACTGATGCTGAAAACAGAGTAGACTACAAGTTACTTTGTACCTGTAACCTATATTGCTCCTTTTCCTTTCTGAGTTGATCCATAACAATATCAGATTGCTGAACAATAACTTTCATTTTATTGTATTCATCTGTCATTTTTTCCATCTCTTGCACAGATTCTTCTAAGTTCTTCCTCATTTCCTGGTTCTGTGCATCTAATTTTTCATTAGCTTCAGTTAAACCCTAGAAATTTAAACACAAAATAAAATATGAGATTTAGGTGTAACTAAACTATTATTAAAAATAAAGCAACCTAAATGTACTAAAACTTTGCAAATTACTAAATGCATCCTCTATTATTGCTGTGATTACAACTGGTGTCTAAAATATTTGTGACTATGCTATATGACAAGAGGAGTTTATTTATTTATTTATAGTATTTATATTCTGCCCTTCTCACCCTGAATGGGACTCAGGGCAGATGACAGAACAAATACATGGCAAACATTAAATGCAGTTAGATATACAGGACAGACAGAGGTATGTGTCTCAGCGGTTTTCCAACTTCGGCGTCCTGGAGGTTATGCTCGATTCTGGCCACAGGGAAGTGCTGTCACTCCATCCTCTATGACGATGAGCTTTTTTTAATCACAGACTTTCCTCCTGTTCTTTGATTGGCGACTTTTTTATGGTGCCGTAAAATACCTCCCCGCTTAAGCAGTGCCTAATTTCTCTATTCACAGCTACAGTTGTTTTCGAACTGCTTAGGTGGAGAGTAAGCTGGGTTGAACATTGGGTGCTCACTCCAACTCGAGCTCAAATTCCTAACCTGTCAGTTGGGAAAGATCTATTCCTACTGGTGATTAACCAGCTGTGATTTTAGATAATGCCTGCTCATCATGCTGGTTCTTAATATGAATCTCGTTACATCAGCAGAGAAATAAGGTAGACTTTTTCTCACCTCTAAGAGTCGAACAAAATTACTATAGCCATGCCTTGAAAAGTACAATTGTGCAAAACACACAGCGATATGAACAAACAAATGAAGTTGCAAACGTATATATGCTTAATTAGGAGTAAGTCCCACTAAATTCAAGGGAACTTAATTATAAGTTGACATGCAAAGCAGTGCACTGTGCAAAGTAGTAAACTAAGCATCCTTGGGACATGTATTCCAAGATGTTGATCCTCAGAACCTATCTTTAAACAAAAACAGTCACTGACCAAAATGCACCAGGCAACCCCACACGTGTTCAAACTAAGTTCTATCAGATCCTGATCTGAAAATAAAGGCAATGGTACTATTTTCCTCTTCTGAATAGTCTTTAGGGGTTTACCTGAATTTCATCTAGATACTGGACAAGTTCAAAGTTCTTTTTTGATAACTGTGACCTGTAATCCGATTCTTCTCCTCTTCGTGAAAGAAGTGTTTCTTTTTGGTTATCAATTTGTCTCTGATAGTCAATTACATCCTGTCGCAGTTGTTCATTCTGACCAAAACAGAAAGAATTGGAGTCGGAGAAGCCTTCAGCGTAACATATTGACTAAAAAAAACTTAAGGAACAATTAATCTAACTAAACCAGTATTTCACCTAGATTCTTCAAAACAACCTATCACATAACACAAAGCTATTATAAATACTCAACAACCTACTGAGTACTCACCTTTTTCTTCATTCGTTTTTTCTTATAAGAAAATAGAGCAAAATAGGGAGAAAATCAGGCATTTTTTAAAAGTAACTTATTGGACAAAAGATAAAGGAAAACTAGAAGCATTTTATGTATGGGGAAAAGTAATAAAATCATGGTACTGAACAAAGCATGTGAATGCCTCAATAAGAAAAGGTATTAATACTTATAGCCATTCAGAAACTAGAGTGAATTATGATTCAGTAATAACAACACCCCTTTGTATCATTCTTTATCATCAGTCAGGCAAATAAATGACAGCAAATTAATGAGACATGAAAGACAAAGGCTAATATTGTATTAAGTATTTGTATGAGATAAATGGGCAACTGATTCCAATCGGTGGGATAATGTAAAAAGTGGGAAATAAAAATTGGATAAAAGTATTATGTCTATATACTAAAACTTAAACAGGGGAAATATGGGGAATGTCTAGACAAAGAAAGCAAGTTGGAAAGTATATTTACAAAAGGATAGAAAATAGAGAAAGGAATAGTAGAGAATTATATAAAATGATGATAAAAGATGAATATATAGTAAGAACACTAGAAAAAAATGGAAGAAGGAACGGCCACTCACAAAACAAACTATAGAGGAAATAAAGAAGGGGTTAAGAAAATAAAATTGGAAAGTACAAAGAATTAGAAAGAAAATTTATCTGGAAATGGTATAGGACACGAGCCCAACTAGCAAATATGGTAATAGGAATAAGTCCAATGTGTTGGCATTGCAAAGTAGAGAAAGGCTGGTATGCACATATGTGGTGGGATTGTTTAAATGCAACATTTTTGGGGGTAAGATAATTTTAAAAAATGGAAACTATTTCAAATAATAATTCAGGTTAATGTGAAACTTATGTTAATGATAATTATAAGGAACAAAAAGATTGCTGTAAAGAACCAAGATCAATGTAAAGCAATGATTCTAGCAGGAAAGGTGGTAATACCTAAGGATAGAGAGATGGAAAATGGAATTTGGAAAATTGGAATAAGTATTTATTTGAGCAAGTCCAATTGGACATTATTACATGTATAACCCGAGAAGATTCACAGAAGGACAAAAGAGAGGTAATTAAAGATAAATGGGTAATTTATATAAAATGGGTAGAAGGAGAAGCCAGCATAGATACTGCACAAAGATTAAAAAGATAGTGTTAATGGTTAAACAAAAAGATATAGAGGAAAATGTGGTGGGTGGGGTGGGGAAGGGAGGTGGGAGGAGGTGGGAGAAAAAATAAAAAAGGTAATGAGAATGAACTTGTAAAGAAGGTGAATAGATAATATAGAAATACTTTACCACAATGTAAGCTCACAATAGACATTTATTACCTGTTCAAATATTATGTTATCTTGTATTCAATAAAAATATTTATTTAAAAAATGAAGGCAAATTAACGGAATGTTTCAAAAATGTTTCTCAAGGTAAAAAGTATGCAAAGTTGGAAACACAGCACTTATAAAAACAGTAATACATGCAAAAGACAAACAGATCAAGTATGCTATGAATACATAAAAGAGTTCAAACTTGTAGCAACACTGAAAGAGAAGCAATTAACAGCAGTTTTCTAGGAATATAAATAAGAAGCCTGAACTATTTAATGCTAAGGTTTTTCCCAGTCCACAAAGGACTCAACAGCACTAAATTGGTACTGACACCCAAATTCTTTTACTAACCTCTCTTCTCAATCTGCTGTTCTCATTTTCTGCATCCTCATTTCGAAGAGCAAGCTGAAATGACAGGTTTTGTTATAAAGGAAAATGATGCAGGTTGACATTTTTCCTTTCTTTTCAAAAGGAATTAGAAAACACTGTGCAGTTATTCCATCTATTTTTCATTAATAGATTTTTTACAGCAAACAAGTGGTGGAAGAAGTAAAAGAACAAGAGGAAGGGGAGGTTATGACTTGTGGAGGAAGCACAGTAAATAAGAAGGGAGATGGTTTGTCAAATGCTTAATTGTAAACAATTTGTTCTGCCATATAAAAAAACATACCATAAAACATTTATACATTTAGATATTTTCCTAGTGAGAGCAGAGGAGAGATGCAACCAAACAACTTAGTGTTGTCATCTACAGTGAATTAGGGACAAGAGTAACAAGTGCCAAATAATTCAGCAACAGCAAAACACACTTGAGAACTAAGGCTGCAATTCTGTACAAACTTAGCTTGGAAACAAATTAAATTAGGCTTATTATTGAATTGATACACATAGGATTATATGGTAAATGTACTATATAATGAAATCAACACATTGCTATAGAAAGTTGAAAAAATAAAGAATATTAAGTTTATTACATTCAGAGCACATACACACCAAATCGTAGTTTTAATTTGCTTTTCATATAACTTTAAAATATTTGACAAAACCTCATTTTCATGGGACCTTATAAACACTAGTGTAATTGTCTAACAGAGACAGAATTCCTCTGTAGCTTGTCAACAAATGAACAAAAAGCTATGGTAATTTCAATGTCACTTTTAAGAAAACATATTTTTGAAAACAGTATGGTCAATTTATATTGATACATATGCCTAGTCCATGTTCATATCCAATGTACTCCCTCTCTTCCATTTCTATCCCCCCCCCCCCCCACACCCACACACATATTTTAAAATCATATTTGGTAAAAAAAAGAATTTTAAAAAAGTAAGCTATTATCATATTCAACCTGAAATTCCATAATCACTTATAGAATCATAGAATAATAGAGTTGGATGAGACCACATGGGCCATCTAGACCAATTCCCTGCCATGCAGGAAAAGCACAATCAAAGCAATCCAGCCTGTTGAAAAGCTTCCGAGGAAGCCTCCACCACACTCCAAGGCAGAGAGTTCTACTGTTAAACAGCTCTTACTGTCAGGAAGTTCTTCCAAATGTTCAGGTAGAACTGAAGCCTCCACCACACTCCAAGGCAGAGAGTTCCACTGTTGAACAGATCTTACAGTCAGGAAGTTCTTCCTAATGTTCAGGTAGAACCAAAGCTCCTTTCCTTTAATTTGAACCCACTGCTCCGAGCCCTTGTATGTTCTATGAAAAATATTTCTGAAAAGACGTATACAACATGGCTCTCTAGAAGAACCTTGGCTACCGTTGCATTTTATTATAAATTAGAATAAACTAGTTAATTAACTCTCTTTTTTAATCTTCATAATAATAATAATAATGAACAGATCTGTGTTAAAATAATACTTACCTGTTCATTGACCTTTTTCTCTTTCTCTAACTCCTTTTCCATATCTGTCAGTTCTCTGTCTTTTTGTTCCAGCTGTCTTTCCAATTGCCGGATCTCATCACGCAGAAAGCGAGTATCCCGGCCACCGGTAGAACGCTGTGCTGCCTTATTGAAACATAAAAAGTCATCAACAAGCAGGACACACAGTCAACTGCTCCAGTCAGAATAAACACAAAAGACAAGGACCCCCAGATGAGGAACAAACATGTCCCACTCTCTCTCCAACTATTAAATATTTTTAACTTTTGGAATATCAACTGCTGTTGAAAATTGTAGGGCTTAAAGGACCTAACCACTGTTGGCTACACAATAACCTGCTTTTACATTTAAGTAGTTTCCTTAAAGAGTCATAAAAAGTTTGACACCGCTGCCACAAATTAACTAACATCCAAAAAGTACTTTTAATCTAGGCATTTTTTATTTTTTTAAAAAAACAATAAATAATAGAGACAATTTGAACTTCAACATACCTCTAACTCTTTTTCCAGTTTCATCACCCTAGTTTTTAACTGATTTTCTGTTTGAAAAATACAAGATAATTAAAATATAAATAAAATCCTCAGCTAAAAGCTAGAATAAAAATAAACAATATTAGAAAATACGTTTGCTGATAGTTTCACAAAGACTGTCATGTTCAAACATAGCAGAAAACTATTACAGAAATAATGTACAGGCAATCCCCAAGTTATGAACAAGATAGGTTCTGTTGGTTTGTTATTAAGTTGTATTTGTAGGAAAGTCAGAATAGGAACATTTTAAGTGTAACTCCAGCCAAATACATATTAGCTTTGGATAGCATAGGGAAGGGTTAACACTTCTGTGGTGTTTGTTTAAGCTGTCTGTGCCCCTGTTCAGAAAATTTCAGTTCACTTTCTGTCCGCGTGCTAATTGGTTTATTAAGATTTTGGCTTGTTGTGGAAACAAAGATTGGTCAAAACGTTCCAGTGGAGATAACTTTTCCCAATGATAATAACTTTTCTAGGAGTAGATTTCTCTTCTGAGGGACACATTTCCTCTCACTTCCAGTTGTTTCACCTTAGGATAATCCATGGTAATGCACTTGTGAGTTCTAATTATTTTAATGGAAAAGTCCAGGATTTGATTAAGTTCATACTATTATGATTATGATTATTATACAATAGTAACTGAAATTTAAAAATTGCTGAATTTTAACCGACAGCTAATGCCAGATATCCTCTACACCAGTGTGGGTCCCCAGGTGTTTGTCTACAACTCCCAGAAATCCCACTCAGTTCACCAGCTATTAGGGTTTCTGGTAGGCCAAACCTTCTGGAGACCCACAGGTTAAGAACCACTGCTCAACGCCAAGGTTTGGAAAGGCTAGTGGGCTGCATGAGCACCGTATGGAATCATTTCTACAAACAAAAACAATATATATATAAAGCATTATTTTGCCCCCAATTGTCTCAACGGGATATGGAGGCATTTTCACTATGTTAGGGGTTTCAAAAAAGCCCTCTTCCAGCCTTAAACTGGTTCAGATGGCCTGCAAAACATGGTAGAAAAGCTTTATAACAACTGTGACAACCACCTCCCCTTTTTTCTTTTAAATTTCACATACAAAAACATAACTTGAGGGGCTTCAAAATGTTACGAAAATTGCTTTCACACCCCCTAGAGCAGTGGTTCTCAACCTGTGGGCCCCAGAACACTGGTGGGCTGTGAGACTTAAAATAAGGTCTGTGGCTCTGGATGATGAAATATGGTTTTCTGTGGGTGAGCAGATGGCAATTGTTCTGTATCAGAAACTAGAGCTGATGTGGTCTATCAAATGCAATTTTCTGAATCAGTACCCCAAATAACCAAACCAAATCTAAAGTTGGCCAATAACTGATTCGTAACCCTTTTGGTACTATTGTTGGAGAGTGGTCCCTGGTCAAAGTGGTCCCTGGGCAAAAAAAGGTTGGGAACCACTGCCCTTGAATGTATATGAACGCACTGTAGTGGGGTTAGGGAAATGTAAACAAGCACAACTTTTTTTCTGACCCTGGATGTCCCAAGAGGTACAAAAATGGCTCTACACAAATCTTTATTTTCATTTATTACTTTGAAACTGAGGTTTAGATATTTACTGAAAATATGAAGTCAGTAAATCTCAATTTCTCTATGGTACAAATGTTCTAATTTTCAAGGGAGCATGTCACAAAATATTATCTGGCAGGTAATATTTCCCTGAGTGTTTCCCACACAAGAGTGTGTGTTACTTATGAACAGAAATGATACCAAATTTGGCTTGCTCCTCCCCAGCTTTCTCAACTTCTTCCAATGCCAGCTCGACTTCTTGATTTTTCATCTAAAATACAATAAGATGAACTACTTTATGGACCAAAAACATTTTGCATTTACAAGATGATATATTCTGAAATAAGATGTTAAAAGTTATGTCCACATAAATTCCTAACATGTCATACAACTAAGAAGAGATTGGTAATGTGGGAATAAATGTTTCACAGGGCATTTATCCACAAATCATAATAAATATTAACAACCTATTGGGTTATTCAGAACACCACAAAGCAATATAAACAACATGAATTCTTGAATCTACAAGGCAAACTAATACTATGAAAGGCAAACTAAGACAAAGGAAGCTTATTTTTCTGGCACTAAATACAGAAAATCAGAAAATAATATTGAGAGATAAGTCTCTCAATGTTTACCCAGCTAAGTGAGCATAAGATTTCATTGTAAAGGGATTTCAAACCTCCTCAAAAAACAAAACAAAACAAAAACAGCCTTCAACACTGTTCCTATTCAATGTTTAGTCTCTTAGATTATTCAGGCTGAGAACCAGGAATAATCTTGGCTAAGCAGGGGGGGTTTTATGTGAAAGCGATTACATTACTCTGTGCCATTTTATTAATTCAAAAAGGCCAGACTACTGCATTTAATATAGGAAAATGCTACTGTCATATATTCAACACAATTGCGATTATCATACGAATCAGTTATGTTCAAGTAGATCAGGCAGATAAACATTGTTTCACCGTAAATCAGTCCTATGAGTTAAAGTGGAGTTGTTAAACTTCTCACAAGACAATTGGTTTCTGCTGGGCCCCTGAGAGTAGTTTTGATATTATGGTAGCCACTTGGCATTTTTGGTATGAGATACTACAGCTATGGGGTAGTGTGATAAATAGCAGGGGGGAAACGAAGTCAGAGAATCTTCCCTGAATAAGGGACAAATGCTCTGGATGGGAAGTTCACTGCCACACTTAGCTGGTTTGCCAGAATATATGTCTTTCATTGTCTGTGAACATGTATTTTCTTAGGACAGTGCCCACCTCTCCTCAAGTCATCCCAGAACTTGTGCCCTCTGCTGTGCAACAAAACTTTCAAATCATTTCAATATCTGCCTTTCAATTAACTGGTTCATTCTGACTTGATATTTTGTAAAGTGCTTTACTGATCTGTATTCAAGACAATCATCATGTTTCCAGTGCTCATGTGTGCTATTTCCATCAGAACTTCCATATGAAAACACACAGCTCCTCTTTTACAATAGTTGTAGACTAGCTTACAGAATAGTAATTCAAACATATCAACACAGACCTTCATTAGTGACTGAGAAATTTTAAAAAGCTGAATTAAACGTTCAGGTTTCTCATCCTTCAGGTCATTTCCATCAACCTAAACATACAGAAAAGATTATTTAACATTAAGTGAGCTGTACAATGTAGATATAATATTTCAGTTTAATACATTGGTCCTCAATATTCAGGGGTTTGGTATTTATGGATTCAACCAACGACACCATATATATATATATATATATATATATATATATATATATATATATATACACACACACACACACACACATATATATATATTCAAAAAAGCAAATCCTGATATTGCTGTGGGGTGAGTACTGTGCTGATGTGTAGACATAGCCTGCTTAACCCCCCACCTTTTTTTACAAATCCTCAGGCTCCCTTCAGCACTTATTTGAGTTGTTCACTTTTTTGTATAAGGGATGCCATTTCCTAGATCAGTGGTTCTCAACCTGTGAGTCCTCAGATGTTTTGGCCTTCAACTCCCAGAAATCCTAACAGCTGGTAAACTGGTTGGGATTTCTGGGAGTTGTAGGCCAAAACGCCTGGGGACCCACAGGTTGAGAACCATTGTCCTAGACCATTCTCTCTATATATATTTTAAAAATATTTTTTACATTTTATTAAAAAGGTTTATTCATTAATTTCAAAACATTTCACATAATACAGCTGCCTTGTTACATCATCTATTCCCAGATCTATACTCCCTCCCACTCCTAACCCATCATCCACATAGTGTGATATATAATCCAGCTCTGTCATACTGCTTGTTCACTAGTTTCATCTATTACATATAATTGTTGTAACATATTTTCTAATTGCTCATCCATGGTCTTTCTTGATCATTTGGTGATTTGAATTTACACATGAAGCTAATAAATAACTTCCATGTACTGGCAGTCCCCTAGTTATGAACAAGATAGGTTCTGTAGGTTTGTTCTTAAGTTGAATATGTATGCAAGTTGGAACAGGTACATTTTAAAGTGTAACACCAGCTATATATAAGCCTAGCATAGCATAGAGAAGGATTAACACCCCCGTGGTGTTTGTTTTGCAGTCTGTGTCCCGTTCAGAAGATTTCAGCTCACTTTTTTCCTGTGATAATTAGATTTTGAAAAATTTAGAAGCAAGGATTGGTGATAAAGCTTCAGTAGAGACACACTTCCCCATGATAAATCTTTAAGGATTCAATTCCCCTTCCGAGGGGCAGATTTCTCTCACTTCCTGTTGTCTCATCCCCATTCTTAACTTTGAGTCGTTTGTAAGTCAGATGTCTGTAACTCAAGGACAGCCTGGATTATCAAAAAGATCTTCTATTTCTCCTTTTGCTAATCTTTGCTTATACATTAGCTTTTCTGATAGCTAATGAGACTCAAGTATTCACAGATTTTGGTATCCACCTACAGAGTCCTGGAACCAAACCCTAGCATATACCAAAGATCCACTGCATATTTATACAACACATTGAATCCATTATGAGAATACCTTGGCTACTGCCTCCAGCAAATTATCTGCAAGTTCCTCTTGACGGGGCAAAGCATCAGGATCTACTCTCATAAGCTTTTTCCATTCTAAAATAGGTGCCATCTTGAGTGTTCATTTATCTCTGTAGATTAGAAGAAGAAAAGCTGTATGAACAGAAACATATGCACAGCTTATTGATCTACTTTTAAAGCGGAAATCTTCAAACAATGAGTCAGGGTGGGGGTGGGGGGTGTGAATGTTGCAACTGATCACCTTGATTAGCACTGAATAGCGTTGCAGCTTCAAAGCTTGCCTCCTTCCTACCTGGGGGAATTTTTTGTTGGGTAGTGATTAGCTAACCCTGACTGTTTCTTGTCTGGAATTCCCATTTTTGAGTGTTGTGTGGCCCAATCAACAATTGGGCCACAGAGTTTACAGAAAACCTACACACATGGATAGATACCTACATAAAAACTCCAAACATCACCCAAGTAAAAAAGAAGAAGAAGAAGAAGCACAATTAAAGCTCTGGCAGACCATGCAAAAAGAATCTGCGAACCCCACCTTCTCCAAGATGAACTGAACCACCTAAACCGGGCTCTACAGGCCAATGGATACTCCACCACAGACATCAGAAGAGCTGCAAGACCGAGAACAAGCCACGAGAGTAAAGACAAAGATCCACCCAGAGGAAAAGTGTTCTTGCCATACATCAAGGGAACCACTGACCACATAGGAAAGCTGATAAAGAAACACAACCTACAAACTATCTACAGGCCCATTCAGAAAATCAAATAAATGCTATTTCCAGCAAAGGACAAGAGGGATCCTCTCACTTCTGCAGGAGTCTACTGTATACCATGCAGCTGTGGATAAGTCTACATAGGGACCACCAAAAGCAGCGCCCAAACACGAATAAAGGAACATGAAAGGCACTGCAGACTGATTCAGCCACAGATGTCAGCCATAGCAGAGCACCTGATGAACCAACCTGGACACAGCATATTATTTGGGAATACAGAAATGCTGGGCCACTCTCACAACCACCATGTCAGGATACACAGAGAAGCCATTGAAATCCACAAGCATGTGGACAATTTCAACAGAAAGGAAGAAACCACAAAAATGAACAAAATCTGGCTACCAGTATTTAAAAACTCTATAATCAGGATGGTAAATAGAGAGCAACACTCAAAAAACAAAGGAATTCCAGAAAAGAAACAATCAGGGCCAGCTTTTCTTTTCTTTTTGGTTGTGTCAGGAGCAAGTCGCTTCTGGTGTGAGAGAATTGGCAGTCTGCAAGGACGTTGCCCAGGGGATGCCTGGATGATTTGATGTTTTTATCATCCTTGTGGGAGGCTTCTCTCATGTCCCCGCATGAAGAGCTGGAGCTGATAGAGGGAGCTCATCTGCCTCTCCCCAGTTTCGAACCTGCGACCTGTCGGTCTTCAGTCCTGCCGGCACAGGGGTTTAACCCACTGCACCACCGGGGGCTCCAGGGCCAGCTAACACCTCCCATCAAAGGAGCCCCCCAGGCAGGAAGCAGCCAGGCTTTGAAGCTGCAAGGCTACTCAATGCTAATCAAGGTGGCTAATTGTAACATTCACACCTGCCTCAAGCAGACAAAAAGTTCTTTCTCCCACCTTGGACATTCCACAGAAATATAAACTACACTTGCTTAGTTTCCAACAGATTTCACAACCTCTGAAGATGCCTGCCATGGATGTAGGCGAAACGTCAGAAGAGAATGCTTCTGGAACATGGCCATTGTTGTTGTTCATTCGTTCAGTCATCTCCGACTCTTCGTGACCTCATGGACCAGCCCACGCCAGAGCTCCCTGTCGGCCGTCACCACCCCCAGCTCCTTCAAGGTCAGTCCAGTCACTTGAAGGATGCCATCCATCCATCTTGCCCTTGGTCGGCCCCTCTTCCTTTTGCCTTCCACTTTCCCCAGCATAATTGTCTTCTCTAGGCTTTGCTGTCTCCTAATGATGTGGCCAAAGTACTTCAACTTTGTCTCTAGTATCCTTCCCTCCAGTGAGCAGTCAGGCTTTATTTCCTGGAGGATGGACTGGTTGGTTCTTCTCGCAGTCCAAGGCACTCTCAGAACTTTCCTCCAGCACCACAGTTCAAAAGCATCGATCTTCCTTCACTCAGCCTTCTCTAAGATCCAGCTCTCACATCCGTAGGTTACTACAGGGAATACCATGGCTTTGACTAGGCGGATCTTTGTTGCCAGTGTGATGTCTCTACTCTTTACTATTTTATCGAGATTGGACATTGCTCTCCTCCCAAGAAGGAAGCGTCTCCTGATTTCCTGGCCACAGTCTTCATCTGTAGTAATCTTTGCACCTAGAAATACAAAGTCTGTCACGGCCTCCACGATTTCTCCCTCTATCTTCCAGTTGTCAATCATTCTTGTTGCCATAATCTTGGTTTTTTTGATGTTTAGCTGCATCATACATACATGGCCATACAGCCCAGAAAACTCACAGCAACCCGATAATAATAATACGAATAGTACCTCGATAGTTTGCGCAGGGCCCGGTACTTTCTCTTAAACTGTCAGTAGGTTTACTTCACAGAGAATGGCTGAAGGGCGGCAGGGCCTTCACCCTAAGCCTTCCTTGGGCGACCACAAGGCCTCGCGGCTGTAAAACCGACACCTTCAAAGGCAGCGCTGATCCTGCTCAAGCGTCTCCCGCCCTTCCCGCTCACTCCCCTTTCCCCTGGCTTCCGTTGACAAAGAGGAGGAAGGAGGAGGAGAGATGGCCGTTGCTGGGCGACGCCATCAAACACTTCTCTTCCGGGCTCAAAAGAACCCGGATATTCTTTAACCTCCCACAAAATGTCCTGCCGAAGACTACGCTACCCACAGTGCTCTACGCACTACCGAGAGGCGGACTTTCACAACATCGGCCGCTTAGCATGCTGGGACGTGGAGTTTTTTCCCCCCAGAGCGGCTTCTCAGCATGCTCTGTCGTCACGCCGTAGGGGGAGACAGAGTCAGCGCCTGCGCAGTGCGAGAGGGGAGTCTCCAGTTGCTTTTTCATGTTCAGGGGCTGGAGAGAGACATGGTGGAAGAGATGCTCCAGCAGAGCCTCCGAGTTAATGTGGGAAGCAGGGCTGCTTGTGCCGGCTTCTTGCCAAGGGCGGTAATGTGCTAAAAGGTAAGGAGAGGGTTCCTGGCATCTTTAGAGGGAGGAAGAGGGTTTAGAAAGACTCAGGGCGGTGTAGTAGGGCTGCCCCTGTTTTCTGCATCTCACAAGGCTTACCTGTATGTTAAGTGAGAGGAATGCTTCCATCTATTGCTAGAGGTGGCCATCGCAGAAAAAAAGTGGGTGGTTTCCCATGAAAGTGTTCACACGTGACGCTGGTGAAGACCCGTGTTCAGACCCTACAGTTTGAGTATCCTTCATCTGAAATGCTTGGGACCAGATATTTTTGGATTTTGGAATATTTTCATATTCATAACTAGCTGTACCCGCCACGCGTTGCTGTGACCAACCTTCCCTCCCTCTTTCTCTCCTTCTTTCCTTTTCTTCTTTCCTTCTCCCCTTCCTTCCTTCTCTGCCTCTTTCCTTCCTCCCTTTTTCTTTTCCTTCCCTTTCTCACCTTCCTTCCTTCCTTCCTTCCTTCCTTCCTTCCTTCCTTTGCTTTTTGCTTCCATCCATCCTTCTCTCTTTCCTTCCCTCCCTCTTTCCTTCGCTCCCTCTTTCCTTCCTTTCCTTTTTTCTTTCCTTCTCTCCTTCCTTCTTTCTATCCCCCCTTTTCTTTTCCTCTTTCTTTCCTTTCTTCCTTCTCTACCTCTTTCCTTCCTTCGCTCTTTGCTTTCATTCTTCCTTCTCTCTTTCCTTCCCTCCCCTTTTCACTCTTTCTCTTCTTCCTTCGCTCCCTCTTCCCTTCCTTTTCTTTTTTTCTTTCCTTCTCTGCTTCCTTCATTCTCTACCCCTTTCTTTCTACACCCTTTTCTTTTCCTCTTTCTCTCCTTTCTTCTTTCTCTACCTCTTTCCTTCCTTCCTTCGCTCTTTTCTTCCATGCTTCCTTTGCTCTTTCCTTCCTTCCTTCTTTCTATCTTTCTTTCTTTCTTTTTCCCCTTCCTTCCTTTCCTCCCTCCTTCTCCTTTTTCTGTATGTCATTTAGCTTTTTGTCATTTTGCTTTGGGGGGGGGGTTTAAATCCTTTCCACTGGTTTTTTTTTGGGGGGGGGGGAGGGGGTATGAGTGATGGTCATTCATTGGTTTGTTAGGGGTTCATGTAACGGCATCGAATTGCTGCCTATGTAAGCCATCCTGAGTCCCCGTTTTGGGATAGAGAAGAGACAGGATATAAATACCAGAAATAAATAAATAGTGTCCAAATTTTGTGTCATTTCATCTAGTGGTTTTTGAGTTACGTTAATCCCACAAACGAGCATTACATTTTTGTTTATATAGACTAGCCATCCCATGCCACGCGTTGCTGTGGCCCACGTGGGGAGTCTGTGTGGGAGGTTTGGCCCAATTCTATTGTTGGTGGGGTTCAGAATGCTCTGTGATTGTAGGTGAACTATAAATCCCAGCAACTACAACTGCCAAATGTCAAGATTCTGTTTTCCCCAAGCTCCACCAGTGTTCACATTTGGGCATATTGAGTATTCACGTAGAGTTTGGTCCAGAACCATCATTGTTTGAGTCCACAGTGATCTCTGGATGTAGATGAACTAAGCTCCAAAACCAAAGGACAGTACCCACCAAACCCTTCTGTTGGTCATGGGAGAACTGTGTGCCAAGTTTGGTTCAATTCCATCATTGGTGGGGTTCAGAATGCTCTTTGATTGTAGGTGAACTATAAATTCCATCATTTTTTTTGAGTGAAGGACATACATTGGGTTGTTAGGTGTCTTGTGTCCCAATTTGGTGTCAATTCGTCCAGTGGTTTTTGAGTTCTGTTAATCCCACAAACGAACATTACATTTTTATTTATATATATGAGAGATCTTGGAGGTGAGGCTTAAGTCTACACCAGGCATGGGCAAACTTGGGCCCTCCATGTGTTTTGGACTTCAACTTCCACAATTCCGGCTGTTAGGAATTGTGGGAGTTGAAGTCCAAAATGCCTGGAGGGCTGAAGTGTGCCCATAGAATCATTGAGTTGAAAGAGACCTTGTGGGCCATCCAGTCCAACCCTGATGCCCATGCCTGATCTAGACACAAAAACCATATATATTTCATATACCTCTTTGACACATAGCTTTAAAGTATATGATGTGATATATTTTTAAATAATTTTGTTCATGAAAGAAAGTTTGTGCACATTGATCCAATAGAAAGCAAAGGTTTCACCCAAGTGGGCAGTTTCAGATTGTGGAGCATTCAGGACAAGGATCCTCAACCCGTATCACTAATTATCCAGTTATCGATTGCTTTGAGAGCTCACATCCAAAGGGATATAATCTGATGGATGCTCTCTTGGAAATGAGCACCAGTGTGCACAGTTGGGATTCCTTGTAAATTAGTGGAAGTCTCCACTGCTGCCTACCGTTCATCTGAGGCTAAAGGGGTCTGAATTAATTGTTTGTACCTGAAGTAGCCTTCAGAAGAAAAGTAAAAATTTGGCTGTGGGATCAGGCTAACCGAGAATAGTGCAGTGCAATATTAGCAATGGCCATGGAACGGCTTTGGACTATGATTTCTGGATGGTGTGATTTTAATATTGAATGTAATGCTTTTAAATGCTTAATATATATATTAATTTTAATTTAATTTATTTTAGGCTTAATGTTTGTATGAATAAGTGCCCTTGAGTCCCCTTCGGGATAGAGAAACGCGAGGTATAAATAGAACATAGACATAAGATTAAAAGGTATTAAAATCATTCATAAATGTCACTTTAAAATTCATAGTTTAAAATTGATTGGGTAGGCCTGTTTTGAATTCTAACAGCTTTACCTGTCTTCTAGCAGATCATTCAACAGTCTATATAAGGAAGAACACAATTCCTTGTATGTGGTTCTATGTAGATTCATGAAGACTTGGTGATTGTCAGTCATTCAGTTTGACTCTTATCTTTATGAGTATTTGAAGAGACATGTTTCATACATTTATGCAAAAGTTGTTCTGATCGATGGCTCCCTTCTCCCACAAGTGTCATTGAAATGAAGAATCTTAGCTTGACAGTCAAAAATACTCTGTTGTTTTGCTTGATCTGTTATCATAAGCAGCCTTGAGTAAATTGCCTCAGAAGCGGCATCGTAATTGAGCTTCTCAATAATGCTGAACTAGCAGGCTCTTTCTAATGGTCTGCTTTCATTATTTATGTGATTGTTAGCTGTGTGCAATCATAGGCCTGGAAAATAACAATCTGCTACATATAAATATTTGTGATTTCATCCTGTCACTTCTCAGATAGTTTTTAAGTACTTTTGAATTGTTTTCCTTTTCGTATCACAGACTCTTGTACCATATTATTAATGTGCCTTGAAGCCCATCTGAATTCAAAACATAAAAGCACAGGAACAGTTTTATGTATGGCCCATGGACGTGGTCAGTACATGCATTATTGAGAATACAGCATACTTCAAATGTACATTTTATCTTCCCATATGTCATATGTACTACTCCAGCATTCGACACTTTTTTGTTTCCTTAATTAGTAACCTGTAGTCTTCCAGGCAGCACGACTAGTAGTCTGGGATGAAGGAAACTGGTCCAACAACAGCTGGTCACAGATTTCCCAGTTCAGTTCTATATTCTGTGCTAATTTTTCTTTTTCTTTTACCTTTGTAAAAGGTAAAAGCATTTTGTAATACTTCTAAGGAGGATTTTAAGCAGGCTGGATGGTCATCTGTCACGAGTGTTTTGATTGTGTATTCCTGCATATCAGGTGGTTGAACTGGATGGCCCTTGTGGTCTCTTCCAACTCTATGATTCTAAGATTGTATGTTGTTTTATCATCTTGGCATGTGAAAAAAATCACCCTATACATTGTATTTCGAAACAGATGCTGTCTCCTAAAGTTTTTGATGTATTTTTGATCATTTTCACCCCACTTTCCTTTTTGTAAATTCCCAGAGCAGCATAACTGAAACGAGCCATATAACTAAAAAGCTGTTTAGGATTAGAAGTTACACAACAACAGTCAAATAAACAAAAGTTTTTAAAGTTTTTATTTTAAAAGACCATAAGTGGGATCATCCAGTGAGGGTAGTACTGAGCCATAGCACTACTATTTAAATGGCTGTCCTGTCCTCACTTGCATAATGGTTTGGCACTGTGACATAAATAGAATCAAACATCCTTCTTCACTGAACTTACAGCCTAGAAACATACACTCCTTGAGATTATCAGAATCAAAGGTGTGTCTTAAAGGTGTGTTGCTGCTGCTGGTAGTCTTGCTGTTGTGTGCCTTCAGGTTTTTTCTGACTTTTGGTGACCCTAAACGGAATATCAGGGATTTTCTTGGCAAAATTTGGCCAGAGGGTGTTCACCTTTTTTGAGACAGAGAGTGTGACTTATCCAAAGTCACCCAGTGGGTTTCCATAACTGAAGAGGGATTCAGGCCCTTGTCTCCAGAGCCATTGTCCAACACTGGATTTCCTGTACCATACCGGAAACCTTCAGCATGTTAGGACCATTTTAAGTTTGCTGTCTTTCAAAGTTGGATGTGAATTTTTAGTCACTTCCATATTTTTAATGAAGTGTTTAAAACACATATTTCTTGAAGGTATGTGTCCTACATGTCCATCAGAGTTAACTTCTCCAGTCTTTTCTGGTGGGCTTTGCAGCTTTACTACTGGAGATTCTTTTAACCATGTTGGAGTGGAAGGAAGCAGGGAGTCTACGCTAACTTATCCAACATAGATGATCTCTTTGTGAGACCCTAGTACTAATAGACTTCTGCTCCAATCTGAATGTATACTTTGGCTTGTACGTCTTTTAAATTGATCAAGTAGTCAGATCATAGTGTGTGGCAAGTATTGTGAGAAATGGCGTCAAGTAGGACTATTTCAAATAAACAATTTTCAAGGGAGAAGCTTACCTGTGTTGTGTTACATTATTTTGTTAATATAAAGAGCTTTTCTCTTGGGCTTTTTCAAGCATTTGAGTTTTAGAAAGCTTGTATGACACAGTATGACTGATGACAATAAAAATGATCTCTTTACAACTAGTCTTTCCTCTTTTTTTCTAGTAAGGATCCATAAGCATTCAACAACAGTCACAGTTATTGACAACAGTACAGACGCAAGCATGATTAAAATGATTTCTGCTGAAGGGAATGTATAAATGAAGAACTATTGTGCTTGAGTGGTAAGTTTTATTTAAAAAAAAAATCTTCGAAATGTGGATACAAAGTTTGAATTGCTTTTAAATTGCTTGCCCCACCTACATTTTGTTTGGTTTATATTTGTTTTATTCAGACATGAAGAATGTTACTAAATACTTTTATTGAGGAACAAAATCTCCATATGCATCTGATCAGAACATGAAACCATCATTTTTGATAGAAAGTTAGTGTCTGCAGGTTGTCTGCAGTACATTTTAACAGTTAGTGAGATATTTCTGTAACCTTAGTATTGCTTCATGAGTCCAAAATAGGTGTGTTCAACATTCATGCTACATATCTTTCCTAAAATACAAGAACTGCATTAGTTTGAGTCCTGAATAAGTGCTAACTGCTTCCAGTTTAATGATAGGAAGTTAAGGTGTTTACAAAAAGATGCTTTCAATTCCTCCTATATAGTAATGTAAAAATTACTGTATCATGAAAAAATAGATCATGGAATTAATGTTTTTAAAACCATATTTCAAAATAATTGGTCTTCCTAAGGTAAGAGGTCCTATTGCTTATATTCTTTCTGATCTCTCATTAAAACAATTTCAATTTAAATCTTAAAATATGTCTTTCCAGAATTTTCCACATTGCTCTTATGTCTTTTAAGTCCTACCCATTTTTAGCTATTTGATATTCAATAGTTTTTTAGTGACTGGAGTGAATATCAATATCCAGGATTCAAACTGAAACAACAACAGTAATAAATTTTATTTGTTACTCACTACTGCAACAAGGTCAGGGGTTTTATTTGGCGTTGGGGGGGGGGGGGGAGTTCATAATCTGTACCCATTGAGTCTTTTTCTAATCCAGTTAAAGAAACTATAACTAGTGAGTTCCCCTGGGTTTTAGTGCCCCAATAAAGGGGGAAAAAGATATTAACCTTACAAGAAAAAGAGTGAGATTTTAATTATCCTGCCCTCTGTCAATTACTCTCCCATAACTACATTTTTTTACTTATCACATGAGGCTTTTCTGAATGTGAAACCAGTGATCCTTCATTCTCCTTGAAGAATTGATTTTCTTGTTTTACAGAATCTGCCTAACAGTGCAAACCTAAGCATTTTCCCCCAGAAATAATAATCATTGGGTTATATATAGGCTTAGTCTAGATACACTTGTAGCCTGAGGGTAGTTCTTTCCAGATCCCATTATCCAGAGTAATGGCAAAAGAAGAAAAAAAAATTGGTATGAACATTCAGAAATATTCAGGTTCACCTCAATACTCCTATTTCCTTTTGTTACACCACAACACCGGTAAAAGACCAAGTCATTGGGCATGTTCATCAGCTGATATTTCTTTGCTTTAAGTATTCTTTGCTTAAAGTATTCTTCCTATCTTAGAGAGATATTCCTCATCTCTCTAAGTCTTATCAGTTGCTGTTATGTGCCAGGGCTCTTCTGATATCAAGAGCTGGGGTTTATTAAATAAACCAAGGTGAGCCAAGACCTTATTTACTTATAAAGAAAGTTAAAACCTTGAGTCTTTCAAAGGTATGATCAAAATAACAGAATTACAGCACATGCCTGGAGTACTGATGAACACAACCAAGGTCAACAGTTCAGTTAATGCAGACAAGCCAAGTACTATCTAGCTAGTTCAGGAGCAAGAATAAAGAATAAATAAAAATAAATAAACTTTATTTGTACTGCATCACCATCTCCCAGAGGGACTCAGGCGACTCACAAAGCACTCAAAGGACCATACAAAATACAGAAAGTCTAAAAACAATAACATAAAACAATAATCAACTTAAACATCACAACTTCACAATGCCCCCTGGTTAAAATCAATAAAATTATTAAAATCATTAAAAGGAGTCTTAATGTATATTGTCGAAGGCTTTCATGGCTGGAATCACTGGGCTGTTGTAGGTTTTTTGGGCTATATGGCCATGTTCTAGAGGCATTTTCTCCTGACGTTTCGCCTGCATCTATGGCAAGCATCCCCAGAGGTTGTGAGGTCAGACCTCACAACCTCTGGGGATGCCTGCCATAGATGCAGGCGAAACGTCAGGAGAGAATGCCTCTAGAACATGGCCATATAACCTGAAAAACCTACAACAACCCAGTGTTAATGTGGTCAAAGAATAGCCAAAGTTACAGTTCATTAGTCAAATACTAAGAGTTCACTTATCAGAGTTCTTGGAGTAATGTTCAAGAACTCAGGAGTACAAACCGAAGTCAGAGTTTTGAAGTCAAGCCATATAGTCAGGGGTCAAATTGAAGTCAGAGTCCATAAATCAAAGTCAGAAAGTTAGTCCAGAATTCAGAGTCAAGGTTTCAGGATACAACAGGATCCAGAACAGGATTGCAGGAGCAAGGTCATTGTCCAGAATGCTAACATAAGGGCAGCAGAGCCAAGATCCAGAATAAGAGTACCAAGGTTGTTGTTGTTGTTCATTCGTTCAGTCGTCTCCGACTCTTCGTGACCTCATGGACCAGCCCACGCCAGAGCTCCCTGTCGGCCGTTACCACCCCCAGCTCCCTCAAGGTCAGTCCAGTCACTTCAAGGATGCCATCCATCCATCTTGCCCTTGGTCGGCCCCTCTTCCTTTTGCCTTCCACTTTCCCCAGCATATTTGTCTTCTCTAGGCTTTCCTGTCACCTCATGATGTGGCCAAAGTACTTCAACTTTGTCTCTAGTATCTTTCCCTCCAGTGAGCAGTCGGGCTTTATTTCCTGGAGGATGGACTGGTTGGATCTTCTCGCAGTCCAAGGCACTCTCAGAACTTTCCTCCAACACCACAGCTCAAAAGCATCGATCTTCCTTCGCTCAGCCTTCCCTAAGGTCCAGCTCTCACATCCGTAGGTTACTACAGGGAATACCATGGCTTTGACTAGGCGGATCTTTGTTGCCAGTTTGATGTCTCTACTCTTTACTATTTTATCGAGATTGGACATTGCTCTCCTCCCAAGAAGTAAGCGTCTTCTGATTTCCTGGCCACAGTCTGCATCTGCAGTAATCTTTGCACCTAGAAATACAAAGTCTGTCATGGCCTCCACGGTTTCTCCCTCTATTTTCCAGTTGTCAATCATTCTTGTTGCCATAATCTTGGTTTTTTTGACGTTTAGCTGCAACCCAGCTTTTGCGCTTTCTTCTTTCACCTTGATTAAAAGGCTCCTCAGCTCCTCCTCGCTTTCGGCCATCAGAGTGGTGTCATCTGCATATCTGAGGTTGTTAATGTTTCTTCCAGCAATTTTCACCCCAGCTTTGCATTCATCCAGCCCCGCACATCGCATGATGTGTTCTGCATACAAGTTAAAAAGGTTGGGTGAGAGGATGCAGCCTTGCCGTACGCCTTTCCCAATCTTGAACCAGTCTGTTGTTCCGTGGTCAGTTCTTACTGTTGCTACTTGGTCCTTGTACAGATTCCTCAGGAGAGAGACAAGGTGGCTTGGGATGCCCATCCCACTAAGAACTTGCCACAATTTATTATGATCCACACAGTCAAAGGCTTTAGAATAGTCAATGAAGCAGAAGTAGATGTTTTTCTGAAACTCCCTGCCTTTCTCCATTATCCAGCGGATATTGGCAATTTGGTCTCTCGTTCCTCTACCTTTTCTAAACCCAGCTTGAACATCTGGCAACTCTCGCTCCATGTATTGCTGGAGTCTTCCTTGCAGGATCTTGAGCATTACCTTACTGGCATGAGAAATAAGGGCCACTGTACGGAAGTTGGAGCAGTCTTTCGCATTTCCCTTTTTTGGTATGGGGATATAAGTTGATTTTTTCCAGTCTGATGGCCATTCTTGTGTTTTCCATATTTGCTGGCAAATGGCATGCATCACCTTGACAGCATCATCTTTTAAGATTTTAAACAGTTCAGCTGGGATCCCGTCGTCTCCTGCTGCCTTGTTGTTAGCAATGCTTCTTAAGGCCCATTCAACCTCACTCCTCAGGATGTCTGGTTCTAATTCATTCCCCACACCATCAAAACTATCCTCAATATTATTATCCTTCCTATACAGATCTTCTGTATAGTCTCGCCACCTTCTCTTGATCTCTTCAGCTTCTGTTAGGTCCCTGCCATCTTTGTTTCTTGTCATACCAATTTTTGCCTGAAATTTACCTCCAATGTTTCTAATTTTCTGGAAGAGGTCTCTTGTCCTTCCTATTCTGTTGTCTTCTTCCACTTCCATGCATTGCTTATTTAAAAATAGTTCCTTATCTCTTCTGGCTAACCTCTGGAATTGCGCATTTAACTGGGCATATCTCCCCTTATCCCTGTTTCCTTTTGCTTTCCTCCTTTCTTGGGCTACTTCCAGTGTCTCAGCAGACAACCATTTTGCCTTCTTGGTTTTCTTTTTCTTTGGGACGTACTTTGTTGCTGCCTCCTGAACAATGTCTCGGACTTCTGTCCATAGTTCTTCTGGGACTCTGTTTACTAAATCTAGTCCTTCAAATCTGTTCTTCACTTCCACTGTATATTCTCTAGGAATGTTAGTGAGGTCATATCTAACTGGTCTGTGTATTTTCCCTGATCTCTTTAGTTTTATTCTAAATTGGGCAATAAGAAGTTCGTGATCTGAGCTACAGTCAGCACCAGGTCTTGTTTTCACCGACTGGATGGATGTCCGCCACCTTTGGCTGCAAAGGATGTAGTCAATCTGATTTCGGTGTTGACTGTCTGGTGAGGTCCATGTGTAAAGCCGTCTTTTAGGTTGTTGGAAGAGAGTATTCGTTATACACAGCGAGTTTTCCTGGCAAAATTCTATCAGCCTGCGTCCCGCTTCATTTTGTTCTCCCAGACCATGCTTGCCTGTGATCCCTGTTGTCATTTGACTTCCCACCTTGGCATTCCAGTCTCCTGTAATGAAAATAATGTCTCTTTTTGGTGTATTATCCAGTAGTTCCTTCAGATCCTCATAGAACTGATCTACTTCTGCTTCTTCAGCAGCTGTGGTTGGGGCGTATATTTGGATCACTGTAATGTTGAAAGGCTTTCCTTGCACTCGAATTGAGATCATTCTGTCATTTTTTGGGTTGTATCCAAGCACCGCTTTAGCGAATTTCTTATTAATTATGAAGGCTACTCCATTTCTTCGATGTTCCTCTTGTCCGCAGTAGTAGATCTGGTGGTCATCTGATGTGAAGTGGCCCATTCCAGTCCATTTCAGTTCGCTGACCCCCAGAATGTCTATCTTTAGTCTTGACATCTCACCAATAACAACATCCAATTTGCCCTGGCTCATAGATCTTACATTCCAGGTTCCTATGGTGTGTTGATCTTTAGAGCATCGGATTCGTCGTTCACCTCCAGTACCGTCGGCCGCTAGCCTTCCTTTCGGCTTTGAGCTAGCTGCGTCATCACATCTGGGGCTAGTTGAACTTATCGTCTGCTCCTCCCCAGTAGCATTTTGGCCATCTTCCGACCTGGGAGTCCCATCTTCCAATGGCATACCGACATATCTCTGGTTGTACTGGTCCATTTAGTTTTCTTGGCAAGGATACTGGAGTGGTTTGCCATTGCCTTCCCCAGGGATCACGCTTGGTCTGACCTCTCTGCCACAACCGTCCCGTCATGGGTGTCCCTTCACGGTTTCGCTCATGACATCATTGAGGTGCTCAAGCTCCAGCGCCCCGACAAGGCGGTGATCCTTTGCTGGAGGTACCAAGGTTATCTGCTACCAAAAAGCTATCTCTTCCAGATCTCTTTTTAGCAAGAGATCTTAGCTGCTGCTCATTTCAGCAAGCCTTTACAGATGATCCCAGAAGCCTGTAATGCTTTCCTTAAGGGGAAGATCAGATTAACCTTTTCCGATCTTGCTGCAACACAGGACCCTTCCAGACAGGCCCTATATCCCAGAATGTAATCTCGGGTTTTCTGCTTTAAACTGAATTATCTGAGTACGCACTGCCAGACTTATCTGGGATAAACAGAAAACCTGGGATCAGATCCTGGGATATAGGGCCTGTCTGAAAGGGTACACTGAGAAGAGCCCTCCTCTGCTGGAGACCTGCCTCCAGCAAGAACCCAGCCAGGCCAGACAAACTGCTGACAATGACAGTTATGCTGTTCTGAATTAATGTTGACTTTAGATACTTATTTTAATGATAACTGATTTTTGAAGAACACGCTTGGATCTTTTTTATAGGTACAATTCATAAAAGAAGATGGCTTTTGTTAGTTCAAAGGAAATTGCACTAATTGTTGGAGTAGTTGCGGCATGTTACTGGAATAGTCTCTTTTGTGGCTTTGTCTTTGATGACGTATCGGCCATTTTGGACAACAAAGACTTGCATCCTTCTACACCTTTAAAAAATCTTTTTCTGAATGATTTCTGGGGCACTCCTATGTCTGAGGTAACAGATTTCTCTCTTATGTACAAAATAATGTTTTAAGAATATTGCTAAACCACTGCATAAGATGAGCATGCTTGTTTGAATATATACTACCAAATCATGTTATCTTTAAAAAAAAACTAATGCATGAATATTGTGCTTTGCATCAATTTGATTTGATAGTATTTCTTTTTTCCTGTTACAAACCTCAAACTAGAGTACAGGAATATAGGATGTCATTCAAGCAAGGAATTAGGAAACATTGGCTGTGTTTCTGGTTTCTATGCACCATAGCTGAATTTTGCATATTAGAAAATCTGACAGTGAAGAGATAGTCAGATTACAGAGTTTAGAATACTCTCATAACATAGAGGGAGATTTTATAGATTTTAATGAACTTTTGGGGAAAAAGAATTATAATGAATACATCTAAACCTCAGAAAGACACAAAGGAGCCCTTCAGTTGCGTCAGAAACAGAGGAGGAAAGTCTCATTGTGTTCAACTTGAAGGTAAAGTAAACATTTTTAACTTAAGGGGCCCCTGCAACACCTAGTGGACACCAGTGTCTGTCATAGCTTTCTGAATAGGGCTCAGTCCATCATCTAAAGCAGTGGTGGCAAACCTGTGGCACGCCACAATAAAACAGTCTTTAGCCATAATAACTGCACAGTACCCATTGAATTGATAGATTAATCACCTTCCTGTCTCCCACTCACCATCTCATCATCCTGTATGCTCACCCTCCCATTCGCCCCCTCACTCACCACCCCCTAAATGGCGCCTCCCTCCAGTTTGGGCACTTGGTCTTTAAAAGGTTCGCCATAACTGATGTAGAGGGCTTCAAGTATTTTGCAGTGCATATAGATTTCAGGACAGGAGGTTTATGTTGCCTAGGAGAGGAGCTTAGCAAAGGATGAAAGCCCTTCCATTGGTTAAGTGGTTGGCAAATCTGTGGAGTTGTTGGATCTCCTGGCTGACTGAGGTTTGGAGCTTTTCACTAGTGATTTGATGAAGAGGTCAAATCTTCCAGATGTCTGAAGTATCTTTTTTCACCTAAAGAAGAAAATAAAAATTTGAGGATTGATTATCCATTATTCCAAATTTCTCCAGAAGCCAAAATTGTCCATATGGATGAATGAGATGGTGACATATTTGCTTTCTGATGATTCAGTGTAAATAAACAGTGTAAAATATTTTATATAACATTTCCTTCCAGTATGGGTATATGAAATATAAATAAAACATGTGTTTATGCTTGGGTCCCAAGCATTTCATATAGGGTGATCAACCTGTATTTGTAAACTGATGAGAATTACTTTCTGGTTTTTATTATTTTTGAATTAGTTTTTGGTGTTTGTTTTTGTTTGTTTTTTTAAAAAAGCAGTGATAAATTCATTCAGTGTCTGCAATCAGGTCTCTGTGCTCTGTCTTTCAGGAGAGAAGTCATAAGTCCTATCGACCGCTCACAGTCCTCACATTCCGTTTGAACTACTTGTTCAGTGAACTGAATGCTGTTTCTTACCACTTCTTGAATGTTATATTCCATGCCATTGTTTGCATAGTTTTCCTCAAGGTCTGTAAGCTGTTCTTGGACAATAGGAGCAGTTTGGTTGCATCTTTATTATTTGCTGTACATCCAATACATACGGAAGCAGTAAGTAAGCTTGAAATGAGTCTGAGCTTTTGCTAAGGGGAAAAAACATATTTTTAGACTTCACTGAAACAAAACAATCTGGAATTTATGGAAGGTTGGAAGTAGACTAAAATGTATGTTTTATTCTGTTAGAAGTAGCACTGAAGAAATTGTGGGAATAAAAGAGTATGCATGATCATTCTTGAACCATATTTCGAGTATAAATCCATCCTTTAGCCATCAGTATGTCACATATATAGTATACAACTTAATAGAATGTGTAACTGTTCCGATGTTGTGAGACTGCATCCCCTATCGTTCTTAATTAGAGTAGCCATTGGATATAAGTGATAGTTGTTGCAATCCAATAACAGTCGGGGAGCCATATGTTCTTTATTTCTGACCTGCATGAAATTTTCTTTACAATTTTTGCTCTTTCGATCCTAGAGAATTCAAATCAGTAAAAACAAATGAATGTGGAAACATCAAAACAACAAATATGACAGCAAAACACTGAACAGGATAATAAAATCAGAACTGACAAATCCAATCAGAAACATTTAAACTCAAAAGTTCTTTTTAAAATTTGTAATTGCTTTGTTTCTAAATTTTCAAGGTTTAGAAGCTTGAAAAGCAGCCCTAGTACCTTGTAGATAGCTAACAAATGTCCAGTAGAGGCACAAGGAAAATCACTTCCAAATGTTAAACAGATAATTTGAGAGAGTGTAATAGTATTAAATATCTTGTATTAAAAGCCTTAGTTAATGATTTAAAACTATTGGTTTGATGTGTGCATAAAAACAATTACTTATGTATTCAGAAAATCTACTCTAAAATCCTGGATCAACTATCATGAGACAATTACATACTATACCATGACTCTTATCAAAAAGGCACCATCATCTTCTCGGAGTACAGTGGGAAAATGTAAGAGCTTAATCCATCCCAGGAGAATCTAAAAGAAGCACCAGCCCCTTCTACTTTCTGCTGCACCACCACTTTTGGCCTTTTTGAATGCTTGGGTAAAAAAGTACAGCAGCAGAGAAAGCCTGAGAGTGTAGGGATAGCCAGTGCTTCTTACAGGTTGTCTTGGAATTCACTACGTTCATGCCTTACACCACTCTACTCAAAGAAAGGGCTGGTTCCTTTTTTCCACTAATGAGTTAATGCTGTACCTTATCAGAAAAAGGAACTATTCTTAGAGTGAGGAGGCAAAAGACCTTTTGGATGTTTGTCCCCTGATGTGGTGCTGATTGTTTCCCTTCTGTGTGAAATGACCTTTGATTTGTTCACCTGCCTAGGACATCTACCTGAAGTTGACTTATACATAAGTATATACGTTAAGTAAGCAGACAGTACGATTGTAATACTTTGCCAGCAGACAATTTCTCTAGCCAGTAGCCTGGTTGTATCCATTTGGCATGAGCTGATGTTTCTAAAGACATCTGAAAGATCGTTATGTGTAAAGGTTGCTATTTGAATTGTTGTTCCAGGAAAAATGCATAATAATAATAATATCTTTATTTATAACTCTCTCTCCCCAAAGGGACTCAGGGCAGCTTAGAAAGAAAAAACAAAATAGAGATAAACAGCAGTAAAAAGAAAACTAAATAAAACAAGCAATTAAAAATTTACAAATAACAGTAATGGTTAAAACAAATAATAAGTTCCATAAATAACATAATGAAATAATAGGATCCACTTGAAAAATGAATAATCAAACCATGGCTGTGCTATGAGTTAGGCCAATATGTCCTCAGTCAGCCTCATCAGGTAGAATAGAAGCACAAGAAGTTAATAAAAATAACCATCCTCCTCTTTGAAGGCTAGTGTACAGAAGTATGTTTCTAATTGCTTCTTGAAGGAGAGAAGTGAGGAAGTTCTTACTTCCAAAGGAAGGGAGTTCCAGAAGGAGTGCGTAGTCACGGAGAGGACTCCCCTCTCGTTCCCACCAACCACATTTGAGTTGGGGGTGGGACCGAGAGCAGGGCCCCCTCCAATGACTGCAGTGTCCGTTTAGGTTTATATGAAGATATGCAGTTATATGTGACTCCATACATCCTTTTTTTTTGTTTTTTTGTTGTTTTTTTTTTGCAACTGTATGAATTTGGTATAACTTGGTTTAAAGCAGTAGCTTATTTACTTATTTAAATTCATGGTACTGAATTTTAGCATTTAGTGCTGTGTGGTCTGTGCTAACCTCAGCAGACAGAATTGCCCCCATCCTTGTCCAGATTGCATATCTCTGCTTTAAATAACACTTCTCCTGCATTACCCCATGATTTGGCTTTTTTATTAGGCTACTTAGCATCTAACATCAGAAGTTTTCTGGAATTTTCTGAAGCACATTTACTTCTTGAGCTTCTCAAAGATGTGTTTTTTGCCTATTTCAGTACTATGCTGATTCTAGATTTCACGTTATGCGTTGTGTCATATGTAAAATTGGTAGATTGCAACAAAAATTTAATTCATACCTCCCCTGCGAGTGGAATGTCACATACACAGAATGAGATTATGTCTTCAAATTACACAAATGTGTATATCATAGACCCACAATAAAACAATATTTATCCATAATACTTACTTTACTTAGGCGATCCCTCGTTGGACGAGTAAGATGGTCTTCCATTATGGATTTCCCTGTGGGTCCGTATGTGGCTGTGGAGCCCTATTCTTGCTCTGCATCTTCTTCCGCAGTGAGGGCATTGGTTTCCAGGTGGAAGGCGTTCCCGGTCGGGGTTGGCTTGACGCGCCTTCCTCCTGGCACGTTTCTCTCTTTCACCCTCCACTCGTGCCTCCTCGAATTCTGCAGCACTGCTGGTCACAGCTGTCCTCCAGCTGGAGCGCTCAAGGGCCAGGGCTTCCCAGTTCTCAGTGTCTATGCCAGAGTTTTTAAGGTTGGCTTTCAGCCCATCTTTAAATCTCTTTTCCTGTCCACCAACGTTCCGTTTTCCGTTCTTAAGTTCGGAGTAAAGCAACTGCTTTGGGAGACGGTGGTCAGGCATCCGGACAACGTGGCCGGCCCAGCGGAGTTGATGTTGGAGGACCATCGCTTCAATGCTGGTGGTCTTTGCTTCTTCCAGCACACTGACGTTTGTCCGCTTGTCTTCCCAGGAGATTTGCAGGATTTTCCGGAGGCAGCGCTGATGGAATCGTTCCAGGAGTTGCATATGACGTCTGTAGATTGTCCACGTCTCACAGGCATAGAGCAGGGTTGGGAGGACAATGGCTTTATAGACAAACACCTTGGTCTCCCTACGGATGTCCCGGTCCTCAAACACTCTCTGCTTCATTCTGGAAAATGCTGCACTTGCAGAGCTCAGGCGGTGTTGTATTTCAGCGTCGATGTTGACTTTGGTGGAGAGGTGGCTGCCAAGGTAGCGGAAATGGTCGACATTTTCTAATGTTACACCATTAAGCTGTATTACTGGCATTGGAGAGGGATTGGCTTGTGACTGCTGGAACAGCACCTTGGTTTTCTCAGTGTTCAGTGACAGGCCGAGCTTCTCGTATGCTTCTGCGAAGGTGTTTAGAGTGGCTTGTAGATCTTCTTCTGAATGCGCACAGATGACATTGTCATCAGCATACTGGAGTTCTATAACAGATGTTGTTGTAACCTTGGTTTTGGCTTTCAGTCTGCTGAGGTTGAATAGCTTGCCATCTGTCCGATAGATTATTTCCACTCCGGTGGGAAGCTTCCCATCAACAAGGTGAAGTATCATAGCGATAAAGATGGAGAATAGAGTTGGGGCGATAACACATCCCTGTTTGACACCGGATTCCACCTTAAATGGGTCACTTTGGGAGCCACTGCTGTCCAAAACTGTTGCCATCATGTCATCATGGAGGAGCCGCAGGATGTTCACAAATTTGTTAGGGCACCCGATTTTGTGGAGGATGGTCCAGAGAGCGCTGCGATTCACTGTGTCAAATGCCTTTGCAAGGTCGATGAATGCCATGTACAGGGGTTGGTTTTGTTCCCTGCATTTTTCTTGGAGTTGTCGTGCAGTGAAGATCATGTCCACGGTTCCTCTGGAGGTGCGGAAGCCGTTCTGGGATTCTGGGAGGGTGTCTTCTGAGAGGGGCAGAAGGCGGTTTGCAAGGATTCTTGCGAGGATTTTCCCAGCGGAGGTTAGAAGGGAGATACCTCGATAGTTTCCGCAGTCTGTTCTTTCCCCTTTTTTGAAGAGGGTGATGATGGTGGCGTCCTTGAAATCTGCTGGTATTTTCTCGGTCACCCACACTTTTTCTATGAGCTGGTGGAGTTGGTGTGTTAGCTCAGGTCCTCCCTCTTTAAAGATTTCAGCAGGGATCCCATCTGGTCCACTGGCTTTGTTATTCTTCTGTTGGCTGATGGCATTGCTGACTTCTTCCAAACTAGGCAGTGCTGCAAGCTCATCCCTGGTTTGTTGTTGTGGGATTTGTGAGAGGACCTCTTCGGCCACATTGGAGCTGCGGTTCAGGAGCCTTTGGTAGTGTTCTTTCCAACGTAGTGCAATTGAGTTTTGGTCCTTCAGGAGTTTGGTTCCATCTGATGAGCGTAGAGGCTGTATGCCATGGTTTCTTGGTCCATAGATTACCTTTGTGGCTTTGAAGAATCCCTGAGCATTATGGGTATCTGCCAGGTGTTGGATTTCTTCGGCCTTCTTTGTCCACCAGATGTTCTTGAGTTCTCTTGTCCTTCTTTGGACCTCAGCTTTTGCACTAGCATAGATCTTTTTCTTAGCAGCACAGTTGATGTCTCTCTGCCATGCTTGGAAGGCTTTCCTTTTCTTGTCAATTAGCTGTTGGATCTCGATGTCATTTTCATCAAACCAGTCTTGATGTTTCTTGGCTTGGTATCCAATAGTTTCTTCGCAGGCTTGGATGATGGAGGTCTTCAGTTTGTTCCAATGTTCCTCAACATTTTCGGGGTGTTCTGTGGGTAGATGGTCCTTGAGTGCTGTTTGGAGATGGGCTCGTCTGGAGGGCTCCTGAAGGGCTTGGGTGTTCATTTTGCGCCTTGTCTTCCTTCCTTGGAGTCTGCGCTTGGGGGCGATCTTGATAGCCATCGAGGATCGAATTAGCCTGTGGTCAGTCCAGCAGTCGTCAGCACCTATCATGGCTCTTGTGAGGAGCACGTCACGGCGGTCTCTGGCGCGTGTGATTACATAGTCTAAGAGGTGCCAATGCTTTGACCGGGGGTGCTTCCATGATGTCTTGAACTTGTTTTTCTGGCGGAAGAGCGTGTTGGTGATGACAAGGTTGTGCTCCGCACATTTGGTGAGAAGCAGGATGCCATTTGAGTTGCTGTTTCCAACCCCGTCTTTTCCAATGGTCCCTGGCCACAGGTCGAAGTCTCGCCCGACTCTTGCATTGAAGTCCCCCAGGAGGATGATTTTGTCCTCCTTAGGTATCCCCGATAGGACGGTGTCCAGCTGACAGTAGAATTTCTCCTTGATGTCTTCGTCAGCATCTAGTGTTGGTGCATAGGCACTTATGATGGTTGCCCGTTGGTTTTTGGCAAGATCGATTCGGAGGGTTGAGAGTCGTTCGTTGATGCCAGTGGGTGCTTCGGACAGATGTTTCATCAGATCATTTCTGATGGCGAAGCCAACTCCGTGCATTCTTTGGTCTTTTTCGGGCAGTCCCTTCCAGAAGAAGGTGTAGCCTCCTTTTTCTTCCTTCAGCTGTCCCTCTCCTGCTCTCCGGGTCTCCTGAAGGGCTGCTATGTCGATGTTGAAGCGTCCCAGCTCCCTTGCAATGATGGCAGTTCTGCGTTCGGGGCGTTCACTGCCACTGTTGTCCATCAGAGTCCGTACGTTCCACGTACCGAAGTTCATTTTTCTTTTTTGGCCGCAGGGTGGTGACCCCACTGGACGCGGCAGTCCAGTCAGGGATGAGTGAGGCAGACTATGTTTGGGGCACCTTTTCTAGCCCCCTCCCCATGTGGGGTGAGCAGAGTGGGTCCTCAATAGGGCTGCTCAGTCGCGGATACAGCTGCCGAACTACTCAACTGCCTCGGACCTTGAGGTAGAACGACTGAGTCCGTACCCACCGCCCATGTGCCAGTCTGTGACTAGGGGCTTCCAGATTTCACAGTCCTGCCCCCGTCGCCACTCGCTGATCGCCATGGGACTTTGGTTGCTTGGTTTTTATTTTCTTTGGAAGACGCCTGTGCGTGGATTTTTTTAATGTGTGGAGGTCAGTGCACAGCTGATCAACACACAGACTTCACAGAGTGAGGTTCCACTGGTGATGTAGTTTAACACAATGACCGTGGCTTCTCAGTCTGTTGCAGCCTTCTTCCGCCTTCGCAGCCGTTGTAACATGTACCATGTTATCCTCCGCCTGCTCCGCCGTTGAGGTCTTTGGGTCTTCAGACTGTGCTTGGTCTGGAACCTCCCCCGCGGCCACTCCTGGGAGTGCACGACTCCAGTTGTTGTGCCTACAGGTTCATCGGAACACGCAAGCCCCCTCACCACGACAAGGTGACAGTCCATCGAGGGGGTATCCATAATAACTGCACTGTACTCATTGAATTGATAGAATGTACATAGGCATTGATTTAGAATTTTACATTGGTTCAGTCAGTTTTTAGTTGGGACAAACGGTTGGATTTAGTCCAAAAAATTATCTATGAATTTAAAGGAAAAGGTTCAGATATAGTTGCTTGGTGATGGAAATAAAGTTTTCCACTGTCTGTCTCCAGCCACTTAACTGTTTCACCACAAGTCAGTTGAGTGAAAATGTCCTAGAAGAGAATCATGTTGCCCTCCAAAAGTTGTCAGGCTGTCTCAGCAACCCTTTTATGAATCTGCAATAGCTGTTGTCCCACATGATTTGCATCTTTGTTCTAGTTTATCCTCTGACATATACATGCGTATTGGAAGAGCTATGGCTTGTTAAGAGAGCACTTATTTTGCATTTAGAAGGTCCATTCAGGGCTTTAAAAGGATTCAGCCTGAAATCCTGGAGATCCCCTGAAGCCTGCTGACATTACTGCTGGACTAGATAGTCTGATTTTGTATAATCTTTCCACCTTTTTGAGGCAACTATTTTCCCTTCCTTCCATTTTTCCATTGTATTATATACACTATGTGTTTTTCTCAAAAACATGAGTACAGTGATCTGTCAGTATGCTTGTTTTCCCTTTGGTTTTCTTAAATACAAGGCTGTAACAATAAATTCATAATCAGTGTATGGGTACTTCTTGGTATTAGCCACACGAGGGCAGTGGAACACAGTCTTTGGCATATTTATCAAAGCAGTGGAAAGATTTTATTCACCTTGACTTTACTTTTGGTTGTTGGTTGTTTATAGGGAGTGGATATATATATATGCCATTATGATTTTCAAAGCTAGCCTTCTTGCCTAGTGGTTTGCCTCTGGAGACCAGAGTCTGAATTCCCACTTGGCTGTAGATACCCACCTTGAGCAAGCCGCACACTATCAGAAGAAGGCAAAGGCAACCCCCCCCCCCCCCCCGAACAAATCCTGCCAAGAAAACTTCACAATAGCTTCTCCTTAGGGTGTTATAGGTCAGAAATGACTTGGAAGGCACACAAAAACAACCATTCATTAGTATACCTATCCAGAAGAAATGCGCTGGTTTGTGTTATTCTCATGCATCATTATCTCTTATTGAAATAATTAACTCTCATTTTCTCCCCTTTTTTGTAGGTAACTGGTGTGGTGGGCAGAGCTGAGCTTCTCTCTTCCATTTTCTTTCTTGCTGCATTTTTGTCCTATACCAGATCTCGTGGGCCAGAAAACACTATAGGTAAATGCTTCCTAATAGTTTTGAGAGTGTGTTCCACCATACTTGTTTTAAAGATCAACAGCTTGTATTTACAGTTTACAATGTATGTATTTAAGAAACCAAGGGCGGTTAATCTGTAAAAGTATTACATTAAAGCCTCAACAATTTTTATGTTGACATATACTGAACTTCCCTCTCATTATATATCTTGGTGGTAGTTTGCCTGTTGTGGAAAGCATTCCTATTTATATTTATTATTTCATGCTTGTGATGAGGAAAGGTCATATCCCAAAGTGGCTTGGACTTTCAGTCTCAATTTCATTTTACCAACTTTGTTTCTTTCCTTCTCTTCTTCTTTCCCATGCACTGGATTGCCAAAGAGTAGATAGCATACTCTTGCCAGAGATCTGATATGATCTACAGATAAACTTTGAAATTAGCAATTAGGTTGAGGGCCACCTAAGTTCTACAGCTGCAGGTTTCCTCCCCTTGCAGATTCCTTTGAAATGCAATCTTCCACTTATGTTCATTTATTTATTGAACACCTAAACTCCATTAGCAAAAGTTAAAAGTATTAAATATACAACAACAAACTACAACACCTTGGAAACATGTAGTAATATATCAGAATTTTATACACCTCTTAAACTGATAGGTTCACTTTAGGTTCCATAGACCAGAGACAACTTGAAGGCAGAACAACAAGAAATGATTGTTAAGAAATGTAAATAAGAAGTATTTGATTCTGTGCTAGATGAAAATTTTACTCTGTCCCATGATAAACACTAGTGCTTGACATGTGAGCTACCCACAGAATAACTGAGTTTGCACAGATACAATGTTCTGCCTGAATAAACCAAAGTGTATGTTCAATATTCGTTTTTAACAAACAATTTAAATCATAGAGGAGCCTACTAGGGAAATGCCTGTTGTTCATTAAACATTGCCTTACCAAAGAGTAGGTCCTAGGATGTTTTTGTCAAGTGTGTAGTTGTTGGCATGTCATCTTTGAGGTTCTTTTAAAAATCTATTTCTAAAAACCTTTTGTAACTGAGTGACACATAAGAAGATATCTTCGTTTGCTTTAAAATTCCACAGTTTTATCTTTGTGTCATTGACTGCATTTGGATATCACAACAATCCATAGTTTATTGCAATAAACATGAACCTAGAAACATGGAAGTTTTAATACCCTGCCCTGGTGTAGTCACAAAGAAGTGTTCAAATATTCTCACTTCCAGAGAAAGGGCTGGTTGGAGTAATATACAAAGGGATGATCAAACATGAGGAATATATCATAAGAACATTACAAGATAAATGACAAAAAGGGAGTATTAACAAATCAAATAATAGAGGACTTAAAAAGAGAGGCTAGGAAAATCAAAATAGAGAAGTACAAAGAAATGGAAAGGATTTTTTTTATGGAAATGGTATTGTACCCCAGCACAACTATCAAATATGATTAGTGATAGAAGTTCAATATGTTGGCACTGTGGATTAAGCAAAAGATGGTATGCTCACATGTGGTGGGAATGTCCAAAGGCAAAAAAAAAATGGGAACAAATAATGGAAAAAATTGAGAAAATATTTAAAATATCACTTCAAGTAAATATTGAGTTGATGTTTATGGGAATATTAGGAAACAATAAGATCAATGTAAAATATCAAGATTTATTCAAAGCGACGATTCTTGCGGAGAAGGCTGTAATAGCTTGGGGTTGGAAAGATGGGGAAAATGGAATATGGTAAATTGGAACAATTACTTGTTTGATCAGATCCAAACAGAAATTATTGCAACTGTAACTGTGAGGATAAGAAAGAAGATAAAATGAGGAAAATTAAAGAGAAATGGTCAATATATTTGAAATGGATAAAAAGAGGCAAAGCTAATGTAAATATTGTACAGAGATGGGAAAAGCTGAGCTCATAGATGGAGTTAAAGTTGTAATGGAAATTGTGGTATGGGTTTGGGGTGGGAGGAAGGTGGGAGGGAGGGGAAAAAACAAAATAGTGAATGAACAAAACTACGATATTAGATAAGTGAGGGACAATATAGAATGGAGGAAGTGGGAGACAATGGAAGATGGTTATAGAATGACATGTGTGCATGAAATGTACAAATCTACTCACAAAACAAAATATAATATCAATAAAAATATATTTTTAAAAACTTGCATTTTTATTCATGCTATCCAAACCCAATAAAAGGTGTTTAATCCTAACTGCAGCATGTTTGAAATGTGTGAACATCAATCTGTAGAGTATGACCTTACTTATTTCAGCTAATAGTTAACACTAACCATAAGTTTAGGCGTCAGATGCCCTAGTAGACTGTCAGTCAAAAAAGGAGCCAGAAAAACTTGGTCTTTTGGAAAAGGAAAAGGGAAAATATGAATCTTGATGTTAGCAAAGATCATTCCCATCATGACACCCAGATTCATTGTGATGTACAAATGTAGCCATCCAAGGGTTGTACTATTCTGAATGCATACTTGCAACTACAAATACAATTGAGCTAACTAGCAAGACAGGGCTATCATCCGTGTACTGTTTATGGGATACTAGGATACTAGCTGTAATTCCCAGTTCATAAACTATTTTAATTGTGGACCTTGGCATTTAAATTATGTATCTGTTTTTATGCAGACTAACCATTTGTCTCTCTTTTATGTTGTAGTGTGGATTCCTATTGCACTGACTGTGTTTTTAGTTGCTGTTGCTACATTATGTAAGGAGCAAGGAATAACAGTGGTGGGAATATGTTGTGTCTATGAAGTATTTATAGCACAAGGGGTAAGGAACTTGAGTAATCCAGTTCTAAGTTTAAGATTTTACCATGAATTGTAAGGCATATTTTGCTGTGTCATTCAGTCATTGTTTTCCCCTTGGGAACATTTGATTATGTTGGTGATAGCACACTAGATTCATGTATGCTCTTTTATGTTGACCTAGAAGAGTGGCTAACCAACCATTCATTCCATGTTCATAGCAGTATAGGACTGAAAATGACCTCTCAGTCAATTTGTCTACTTCTCTATGCCAAAACCGACTAGACAAACATTCTTCATTGTTTGGATCTCATTGTGCAATGCCACAAATGCCGGGGCATATACCAGATACAACATGCCAATATTACCCATAGGACAGTGATTTCCTGGCCAGGAACCACAGTGATACATTGCCAGATGGCCATTGAAACCACCCCAAGGATAATAAAAGAGAAACTGAAGGTCTTTTCCAGGTCAAAGACCAGCCTGTGTGGCAACCTAAAAATTCAGTTCCTAGTTTTGTCTTAACTAACAAATGTTTTGATGACATACAGTACTCCCATTTCTGAACTGCAAACCCTATTTCCCTTTCTCCCATGCTAGTTCTTGTATTACTGCATCTGAGCGCAGAAGCAATTTGGATGTGTCTTGCCCAATAGCTAAGCCTGTTAAGCTGATGAAGCTGTTAACAATGAACAAGCAAATTGCAATAATGTTCCACAGTACATTTTATGGATCACTTGGTTGCCAAAGATTATTGTTATAAGGTTTTAGCTCAGATGGACATTTTTGAGGCTTTTACTCTTTCAAGACTACATATTTTATGCTGCTTCTTGTTTGTTTCATGTGATGTTACCTTTTACTGTAAATTAGTAAAAGGCAGCTTCTGTATTTTGGACACTGCAAAACTAAAAAGTGGTCAATAAGTTTTTATTAGAGAGAGAGAGAGTCTTTTAGTGCCTAGTAGTTGCTGGTATATGTGTCAGATGATATGCTTTGCTTAAAAATTATAAATTTGTTGTTTCTTTTTTTCAGTATACTTTGCCCATTCTTTGGGACACAGTGTTACAAATTCTACGAGGCAAAGGCAGCATTCCCTATTGTATGCTCCAGATGCTTTTGAAACTAATAGTTCTAATGTTCAGTACACTACTGCTTGTTGTGATCAGAGTCCAGGTCATTCAGTCACAACTGCCAGTGTTTACAAGGTAAAATCCAATACTCATTATATTCTTCTCAAATGGTAAACTTTGGTTGTAAGTTATGATTTTTAAAAGATAATATATTTATTATAAGGCAGATATTCTGGCTATTTGTATTTTAAAATAATTTTCTAAAATCACACACACACACACACATATATATGTGTGTGCGTGTGTGTGCGTGTTAAAAGAATTTAACTTTCTTTTAAAATTGCATATGCTATAATATCTGTTCAGTTAGCACAAAACAAAGCAACCAAGAACTAAGGCATATTTAAGCAGCAATTTATGGCAAATGTGATGTTGAAAAAAATAAAATGTATTGCATTAAGGGAGTGTTTTCATATGCTAGGATTTTTTCCCCAAAAAAACACAATACCATATGATTCTGATGTTCTTGATGGCAGACTAATATAATTAAAATGTCCTGCTCGACACATACTTAAAACTAGATTTTCTGATTCATGCATACTGTTGACACAGTTGACTGTTCCAGACTTGCCCTTTTATGAAAGATCTACTGCTGTACATGAAAGGGAGGAAGATCAAACAGAAGATACTGCTGGAGAAATGGGAGGAAGTGATTTTCCCCAATTCCCCCATCCCCTTAATGACCTACATAATTTCTGACATTGTTATAGATTGTCTCATGACTTTCTGGAACAGCTTTTCCATGAGGAGGAGATGGACTTTTTGCTCAAGACAATAAAAAAGAAAGCAGAAGGCAAATTCTGCTTGGATCTCCTAGTCTAAATGCATTCCTCTAGCATGATAGAGGAAACCCCTGTTCAGTCTTTTCTATTTATTCTAATCTTTATGTGGCAAATTACTGTGCAATAAAATAAAGAAATATTCCATTGAAAGAAAGAAATATTTCCATTGACGGGAACATTTTGCTGGACAAAAGGGAAAGACTGGCAATTTCTTATAAGTTTGTGTGTAAGGGAGAGGTGAATATTATCCCCGCTCTTTCTATCTGTGGAGTCTTTTTTTTAAAAAGGCTACTGTCCACATAGATCTGAATGTAACACAAAGAGTTAGGAAATATATTTTTGTTGTCGAAGGTTTTCATGGCTGGAATCACTGAGTTGCTGTGAGTTTTCCGGGCTGTATGGCCATGTTCCAGAAGCATTCTCTCCTGGCCTTTTGCCCACATCTGTTGGCAGGCATCCTCAGAAGTTGAGGGGTCTGTTGGAAACTAGGCAAGTTAGGTTTATATATCTGTGGAATGTCCAGGGTAGACAAAAGAACTCTTGTCAGCTTGAGGCAAGTGTGAATATTGTAAATGGCTGCCTTGATTAGCATTTAATTCATATATTTTTGTCTGTACATCAGTATAGAAATGTCTATTAGCCATGTATGTTTTAAATTAAAATTGTCCTTTTTCAATTAAGGTTTGATAATCCAGCTGCTGTGAGTTCATTTCCTACAAGACAGCTCACTTTCAACTACCTCCTCCCTGTAAATGCATGGTTGCTTCTAAATCCCTCTGAACTGTGTTGCGATTGGACAATGGGCACCATTCCATTGGTGGAGTCCCTTCTAGATATGAGAAATCTTGCCACCATGACTTTCTTCTGCTTTTTGGGAACTTTGGTTATCTTCAGCCTTCGATATCCTGGGGATTCTTCAAAGACTGTTTTGATGGTGAGTGATACTTTACTGTTAGTGCTAAACTATTAGAACAAAATCCATGAGAACATTTCAGATCAGAAAATCATCTTTATCACCCCTTGTAAACAAATATGTATGGTGCCATCATCTTTTACTGAATCTGGTCTTCTCTCACTCGGCTTCATGCGGCCACTTTGGTGGGGGAGGGGGACCATTCCATTTATAACAGAATTCATTTTGTAAGCCCTTTTACATTTGTAAGAATCAGATTTTAAAATGCTCTTTAGATATTTTACCAGACATATCAAAGTGCCTTGGGTGCCAGAAAATGGAGATGAATATATTGAAAAAGGATTTCTTGAAGTGCTGCTTAAACTGATTAAAAGAGGGAAATGCAATTCTCTCCTTTTTATATCATTTGTGAATGGGCTCCATACATGTATGCCTTCACTCACTGCTTTCACTTTTGTATCATAATTGATCTGAGCTACGCATATGCCCTTGTACTTCAGCACCTTTGCTTCCTTGAAAACCTTTACTAGGGAACAGAAAATATTCCCTTCTGCCAAATCAGATCTTCCTAGATGATGTTTGTTCCCACAAACAATGTTCTCTAAAGTCTCAGACAGAAGTGCCATTCATATCACTTGCTTCTTGAGTCTTAAACTAACAGAAGATTGTGGGAATTGCATCTGGAGTGTTCTGTAACAAAGCACTGGCGGTCTCTCAGCTGATTGTATTTGGAAGATAAGTCACTGAGTTGGCTTCGATGTATGCAAAACTTGGGTCCCCATTCAGCATCTACTTTGACTTCATTAGTTCTGAGCAAAGCTTGGAAACATTTCTTTTCGAACTACTACCCCCATAATTCAACAATCAGAAAACCCCCAGTACAGAGGCTGAAGGATTCCAAAAGTTGTCCAAAAAAAGAGTAATCTTTCCAAATGCTAACTCTGATACTCATAGCTGTCCAGTATTATCTCTCTGTAGGGAAGCATGTAACTTTCTTCGGCATTTGTAAAATCACCACTTCAATTGCAGTGTTCAAGGACACAACTTTGCTTTGTGTCCTTGAACACTGCAACATGCTGAGCACTCAAAAAATGTTGTGGGTAGCCATGAAGTGGTAACATTGTATCTCTGTCTTTAAGAATGTGTGCGGTACATTGCATTTATCAAGAAGAAATCTTATTTGCCATTGCCCAGTTTTACAGCATGTCTAACTTCATGGTGTCTGCTTTTCAGTTTTCAATTTTCACTAGACAGGTTTTTCCTTAACGCTTATCAGTTGCACAGTGTGGGCTGGCAGCAAGGATTTTCTTCCTCCCTACCCATTTTTTTTTAAAAAAAACATGCTTATCCCAGAGAGTGAATAAACATTTACAGTCTGAGAATGCTATAAGACACTTCATTTTCTAGCAGTTATACAAAAATAGTGTGAAAATGTAAGCAGCATTCAATATAAGCAGAATCCTTGGGGTGAAGTGGATCTCTGGGTAGGTATGTCTAGTAGTCTTATTCATTTGAATTTTTGCCCATCTTCCCCCCCCCCCTTTTTTTTTGTTTTTGTTTTTGTTCACTTGTTTTACGCTAATCACAGTTTCAGTAGAATTTGAGCAGTGTAGTTTGCTGCTTCAAATTGATTCATTATGTGGAGCGATCTCATGGGACACTAACCACTTCATCACACAAGTCTTTGGGAAGCATCCTAGGATGCTTCCAGGGTGCCGCCTCAGTGGAGCCCTCCAGATGCCGACTTCCAGCGGGGCTCCATAGAGGAAATGTCCTAGCAGCATGCCAGGATGCTTCCCAGAGAACATGGCAGGCTTCCCGTTCTCTCATTCAGAAGAACGGGGGAAAGCCAGGTGGCAATGCTTCCCCCCATAGAATAAGGTAAGGGGCGATGTCGGGCATGTGGAAACGCTTTCCCCCCACTGCCTGCTGGGTTCGCCACACCACCTCCACTGCACGCATCATTCCTTGCTGCCACTAGGCTTATTGATAAGGATGGGGAAAGTTAATGTTGATATAAGAACTAAAATTGTCTGAAGGGAGCTAAAGCCCCATATAAGCTGAAACTATTCAGATTCAAATGTGGTCACTGCTTGAATCATGTACTATGAACACTACGAGAAACTCAATGGGATACAAGTGTTATTTTAAAACATCTTGGCCATACATCCAAGCAGGCATACACAGAGGATCTTTTTAAATTATTGTATAAGCATTTTCTACTTTGGGTTACTAGTTAGTGTATGTTTGTCTTTTTCTTTTTGTATTGTCTTTAGGCACTTTGCTTAATAGTGTTGCCATTCATCCCAGCATCAAATCTTTTTTTTCCTGTTGGCTTCGTAGTAGCAGAACGAGTGTTATATGTTCCCAGCATGGGATTCTGCATGCTAGTAGCCCATGGGTGGAAAAAACTCTCAAACAACAGGTAGGTTAAAAGTTACTGCTTAAGGGGTGACATGGAGAATTGGGGTTCAGATAGCAATTAAATGTTGTGTGAGTTGTGTGCATGGCACAATTTAATCATGCTAAATCTCTTAACTTGCTGCCATCTTTTCCATGAATAAGGTATAATTTTCCACATATAATTCCATTTGCAATAAGAAAGCAAAATGCATTCTGAAACCTGTTGTCTTTTTATAAAAGTAGTTACCAGTAACATAACAGACAGACCTAGATATGTCTACTCAGAAGAAAGTCCTATTTTAACAGAAATTTCAGACTTGAACACATTTAACTACCCTTTGGAAAGTAAACATAGCCTGAATGTACACTGCTCCAAAATCTTTCAGAGTTTGAAGTCCTTCATATCTATTATATTATCTTCCAGTGTCCATTAATGAGATTAATTCCATAATAATTTGTAGTAAGCATTACAGTATCTAATCATACCTGCTTAAGAAGGATCTTCTCAGTTTATGTAAAAGAATATTATTTCTTCTCAGCATTTATTGCTATTACATGCAGAAGCTGATTATTTGAAAAATTGATTCTTTAAGGAGGGGAATTGGGGTTTTGTATGACTACTTGCAATCTACTATAGCTAAAAGATTGCATAGTCTTTTATGAATTGGTTTGATTTTGTTGTGTTTTGAAATTGGAACCTTTTTCTTTCCTGAACTATACATAATTTGAAGCATTTGTCAGAATTAGAAAGCAAAAGCAGATTGGGAGCTGTCACAATAATCAGTTTACCTTATAACTTTATAAGGCAGTATTGCGCTTTTCTGAAAAGAGTAGTTCATTATAAATAGTTGGGATAACTAAATTTCAGTGTTTGCATCTGTTTTAATTCACTGATTTCAAGCACTGCACCTCTTACATCTTTTTTTGCAGTTTAATGACATACATACAGGGTGCAGTGTTCATATTCTCAAAGACTCCGTTAAAATGAGCCTGTAGAACAGGGGTAGCAAACCTATGGCACATATGCAAGAAGGGGTATGCAGTGCCCTCTTCCCTGACATGCATGCCATCACCCGTCCTCCTTGCCTACCATCACGCCACCCACTCGCTCTTCCATCCTGCTGCTCACCCCTTGCCCAACAAGTGCTCGACCCCTCCCCCACTTCCACTGTCTCTGCTCACTTGCCCACATTCCTGACCCTGTTCTTCATCCAGCCCAGCTCACCATCCCCTTGCCTGCCCTGCTCATTTGCTTTGCCTGAATTCCCCAACCATGTCCTCCCCCTTGCCCCCCCCCCCCCCCCCCCGCTCACTAGCCACCCTTTGACCCACCAGGCTTACCACCCCCGCTCACTACAGGCATCTTGTCTCCCTCCATGCTCACAGCAAAAAGAACAAAAGGAGAAGAACTTGACGTGTGCTCAGAATTATTAATCCTAAAAAGTATTTGTCTAACAAGCACAAGATAGGGGGAGAGAATAGAGTGATAAGCAGACAAGTAGGACAATGAATGAAGGATTTTTCCCTGCCAGCTAACTCATCTGCCTACCTAAGTCCTTGTTGAGGACAATAAGCATGGGTAGGATGTGGTTGACTTCCCATACAAGCAATGTAAAAAAATGTGGTGTTTTCAACTATTTTTATGACATGTCTCGAAACTCCACTGACATTCCATGACAAGATTTTTTTCTTCTGCACCCAATTTTATGCCTATACTCTTGTGCATTTTTCCAATAAGTAGCTAATACTAAAAATTATATTATGTGGTTTTTTACAGTTAGCTAAAAATTACATTTTTCAAATTTATTCTTCTTTGGTCATGCATACTTGATGAATGGAGTTGTGGTTTGGGGCACATATCTTCTTTGCTGAATTACATATGGTATGCCTTAGAAACGTTCAGATTTCTGAGGCAAGACGCTTTTCAAAATGGACTCCTAATAAAGTTGTTTTCCTCCCATCTGTTCTTCCTACTTTTCTGGAAGCTTTTCCATCCTCATGTATACCAGTGGAAAGGCTTAGTCATCCTATCCAAACTATTGCATGTGGAGACAAAGAGTTTCTGCTTTGACACAAATGAGAAAAGTATGAGCGGAAGATATGTATCTGGATCAGGGTGTGTGTCTGTTTTCTGAAACGAAGAGTCAGATTTGTTTTCAACACCTGCCTTTCAAACAGCCACAATTATTTTCCAACAATGTATTTGGTGTGAAGATACTTGTTAGAGCATACTAATTACACTTTTAGCTGCACTAATCTTAATAATTATTCACATCTCCTTTTATATCAAAGGATCAAATGATTATTTTTTTCATTTTGTATTTCTTGTAAGAAAGAACAAAGAAATGCAAAGTATATACCAGTATGTGTCTAGAAAGCAGTGGTTCCCAACCTTTGCGCCTCCAGGTGTTTTGGACTTCAGCTCCCACAGTTCCTAACAGCTGGTAAGCTGGCTGGGATTTCTGGGAGCTGAAAGCCAAAACACCTGGAAGCACAAATGTTGGGAACCACTACTCCAGTGGTTCTCAACCTGTGGGTCCCCAGGTGTTTTGGCCTACAACTCCCAGAAATCCCAGCCAGTTTACCAGCTGTTAGGATTTCTGGGAGTTGAAGGCCAAAACATCTGGGGACCCACAGGTTGAGAACCACTGCACTACTCTAAAGGGAATCTATTCCAATATGATTATGGTTTTCTAGAGGGGGTAATACTTGCAATTGCTAGTTCTTTTCAACAAATGTACTTCTTGGTAAATATAAATAACAGGTTCTTTAAACAAGATGGTTCCTATGATGTCAGGAATGATAAAAGAAAAATAAAATGTGTGAATCTACCAAATACCCTCTACTTCAATGTTTCCATGAGCATAAGCTATAAGATATAAATTGACCCATTAATTTTGATAGGGTGTTCATTACCGAGTGCACTGCACACCATGTATGCATGCTCATAGACCTTTTAAATCATTGTGACACAAATACTTGCCAGAATTCAATATCCGTGGTGACTTTTTGCAAAGTGTATACTATTCCTGCTAGCAGTTAATAGGTAGCAGAGTATGGTGCTTGACTAGCAGTTGCCTACAAACATAAACTCTCTCATGGATGGAAGATGTGGATTTTGTCTGTGGAATGAAAACAGCACTTTGATCTGTTGTTATACGTTGTAGTTAAGGAATAAGTACACTGTGTAAACACTACTCAGGCCGTCCCTTTTTGACATTAAAAACAAATCGAATGCTATAATATGTGTCCCATTTTATGTATTGTTAACTGCCCCTTTCCTTATAACGATGACAGTGTGTAAGAGTTCAATAATGCTTTCATAAGTAGGGAAATTGCTGGAGGAGAATGTCAGAAGATCAAAACTTTGATTAGATTTCATAATGCTTATTGTGTAACCTGGAATTGTGGGCTTATTTTATCTACCAAATATTATCCAGCTTACATGTTGCTTGTTTTGAGACAGAAAGCTACCTAAACATTTTTTAAACCCATAAATCACTCAAATAAAATGCTAAAATAAAGGGAGGGTTTCAACATTAGGAATGGAACAGCAATAACCTTTCAAAATCTTGAACTGGCATCATATTGTCAATTAAAAGAAAATGCAAGCAGTAAGATGTTACGATGCCATTAAAATCAAGATGTACTTACTGTCTGCAGAGAGACTCTTTTTGTGTGATGAGGTCACTACTGAAAAGATGCTGTCTCCTGTCATCAGGAGAAAAATTGATCTTACTAGCAGGCCACAAGGTCTGTTTTATACGTGAGCTGTACTTTCCCGTTTTCATGTTCTCCAATTCAGTTCAGTCTATTTCCATTTATTTATTTATATTTATTTCAAAAATGTATATCCCGTCCTTCTCTCTCTCTCTCTCTCTCTCTCTCACACACACACACACGGTGGCTCACAACCAGCAACCATTAGAAGCCAAACAAACAGTAGCAATAAAATTACAATTAAAACCTTATTTAAAATCAACAAATTATAAACATTCATTTAAAAGTTAAACAAATCCATATGCAGGGTCATAATCCAAGGTCTGTCCATTGTCAATTTATTGCTTCCTTGCTCTGCTGGCTTTTCCTTGTCCCGCAAAGAAGGAATACCTGTGGCCCACCTGCTTTTATTTGACTCCAACTCTTTCCAACTCTCAGCCACTATAACCAGTGCCAAGATGATAGGAGCTGTTAACTGACAAAATCTAGACGACAGTAGGTGCCTGTTCCTCAGCCTGAAATATCTCATTTTTTTTACTTATCAGGTTTAGTGCTATTTCTATAATCCCATTTCTTTTCTTCTTCATGTTGTTTCCCCAATCCATCATATTTCAGTAGCAGTGAAAATGTCTTATAGGTATTAATGTCAAACTGTGATGACTATTAATGTAAGCAATAAATAGGGCAGAGTGTTTCACTTTTCTGTCACATATTTGGGTATATTGTAGCATTTTGGTAATTAAGATTACATCTGAAAACCTTTCTTTGGCACTTGACAGATTCAGGTCATACTGTTTAGTGTCAGTTTAAATTATAACTATAGTTGATAAATTTCAGCATTTTGCAATGCCTTTGACAGAGCCTTTTAACAAAATATACAGAAATTAAATGAAACAGTCATAGCTCTGACTATGGAAAAAAAAGTTTTTATCAGGCACTCCCAGTGAGGATAAAATTGGGTTTGGTTTGAGATCACAGCATGAGTAAATTAAAATTTTGGACTTCGGCTCCCAAGTCTTCCAGATAGCATACCTGTGTCCATGTTGACTGGAGGATTTAGCAACTTACAGATTAAAAACTGAAAGTAAATTTTCCAATCACATGCAGGTAAAGCAGAAACAAGTGTTAGTAATGTCTAGTTCCCAAAATAAGATAATAATTTTGGATAAAAATTACAAAGAAAGATTTGGAAAATAAATATGAACTACAGATGTTTCAAAAATTTGAAATCACTGTGTTTTTGCAACCACAAACCACCCATGAATGAATGACACTCTTACCACTTGAAAGGGTGGGGCATTGAGTTTCAAAAGGTTGATGCTATAGATGCTTCTCTCAGCACACAAAAAGTCTCTAGCCTCAGCCATTCAAAAGATGGCAACCCTGCAACATATTGTTTCCAGCTCAAAATGATTAGTGAACCTCATAACTTAGATAACTCATTCAGCCATTTGTAACTTTTTGTATAATTGTAGAATATCACTTTGAAATTGTGTCCATTTTGAAATACCATGTATACTTCTTCAAAATATGGTAACAGCAGCAAGAATTTCATTTGATCAAACTTGGAAAAGACATGAGACACCAGTGTTGGGAGAATGGATTGTTAAAGTTACTAAATTAGCCCAAATTTCTTTTAGGTTACTACACCAAGTGAATTTTATATCTTTGGTCCACATTATTCCCATACGTGGGAACCTTTTTTTAGGTTCATGTTTTGTTTCTAGTTTTAACGGATATTAGTATACATTTTAATTATATGGTTTTCTTCTTTACATAATTCTAAACAGAACTCATTTTCTCCAATCTCTGTGGCTAAATCTTAATTACATCTATCCTTAAATCACATATAAGCCTATCAGTTAAGATCTTTGCCCCCAGTACCTCTTTTAATGAGGAGCACCATTTATCCTCTTGACAGCAAGCCTTGTTGAATTATGTTGTGTAAAGGTATTATAGCAGTATTGCATGGACTGGAGTCTCATAACATTGAGATTTTCCAGAGAACTGTCCTCCATTGGGAGTCCCAACTAGGTAATTTGTGTTACAAGAAGGCCTACTATCTAAAGATAGTATCCATAAGCATTCAGCTGAAATGCCATATACATCCAGCTGCAGTGCTATATAAAATAAAGGTTTCCCCCTGATATTAAGTCTTGTCAAGTCTGACTCTAGGGGGTGGTGCTCATCTCCATTTCTAAGCCGAAGAGCCAGTATTGTCCATAGACACCTCCAAGGACATACGGCCAACATGACTACATGGAGCACCATTACCTTCCTGCTGGAGCGGTACCTTTTGATCTACTCACATTTGCATGTTTTCAAAGTGTTAGATTGGCAGGAGCTGGGCTAACAGCAAAAGTTCACCCTGCTCCCTGGATTCAAACTGCCAACCTTTTGGCCAGCAAGTTCAGCAGCTCAGCAATTTAATCTGCTGCACCACTAGGGGGCCCAACTCTTAATTCAAACAAAGACTTTGGATCCTTTAGCTGTAGGACCATAGAGAAGCAATGTGTAAACAACTTATCAGACACACACTTAGATCACACTGATTTAAATTAAAAAGCAAAATTAATGTTAATATTAACCTTATTTAACTTATTTAACCTTTATTTAATAAAGTCATAGCATGAAAACCAAAAGGTTTCAACTCGCAAGCCTTTTTTAAAAAAAATAAAGCATTTGTTCACTATTACGGTCTTTTATATTTAATAGTCATATAAACTTTCACTTTTCAAAAATATTTTCATGGGACTTTTGTGTCTAAATGTTGTCATATCTTCACACATCTTTCATTAGTCTGTCAGCAAATGAGTTACTCATCCTTCAATTGTTGTTTTCCAACCCTGTGTCCCAGATTTCATCTTTGAGGACACATCGACATCACTACTGTAGGTTCACATTGCTTTAAAATACCATCATGTTGCCTGTGAACTAAAGTTTTCCTGAACCAGAGTCTTTGTTCTCTATAGAGGGACAGACTTTACATCTCAGACAACTTCTGTTTGTTTCTAGAACTCCAAAACAAGCAATGGGCATACATCCTCTTCATATTATTCTAACAAGTGACTGACAGATCACAATGCAGGCCGAAAATTTAACTAAAGACAATTTCAGTCAGCTCTAGTATTGCTTTTTATATGTCGTTTGTTTGTTGTTCTTTAAAAAAAAAAAAAAGCAATCCAACTCAACATGTTTTAGCATGTTTCTTCCACTCATTAAAACTATGTGATGGTAAATATTCTGTTTGAAAGGTTCTAACATTCTAATTATGGAACATTAAATAGATAAAGCAGGGACTGAAAAGTAAATCGAGTTCATATTAAAAGTGGTATGTGCTGTGGGGTAATCCTATCTTTCTCTTTTGTAACAGTGTGCTAAGAAAGCTCTCCTGGATTTGTCTGTCTCTGGTGTTGTTAATTCATGCCTTAAAGACATTGCACAGGAATTGGGACTGGGAGTCAGAATACACATTGTTTATGTCTGCTTTGAAGGTACAGCGTTACGATTCAAACTTTCTATATACGTCTACCATGCTGCATTCTTTAGAAAATAGGATGTACTGCAAAGTGACAGGAGCACAGTCCACTAATACTTTTCTGTCAAAACTGAAAAAAATGAGTTTCAATATTTTAAAGCAAGACATACAGCTGTTTTGTAGCTTTTCATACACACTTCATTTAGCACCTCTGTATATAATGTTGAATTGAAACTGCACTTTTAAATGGACTTGTGTTGGCTGCAGCTTATTAAAAAGGAAGGAATAAAATTTTCATCTTAGTACCCAAGTATTTTTTTAGAAGGAAAATAAACAAAAAATACACATTTTCAGGCATACTCCACAAAATAGCTTTCCTGGTAATGTTCTATCTTTATGGTTTTAATAATTTAGTATGGGATTATATGCTGACATAAAGCAATTTCATACTAGTCCCTAGGGCAGGTGTGATTTTGCCACAGCCTTTTACCCTTGGCCATTCTTGGTGGGGCTGTTGGGAGTTATAAACCAAAAGATCTACTTCTAGAGAATAAACACTGCCCAATGTAAGATAAGTAAGTGATTCTGGAACTGATAAATTCAGTTTTAAAATAATCTGAATATTTACATGAGCTACATATGTGTATCCCTAATTCCTTACATCTTCCAAATTCAAGATATTTGAATGTAGGGTTTAGTTTATACTTCAATACAAAGTTAAGTAAACAAATTTGTGTTTAAAATATTTTATGATTTTATATTTGTTTACTTTGCCCAGGTGAATAAAAACAATGCAAAATTGTGGAATAATGTGGGTCATGCTTTAGAAAATGAAAAAAACTTTGAAAGTGCATTGCATTTCTTCATACAAGCTACCCAGGTACAGCCAGGTGAGTTTTAAAAAATGGTCTGCAGTTTTGAAAATTGTGTCCTAACCTGTGCTAGATACCTGTCCTTGTATAACCATCTTGTATAATATTGTGAAATCATAGGGGAGTTGTGTGTGTGTGTGTGGTTAGTTTGCATTTTTGCATCCTTAATCCAATATTAGAAACAAGTTGATGAGTTTTTATGATTCATCAAGCTATTACTATTTTTTTTTAATTTTTGAACGTAACTCTTCAGAGGAGGAAGCAGCTTGGACACATGACTTTTTGAGACTACAGCCCTTCAGATCCCTCAAGATAGCATTTTGTAGCTGCTGTTGAATGCTTAAGAAAGTTTTTTTCATCATAGTTGTCCTCAATATAATCTTTTTTTCTCTTAACTTTTCCCCAGAACTGAGACTTAGAGCAGTTTACAAAATTAAAACAAATGTGTGTGAAATGTAGAGGAAAACATGTGGAAAGTTATTCATAAAATGTAACTAACTCTCTATAAACTACAAAATTGGTAATAATAAATTTACAGTTGAATATTTGGCTAATTATCCTGAAGAATTTATGTGGTTATATTCTGAGCAACCAAATTTTCTGAACTAATTTATACATTCACATAATAGTATTACATTTGTTACTGTGGGTTTATATGGTTAACTAGATATAAATAATGTCTTTTTAGTATTATTTTGAATACTAAGATAGTCACTACTATTTAGTATGAGGCAAATATTTCTGGAGTGAAAATGTTTCATTTATCTGTACATTCAAAGATGACATTGGTGCTCACATGAACGTAGGAAGAACATACAAAAATTTAAACAGAACCAAGGAAGCAGAAGAATCTTATTTGTTGGCAAAGTCATTGATGCCACAGGTGAGTAGAAAGACAGTTCTTTGAAAGCCATTTCTTAAAGAACTTTCAGTAGAATTTTTAACTTAAAGCAACAGGACTTGAGATTTGTATTCCTTATAAATTATATGGTTTTATATATATAGAAGGCCTGCACAACCTGTGGCCCTCCAGGTGTTTGAGCCTCCAACTCCCAGAAGCTTTAGCCAGCTGTTCCAATGACCAAGAATTCTGGGAGCTGATGCCCAAAACACCTGGAGGGCCGCAGGTTGTACAGGCCTGATAAATAAGATTGAAATTGTTATGACTAAGAAGAGTAGTGATGTATAAAACCATGGGCCATCTAGTGGAACCTTCTGTTCCCACAGTGGCCAGTTGAATGCCTCTTGAAAACCCTTCAGTGTACAGACAGTACCTAAGTTACAAACAAGATAGCTTCTGTAGGTTTGTTCTTAAGTTGAATTTGTATGTGAGTCAGAACAGGTACATTTTTCAAGTGTAACTCCAGCCAAAATACATCTTTTTAGGTTTGGATAGCACGAGGAAGGGTTAACATTCCTGTGGTGTTTCTGTTGCTATTGGTGCCCCTGTTCAGAAGATTTCACCTCACCTTCTGTCCCTGTGATAATTGTATTTTGGAAAATGTGATTTGTTGTGAAAACAAGGATTGGTGGGAAGCTTCACTTCAGATACCTTTTCCCCATGATATCTCTTCCAGGAGTGAATTTCCCTTCCTAGAGGTAGATTTCTCTCATTTCCTGTTTCACCCCCATTCTTAACTATGAGTGGTTTGTAAGTCAGATGTTTGTAACTTGGGGACTGTCTGTATAGAGATATAAAAACTATCTTCCTGCTTGGATTCTCTAGAAATTAAATATTTTAAGTATATTACCTGTAATACAAGCCTTTCAGTTCTTTTGGAAAGATATACAAAATTATAAACATGGTCTGAGAGATGATAATTTCATTTATGTATATGTTTTAATCTGTATGGTATATTTTATATTTTTAATCTATTGTATTTTAATTATGTTGTAACCTGCCTCAAACCTTGGGAAGAGGCAGGTAATATCATTATTATGATTATGATAAAACTTCCCTGTTTTACCATCACCCTGTTCTTCTGGTTAATTTTTTTATAAGACTGGGATCACCAAAATAAAAAGCACAGATCCAAGACAGCAGTGTTTACTCTCACCATTCTTTTCAAAAATGTTCTCCATTATTTAAAACAATATCAAATCCAGAACCCACTAGCATTGAAAAGCCATGGCTGACCTCTTATTTCTCATTATATGTCTCTGAAAAGCATGTACTGTTTCTATTCCAAAAACTTCTGTGTTCTATAAAACAACTTCATATTATGAATGTGTATTTTTTTTAAAAAAAACCTACTACTTATGGAAAAATACACTATACCTTTTTATTTCACTGTGTTGCTTGTTGGATAAGTAAGATTTAGTGGATGTCTTCTGCATCTGATAAAATGTCTTATGCTGTCAGATTATCCCAGGTAAAAAGTACGCTGCACGAGTTGCTCCTAACCATCTGAATGTTTATATAAACCTTGCAAACTTGATTCGGGCAAATGACTCTCGCCTTGAAGAAGCAGACCAGTTGTATCGTCAAGCCATCAGCATGAGACCGGATTTCAAACAAGCATACATTAGCAGGTATACCCTTTCAAATCTTTCAGTACATTCATTACCATTATGTTTGTTATGTGCCTTTAAGTCATTTCTAACTTACAGTAACCCTAAAGTAAACCTGTTCTTGCCCACCTTTTTTCAAAGTGTAATGTGACATAGGCAAGGGTGACCAAGTGGGTTTCCATGGCCAAATGTGAATTCAAACCCTGGTCTCCAGAATCATAGTCCAGTGCTCAAACCGATGCACCATGCTGGCGCTCATTCATAAATATAACTGCAGTTAAAAGAGGGAGGCAAAGGATATTTCTTAAGACAGGAAATGGATTTCCTGTCCTTATATTAGGTCTTGACTACTAATTATTTTAAATATTCATAGGACACATATATGAATACAGCTTTTTTAGGGCAGTTGACATAGCACAAAGCAAGAGAATATACACTGGAAACACTGTCTTGTGTTCAATGGTTAACAACAATGCCCTCTAGACAACAATTACTTGTTTTAACTTGTATCAAGAAAGTTTTCCAATCTTGTTTCTTTTATAGATGACGTCTCCTAAAACAAGTGACAGTCATAGGCATGAAAGTCGCCAGCATGTCACTGCTCAAACATGTTCTGCATTGGAAGGAAAAGGGGTAGATCAGAGTTTTTTACAGAAGTATATAAAAACAGAAGTTTAAGTGTGTGATCTTGTAACTGAAAAAATGTGCATAGTTAAATTCCCAGCATCCATTTCACTTTATCTTCAGGAAATGCATTTGCACACATTTGGAACAATATACCATGATTTATTTGTAACCAGAGGTAGACGTTTGACAGAGAAGCATTATGATCCAGGCAAAGACAAACCTTAACACCACAAGATCACAGATATGTTTAAAGAATAGATGGATTTGGAGTAAACTATTATAAAGGCTAGACATTTGTTCTTCTAAGAAACTGTAAGAAATAAAAACAAGAATCCTGCGTTTCTTAAACTTCAAATGCAATGAACAAAAATTACTTTCTAGTGCAGTGATTCTCAACCTGTTGGTCCCCAGGTGTTTTGGCCTACAACTCCCAGTCAGTTTACCAGCAGTTAGGATTTCTGGGTGTTGAAGGCCAAAACATCTGGGGACCCATAGGTTGAGAATCACTGCTCTAGTGGAATTGGTCAACAGTAATGGTTAAGTTCATAGATCAGGGTGGGGAACACCCAGAATCCGAGCTAGTTAGCAGCTGTTATGATTTCTGGGAGTTGAAGGCCAAAACATCTGGGGACCCACAGGTTAACCACTGCACTAGAGAGTTGTAGCTCATAAAAGTGAGCTATAACTAACAGAGGCCTCAGCAAGCTACAAATCCCAGGATTCCACTTAAAGTGGTATCAAAGCTGATACAATTGTTTACTATAAAATATCATGCTAATATCATGTTAAGAGCAATCAGTAATCAATTAAATTAAATAAGACTGGAACCAATTTGGAGAGTCCACACCTCCTAGATAGCTTTATACAACCCACAGTAGGCAGGGTTGATAAGGAATGGGATTATATATCCTTGACCCGGAATAAATTGTTAATGGCAAAAAAGAACTAACTTTATTTTTTTCACAGGGGGGAATTGCTTTTAAAAATGAACAAACCCCTTCAAGCTAAGGAAGCTTACCTCAGAGCACTTGAACTGGATAGGACTAATGCAGACCTGTGGTATAACTTGGCAATTGTTTATATTGAACTGAAAGATCCCACGGAAGCTCTGAAGAATTTCAACAGGGCATTAGAACTCAATCCCAATCATAAATTAGCTCTGTTCAATTCTGCACTCCTAATGCAAGAATCTGGTATGTATGTTTATTTTTACAACATCCCCAACATTGTCAAATCAAGCTGTTGCTTGCATTTTTTGTATATTTCAAAGGCACACAAAAGGTATTGGTCCTAATGGACCCATCTTATACAAATTAACACTAAGGGACTTTCTAAAATATATACAAACAGGAAATGTATACCCGTTTATTTAGCTACAAATGATGCATTTCATCCAGTGATATAATTGCATAGCAAATTAAATCTCAGCTTTTTCCAGTCTGAGTTAATGGTAAAATTATGTAATGATGACTTGAAACATATTAATGCATGGTGTATTGTCATATCTGTACAATTGAGGAAATAGCCCCATGGGATGAATGAATGGATGCCTGGAGGAGGTAATGGACTGGATGAAGAAAAACAAATTGAAACTGATTCCAGATTAGACAGAAGTGCCTGCCATCAAGGGTCCTAACCTGGGGTTGAAGGTGTATCAACCAGTTCTGGATGGGGTTGCTGTCCTCTTGAAAGTCTGTGTTCGCAGCTTAGGAGTGTTCCTTTACCCATCTCTTCAAATATCCATCCAGATAAATGGAGTGCTTATTACCAGCTTTTTGCTGATACACCAGTTGCACCCCTTTTTAGAATCAGAAGACCTTAAGATGGTAGTGCATGTGCTGGTAAACTCAAAGTTGGGTTTTTGCAATGTATTGTACATTGGGCTACCTCTATAACAAGTTTGGAAACTCCTATTTAAGCCAGATGGGTCACGGAAACATCTAGGAACTAGCATATTACACCTATGCTACAAATCCCACCACTGGCTGCCAATTTGTTTCCAGGCAGAATGCAAAGTGCTGATTATGACGTTTAAAGCTCTACATGGTTTGGGTCCAGATAACCTACAGAATCACTTTCTCCCGCATAATCCACCCCGAACACAGGCCCTCCAGGGGAAGTTTACTTCAACCAGCCAGAACACACCTGGCAACTGGCATCCAGAGGACTTTTTCATCTGCCACAACAGACAGTGGAATGACTTGTTGGAAGAGCTAAATGAGCTGTCAGAACTTAAGATACAGTTAAAGACTTAGTTCTTCCAGCAGGCCAACCTAGTCAATTTTAAACTACCAATTTTAAACTTACATTCTATTGCAATTATATTTTAATTTTGTACTATGTATTTTAATATGTTTTACGGTAATGTGTTTTATGTGAATGTTTTAATTTGTTGCACCCTACCTCAAACCGTGAGGAGAGGTGGCGAACAAATTACTATTATTATTATTATTATTATTATTATTATTATTGTTATTGGGTTGCTGTGAGTTTTCTGAGCTCCATGGCCATGTTACAGAAGCATTCTCTCGTGACGTTTCACCCACAGCTATGGCAGGCATCCTCAGAGGTTGTGAGGTCTGTTGGAAACTAGGCAAGTGAGGTTTGTATATCTGTGTAATGTCCAGGGTGGGAGAAAGAACTCTTGTCTGCTTGTGGCAAGTGTGAATGTTGCAAATGGCCATACTGATTAGCATTTAATGATCCCTTAAGCTCTGAGGATGCCTGCCATAGATGTGGGCAAAACATCAGGAGAGAATGCTTCTGGAACATAGCCATAGAGCCCGGAATACTCACAGCAACCTAGTGATTCCAACCATGAAAGCCTTCAACGACACATTATTATTGTTGTTATTGTTATTCATAAATATTTTTTCCATTGCTTTAGGAGATGCTAGACTTAGGCCTGAAGCTAGGAAGAGGCTTCTAGATTATGTAAAAGAAGAACCGCAGGATGCAAATGGCTATTTTAACTTGGGTATGCTTGCCATGGATGACAAAAAAGATGCTGAGGCAGAAACCTGGATGAAAAAAGCCATAAAGCTACAGGCCGGCTTCCGAAGTGCTTTGTTCAATTTGGCACTGCTTTATTCACAGACTGCAAAGGAGTTGAAGGCTCTGCCAGTTCTAGAGGAATTATTGAGATATTACCCTGATCATGCCAAAGGTTTGATTCTGAAGGGAGACATTTTGATGAACCAAAAGAAAGATATACAGGGAGCTAAACAATGTTTTGAGAAAATCTTGAAAATGGATCCCAACAATGTACAAGGAAAACACAACCTTTGTGTTGTATATTTTGAAGAAAAAGACTTACTAAAAGCTGAGAAATGTTTAGTGGAGACGTTGGCTTTAGCCCCACATGAGGAATACATCCAACGACATTTAAGCATTGTCCGAAGTAAAATTATTTCACTTGGCCCAGGAGAGGTTCCTGTAATTCCAACAGAAAAGGCTGGGGCTGTGGAAGGGAAAAAAATCCCATTGGAAAACACAAAAGGGGAAAAAAATGAACAGAAAAGCACTCGGACTACAAATAGTAATCATAACAATAAAGGGCAGACAAAGCCCAAGAAAAATGTGGAGAAAAACACCACAGACAAAGAGACGAAAAAGAAATCTACAAAAGAAATTAAAGACATTGAGAAAAAACGGGTTGCTGCTCTGAAAAGATTGGAAGAAATTGAACGTATATTAAATGGTGACTAATTTTTTGGAAGACCTCCAATGTAGGAGGTTGATGTCTTCTTCCATGTTTGGGTGCATATGTGAGTTCGGTCTGAAATGACCCTTGGTGCTGTTTGAATTTGGGGAAAATGCTGAAAACATATCATGAGAAGCAGGAGGTGAAAACAGAAAAGTTGTTTCTGTTACAAAAAAATCAGGAAAATCATGGTTTTTGATGCATGGTAAAAGGGATTGAGCTTTAACTGACACACAGATTTTCCAGCAATAGATGCTGTAATACTAATACTGCTACGACCTGTTTCTTGGGAAGCAACTTTTGTGGTACTTCAAATTGAACTTGTTTAGAATCAAGCTTCAAAATTCTAAGGACTAGAAAATGCTTGAAGGCAAATTTTGAAAAGGTACCTCAGGTATGATGATGTGTACACTAAATTTAAGGGGAAATACACTGATTCAGTGCACATTTGGGGCTAAGGAATGCACATTTGGGGCTAAGACTAGTATTGGTCCTACTTAGGTCCTTTAAAATGAATGGGATTTGTTAGTCATAACTAAATGAAGTGCCATTGATTTTAATGGGTTGGGTAAAACTAATGTTAGATTGAGCCCTTAGTCTAGATAACTTTTTTCCTGAATTAGCTCATTGAGTTTTCACATATTTTTCTACCTATTCATTGTACATCCCATCTCTATTCCCCCATTTCTCTAGAATTATGAGTGCTCCTGAATGTGTTGCGGGTTAACTAGCAAATACCACTCCCTATTATGTGTCTGCATGCATGCATTTGATGCTTTAAAAAACAACAACACTTGTCTATATAACACTAAAAGTGCAATGATTCTCTAAATCATTGGGGAGGATCTCATCCCAAAATAGTGCTAAATTAAACTTCTTCAACTATTATGTGGTTAAGATCCTGTTGTGTTCTTACTACATTTCTGCAAACAGTAGGTCCATTTCCCAGCAGTCACCTCCACCAATGTGAGAAATCGCTTGATGCAAAATGTATGGGTTTATTTCTAACCCATTGGAACATGGGTACTGGAGTTTGTTGTCTTTCTTTCCCTTCTTTACTTTGTTTTTAAGTTAAGAAATAGATGTGAGGCATTCCTGGGTTTCAAGTTTTTCGTCAATGAATAGATTCCCTGATACAGTAAAATATAAGCCAATGCTCTCCATCTCTCTCTCTCTCTCTCTCTCTCTTGCAATTACTTTAAATTCTGTTTTATTTTTTAGAGTTTACACATATGCTATGGGGATATTGTTAACAATTGAGGATTCCAGGTAGCTCTATAATTATTAAGGTTTGCTCTGCAGTATAGCACGTACTTTGCATTCAGGAAGGTCCTGGATTCAATTCTTGTATCTCCATGTATGACTCTGAAAAACCCTTTTAGAGCTCCTGTCAATCAGTGTAAACGAGCCAGCTGGAACAATGATCTGACTCAGCTTCCTGTGGAGTCAGTCAAAACGACATTTATAGAATAGAACTGTTAAGTCACGTCATTCTTTGTGGCTTAAGAAAAACCTGGGGGTTGCATGGAAAGTACAGCCAATTGGACATGACATGCAAGTAAACCATGGAATTATTCCTTTTAAAAAAAACACAGCAGTTCTGAAAGTTTCCCAGCCTCGGTGTCCAATGGAGCAGTTGTGTAAAAGAAGGAACGTTCCCATGCCCTACTTGCAACATGTGTAGATCATCATGTGTACACAAAGACATGCTGATCATACTTAAACAGTCTATACCCAGATCATGTTATTCCCAACATACGTAGAGATTTTGCACTAATTCACGTCTAAAAGGTTGACTTCATTTCCAAACATGAAATGATTTACCTTTTTAATCACAGAATTTGTGGGGAAATGTTAATTAAGTATTTATTCTGTCTACTAAATTCCAAATTGTTTATTTCCACTAACATCTGTATTAAAATGTGTTAATTTAATTTCTAATGAGAAACATGGATTGATATTTTCTGTGTTTATATATCTGTGGCTATGCATTTTTTTCTTTTAAATATACTGTTGGATTGTCTAAAAAACTTCTTTTTAATTTTTTTGAATGTTAGCGCTTCCTGAGAACTAAAAAGACATTTACATTGGCAGAAATGTTTAATGTTGCATTCTTTTCATTTTTAACATAAAAGTTAATATGACCTGTGCTTTAATACAAACTCCAAAACTATCAGGTTTTTAAAAGTTTTTTTAATCCACAAAAGGCCAGAATCCCAACAAGATAAGACAGTTTCTGAGTGCCAAATAAGGATTTCAACTGTTACTAAATTACAAACTGCTTTTGAAGTGTCTGCAAGTTCAACAAGAAACTTGTGATATGCTTTGGCGGAATGGCTGTGGGAGAAATATGAAGTGCAAAGGCCCAGTAGGCATGTGGAGTTAAACTTGTGAGTCTTCTGGAGTGTGGCCATAAAACATCACAATAATGCATCTTACATGCTGGTTAAGAATACAGTTGGTCCTCCATATCCATGAGCGCCTGCATCCATGGATTCAGGCAAACAAGGCTTGGCAATACTTAACAAATGCACAAAAACAAACTTTGCCCAAAATAAGTTATGCTGGTGTACAGGCATACCTTGATGCAGCTTCCCTGTATTTCACAGATCCTCTAGTTCTCTCTGGTACTTGTTTTAATTGTTCACCATTTTATATAAGGTACATCTTTTTACTACAGCATTGTATATAATAGGGCTTGAGCCTCCATGTATTTTGGTATCTGTGGGGGATCCAGGAACCAAACCCCAGTGGATACAAAGGGCTCACTGTATCAAGATTCCATGGCAAAGTATCTAAAAACAGGAGAATAACATACCCACTCGCTCTGCACACATGGAAATAATATGTGAAGGGGAGTAAAACAAACTACGCTTGCCAGCAAGTACATTTGTTGTAGCAAAAAGCTTTTTGCTGGTCCTAATTAATGTCTGTATAACTCCTTTCCAAAACAGGAGATCTTGTCAAAATGGGACTCTACTCACATGAAGACACTGCATGCTTGCAGATAAATGTGTGTAGATAGTTGTAGAATTCCTATCCTGTACAGTGGTAAGTTGGGAACACAATGTAAAACAACGTACACATCTAGAGCAATTGCTGCTTTCATGTTTATATTTCCATGAGAGAATGTCATAGAAAACATTGACTTGTTTAAACTACACCATAATTTAAATTACACCATTACATATATTCAAAATAGATTTCTGGTGTATTTTCTGAAAGTTACAGTTAACACTATTTGTATTCCATACTGTGCGTGATACATCCTCGTCACAAAAAGTGTCTTGCCTTTAAAATAATAGTAATTTCTAACTTCTGGGGCTATGTGCAGGGGCCATGCTAATCTTCTTTGTATCGTTCCAATTTTAGTATATGTGCTGTGTTTATAATAAACACAGCAAATGTACTTAACTGTTCCTGGCCGGTGGGGGGGGGGGGGGGTTGTGGTGGTGGTGGGATTGGGGAAAATACTGGTATTTTGAATGTTAATTTCAAAGATGAAAAAAAAACTTCTGGGGCTATGTACAGTAGCCTAAAAGAATTGGACAATTCTTAAGTATCATATATCACTGCAGGTAACTGCTGAGTAGATGACATGTCACCATCAGTTCTTATATATTATAATAAGAACTTCTGTCCCTGCAGGTATTTGGAGTCCTAATTATTTTCTAATTTGGGATGATGAGAGTTGCAGTCTAGCAGCATCTGAAGAACTGCACATTTATATTCCCAGATACCCTAGTCAGCACAGCCACTTATCCAAAAAGTTCCTCTTCCAAGCTCTGTTCTTTGCATCCACCCAAATATAGAATTATGTGCTATGTGTTCCTAGGCAGTTCTGAGCCAAAACACTTCCCATATTAGATACTGTATTGTTGGATCAAAGGGAGCTATCAAAAGTGAGACATAGCAAAAGAAATGCTGTATCTTGGATCTACCTTGAAACACATTGCTTTTGTGTTCATCACTCTGGAGAGCTGTGAAGGCCAGGGTAGCCTCTATTTTTGTGTTTATTCATGTACACAATAGGGGAGATCTAGGGAGGAAAGGACTACAATTCTAGGAAGGAGCATATTGTATATGCAACTTTTGGTTTCCAAATATTTTAAGAGGCTTCTCACCTTTGTTTGATGTGAATTATTTGTAACTGCATTGTAATTTTGGAACCAACTGTGTTGCAAACAATAACTTTTTGTTAACACTGCAAGTGAACCATTCATGACGTCTATAGAGAGAGGAACCTAGTATAAAAGCAAGTTGTATTGTATGGGATCTTTTGATGCCAAGGGGCAGTGTTGTTTTGGCGAAGGGGAATTTTTGGACCTCTCATGAATTGTGGCCAGAATCCTGGACATAAGGCTGATGTTCAGCATAAGCACTAGGCATGGGAGGGAGCGAACATTATTTAAGGTGGCCTTCTCCATCCTAAGCACCCTTTTGGTTTTTGAAGTGACTTACCCTTCTGCCCTCAGTATAATATGAGGAAACACTGGTTGCCTTCGAGAGCAGATAAGATTTTTTCCCCAAATGAGTTTTTTCTTGTCTACCTCGTTTTGTATTTAAGGGGAGAAAGGATTTTGCAGAAAGCAGTGTCTTTATTAATAGGTTTTCACGGGCAGGCATTGGGGTATAATATAAATTGGTGTTCCCCTTGGCACTCCCTGGTGTCTGGAAGTCCTCTCTAAGTTCTGTGGCTTAGGGGGGACTGTGAAGGAGACTATTCTTGGGACTAGGCTAAGAGTTGGCTCTCTCTTGTAAAGTTATAATGCTAGGGAAGAAGTGCCCCTGGGATGCCATCTCAGCAAAATGACCAGATGGGGTGGGCAACCCATGGAGATGGATTGCCCTTGGGATCAGGTGTTTCACCCAGAGGTAAGTTGAGGTGGTCATGGGTTGATACCTGTCCCTCAGCCTTAATAAAGAGAAAGCAACGAGCATTCAAAAATAATCTGTTACAGTTTGAAGCTAATTACTTTGCTTGCAACATTGCAGCTTCTTGTGTGCATCACTGTGTATTAGCTAAGGAAAAGCAAATGTTCTTCTGGAAGTGATTAGTGACTTCTTTACAATTGTTAAAAATCTGTACCCTGTCATAAGCAGCGGTCTCAATATAGTTTGTGCAAAAGTGCAGGGAGGGGTGTGATTGAAAGAATCAGGAACATATAAAATATACTGCCAAGCAATATCTGTTTAAAAGGAAAATCAGAAATAATTGTAACAGAACAATAGATATGGAATTCTTAAATAACTATTGGATTAAAAAAAAAAGATTCAGAGTTGTTTTCATAACCACTGCAACAATGAAACATTAACTTTATCTGAATCTCGAGAAGGGCTGCGGCAGTTCTAGACATATTTTTATAGCCTAAATGAAGGGTTATGTCTCATCCTAGGCATGAATCATGAGATTTGAGGTCAGGATTTGAGCTCATTATAGTTAGAATCATTTATAGCAGTACTCAACCTGTGAGTCCCCAGGTGTTTTGACCTAAAACTCCCAAAAACCCCAGCCAGTTTACCGGCTGTTAGGATTTCTAGGAGTTTTAGACTGAACAAATGGAGACCCACAGGTTGAGAATCATTGATTCATAGCACAGTATTTCTGATTTCCATGTATGGTTGTGAAATCTACACAGTGAATAATGCTAATAACTAACAAAAATCAATACGTTTGAAATGGGGGGGGGGGGAGTTCTTATGTTGCAATGGAGAGTTCAAAAGGCAATTGAATGGATCCAGAGCAGATGGAGATCTAAACTGCTATTGAAATGGATACCCATGGAGGAAGCATGGAACATTCAGAACTTTAAGACTTTGTTGTTGGCAACCAAAAGACATGGGAGCAAAAAACTGGAAATATTCTGCAGGACATAATAATTTTCTGTCTTACTAGCCTCTCCTTGTAGCTTGAGGCAGGTCAGTGTCAGTCAAAATACACAAACATTGCAAAAATTCTATAAACACACATAAGCAAAGGTAAAGTTTTCCCCTGACATTAAGTCTAGTCGGGTCTGACTAAGGCGTTGTGCTCGCTCCATTTCTAAGCTGAAGAGACTGCATTGTCCGTAGACAACGCAGGTCACGTGGCCAGCATGAATGCATGGAGTGCTGTTACCTTCCCGCAGAAGCAGTTCCTATTGATCTACTCATATTTCCATGTTTTCAAACTATTAGGTTAACAGAAGCTGGATCTTACAGCGGGAACTCACCCCACTTCCCAGATTCAAACCCCCAACCTTTCGATCAGCAAATTCAGCAGCTCAGCAGTTTAACCCACTGCACCACCAGAGGCCCCCAAAAACACACATTAAAATGTAATTCTATAAAAGATACATATTAAAAATATTTCTATAAAATACATATTAAATACACAGGACAGAGATTAAAACACATGGTGCAAATTTAAAATGTATGCTTAATATTGGCTGGGTGGGTAGGCCTGCTGGAAGAAATAGTTCTTTTTTCAATTGTTTTTATTGAGAGTAAAAGTTACTCCAAAGAAAAGGGAGCAAATTAAAGAAGAGAAATTATGTAATATAGATTGAAAAATATCTTGTTTACATAAAAAGTGTGAGAACAATGTGGTTGAGAAAAGTAGGAAAAGGGAAATTACTAGACACGAAGAAACAAGGAAGAGAAAAGAAAAAGTGGGGGAAGGGGGGATGAAGTGCTTGTATTTCCAGGTCTCTCCAGGTTGTGAGTTCATCTCTTTTGGAAGTCGCTGTATCCTTTTGTCATCAGTTTCCTGGTACTTGATCCTTAGAGTTTCGTTAATATCTTGTGAATATAAATTTCTATGTTTTCTTTTTAGGAATTCCAGAATTTTTCCCCATTCTGTTCTATGTCTTTTTACATTAGTATGTGTCATTTTATGTGTGAGCATGTCCATGTTCATAATGTCCATTACTTTCGAGATCCACTGTTCTAAGGTGGGTGTTTCATGAGATTTCCATAATTGGGCCAGGGTGATTCTTGCCGCTGTTATCGGGTCAAAAAAATCTTGTTCATGTTTTTATCCATTTCTAAATTCGTAATCCCTGATAGAAAGTATTCTGGTCTGAACTCAAATTTTATCTGTGAAATTAATTATATCCTCTTGTATATCTGGTGCCAAAAGTTTTTAACTTTCTTACATTTCCACCACATATGTATAAAGTTTCCCGTGTGTTTCCCACACTTCCAGCATTTCTCATTAGTTCTTCCTTTATTGATCTTGGTTAGTTTTTCTGGTGTTAAGTACCACCTATGGAACATCTTATACTAGTTTTCTTTGAACTCGGTTGAATTTCTTACAGCAGGTTTGATGACTGTGGGTCTCCAGATGTTTTTAGACAGATGATCCAAAATGTATCTGGGATTTACTTGAGTTTAATAGATTTACATTTGGGTAGACCTGTGTAGGATTTATGTGTTAATGCAATAATCCTGTTTAACAGCCTTGGAAGAGATGTCAAGATTATCTCAAATGGATACACTCCTTTTTTGAGCTATTCTTGTCAGATTGCCCAGAGCCTGTCAATTAATTTCAGCTTTCCTCTATAACCTGGACCGTCTCCATGCTGCTAACCTGTTTCTGGGCAGATTCCATTTTTACTAAGACAATGGGCTAATGTAATAGGATTGTACCAGCATCAGTATCATTGTAACACTTCTATGTAATAAACCCTCTTTACTGCCTCAGAAGAAGTCTCAATTTTTGTATTTCAACAAGAGTGAGCAAATGGCCTATAAAATCCTATGTTATACTAAGTCTTTTTCTACAATTATCATAATTATCAATCATAGATTAAACAGATTGGTTTTGTACCAGTTATTGTTGATTTTTTAAAATCAATCTTCATAAGATAAATCTTCAATTGAACATATGGAAAAATCTAGAAAGACAACACACAAAATTGAATTACAAAGCTCTGACTAACATGCTAAAACATCAAAATAGAACATAAAATGAAAAATTACAAAAGAGAAAAAATACTTCCAACTATTTGTCCAACTCATACTAATTTGCAAAACCAATGTTCATCAAAATACCATTATTTTTCAAAAAGCCAATTAGTGGTTTCTTGTCTTCCAAAAATATTCCTAATTATTTTTCTTTAGCTGAAATAAAAAAAAGTTTTACTTTTAAAGTCCAAAGGTTCCAAGTGGACTTGCTGCAGAAAGCAAGATACTTCAGGAGAAAATATAGAAAGGAGTGATCTCAAGAAGAGCCCAAGAATAAAAAAAATATAACACCAAAAGTACAAGGAGAAAGTCAAGATCAAGAGGATCCTTTATCCTTCTGTGGATAAGGAAACCCAATCTGAGGAAGATTAACTACGATACCATTTACCAACTGGAGACACCTATTATATAAAAAGGGGCATTAAATATTTGATATAAAGAAACTAGGTCAAGAATGTAAATTTCCAGACAGAAGAAGACATTTTAGGGACAGTTAGATATGCCATAAAATGTTCGGTGCCATTTGAAAAAGACAGAACTTATGAAAACATTAAGATGTCCCAATGTAAATGGGCAACCTCGCTGATTTATGAAATAATAAAAAGGATAGGGGCAGCATTGTACTTATTTCTATCAGAAGACATAGATATTATTCAAGAATTGAAGCGTTTGGTAACATATCAAAACTTTGATCTCAAGAGCAACAATATTTTGAGATATTTTCAAAGAATTTTTCAGACTAGAAGTCTGTGTTGATGGTTCTTAAAAGATTTTAAATGAAGACTAAAATACATTTTTATAAAATGAAAAGATGGTGGAGAAATAGAAGAAAAAATTAGACATTTTTAGAGGATTGTTTTGATAAAGGAGGTGATGGTGTTACAATGGTGTGAGATGTAGATAAAGGGAATGAGGAATGCCTTATTTAATGTATTAGTGATGTTTAAAAATAGGGGGAAATGGAAAAGATTCAAATAATTTAAAAGGTCACAGTTACATAGTTCTCGGTTTCATACCTGTTTGCTTTCCATGGCAATTATTTACCTTTTAAATGAGAGAAGGGAAATTTGAGTTCAAGCACAGACAACATCTAGCCTCTCCACTCAACTCCACCCTTCCAAATATAGAAAATCCATCTTATCTCCTATTAGAGATCACTTGGGAATTCCCCATCACACCTGGAAAGGCAAGTGTGGTGCCAGGTGCATGTCTGTGAAATTACTCTTATTGTGTAGGAAAGATGAAAGGACACACTTCATCTGGTTGAGTCTTGATCTTGGGACACATCCAACTCTCAAAGTTTCAGTGGACAGTGCCCAGGTCAGACTTCTTGTCTCAATGCCACATGTTGAGGGAAAAGGGGAAATTGCACCATCTTCCTATCCCAAGTTCTAGTAGAAAAACACATAGGTTGCCCCTTCAACCTGAAATGGCTGATGGCATCCATATTCGTGGACAGGGAACTTACCCTGTGTTTTAGTCTGAATTTAAGAGGATCTGTCAAAAGTGCTGAAGCCAGTCTCCACATGCTTCAGTGCCTTGGATTGCTCTTCAGCTCTCATTAGGTTTAGCCATGAAATCAATAACAGTAAGTATTGTCTTCTCCTGTTTTAGAAGCATAATATTAAAAGGATTCATTTGCTCTATATGGCTCACTTAAGTAGTCCTTCATGTAGCACCTGCTTTTTATGTTGCCACTGCCAGAGTTTTAATTGAAGAGGATAATCTCTGTTGAGGAACTGATTTTTACGTGTTCGAGATGTTTGATTTTTCTTCATGAAACCTAGCTAGTCTATATATTGATGGTATCATCATCTTATCAACATTATTCATTAAAGTTCATTGTGGTTTTAACCTAAAAATATCAGCCAACGATTGCTTCATATTCTTGTTCCATCTTTTGAATAAAGATTAATCAATGGTAGAGATGAAACACCACTTTTCCAGCAAAACAATATTGTGGTTCACTCTGAAATGTTTCCTTGTGATAAATGGGTGACCTGTATGAAACCTAATCCAACAATGGAACATTGCAACAATATTTTATTTACTTATTTATTATCTGTACATTCTGTTTGAGCAACAGAACCTTGGACAACTAACAATAAAGCAGAGACATGCACACAAATTAAATACTACAATGAAATACACTAAAATGATGTAAACACAGCCTATCAAATAACAATACCAAGGAGCACAAACAAAACTCAGGTCTCTTTGGGGAAGAAACTCAAGCAAAATGTACATGCATCCATAGAAACCCTGTTTTAGAGGCTGCTGAAGCTGAGAGTGCATATCTGGAAAATATCTTTATGAATATACCAGCCAGGGCTCCTAATTCAGCTGAGCCATTGCTTTAAAATCTATCAGTCATATATGTTCCTGGTTTATTTCAGCCTTTGCAAAGAAAATTGAGTTTGCTCAGACTGCTCAATGTCATGTCCACCTGATATTAAAAGATGAAATGGGTTCAATGTAATTTATATATTACTGGTCTGAATAAAATAATGTTAGCTCATTTCAGAGGGAGAAAGCCGGCAATTTCCAAATATATTTAAATGGATACACTTTGCCTTCAACTGATGTAGTATTATTGATTTCCCTTGGATGAGTCTCAAAAGTATTGTGGTTTAAAGTTGGCCTAGCAATGAAATGCAACAGGAGGGTGCTTCTAGATGTATTAGTTAAGAAAAAGATGGAATTTAGGAAAGGCTTGAAATCAATAATACAAACTGTAATCCATAATATTTATCTAATACTAAGAGTGTTTCCAGGCAAGAGCTTCGTTTGTCTCATTCATCGACATTCACAGTATATCCATTTTCTATTTGTTAACACACCTTTGTTTTACCATTATTACTTTCATCATTTTTATTATACACTGAGTATCCCTTGGCCAAAGTGCTTGGGACTAAAAGTGTTTTGGAATTTGGAATTTTTGGGAGCAATATTTTTTTTTTGAATACTTGTATTTGCAGATACATACATAATGAGATCAATTGAAGATAGACCCAAGTTTAAAATAAAAATTCCTTTATGTTTCATATACATCTTTAGCTGAAGGCAATTTTATACAATATTTTGTATGAATTTTGTGAATGAAACAAAATAGGTGTACACTGAACCGTTAGAAAACAAAGGTGTCCCTCTCTTAGCCACCCCTTTGGACAATTTTGGATTTTGGAGAATTTCAGATTTCTGGGCAAGGGATATTTACCTAGTACCATTGAAAAGGCGCTCCGTGCAATCACGCCGGCCACATGACCTAGGAGGCGTCTACGGACAACGTTGGCTCTTCAGCTTAGAAATGGAGATGAGCACCAGCCCCCAGAGTCGGACTTGACTAGACTTAATGTCAAGGGAAAACCTTTAACTTACCACTGAAAATCTATTAAATAAAGAAAGATTTAAAGGAGATAGATTGTCTTTTGAATGGTAATATTATGCACCCTCTATTAGCAAGTAGTCTTAACACAATGTTTTAGTAGAACCCCACCTCCTCCAAGATGAACTGAACCACCTCAACTGGGCTCTCCAGGCCAATGGATACTCCACCCCAGACATCAGAAGAGCTGCAAGACCAAGAACAAGCCACGAGAGTAAAGATGAAGATCCACCCAGAGGAAAAGTGTTCCTGCCTTACATCAAGGGAACCACTGACCGCATAGGGAAGCTGATGAGGAAACACAACATACAAACAATCTACAAACCCACCAAGAAAATCCAGCAAATGCTATGTTCAGCAAAGGACAAGAGGGATCCTCTCACCTCTGCAGGAGTCTACCGTATACCATGCAGCTGTGGACAAGTCTACATAGGGACCACCAAACGCAGCGCCCAAACAAGAATCCAGGAACATGAAAGGCACTGCAGACTACTCCAACCAGAGAAATCAGTCATAGCAGAGCACCTGATGAACCAACCTGGACACAGCATTTTATTTGAGAACACAAAAATGCTGGACCACTCTCATAACCACCATGTCAGGCTACACAGAGAAGCCATTGAAATCCACAAACATGTGGACAATTTCAACAGAAAGGAAGAAACCATGAAAATGAACAAAATCTGGCTACCAATATTAAAAACCTCTAAAATTGCAACAGCAAAAACAGCAGAGAGAAAAACAGGCAGGGACATCTAATCACCTTTCAAGAAGAGTTTGCCCCAGGCACAGTCAGCCCATTGTATGCTAATCAAGGTGGGCAGTTGAAAGATCCACACATAGCCCAACTTACAAAAGCCCTTTGTCTCACCCTGGTCATTCCACAGATATATAAACCCCTTTTTTTCCCAGCTCCAGCAGACCTCACCTCTGAGGATGCCTGCCATAGATGCAGGCGAAACGTCAGGAGAAATGCCTCTAGAACATGGCCATATAGCCCGAAAAAACCCACAAGAACTGAGTGTTTTAGTAGACATGGATAGGATTGCATATTAATATTTATTCTACATAGATTGAAAACTTTGAAACCCTGAAAACTTCAGTTCAGAGTCAAGTAGTGGATTCTAGACAATATTTCATCTGCTTCTATTAAGAAAAAAACTCTATAAAGATTTCTGATCTATTAAATAGAACTTGCTCTTGTACATTTTAGTTCTGACCTATCCTGTGAAAACTCTTAAGAATCTGGCAAATAGCACTCTGGAAGACTACAACTTCCCTTCCTTAAAGTGTCATGAAATAAATTCTGATTAGATTGTCCTTTAGCACATATTGAATATTTGCATAAATACTTCGCCAATTTTTTGCATAATTTTATGTATTGTTCTGAGGAAAGGCTATCTACTCAAGAGACCTGTAAAAAAACATATAAAGAAATGTTTGCCAAGAACTTTTGACCTCTTAGATGGGGAACAAGTATTTTTTAGAACACAATGATTATTTTTGGAACATCCTTCAGTTATTGATTTCTTTGGTTTGACATCAACAACAACAGTATTTTCCCTCAAATAGTGTAAATTATGTGCCTTAAACACATGTTTATTAGGAATGTCAAGCCTGTAGTTATTTATTTCACATATATCTGTATAACATTCAGAGAAATGCTGGTGTTATTGTAAGGTCTTTCTTGCTAAGGTTTTTTTTTTTTTTTGCCATGACATTTGCTGTTAAATCAAAGCTTTTCGCATAATTTATCTTTGCAACCACAGAAAATGGCAAAGATAATAGGACACATGACTTATGGGGTCATAAATGTTGCCATGAACCATTTGGGAGTGGTTTTCTTTCCTGAAGCACAATTACAGTAAAGTTCATGCTCAGAATAACTCAATTAGTCCAGGAAAATATATGGTTACTACCTTTGTTCAGCTCAATTGCCTCTTAAAACTAGTAGCCACCATAGTCATTATGTTCTGATGCCATTAACCCTCTAAGCATTTATGCAGACAAACATTTCCCTCCACATCTAAAACAAACAATAAGAGCCATTTGCAGTAAGTGAGAATTATATGAGAATGGAATGTGTGAAAGTGTTCAATGAGCAAAAGGCTCCACAGGCTTTGAGTCACTGGATGAATGAAATCTTTCAATCTTTTCAAGAAGCTAGGCAGGAAGATATGTAACAAGAGGATTCATACCAAAGGCTAATCTAGTCCAGCTCTCAGGAGCCTTTGATGCTATACTGTTTATGATACTGAAGGAAATAAATACAGAACTATCACAACTTGTATACATTTACAGCATTCAGTGCATGATATACATACATGTTATGTATATCTCTTTTGGAAGAAGTGAAAGGGGCTGTTATCTAGTTGTTTGTGTCCTGTGCAATTCTTCCCATACCCTTGCATATGTCAGAATATGGGACACTATTCAAGGAAAAGAAGGCTGCTCTGGCTCTAAGGGAAAGTAAAAGAATGTGAACCCCATCTGTGAGAACACCCACATTTCACTCTCCTTCTGAGCTGAGATAAGCTGCTTCTGCACCACCTGAATTCCTTTCTTCCCTCCCTCTCTACTAGTAGACAGCAGCAGAAGCTCCAACTAGGAATTGACAGCTGCTGATATAGTAGAATAACATGGAATTGTGTTAACGCAGTATAATGCTTTACCTGCTCAATATAGGATCTCAGCCTGAAAGCATACATCAGCCTGGCAACACATGATGCTATGTTGGTTTTGCCTCTGATTCCCCCCTCAAGTAGATACTGAATATCTCCTTGATCTAAACAATCACATACACAGGTGTTGCATATGTGATTCCAGACCATAATAGATTTACTTATTCTTCAGGAGTTAAGATAATCCCTAGGTTTTGGGCCATTTGTACATGTTGTGATAGTATATTCTAGAGCACGCCTGCACAACCTGTGGCCTTCCAGATGTTTGGGCCTCCAACTCCCAAAAGCCATAGCCTGCTTGTCTAATGGACAGGGATGCTGAGAGTGGAAGTCCAAAACATCTGGAGAACCACAAGTTGTACGGGCCTGTTCTATAGTTTATGTGTCACATAGAGCCATTTCTGTAGCCAAAACATTCACTACATTGAATCTTTCTATGATGAAAAGAGTCAGAAATTGACAGGTTCAGATTCCTGTAGTCTTATCAAAGGTATTGCTTGTTTTAAACCAAAGTACAGTATGTGCCAATTTTATTAATGCACAGTTCATAATAATATACTGCTAGAGCTCTGTAAGGAAGGCCCAGTTATTACACAAATGCAGCACATAACTGAGGATGTGAGTGAAGATTCCTAAATGTTAATGGCAACGTCTTTACTTTATGGCTTAAGCAGACATTAAGATATAATGTAATTCAGATGCTTGTTATGACACCGAAGTCCAAATTAAATCAAGAGAATGGATGAACTTAAATATAACATCCTAGATTCCCAAAGGAAAAAAAGATTATAGCTGGGGTGCTGAAATAACCAAAAGGTCAGGAAGGGACCAGGAAACTGTTACCCCCTTTTCTCCCAAAACTGGATCATACACTGTTAATATTTCATTATTAAAGTGCCTGTTTACAAATCTATATTAAACGTTAGGTCATTATGCATTGCTGCAACAGGAATAGTTTTATTCTCTTGATCAGCAGTTCCCTAACTTTTTCAGCCATGGAACCCTTCAGAAGACAACCCCCCCCCCCCCCAGAACGCTAACTCTGTCCCGGATTTTCCTACAGAACCCTAATTTTGTTTCTAGCTGGTCTGAGTCCCTCTGCAGAGGTAGAGAAGATCGGGATCTAAAATAAATAAATAAATACTTATAATGAACTCACAAAGTTCTTTCATCTACTCCAGTTGCCTGAGCGTTGTAGGCTTGGAAATAAAGAGAAAACATATTAAATATAACCATAGACTTACATTTTGGTACAAGAAAATATTGAATATAACCACAAATCTTTATTTTGATACAAGAACATCCTGGCTTCACACCTAATATGCTGAATGAAATTTGTTTCATTTTGAAATTGGACTTTATGTTGGAAAATCCAGAATGGCATGCTATTTACATCTATATTTCTTTTTGGTATAAGCCTAAGCTGAGAAGTCTGATTTGCATCAATAGGTGGACACAAAGGAGAACATTGCTCAGATATGTTGTCAAAGGCTTTCATGGCCGGAATCACTGGGTAGTTGTTTGTGGATTTTTCTAGTCCTATTGAAGAAGTTTTCCTTCACTAGGTAGTTGAGCGTTTTCCTTCACTGGGTAGTTGAGTGTTTTCTGTGCTGTATGGCCATGTTCCAGTAGCATTCTCTCCTAATGTTTCACCTGCACCAATAGCTAGCATCTTCTGAGGTTCTGTTGGCAGTGAAGCAAGTGGAGTGTGTGCGTATTCTTGTTGCTGTTATATTGCCAATAGGGTTATCATTTGAAGGAAACGTAAAAGTAATAAAGTCTCCTACCTGAAAGGACTTCCTTGTATTACTTCTTGTTGTCTGTTTAGTTTCTTCTCTGGAAATCTGGCTTTGATCAAAGCTTTGTTCCCAAGTGGCAGTCTTGTTAAAGTTTAAACACAGTGTAGCTTGTCGTCCTCCAGGGTTCCCCTCTGACTATCCATGTACCACTCAAATTAGTACATTAAAGCCATTTATAGGGACTCAAGCTGTGGCCGTAGAACTCCCTTATACCAGGGGAAGATTTCTCACTATTCAACATTGCTTTACAATGACCACTGTGTTTTGCTTCTCCTCCTCAGAGAGCTGGAAGGACAGCACCTCACCTTCACAGCTGAACTGAAAGTCTCACAATAGTGTTATCTGATGGACAGAAATATGCTGCCAGTCATAAAAATAAATGTCTTTCCCCACCCCCTGTCTAATAGGCTCATATACCGATTGGAAAAGAGAGGTAGCAAAACCCAGTAGGGGAAGCTGAGGTCCTAAACATCTGCTCATTATGATTGAAGCCTTTCTTGCCTTCCTCTGACTCTTTGAATTATTAAAGAAACAATATTTCACAGAAAAGAAATCACTTGAACCATCTGGCTTCTGTATTCATGTTGTTTAAACACGTGCATACAATATGACAAATAAAGAGAGGGAAAATCAGAGAATAATGCCACAAACTCTTTAAAAGGACTGGAAAAAAAAAAGCATGCTCACAAAGGCAAATCTTTGGATACAGCTTTATTTCCATCTTACCATAAATGATAGGAAGACAGTACTGGAGAATTCCCCCCCAAACCCTTGTATATATCATTCTACTGTCCCATCCCGCTCTACAGGCTCCATTCCATTCCCAAGGCTAACCTACAGTTTCTATTCTCCCCAGTCCAGATGTCCCTTATCTCAGATGTGCTTCTCTCATTCTTTCCTCCTCTCCCCTTAACCTCCATGTTACGGGGTGGATGGAGCAGCTCATTCTAAGCTGGTACAGACACCATCCTGACATATGTTTTCTTTTAAATAACTCCATTATATCTAACCACTAATCAGAAATAAGTCCCTTTCCCACTATATAGTTATAGCACTATGATTCCACTTCAATAGCCATGGGTGCATCCTATGGAATCTTGAGATATGTAATTTGGTGAGGCTTTAGAACTTTTGACTGAGAATTCAAAATACCTCTCCCTAAGCTGCAAATCCTAGTATTTTATTGGATGGAAACACGGCTTTTAAAGTGAAATCATCACACTATTATTGTGCAGTGTGAAAGGGCCTAAGGATGGAAGAAACTCGGCCGGCCAAACTTAGTCAATGCTGAAAGTTTGTCCTTATATTCTAACCAACTTGACCATAGAGACTGTTCAGTCTCCTGTTAATCATCTCATTTCTGATGGCTATTATTGTTTGTCACTGTTCAGAGATCAATGGGCTCCCATTGTCTCTATGTTAAGGTTTCCTCTGTATACATTTGGATTTGGATTTTTCTAGTTCTATTGAAGAAGTTTTCCTTCACTAGGAGGAGGAGGAAGGACCTGCTTAATTCCATTACAGTGCTAATGTTAACGCAGAAGAAAGGCAGTCCTAATTAATTTCCACCACAGCTAGAATGGAAGAGGATGTTTTGTCTCTAGTTCAGCTTCAACTGTCTTGCTCAGTTGCATTTTACTGTTTTTCTGAAGTCAGATTGTGCTCTAATGAAAGAAAGAGCTGAGGTTGACAAAGAGGAATAAACATCACATATTAATTCTTTTCCATATGGGCTGTTACAATAATTGTGTGCAAATTACATTTTCACTCAGAATTCAGTTTACAGAAATTAAAGTCATCTGGGGGAAAAGCTGTCTGAAGGCCTGGGGCATTCTAAAAGGAGCTGGAAAAGTTAGGTGACACGATTAATTGGGATTTTCCCAAAAGACTTGAGGAGTGGAGGATTTATGAAAGCAGAAAGGGAGAACATAAACAAGCATGTTTCATTGGCTCTGCCAGGAGGTCATTTCTACCAAGCTCCAAGTTTCTTACAGAACAGTGATTCTCAGCCTGTGGGTCCCCAAGGTGTTTTGACCTACAACTCCCAGAAATCCCAGCCAGTTTACCAGCTATTAGGATTTCTCGGAAGGCCAAAATACCTGGGGACCCATAGGTTGAGAACCATTGTTATAGAAGCTTTGTAGTTATAGGAGCGCCTGGTGGCAGAATGGGTTAAACCCTTGTGCTGGCAGGACTGAAGACCGACAGGTCAGATTTTTGAATCCGGGGAGAGCACAGATGAGCGCCCTCTGTCAGCTCCAGCTCCCCATGTGGATGGTAAAACATCAAAACATCCGGGCATCCCCTGGGCAACATCCTTGCAGATGGCCAATTCTCTGACACCAGAGGCAACTTGCAGTTTCTGAAATCGCTCCTGGCACAAAAAAGAAGCTTTGTAACTTTAAGAATATGCAGCTTTCATTTTCTCCTCTGTCTTTTTCCTCTGATATCATCACTTTAGATATAAGGCTGAAGAAGACTACCTTCTTTTTAAAAAATGAAGTACCCTGATATGCAAGCTCTTTTAGCTGAGGAATGAAAAATAAGTATAAAAAGCACATTTTAGAACTATATATTTTGTTTGTAAGAGCAATTAATCATTGAAAAAATCCATCTATGGCACAGAAGCAGAATTGATTTCCAAAATAAACTGATTTATAATCTGAAGGTTCTCTTCAAGATCCTGGCAGACATTTTACTAATGACAGCTAGGCCTTTTACTAGCTGTTGCATTAACGTATGAAAATGGATTAGATGAAAGTTCCTAAAACTGTATGAAGTGTCTTTAAAATCATTACTCATTTACATAGACATAATTTTTATAAAATAGAGAGTTGCTTTCCAACTTCAATGTCTTTGTAATGTCCACATTCTTCATGTTAATTCACATTGAATGACTAGAACTAATCTGAGCAGGTCATTGGCATGACTAGGGAACTGGGTGTGGTGTGAACCACACTGGGTGACACCATCGGGAGATGTGTCACTAAAATAACTGTCTACAAAACTTTTTGTAAAGTGTTTCAAGAGATATTTATTTTTATATAATAAAAATATCAATGCAGTTAGTTGTAATCAACTAACTTAAACTTTCTAATGTGCATGTGTTCTGGTCAGAGCTGTCATTGTTACCTCATTAAAAGGTTCAAATCGCATGGTTTCATCTGCACATGCTACAAGCACACACTATTGTTTTCATTGCTACCTAGATTTTTGTAAACAGTTGCTGATATTATCATGTTTTTTGGTATTTTAGCTACAATATGGTGATCTGCTCTGTCCTATACCAGAGCAGGTCTTTGGAGGTAATACCATAAGCTACTGTTCTGTCGCCACTGGGTCCGAACAAAATATCTTTATTCTACAGGACGCACACTTTAAACCCAGTGGGAAGCCGGGGTGCCCGAAGAGAGATTGTTAGAGACTTCCAGAAGTAATGGGCTTTAGAGTCTTTAAAAGTACAACAAAGTCTTTATTAAGGAACAAATCTTCAACAATACTTCAAGGCTTTACTATTCTAGTCTTTAAGAGACTGGCACTAACTTGGTTTAACTGTACTATCTCAGCATAAGGAAGAACTCTTTATAATCCCTCCCAGGCCGTCCATCACCTAGGCCTCGCTGGTCTGGGTAATACTGCCGATCCCCAAATGCGTCTGGAAACCGAGTAATCTACCAGACGAAGCTAGAAGATGTTTAGCTGGAATTCTGTGGTTCTGCAGTGATGTCCTGTGGAAACTTCAGGGCTGTTTTCCCCTCTGGTGCTGTGAGGCTGAGAGGCTGTGAGCTCTCAGCCAGAGCCTTTGGGACCTTTTCCTTCTGTTTCCTTTGAATGATCCCCGGATGGCTATTTCTATTTCCCCGGAAGGTTTGAGGAATGAAGCCTTTCTACGGGACTAGCTGATCTGCGTCCTATAGACTGGCTTCCTTGTGTGACTGAAAATAGGCCCCTTCCCTCCAAAAGGCAAAAAGGGGGCGGGACCAGGGATCCTAACTATAACTGGCAGGTGGCTTACCCTATAAATGCATATTATAACAGGAAACCCCCTGCTGCAAAATCCCAAGCATGGGTTTGCACACAAACATATAAACACAGCAAATAAATCCGTAGCTCCTGGAACAGCTGTTCCAGAACACTCCTGGCCTAGATTTCTCAATGATGAGAAATCTACACTATAATAAACGGTAAATCTAATTTGGCAATGAACAATTACCCATTCAATAACAACACAACATCACAAATTGGTCTGTGTAAGACAGAAACATTGCCATTTTGGCACACTCTTAGTTTCACCTTCCTTACTAATCCATCCGGACTTGGCAAGGTCTCTGTAACTTTGGCCAAAGGCCACATGAAACGAGGTACGGAGTCTTTGAGCAAAACAATGTTCCCAACTTGGAGGTTGGGCTTGGAGTCTTTCCATTTCCTGCGATTCTGGAGTTGAGCCAAGTACTCTGCCTTCCAGCGTCTCCAAAACTGGTTGGCAAGAGTTTGAGTTTGTTTCCAGAGTACCTTGTAAGACTTTTCAGGAACAGGGTGCGTAATTTCCTGCCAATCACAAGTCTTTGAGTCAAAATGGATGCAGGAGTGAGAAGCTGTGGAGTATCAGAGTCTGAGGTGATGGGCACCAATAGGCGACTATTTACAATTGCTGTCACCTCCGCCATCAAAGTAATCAAAACATCGTGAGTCAAATTCTTACACTCGATCACCTTGACATGAATGGCTCGGATAACTAAACAAATGAAGATGACTGAAAGGAAATGCCTAATCTCTCTCCTAAATGTCTGAGCTAATTGGATAGCTAGCACAATAGCACAGAGTCCTAGCCTAAGGACAGTGGTGTGAGGTGGAGCAATCTTAGCCTTGGCCTTAGCAAAACCTAAAGTGCAAGAACTAGAGTCTTTGCGTCTGGCATAAGCCACAGCTGTGATAGCTTTCTCAGAAGCGTCGCAAAAGACATAGAGCTTGGTGTGCCAGCTCTGTAAAGGGCTCCTGGCCGTGAATTGGCGTGGGATGCTCAGCTGGTGTAAAACTTGAGCCTGACCGATTTGCTGTTTGGTCTTGTGATCACGCTGTAACTTGCGTCTCAAAGACTGCAGTCTCGTCTTGGCTACCTGTCTGTTAGGAGGCAAGGTAGGCCGGTCTGTTTTGAAGGGCAAAGGGGCGATCCAGTTCCCTTCCTCGCTGAGAGTCACCTCGGAGTTCATGATGTTCAGGAACTCTTGTTCATCTCGGGAGAGTGCTGTGTTCTCGTCGTCCTGGGATACATCGCAGATGGATGAAAACTCAGATGAAACTCCTTGGCAGCAAACAGAGATGTGGCTGAGGCAACTCTGCATGAGGGTGACTCTGCCACAGCTGAGGGTGTTGGGCTGACCTGGACACAGAGAAGATGGAGGATGCATTCTGTCGACACATACAGGTCCCTGTATGGTCCATCCTAATGGAGTCTTCTGTGCCAAAGGTGCACCAGGAGGACCTCTCTTTTCAGCTCGGATGCTCATCAAGCTGGGGCAGTTGGATCCAATGAGCAGGACTATGTCGATATTCGGCTCAAAGGGTGGAATGAGGTCCTGTAGTCCTTTCAGGTGAGGATGCGCTTGCATCATCTCTCTGGTAGCAATCTGGTCCTTATTGCGTGGGATGGATGCACACTCAATAAGGTCAGGTAACTCAAAACGAATGTCTTTGCCACATGGCGAAATGATAAATCCAGATGCAACGCAGCCCTGTCTATGTTGTTTGCCTGTACAAGTAGAAATACAATAGTCAATAGTCTTTGCCTGCCCCTTAAAGATTTTGAAGAAGTCAGGGGTGGCCAGGGAACCGTCACTTTGGTTGTCAAGGGCCACGTACATTTTCTTTTTCATCCATGGCTTGCTGGCAGGAAAGACCTCTGCCAAACAAATGGGGTGGCAAATCCTAGTTTTCTTTGGGCTGCCGCACAGCTGTGTGCAGGCCACAGAGGGTGCCTCAGTGCCCGATGAAGGTCCAGCTGTATCTTCTGGGGAGAGTTGACTGGTGGCCCCGCTCTTGACCTTGGAGGGCACGAAATCCTTGTCATGCATGGCTGAACAATGCCTTTCGGATTGGCACACCTCGCACTTCACCTTTTCTTTGCATGACTTTGACTGGTAGGGAGTTGCACCGCAGCACCTGAAGCAGATCCTGGATTTCTTGAGGATCTCGACCTTGTCTGCGTGAGGCTTCTTGGCAAACTCCCTGCAGTCGGCCAAACTGTGGGGCTTTGCATGCAGTGGGCACAAAACATCCTTGGGGTCAGCTGGAGATGAGTTGGTCTCCGTGGACTTAACGGCGATGTTTCTTTTGGTGCCACTATCTGCAGGTTTCTTAGGGTCTTTAATGGGCCTCTCCGTCCTTGGAGTCCCATAAAGAGTTGGAAATCCCGTCTGTGGGTCGTTGAGTTGCATGGCTGCATTTGTAACAAAGTCCACAAGATGGGTGAACGGTGGGTAGACCTGATGGTTGGCCTGTTTGAATCTGAAGACTTCTTTGCCCCACTCTTCTTGTAAGGAGAATGGCAGCTTCTGGATGATGGCAGTTTGGGACAGGTGTAGGTCCAGGCAGGCAAACCCTGGAAACTGTGGGTTTCCCTTGGCAGACTGAAGCTCAATCAATAAGTCTGACAAGTCCCAAAGCTGTTCAAAGTCTTTTGGTTTGAGCACTGGGAAATGATGAAGTCTGTCCATCAGCGAGGCTTCAATTTGGGTGCTGGACCCGTAGCGCTGGTCAAGCCTTGTCCATGCAGTGTCCAAAGCTCTATCTGGTTGGTCGATGAGAGCCGAGAAAATCCTTCTCACCTGCTGAGCTGATACTGGACCAAGCCAGGTGATCAAAAGAGTCAATTGTTCCTCAGAGGAGAGTCTTAAACTCTGAATGGCTCACTGAAAGGCAAAGCAGAAACAAGGCTTGTTTCAAAAGAGCGGGAAAGCTTGCTTCTGCTGGAAACTGTAGCAGGACCTAGCAGACCTTGCTATGTAGATACTTTAGAAAGGACTGGAAGAATGTTGCAATTCCATGCAGACCTGCTGTGCAAAAGTTGGAGGAGAAATGTAGCAACTTGCAAACTGAGTAGATCTTCAAAATGGTGGGAAGAGAGCTGAAGCAAAGAAGGAGGCTGCCAGCCCCTCCCTTCTGGTCTTCCAAAATGGCCGAAAATGAAGAAGCACGAACAGATGGGCTCCTCTTCAAGATGGCCGAAACTCCTCAGACACACACAGATGGATGCTGGTAATAAAGGCTTAAAATGTCTGGTACAGGCTTCTGTATACACTGTTTGTAACTCTAAAAGTCCTTTTTCTTTTAATCCTAGTGATGTCACTGGAGTATTTAACTTTTGTGTTCCATTCCTGGTTCATTGTACTACTCTCTATTAAAAAATACATTTTAAGAGTGAGACTAAAGCAGGACTAGAAAACATGTAGGACTCTAGAAACTGCTGAATTGTAACTCCTATTCATCTTAGGCAGCACAACCAATAGTGAAGGATGATGAACTTCACATGATGAACTTCATGTGTTGTTCCACAAGAAGGACTGTACTTTACCCATTCCTAAAGCTATACAAATTTTACATAAAACACCAAAGAGAGTGCATTGTTCTGCACGAGAGATTTTTGACTCTGACATGGAGATGTGACTCTGGTCTGGATTTTAATCTGAACAGTATTTATTTATTTATGTATTCATATTGATACTTTGATGAACAAAATGAAATACATCCATCACCTTGGATAATGCCTTTAAAGTTCAGACCGACAACTAGATTCATTGATCTGTTGACCTTGGAGTTTCCAGTTATTGATCAATAACATATTGATACAGAACCATACAGAACTATGTAGTGATGTTGCACCCAACAGATAGTGAACTTTAAAGAAGATGAGGAGATATAAGGAAAAGTAGAACAATTGAGGAGAGAAGCCACTTTTTAAAAATCATTTATGTGAATTCAATGGCAGAGGATCAAATCTGCTGCAATTCAGGCACAGAGCAAATATTACATTTCTCACAGAGATAGAAAGCAAAATCTGATTCTTATTTTTTTCAAATGCCAGTCGTGATAAAAATGACATGTGCTGTAGTTTACAAAATAGCTTTACTTTGACATGGATATCATCTCCTGAAAAAATAATTTGACGTGTATATATATGTACTTAGACCGGGAGGCTTTGTGGTGTGAAAAAGTGAAAGTAAACATTTGAGTAAATGTTTTTATAGATAATCCTCACTGTATTATCTATTATAAATAATCCCCAAGGTTACACCTCTTACAAAAGTTACATATAAAATGTCAATAGTGCATTCTTAACCTATCTTCTCAATACCAGTATTAAAGGAGCTGCCGCATGATAATCCTTCTCAACATGTAATTACTTGCTTGCATTCACATTAAAGAAAAATTCCAGGGCCAGCCTTACCACTAGGAAGACTGAGGTATCCACTTCAGGTGGCAGGTACAAGGAGGGAGCAGTGGAACATCTGACCATTCTCTGTTTTTGGAAGCTAGAGACCATTGCATCATAGGGCTCCTCATATATCACTAAATTAATCTGCTGTGCACTTTGATGCAGTGGAGAACCATGTCCCATTGTGAGGGTTGCCATGAATGTCTAATACCAACAAAGTTCTCTTTAGCATGTGCAATTGGAGGTGCAGGGAAAGGAACTTTGAACTCCCCCCCCCCACCCCAAAAGAGATCCACTTGCAAAAGATTTATTTCCCTGGTTTTTAGTAACTCCCCCAGCCATATTCCACAGACCACCACATATATGAGCATACTTCATGAGAGAGAGATTTTGGAGGAGTCTGTAAAGCAGTGTTTCTCAACCTGGGGGTCGGGACCCCTGGGGGGTTCATGAGAGGGTATCAGAGTCCAAAGACCATCAGAAAGCACAGTATTTTCTGTTGATCATAGGGGTTCTCTGTGGGAAGTTTGGCTCAATTCTATCATTGGTGGGGTTCAGAATGTTCTTTGATTGTAGGGGGACTATAAATCCCAACAACTATAAATCCCAAATGTCAGTCTGTTATCCCCAAACTCCACCAGTGTTCACATTTGGGCATATTGAGTATTCATGCCAAGTTTGGTCCAGATCTATGATTGCTTGGGTCCACAATGCTTTCTGGATGTAGGTGAACTACAACTTCAAAACTCAAGGTCAATGCCCACCAAACCCTTCCAGTGTTTTCTGTTGGTCATGGGAGCTCTGTGTACCAAGTTTCATTCAATTCAATTGTTCGTGGAGTTCACAATGATCTTTGATTGCAGGTGAACTATAAATCCCAGCAACTACAACTCCCAAATGACAAAATCAAACCCTCCCCAACCCCCACCTGTATTCACATCTGGGTGTATCGGCCAAATTTGATCCAGTGAATGAAAATACATCCTGCATATCAGATATTTACATTACAATTCATAACAGTAGCAACATTACAGTTATGAAGTAGCAACAAAATAATTTTATGGTTGGGGGTCACCATAACTTGAGAAACTGTATTAAGGAGTCATGACATTAGGAAGGTTGAGAACCACTGCTGTAGAGAAAAGTGGAAGAGTGGAAGGTAGCTGGTGCTTCTCTGGATCCAAGGCATCTTATCAGCATTAAATGAGATCATAAGCCATAAATCAAAGATGGCATAGCTCCAGGATGTTATTAATAGAAGATGGCTGATTACAGTGTTATCAAAAAAGCAAGAGCAATTGTTACTTTTGCTAACCAACAGGATAAAAGAGCAAGCAAACCAATATATAGCAAAGTACTAAAGATTATTAATTACTTGGTTGCACTGCATTAATTTAGCATTCATAACCTTACATGGTCTCTGGGGTATGTGTGTGTGTTAAAGAACGACAACTACATATGACAAAGAATTCCCCATAGCTGTCTTTCCTCAAACTTTTTTGTAATATAAAGCTGCCATCAGAGCAAAAGAAGGACTTTCTACCTGCAAGAATAAAATTGGCTTGAAGATGAATTTAAAGGGAAAAACAACCAACGAGAAAAGAACTGGGCACTCCCTCCTCACCTATGATACTTTTGTGTGCAGCCTCTAGTTACTGCTTTTCAGTGGAAACAATTGTGGGAAAGTAGCATGGAACTCTGTATAATGTGTAGCTTGGCCCAAGTTCAGAAAGCTGATCACAGTGGGGTTATAAAGGCATTCAGACTATATGTACCCTGCTGCTTGAATAACTTTAAATGCAATAGTTTCCATGCCCAAACCTGTTGTATTGAAGCTTATTTCTGAATAGACATTGATGGAACCAAGTTACAATTTGTATGCTTGGTGGGGAAAATGTCAAAATTGGCCAAAACTACATATGGCCCCACCAACATTGCTTTATCCCCTTCTACTCTGCTATTGATTCATCCTGTGCCCTTAGTCTTGTCACTTGGTAGAATGTCCCCCATAATTGAGAAAGTTTCCTCTCCCCTGCTGTAGACTGACACATCTGTCTCCTCTTAATATGTGCTTCCTATAAGTTAGGTATGGAATCTATGACCTAGATATCATCATATCCCAATAGTTCTTAGCTCCAGCCAACATATCCAATGATTACAGCTTTATAACATATGGAGGACCATAGCTTCTCTATTCCTCCTTTACCTTCTCAACATACACTAGAGAATAGACAAACCACAAGTACACCATCTACCTGTAGGGCAATGCAAGATCTAACACTGGAGATTTTTGAAACCCCATCATGCCTTGAGCATACTAAAATCTCACCAAGCCAGGAAATCTGGCACCCACATAACTCTGCCCTGCGGTAAAACTATAGAGACAGTTCTATAGCTTTTAACAGACCATGAAGCATTCTTAAAGGTCAAATCTTTGGCAAACGCTTTATTTTATGTCACGTTAAAGTAAGTAAACATTGTCAATTATTCATTTCCTTTGTAAAAAGAACAGATGAATAATGAAGGAAGAAGTGTGTGGAAATCTTTTATTTACTATACTCTAATTTCATAATAGGCCTTTTATCAGGGAAAGGTTGAAAAGCTATCTTTTTACAGTAGTTATCCAGAGGGAGAATAATGCCAAAAAGTATTACATGTCATGACAATTTTTCTCATATCAAACTTTTCAAAAACAATGTTTTAATTCTGTTTCCTGCAAGGAGCTTAATGTGGCATACATGACCTTCCCCATTTTTATCACAGCAACCGTATGAGATAGATTGGCATGAGAGAACTGCAGTTATCTAGTTAGCTTTATGACTGGATAGAGAATTTGATCCCCAACCTATCTTAACTCTGTAAACTACCAGGGAAGAACATTTGACCTTCTAGATGTTTAGGACTGCAGTTCCCATAATTTGTTGCCATTGGCCATACTGACTGATATTGACGAGAGTTGAAATCCCAAACACAGAGAAGAACATTGGTGTTGTTATTGTCCTGCCCGCCTCCCCCCCCCCCCCCCCCCGCCCCTCTGAGCACTAGATCACACTGGCTCCATGTTTTTGTCCTTTGAATTCATTCTTGTCTGCGAGGAGTCAATCTAAATAAAACATCTTGAATTACGTCAGTACCACAATTCTCTATTGTGAGCAGCACCTTAAGTGTGAACAGCTATGAATTTAAAAAAAACAACCAGAAAAACAATCACAATGAGAAATAAATAGAGACTGAATTTTGGACTTCGAAACAAAGACTGGTCAGTCAAATGAGAATAGTAAACTAGTAGCAATTAACGAAAACTATGATTTCATATTATGTCAGTTGATCAAAAATGCCCTTCAAAACAACCAAGTTGTCAAGGGCCTGCAAAAAGATAAAGTAGTTTCTGTTCTGAATCCTGCCCTGAAGCCAGATTTGTATGAGTCTTGAAAAACCTTATTCTCCCAGAAAATCTGGATCTCATCCAAAACTGCCCACTCAATCATGTGGTCTCAAAAAGGCAAGTTAAGTTACCAGTCTATAATTGTTGAGATCAGAAAGGAAAGATATCTAATACAGAAACCAAATTACACCATCTTTTAATCCAGGAAAAGAACCTCTTTCTAAGGAATCACTTTATCTTTCCTCCACCTATTCATTTGGGCAGATTTTGAGTTTGTGCAGAAGGGTCTTTAATGTGATTTGGGATTGCATGATTTTTCTGTTTAAAATACACAAATATGCAAACATTAAAATAGAATTAAATATAGCAGTATTAAAATTCACAGTTAAAATCCATCAAAATATATTCAAAGCTAAAATCATGGCACCCTTTGACTTGCTCTTTAAAACCTTCTTCTTTAAAAGCCTGTCTGAATAAGAAGATTTTAGCCTACAGCTGAAAAGACAGCAGGGAAGGAGCCATTCTGGCTTCCTGGGCAGGGTGTTCCAGAATTGAGTGGCAGCCACCAAGAAGGCCCATTCCCTTGTTTCCGCCAACTGACCTTGAGATGGAGGTGGGACTAAGAGAAGGGCCTCTCCTGAAAATCTCAGTGCCTGAGAAGGTTCATACATGGGGATGTGGTCAGCCAAGTAGCCCAGACCTGAACCATTTAGAGCTTTTAAGGTTATAACCAGCACTTTGAATTATGCCTGGAAACAGACTAGCAGCCTGGGTATGGTCCTCCAGGAAAGACCAGAGCCACTGTAAGACAGGGCCTCCTGGTCCCATCCCAGTGAGACAACCCAGAAGGATATCAAAATGATATCAAAAATGATATCAAAAACGGCTGAGAGGTTGAAGAGAACCAACAGTGATACACTCCCCTGTCTAGCTCTCTGCATAGATCATCCCACAAGGTGACCACAGCTGTCTCTATTTCATAGCCAGGTCTGAAACCAGATTGAAATGGCTCTAAATAATCTGTTTCACCCAGAAATCCATGGAGTTGGGAGGTCATCACATGCTCCAAAACCTTGCTCAAAAGAGGGAGGTTTGACATTGGCCAATAGTTGTCCATTATGGAGGGGTTCGGGGATGGGTTTTTAAAATATGGGTCTCACAAGTGCCTCCTTTAGGCAAGTTTGAATTCCGCTTTGTTCCAAGGAGGCATTTACCATCACCTTCACCCACTCTGCCACAATTTGAATGGTCTCCATCAACACTGAAAAAGCAGCATTACATCTATTGGAACTGTATTAATAACCGCATCCAAGTCAGAACAGATTTCAGCAACTGTGCTGTGCAAAGTGCTGTGCAAATTCTTCAGGCTGTTGAATGGTCAGGGATTTTTCCTTGAGGGCCAGTATGTAATAGTGCTCTGACCACTTTATGACCACTCGAAAGAGTTAGCTGGAGGGTTTCTTGCAGGTGCAATGGTGGCAGCATTGTACCTCCCATTGCTGCAGAGTAGGCTTTCAAATATGCTCTAGCCCATTCTCAGTCAGATTTGCTTTGAGTTCTCCACCAATGTCACTCTAGTTTCTGTCTCACTTGTTTAATCACTGCCAACTCCTTGGAGAACCATGGGGATGGTTTGGCTCTGCTCCATGAGAGGGGGCATTCAGGAGCAATTGTGTCCACCACCCTGACCATTTTTCAATTCCAGAGGTCAGTCAGGGCTTTGCCAAGGTGACAGGAAAATCCCCAAGAGCAGTCAGGAGTCCATTCGGATCCATAAGCTTCCTGGGCAGACCTTCTTAATTAGTCCCCCACCCCTGCAAAGGTTTGAAGTCCCAGAGAGTCTAACCCTGACCAGGTAGTGATCGGTCCAAGACAACATAACTGTGACAAGTTCCTCCACACCACAAGCATCATTATCCCATCTCATCCTGCACAGAAAAGAGAATTCACAGTGTGTCCAGCAGCATGAGCAGGACCAGATACCATTTGGGGCAAACCCATGGAAGTCTTCAGCTACTCCCAACAGGGCAGTCTCAGCAAGGATGCTGAAGTCTCCCAGCACTATTAGCCACTGAGACTCCAACACCAACCCCTAGACTAACCTGGCTAGCTCGGGAAGGGACACTGCTGAGCAGTGAAGTGGGTGGTACACCAACACAATCCCTATTCTATCCATTACCCACCTTTAGATAAATTCACTCAAACACTGTTGACTGTGGGATGGGGAACTTGGTCAGGTGGGTAGAATCACAATAGACCACTGCAACTCCACTCCCCATTCCTCAGACTTTGACTGTAGCTGCCCAGAGAATCCTGGTGGGCAGAGAGATTAAACCCCTCAGTCTCAGCCAGCCAGGTCTCTGTGATACAAACCAGGTCAGCACTCATCCAGAATCAAGTCCTGGACAGCAGTTGTTTTTCCATTTACTGACCTGGCCTTCAATAGCAGCATTTTCAAACTGGGGGGATTGTCACTGGTTATAAAGGAGACGGTTTGGAAGCACTCTATTATGCTTCCCATGTTGTTGGTTCTGAAACTGTCTCCCCCTTCTGCATGTCCTTCTGCCGCATATGACTCCAATGGCTGTCCCACAATTCTGGAGAAACCTTCCCGCCTTAGAAAAACACATTGTATGGGGCAGGCTACCAGATGACAAACAAAAACCTTATATAAAATCAGACAGGCAGGTATTAAAAGCAAGGTAATAGACTTGAGGTCTGCCAAGCAAAAGGACTGGCCCTAGCCCTTGTGCCACCCCCAAAGTAGTTTCACCTCTTTGGTGGTTTCACCACCCTCTCAGGCATCCTCCTTTTATCCCCAGTCAGGCAGCCGAAGAGCTGGATGGAACTGCTCTGGTTTTTGGCTTCTTCCTCCACAGCAGAATCAAGTTCTCCCAGGCCTGGTGGACTCAGCTTTATACTGCTGAGTCACACAATTAGATGGAATGGGCCAGGAGATGCAGTCTACTCACAAGAAGACCAGCCAGGCAGCAGAAGAGCTGGAGGGAACGGCTCTGGTTTCTGGCCTCTTCTGGCCATGAGGTACAAGCATTATGAGGAATATTAATAAATAGGAGGAATTAAGCCCTCCCCATACTTCTAAACCATCAAAAAGTAATTCAATACAACCTATGCTGGCAAAAGAAAGCCAACCAGAACATTAAAAAGTTCCAAAGGAAAAAAAACCAAAATACAAACAATGCATCTAAGCGGCACTATCTAAGCCCCCAATGGTGCTTAGATACACTTTCATTGTGCAGCTAGGACTGCTGACCAATAAGTCAGTGTTTTGAATCTGGGGAAAGCAAGTTGAGCTCCCTCTGTCAGTTCCAGCTCCCCTTGTGGGGGGCATGAGAGAAGCCTCCCGCAAGGATGGTAAAACATCAAATATCCGAGCATTCCCTGGGCAACATCCTTGCAGACGGCCAATTCTCTCACACCAGAAGCAACTTGCAGTTTCTCAAGTGACTCCTGACATGGAAAAAATCTAAGAATGTATCAAACCATGCTGGGCAAAGGGAAGCTTCACTAGTAACCCAAAGTGAAGGCAAGATGACAGTTGAGAGAAATCTGATCAAATATATCTATAAAAAGTCTAGGAAATTGACCACAGTGCTTTCTTGGGAATTCATTGTTGTTGTTGTGTGTATCTTCAAGTCATTTTCATCTTATGATGACCCTATGGCATTCATGGGGATTTTTTTTTGGGGGGGGGGGGGGAGATTTGTTCAGAGGAGGCTTGCCATGGCCTGAGAGAATGTGACTTGCCCAAAGTCACCCAGTGAGTTTTATGGTTGTGCAAGAATTTGAATTCTGGTCCAGAGTTGCAGTCCTAGACTCAAACTACTACTCTATGCTGGTTCTCTGGGAATTCATTATCTTCTGCATTTTCACCTAGCACACCTAGTACTTTAACTTTGAAAAATTAAGCTATAAAAACCAATAAAACAAACACTATCTGCAACTTGAAAGATACACCAGTTCAAGTTTGCAGATGACAGCAAACAGGGATGGATAACAACTAAGCTCAAAAAACCAAATCTGGATTAAGGCTGTCACAGCAGATTGAAGAACTGGACGAAAACTAACAATATGATTTTCTGCAGAGTTAATTTAAAATTAAACATTTAGCCAAAAAAGAAAAACCTCAAACAGATGCAAGAGTTTAGAAAGGATGAAACCTGGTTTGACAGTAGCACATACGAAAATAATCCAGTGGTATTAGTTTACCACAATGTAAGCAGTAGGATGCAGTGTTTAGAAGAAACTAATGCCATTATTGACAATATCAAAAAAGTAAAAAGGTTATTTTGGTTGTTCATGTGCATAAGGTCTCAAATTAAAAGGAAGAGGTTCTGAATAAAGAAAAAGATTTTTGGTAAGATGTGTTTGATGGTAGAACAGGCTGCCTGGGAAAGTGGTGGTTATACCTTTATTAGAGATTTTTAAATAGGTTGGAAGGAATCCTTATGATATATATTAGGGCTGGGCGGTTTCGTTCGTTAATTTCGTAATTCGTTATTGATTCGTATTTAAATTAGCTTACAATCCGATATTGAGCCATGCAGGAGCAACTAAAAATCGAAATGAATTTTTCAATTTATTTCGTAATTGTTTCGTAATTGGTTCGAAATGGTTTCGAAATCGTTTCGAAATTGTTTCGTTATTATTTCCGTATGTCTGGTGCAAGCTTTAGGGTTGTTGTTTGTTTTATCAGTGATAAAAAATAAATTATCACACCAACAGTCAACAACAGAGGGAGAGGGAAGCTTCAGAAGTTCCCCCTGTCCCATTTGGAGGATTTTTTTGCATATTGCGCAATCGCGTCCGCCATTAACGAATCGATTCGTAATTGTTTTGTAATTTATGAAATTTCGTATATTTCGAACTTTTTTAAAGAAAAATTTCTGAATTCTTTTAAAAAACGAAACGCAAAAACCCCCTAAAAACGAATCGAGTTTAGAAACAAATTTTTCCGTGGTTACCCAGCCCTAATATATATGCTTGCATTGGAAGGAACTGCCTTCCTCCACACCTGTGTGGGGCCAGTTTTACTATTAGCTGAATATGATAAAATGGCAGCAACTTATTAATTGTTTACTTTGAAATATAGACACAACACGTTTTCTGCCTTTCATACAAATGTAGATATGTACATTAAAATTAAATATGATGGCTTGGGGGCTGTAAAAAATGATGGGAGCTGGATCCAGGCCACAACTGCCCTTTGCTCAGCTCTGTGTTGTTTTAAAAGGAATTGCATGCAAAAACATGTAAATACATCTATTAGGTGAAATGTACATAAAATGTATGGGCATTTTATGGGTAAAAACAAAGTGATGAGAACAAAAAAAATGGGTTGCTGTGAGTTTTTTTGGGCTGTATGGCCATGTTTCAGCAGCATTCTCTCCTGATCTGTGGCTGGCATCTTTAGAGTTTCTGCTGGCAGTGAATCAAGTGGAATGTATATACCTTACTTGTGGAATATCCAGGGTGGGAGAAAGAACCCTTATCTGTTTGAAGCAAGTATGAATGTTACGATGAGCAAGCTTGAATTAGAATTGGAGTAGCCATGAAGCTGCAAAGTCGATCAGTGAGAGTATCTGCATAGAGGTAGCCTGGCCTTTGTTGCCTGGAGGTGTTTGGGAGGTGTTTTCTGTCCCCTGATTGCTTGCTGTCTGGAGTTCTGTTTCTGAATGGTGTTCATTATTTACTGACTTGATTCAGGGTTTTTTTTAATACTGGTAACCAGATTTTCTTCATTTTTATGGTTTCCTCTTTTCTGTTGAAATTGTTCATTTTCTTGTGGATTTCAAAGGCTTCTCTGTGTAGTTTGACATAATGGTTGTCAGAGTGACCCAGAATCTCAGTGTTCTCAAACAATATTTTGTGTCCAGGTTGGTTCATCAAGTGATCTGCCATAGCTGACTTCTCTGGTTGAATTAGTCTGCAGTTTTTTCCAAGTTCTTTGATTTGTGTCTGGGCACTGCATTTGGTGATCCCTCTGAAGATGCCAGCCACAGATGCAGGTGAAACTTCAGGAGAGAATGCTGCTGGAACATGGCCATACAGTTAAAAAACCCCACAGCAACCTAGTGATTCCAGCAATTAAAGCCTTTGACAATACATAGGGGAAAAAGTTCTGATAAAAATGAGAACACAAGTGAAATACAGCTTGAGAAATCCATTTATCTCTTTTTCTCACATATGAAGAACAGTCATCAGGCATGCAGCTGCTCATAAATCTACATATTTTTTGATGTGGTGTTGATCCACAGACACCTCCCGACTAAATGTGGAAGTGAATACAGAAAAATATTTCAAGTTATTTTCTGTGGATCTACTGGAATGCACATGATGTTTTGATCAGAGCTCATGAATGCAAGCTAAGGCAGTAACACATTGTATAAATATTGTCACATACCAAAATGGCTCCCATAAGGCTGATTGTATATGCAAAGGTGTTTTCCTGGCAGGGCTTAGAAAAGGTTTCTTTTTTATTCCCGTTCCAAAAACTCTTGGCATGGTGTGCTGTCATTTCAAAAAGTAACTTCTTCAAGCTTCACACAAAGAGTTTCCCTTCCAAAGAATGTTGCTTCAGGACCCTGCTCGTACTCCGCCTCCCCCTCATGTTCTGCTTGAAAAAATATTAAGCAAGAGATCCCAATACTCCTTTCAATCTAGTCCAAAATATAATAGATTTCATTCTGGAATCTTTTCAATATTCCATGCTTCATAAAAGAGAACACACAGAATTGAGATTTATATCATTGTTCGTTTACATTCTGATTTATGTGGTTGTAATTAATTCAAACCAGGCACTTCTTCACTAGTGAAATTTGTAATGGGGGATTTCATCTCACAGAATCCAAGGACAGAAGTACTTTGGAAGTACTTTCTCTACAGCAGTGTTTCTCAACCTTCCTAATATCATGACCCCTTAATACACTTCCTCATGTTGTGGTGACCCTCAGCCATAAAATTATTTTTGTTGCTACTTCATAGCTGTAATTTTGCTATTGTTATGAATTGTAATGCAAATATCTGATATGCAGGAAGTATTTCCATTTACTGAACCAAATTTGGCAAAAATACCCGATACGCCCAAATTTGAATATTGGTGGGGTTGTGGGGGATTGATTTGGTCATTTGGGAATTGTAGTTGCTGGGATTTATAGTTAATTAACAATCAAAGAGCATTCTGAACTCCAGCAATGATGGAATTGAACCAAACTTGGCACACAGAATTTCCATGACCAACAGAAAATAATGGATGGGTTTGGCAGGCATTGACCTTGAGTTTTGGAGTTTTAGTTCACCTACATACAGAGAGCACTGTGGACTCAAACAATGATAGATCTGGACCAAACTTGACACAAATAGTCAATATGCCCAGATGTGAATGCTGGTGGAGTTTGGGGATAATAGACTTTATCATTTGGGAGTTGTAGTTGCTGGGATTTATAGTACACCTACAAAAGAGCATTCTGAACCCCACCAACGATAGAATTGGATTGAAAATTCCCACACAGAACCCCCATGATTTGAAGGGACTCGCTGATACAAACCTCCCTCCATCCTCGCACACTCTCCCTCACCCGCATGTGCGCACCTTGCTGCCATGCACCGAGCACTCCTGCTTTCCCCTCCCTGCTCACAGGGAGGAGGGCTTTTGGTGGGAGGATTCACCATCTGTTTCCAGAAAGGAAGAGAAAGATAGGTGGACAGATCTTCTGCCTTCTCTACCAAAGGGGTTCCTAAGACCATCAGAAATATATGTTGATGGTCTCTGGTGATCCCTCTGAAACCGCCTTGCAACCCCCCCCCCCCCCCAGGGGTCCCAACCCCCAGGCTGAGAAACATTGAACTATACCATACATTGGCTTCTGCTTAAATATCGCTAGTAAAATAAATCTCAAGGAGGACAGTTTGACAGTTAACTGTTCTCAGCATTAAGAGATTAATACTTCATATCTAAAATCTCGATCTATTGCCTCTAGTCCTGTGACAGTGAACAATATTTCTTTTGCATATTGTCTGGACATTGCAATCACATTTCTCCTTTATCTTCTTTTCCCCATATTACACATATCTAGTCTTCTAGGCATTCCTCATAAGATGTAATTTCTAGAGCGGTCACTATTCTGGCTACTCAACTCTGGATACACTACATTTTTCCATCTTAAAATGTCATAGCTACAACTATACACCATTACTTAGGATGAAATGTGATAGTTAGAATTATACACAATTTCTTGGAAGCAGAATTATTGTTTCTTGAATCTATATCCTAAGCTTCTGTTCATACAACCTAAAATTATATTAGCTACTTTAAGGCACCCCAGTTGAACTGCTAGCTCATGTCCCACTTATCAATAACCCTAAACCTAAACCAAATTGCTAGTTCAAACCAGAATCGTTCCTTTGAAAGAATGGCAGTATTGAGTTATCAACTAAGCATTGCTTTAATAAGTCTACTATAGATGGGACTAACAAATTCAGGATTTTTTTCCTTCTCTGTTGAATTTCTTTGATCTTTGCTGGATTTTTCCCAGTTGGTTTCAGCTCAAAGCTACAGCCTATCATAGGGTCATAGAATCATAGAATCATTGAGTTGAAAGAGACCTCGTGGGCCATCCAGTCCATCCTCCTGCCAAGAAGCATTTTGAATTTTTCTATTGTCTTTTTTGGCAATGGTTCTGTAGATTACCAGCTATGATAGGATGATGATGATGATGACAATAGCTTCCAGATCTCTCAGCACTAGTGATGCTGGCTACAGAGGGTGAGGTGAAGCTTAAGAAAATCTGGGAACTAGAGATGCAAACTTTTGTAAATTTCAATATTGTGGCCAACAATTACATCATTTTTCTCCCAGCTGCAAGTCCTCAAACAATGTCCAATTTTTGTGGACTATTCGTATGGCAGGATCTATTTTGTAAAAAATCTGCATGTTTTATTTATTTATTGCTGTGTAAGAATTGCTGTTTTCTGCCCTAGAACTTGGGCAGAAAATGCCAATTTTAAAGCAAAACACAGGACATGTTTTTAAAATCAGCATATGTCCTGAACTGAAAAGATACTTAATGGGCCCATCTATACTGCCATTATAATGCAAATTGAACTGCATTATATGATCAGTGTTGATTCATGTAATCCAGTTTTGAAAGTAATATATTTTTAAAATTGTCAAGTAGACAGTTTGCCCACTGGTTAACAGAGAAACCATGGCATGTTAGACCATGTTAGACCATCTTCCTCTGCTCCTCCAACAAATACATTTTACCAAATATCCTGCTTACAAAACCCGAAAACAAATAGGAGGCAAACTCTTTTCTAAAGAAATTATTGGTGTTATTCTAAAACATAGACATATTTGCCATTCGTTAAATTTTTATATACCCATACCATGCACCAAAGTGGAGTAACAGCAAAATGTTAATGGGTGAGAGGACTAGTGGAAAGATTCATACTCTCTTGTGGTCCCAAAAACAGATTATTCTTTGTTCTTTGATAAAGCATTAGTTCTATATTCCCAACAGCCATTATTATTTCTAGGCAGAATGATAGAAGAATTGATTTTCTATCAATTTACTATTGTTTCTGAGGCAGCAGGAAAGTGGTTTTCTTCTTACAAGGAAGAAGTAAGTAAAGACTAAGTAACCCAGAACAGAAAAGGTTAGAAAAGATAATGGAAATAGATTTGTTTCAGTAATGAGGAAGCAAACACAGGAACTGGTGCAGCAGCCTGTTATCGCAAGCAGCTGAAACATCAATATGTCTGAAAATTAGTTGTAGAAAGTCTTTGCATCTCATTAGAAGCAAAATCAATATTCAGGGTTGTAATCAACTTCCTATCAGGACCTGAATTCTAGTCAAATCAATAGTGAAGTCAAAATAATTTTTGTTTCTTTAAGTATGTCATCAAATTACAATTATAAATAAAATGTATGAGATGAGAGATTATTTATTTTTTCAGTAATTAAAACTACTTTCAAATTATTGCCTATGATTGACTCACAGATGCCAGTATCATGACTCTTTCAAATAAAGTTTTTACTGTGAAATTGCCCTGCCTCAGACATAGATTTTTATTTGAGGAAAGATATATTATTCTACTTTTAACCTTCATATATTTTCTGCTATTTTTTCTGTTTTACCTCTTCCACATCACAGAAAGTTTCAAATGTTGAAAAGGGAGACAACCTTGACATGGGTGCTTCAAATAACTACCTTCCAACGGAATACTCTCATTGTTTTCTAAAAAAAAAAGTAACACTTCTTCTTGAACTGAACTCTCCACATTCTTAGCTCCTAAAACCCTATACAGATTTTCATTATTCCTGTCTTCTTATCTAACTCTTTAATTGACAGGCTTTTGAGCAATATCCTTTGCTCTGTGAACAGCTATGCACAGGCATCCCAGTTACTTATTTCTCATTTTCTTTTGAGAAGAACAGCATAATGTACTTGTTTAATAGAATAATAGAGTTGAAAGAAACCACATGGGCCATTTAGTCCAACTCCCTGCCATGCAGGAAAAGCACCATCAAAGTACCCTCAACAGATGGTCATCCAGCCTCTGTTTAAAAGTTTCAAAAGAAGGAGCTTCCATCACACATCGAGGCAGAAAGTTCAACTTTTGAACAGCTCTTATGATCAGGAAGTTATTCCTAATGTTCATGCGGAATCTTCTTTCGTGTAATTTGAACCCATTGCTCCTAGTCCTAGTTTCAAGAGCATCAGAAAACAAGTCTGTTCCCTCTTCCTTATGACACCCTTTCACATATTTATACATGGTTATCATGTCTCCTCTCAACCTTCTCTTCTGCCCTAATGTCCTTTCATCATTGCTGATGCTGGTGTCATGAGCCATGGTGGCAGACTTCAAGCCTGCAGAGAACCTTGCAGCTCTCCTTGCTGAAGAGCAGCCTTAGGAGGCACAAAGCCAGAATCTAGGGACCAGGCAAGTAGAGAAAATAGCAAAAGAGATGCTCCTTGACAGAGCTCCTTGACAGAGCTCCTTGACAGAGAGCATGACAAATGTTCCTGATACAGCGCCTAGTTGCAGATCATGTACCAACCAAGCCTGGGTGGTTCTAGTTGCTGGAAACAACCAGAAGTCCACTTTCTGGCTGGCATTCTTATTTTGTGACTTCTGTGACTTTTACCCCCTGACTGTTGACCTTGATAGATCCCCAGACCCTGGATTGCTGACATTTCTGTTTGTTTTCCGGAAAGTGGACTGGCTTTAATTATGTTTCTGCCAAATAGACTCCCAGAGGCAAAGATGCTTTCTGAGCTGTTTTGATATATTGCCCTTGCCAGAGCTTTCTCCAAACTCTGATTGAATTGTTGTTTTTTTAATTTTAAATTTTAAAATTGTAATGCACCCACAATACACATTATAAACATATACACATACACATATATAGACAACCCGTCACACACATACAATTATCCCTCAGCTCATCCCCTGTGCAACCCACCACCTTTGCTCCAGACACTGATCTATGCAGAGTTTATGCATATTTTTATTTAACCCTCTGTACTTCTAGATCAATAAATTCTGCTTGTTTTTATTTCTTAAATTCTCCTGTTAGGTATGCTAACGCCAACTTCCAATTTCTTTCAAAAACTTAATGACTTTCATATTTCAGATTGCTAGAAATCTTGGCCATCTGTGCATAATCCCACAATTTCTCCTGATTGAATTGCTTCCTCCCTCCCTTACAACCTCATCAGATGGCTGGTGGCATGGGGAATCCAGCGCCCCACATTGCCTGAATCCAAGTGAGGGCAATCACATGGGGGGGGGGGGTTGAACACATGGGATGTGCAAGGCTTCCCCCCATAGATTGTATGGCAGCATGGGAGCTCTCCCATGTTGTCCTGCCAGAGGCATGTGCTGGTTTTACCCTCCTTCACCCACGGAGCCAGCACATATGTGTTATGTGATGAGAGCTGGCACAGGGTCATGTTATGGGTTATGAACTGGGCTAAAATCAGTGCATGCTGCCAATTTTAGCCCTTTGTGATGAGGTGGGAAGTGTGTGCTAGCCAAGCCTGGACAGCTGCCTAAGGTTGATGGAAGCTACAGTCCAACAATATCTGGAGATTCAGACATTCCCTGTTCTTAGACTAGATAGCTGTAAAGAAGATTTAAGATGGATCAAGCACTGGCTGCAAGTCATGATAGCTACAGTATATGGGAGGCAGTGTGCCATAGAATGACAGCGAAAGGGGACTGTGTTGCCTTACTGTTCATGTCTGCTTACAGTCTTCCAGAAGGTCTTGCCCTGGCAAGAAGCCGAATGCTTGACTAGATGGAGCTTTGGGCTGATTCAGCAAGTTACATCTTATGACCTTCTGTTATTTCATCTCACCATTTTTGCTGGCACTGTTAATGGTGTCCTTTCTGTAGTCTCCATTAAAACAAAGGTTAGACTTCTTAACAATTGCTCTTTCAAGCTGCGGTTATAATTTCTCGAACAGCTCTGCCTTTTATCATGAGATCTGAAAGTTTTCCAAACTCACAGGTTTTACGTTTACATTGAACCATTATTGCACAATGATCTATTGTTCTTCCTCATTTTTGGATACAGGTGAAGAACTGCTGACTTTCATGAATCATTACACTTCTTAGAATTTATTCGTATTCAGTCTCACTCTAAAAAGTAAATCTGACTTAACCTTCCTGTTCTGCTCCTCTCCTTTCACATGTGAGAACAAAGAACCCTTAAATATCTGTGGCTTTTCTTTGTAGGCTTCATTCATTAAATAAATGGCATTTTATTAAACTTTGCCAACAGTTCTCCTGACCTCTAAACTTCACAGAGAGCATTATTATTTCTATAATATTTCAGTTTTAATCTTCCACTCTGATACCATCTTGAGTTCCATACTGATGTGAAAAACATTCCAATACTAGTCTACAGTATTGTGACAAAAAACGCAGCCTTAGCATTAAGTGGATGCCAGGATTCGTCAGTGTAATCACTTAATGAATTGGCACTGCAGGTGTGAGTTGGAAAGCTCTTGGTAATTAGTTTTAACATTGTGGCAGGTGTGGCTCATTAGCTTCACCTTGAGTTCAGTAAAGAAGGGGTGTTTAAGGGCAACGGTCACTGCTCTGAGGCTGAGCACATTCTTTTTGAGTGCATACTCTGGCATTTTGATGAGTAGGACTTAGAAAATTGCAGATCTAAAACCATGAAGAGTCACTTGCTGTAAGCGAGTATACATAATACTCAGTGTGAATCACAAAATTGGGAAAAAATGTCACAGTTAATCTAGTGCAGACTTTTCCAGCTCTTAAGACCACATGTGAGTCTAGCTTGGGACTTATGTACATCTTGTGTACACATGCAAAACATAGATGCAAAAACACGCTGATAATTCTCTTTTCTTGCTAGGAAGGAATAGGGAGGCAATATGGCAATCAGGAAGAATGATGGCTAGAGCACAAGTGGCAGAAAGCATGACTGTTATGTTACAAGACACGGGATAGAGGGCCTCTCTGTTCCTATAAGGTGGCAATACACACAGCAAAGAAAGCTTTCTTCTCTGCACATATATCTGCAGGTTCATATTCAGCTGAGCTATTTAGAGTAGTGAGAGGTTTAATTCTGGCATCCTTCCATCTGAATCTATTATTACAACCTTTAGTGGCTCATTGTGATATCTTTAATAAACATTTCACAGATAAAATCTCTCCTACAAGAGCTGATTTAGTTACTGACATTGGAGCAGAAGCCAACAATGAGGTGTCCAGCAACTTTGTTAGTAGGATTACACTGGAACAGTTTCAATTGATGAGTACTGTTAATGTGGACAAGTTTCTGGGGCTAGTAAAAGACAACCTGCTTTCTTGATCCCTGCCCCTATAAGCTGGACATCCTGGGAGGAGCTTGGCTGGTCATCCTGGGCGGAGATGCAATTCAATCTCAAATTCAAATAATTATAAATGTAGGTAGGGGAATTTTTCAACTTGCTTAAAAGAAATAGTAGTCTGCTGCTGAAAAAGCCCTCCTTGGATCCCCTTAATCTTAATAGTAACAGATCAATCTCTAACTTTCCTTTTTTGGGGCAAAGTGTTTGAGAAGGTAGTTGCCCTCCAACTCCAGGCAGTCTTGGAAGACACCCACTTCCTTGACTAATTTCACACCAGCTTCAGTACAGGATACAGAGTTTAAATTGCTATGGTCATCTTAGTGGATGATCTCTGTCTTTCCACTGACAAGGGATGTGTGTCCTAGTTGATGCTTCTAGATATCTCAGCTGCTTTTGATAGCATCAACCATGGTATCTTTCTATAACGCTGGGGGTGGCTGAGTGGGAACTGAGGCACTGTGAATTTAAAACAAGTCCTGTCTCTTCCAGCAAGCTTACCCAGTCATTTTTAACTCGAGTCTCAAGAAGAGCCAGGTAAGACATAACATAACAATAACAATAATAATTGGACAACTACAGCAAAAAAGTACAACAGTGGTACCAATAGTGGTTGGTGCTCTTGGAAGCATTTCAAGAAACCTCAAAAAGCACTTGAAAAGCCTTAATTTGGATACAACATCAGTCCACATTCTGCAGATGGCAGCATTTTGCGAAACTGTGCACATTCTACAAAAATACCTCTAATATTCTAGGTCTTTGAGAAGAGCCCGATATTCAGAGATAAATCCCAAACACTTGGACCTGATGTGCATGTAAATAATAATAATAATAATTATTATTATTATTGGATTATCAAATGTCTAGATGTCATTGGGGTTTGTGAAAATATTAGAAAGTTCACCGAAAATGCAATTAAACAATGGAAAACTGAATTGTTTGTGGACAATGAAAGCTATAGAACTGTTAACATCAAGAGAGGAATTTTCCAGGGCAACTCACTGTCACCACTGCTGTTCATCATTGCAACGGTCCCTCTGTCAGTAATTCTACAGAAAACAAACCTGGGCTTCCAAACAGCAAGAAATTCACCAAAAATTTATCACTTGCTGTATATGGATGATCTAAACCTTTATGGAAAATCAGAAACAGAAATCCAGTCACTGACCAACACAGTCAGAATCTTCAGTACTGACATCAGTATGGAGTTCAGCCTAGACAAATGTGTCACAGTGGCATTAAAGAAAGGGAAAATTACTCACAGCGAGGGCATAGAGATGCCAAAGGACAAACCATAAAATGCAATCAGCCTGAAGCCTATAAATATCTGGGCATACTACAGTTGGACAATATCAAGCATGGGCATGTGAAAAATGTGGTCAGCAAAGAATATATCTAAAGAGTCAGAAAGGTTTTAAAGAGCAAATTAAATGGCGGAAATACGATCAAGGCTATCAACACCTGGGCCATCCCCATCATTAGATACACTGCTGGAATTGTGAAGTGGACGCAGGTAGAGCTGGATGATCTGGACAGAAAAACAAGAAAACTGATGACAATCCACTACTCATTACACCCGCGTAGTGATTTTGACAGACTTTACCTGCCCGGAAAATCAGGAGGCAGAGGGCTTCTGCAAGTGAAACAAACGGTAGAAGAAAAGAAACATGCACTGGCAGAAAGGCAGTCAAGAACCAACATTGAGGGAAGTCAATAGTAGTAAACTGCTTCAAGTGCAAAAGACAAAGAGTGAATACCGTAAAACACAATCCAGAGCAGAAGAGAAAACTGGTGAAAAAAAGGCTGTCCGTGGACAGTTCCTGGAAAAAATTGAGAGCCAAATTGACATAGAAAAAACATGGATGTGGCTCACAAATGGAACTTTGAAAAAGGAAACGGAGGGCCTGATTCTGGCAGCCCAAGAACAAGCCATTAGAACCAATGCCATCAAAGCCAGAATTGAAAAGTCAACAACAGATCCCAAATGTAGACTCTGCAAGGAAGCAAATGAAACAATAGATCACATCCTCAGCTGCTGCAAGAAGATCGCGCAGACAGACTACAAGCAGAGGTATAATACCATTGCTCAGCTGATTCATTGGAACTTGCGCCACAAATACTATCTGCCTGCGACAAAGAACTGGTGGGATCACAAGCCGGAAAAAGTTACAGAAAATGAACATGTCAAGCTACTCTGGGACTTCCAAATTCAGACAGACAGAGTTTTGGAGCACAACACTCCTGACCTCACGATCGTGTTAAAAAACAAAGTATGGATTATCGATGTTGCAATCCCAGGTGACAGCAAGATTGAAGAGAAACAACTGGAAAAGCTTACACGATATGAGGATTTAAAGATTAAACTGCAAAGACTCTGGTACAAGCCAGTCAAGGTGGTCCCTGTGGTGATTAGCACACTGGGTGCAGTGCCTAAAGACCTTGGCCTGCACTTAAACACAATTGGCGCTGACAAAATTACCATCTGCCAGCTGCAAAGGCCACCTTACTGGGACCTGCATGCATTATTCACGAATACATCACATAGTCCTAGACACTTGGGAAGTGTCTGACATGTGATCCAATACAACAGCCAGCAGAGTGTCTACTGTGGACTCATCTTGTTGTGTTTCTAATAATAATAATAATAATAATAATAATAATAATAATAATAATTTATTGTGAGGTCGCAACAGGGGACCCAATCATGTGATCAATGGGGGATAAAGCAGCAATTATTAAAAGTTACGTAACATCTCAATGAGAGGTTTTGTAACATTTGCTCTTTAAACATGGAGAAGAGAGAGAAAGAACTGCAGACTACAAAATAGAGGAAAATAAAATCAGGCTAACCAGATCTAACATATAAACATAGTTTGCATTCAGGTGATTCTGCAGGAAGAAGGGGAGAGGAGTGAGGGGGCGGGATGGAAACAGGGGCAGGATACTGTCTTTCTCAGTAGGATCAGGCAAAAGGAAACTGTCACAGTCTGTTATAGTTTGTGTGTCCCCCTTCATTAATTACTTTTGCCAACTTGAGCACACATATCCATCCATCCAACCATCCATCACTTTATTTATATCCTAATTTAGAATTCAAGGTGGGTCAGAAAAATACAGAAACAACAGTAAAAGACATTGGTTATATGATTTTAAAAACATATTAAATTGAGATTAAAACATTAAATCACAGTAAAATGAACAAAATGAAAATGTGCTTTAAACAGATTACAAAATAATACATCATGCTTTTCTTGTTAAAATGTGTCCCGGTTTTCATCTGTGAAATGCTGTAAAATGCACTGGTTTTATCCTCTCTCCACATGTGGCACTCAGAACTGGGCATATTACACCAAATGCTATCCAAGATGGAACAAATGCTTCCATGACCTAAACCAGCCTTTCTCAATTTAATAGCATCAATATTTTTTGAACTACAACATCCTAAATGTATCAACACTAGCTATATTGGCGGATGCTGAAGGAAACTGTTGTCCAAAACATCTGGAGGGCCCTGAATTGGTGAAGACTAACTTAGACAGTTTGGTTAATGCATCCCAGATAGACCAGTGGTTTCATTTGGTAGAAGAGAGATTCCTAAGTTAATGATTCAGGAGTTTAAAATTTCTGCTCAGGGAGGAAACAGAAATCCTACTATTTGTATTTCTTTTATTTTTCCTAATTGTGTTAAATATAATTTATTTTTGTCTCAAATAGCATAAATTTATAGCAAACCCTGTGGAAACTATTTTCTGAAAATATTGGAGTCCCTTTGAATATTTCATTTGGGTTGCTGTGAACCCCCCCCCCAGCTTTTTGTTTACCGTATTACTGTTTTCATATGACTCTCAGGGAAAGGTGCTGTTGGATTTCCTGCCCTACATGTCAAAATAAGTATATAATCTTTGAATGTTATGTGTTTTGACTGAGGAATGTTTACTTCTTCAGATAGTAGAATATCATACAGCCTAGTGACTCCATGGTGTTTGTGTATGGAGGGTACTTTTACCATTTGTCCGGCCAACCGCATCCACGTTTCCTGTTTTAAATTTGTAGTCAGATTAATATTATTGAACTGGAAGATGACATTGTCTAAAGCTGCTGTAAAATTAATGAATAATGGAGAGTGATGGTGGCATAAAACCTACATCCGAAACCATTCAAATCCACACATGCGGAAGCCTAGTTTACCAAATAGAAGAGAGTCACTTAAAATTGACTACACTACATTACACTGAGAGAACAACTCTGGATCCAAGGCTAAGTCTACATACAGAAAATAATGCAGTTTTACCTTAACCTCAGTCCTGGCATGCCACACATTGATCTTCTTAAGCTACTTCCAACTAGAGCTTACAGCATGTGCCTTCAAACCTATAGCTGCCCCAAGTCCCCTAGGGGAGATTGTTGGCGGGGTATAAAAATAAAATTTATTATTATTATTATTATTATTATTATTATTATTATTATTATTACTACCACCACTGAACTCGTAGGACCTACTTACGAGCACACCTGTATGGTCTTCTGATGTTAAGGCTGCAGTTCTGTACATGCTACAGAGGGATGATACAATTCATGTTCACATGTAAGTTATTATTTGGACAGTTGCTGTGGATATGCAAACATGTGCATGTTTTTTGGACAAGGGGAACTAGCAGCTGTGAGTTCCACCATCATTTAGACTAGTGGTTCTCAGCCTGTGGTTCCCCAGATGTTTTTGGCCTACAACTCCCAGAAACCTCAGCCAGTTTACCAGCTTTTAGGACTTCTGGGAGTTGAAGGCCAAAACATCTGGGGACCCACAGGTTGAGAACCACTGATTTAGACTAAAATAATTTTCTGAAGGCAACATATGGCCAGAGTCTTTCTCTCCATTGCCCAACAACTTCTAGTTTTTTTCGTGTACATTTGTAATAACAATATAGAATACTGACGATGAAATAAACTCCATTGAATGGAATGGGGTTTACTTCAAAGTAAGAAAGCAGAAAGGTGTTTTGCAGACATTCAAATGAAGGAACAGAAGAACTTTAGGTAGCATCTGGAATCAACTGCTGCATTGTATCAATGAGGCAGATTTCTTGGGGTAAACTTGCAGAGTGTCATGTTTAGAATAGTTAATGAAAACCAGCTCATTCATAACAGTGTTACAATCAGGTTTCTATGCGTTCTTTTACCAAACAAAAAGAAGGAGGAAGAAAAAGTCTATGCATAAATTCCCTTAGGATAGTGCAGATACACGTGAGTCAATTTGGCTGTTCTATCATTGTTCATTTTTCTTTTTTGGTGGTAGGTGGAGACGTTAGCAATTTTCTTCCAATTTTCAGAAGCTGGATAAAAAGAAACACATGTTCCATGAAGCCTTTGATCTTTTAAATTCCTTCCCAATAGGGCTAATTTCAGGATTTGCACTGCAACAAATTCATCTGGCTCTCTGGATGCCTAAAAAGCACCAGAGTTGTGTGTTACAGATGTTCCAACTTACATAACCTAGAACCACGGGTGGTTTCGTATTCCCATGGAAATCCTTTCCCACAGTATTCCAGCCCCAGATAACCCAACCTTCAAAAAGTTACAACTTACCTGTAAATACAAAGTTGTAAAAATATGTCTCAACGACCGAGAGAGGCAATGTAGAACAGTGGTTTTAGTGCTGGACAAGAATTCTAGGAAGCTGGAGTTCAAATCCTCCCTCAGCCATAGGAACTCACTGGGTGCCTTAGGCAAGTCACTGTCTCTCAGCCTCAAAGGAAAGCAAAGTGAACCTTTTCTGAATAAATGATACAAAGAAAGCACCATGGTAAGTGTGTCCCAAGATTCTCGTCAATTGGAAATGACTTGAAGACACACAGCAACAACTGATAGAAGAAATTTCATGCTCCATTTTTACCCCCCTGGACTCCCAGATTGATGTACAGAATTAATGGAATGATGATTTTAGTGAGTGTTGGACTAGGCTTGGGAAGTCATGCCATAAAGCTCTGTGAATAATCTTGGGCCAGTTTCTCTCAAACTCTCTCTTTTTCAGGCTGCCTGATCTCGCAGTACTGTTTTGAGAATAAAGCAAGGAAAAACAGAGTGATGTACACCATCTTGATTTCATGGAAGGTATGATATAAATGTATCAAGTAAACAAAAAAGAAATGAGCCCAAATAAAACCAATGGAGAGGCATAGTCAGTATAAGACATTTGTAAATGTACAGTCAGAATGCCAGACTGATGCTTTAGAGATAACTGGGATATATGTTTCTATGTATGAAAATCTTTCAGCTTACCCAGGGCAAAATGGCACAGTAGCACAATGACACCTTTGATGGTGGTCCCAAATGCATGATGTCATATGATATGCATTGCCAGTCCACCACTTCACCACAATTGTGTCACTATTCTGGGACTAACCATATGTAGTGGCATCAGCCATATGCCCATCACAGTAATTTTTTCCCCTAGCACCAGTTGTAAAATATCATAATTGGAAAAAAAACAAAAAACAAAGAAGGAGAAGCAGGACACCAGGAGAGTGGAGCTGCACCACCCATCCAGAATTACAGAATCTTACAGTTTCTGACACCAAATGGTTGTCTGTCACCATAACAGTAAATTGGCACTATTCCATGGGATAACAACAAGTGGGTGGTAATGTCCTTAGAGCAGGAACAGACAGAAAACCTCATAAGATGGGGCTGTTTTAGGTGGCAACACCAGTTCCTCAGCAATTTTGTGATTGAGCCTACCGTCTCCCATTTCATGACATAGAATCATAGAATCATAGAATCATAGAATCATAGAATCATAGAGTTGGAAGAGACCTCATGGGCCATCCAGTCCAACCCCCTGCCAAGAAGCAGGAATATTGCATTCAAATCACCCCTGACAGATGGCCATCCAGCCTCTGCTTAAAAGCTTCCAAAGAGGGAGCCTCCACCACACTCCGGGGCAGAGAGTTCCACTGCTGAACGGCTCTCACAGTCAGGAAGTTCTTCCTAATGTTCAGATGGAATCTCCTCTCTTGTAGTTTGAAGCCATTGTTCCGCGTCCTAGTCTCCAAGGAAACAGAAAACAAGCTTGCTCCCTCCTCCCTGTGGCTTCCTCTCACATATTTATACATGGCTATCATATCTCCTCTCAGCCTTCTCTTCTTCAGGCTAAACATGCCCAGTTCCCCAAGCCGCTCCTCATAGGGCTTGTTCTCCAGACCCTTGATCATTTTAGTCGCCCTCCTCTGGACACATTCCAGCTTGTCAATATCTCTCTTGAACTGTGGTGCCCAGAATTGGACACAATATTCCAGATGTGGTCTAACTAAAGCAGAATAGAAGGGTAGCATTACTTCCTTAGATCTAGACACTATGCTCCTATTGATGCAGGCCAAAATCCCATTGGCTTTTTTTGCCGCCACATCACATTGTTGGCTCATGTTTAACTTGTTGTCCACGAGGACTCCAAGATCTTTTTCACATGTACTGCTCTCGAGCCAGGCGTCCCCCATTCTGTATCTTTGCATTTCATTTTTTCTGCCAAAGTGGAGTATCTTGCATTTGTCACTGTTGAACTTCATTTTGTTAGTTTTGGCCCATCTCTCTAATCTGTCAAGATCGTTTTGAATTCTGCTCCTGTCCTCTGGACTATTGGCTATCCCTCCTAATTTGGTGTCGTCTGCAAACTTGATGATCATGCCTTCTAGTCCTTCATCTAAGTCATTAATAAAGATGTTGAACAGGACCGGGCCCAGGACGGAACCCTGCGGCACTCCACTTGTCACTTCTTTCCAAGATGAGGAGGAAGCATTAGTGAGCACTCTCTGTGTTCGTCCACTTAACCAATTACAGATCCACCTCACCGTAGTTTTGCCTAGCCCACATTGGACTAGTTTCCTTGCCAGAAGGTCATGGGGGACCTTGTCGAAGGCCTTACTGAAATCCAGGTACGCTACATCCACGGCATTCCCCGCATCTACCCAGCTTGTAACTCTATCGAAGAAAGAGATCAGATTAGTCTGGCATGACTTGTTTTTGATAAATCCATGTTGACTATTAGCGATGACTGCATTTGTTTCTAAGTGTTTGCAGACCGCTTCCTTAACAATCTTTTCCAAAATCTTGCCTGGTATCGACGTGAGGCTGACCGGACGGTAGTTGTTTGGGTCATCCTTTTTTCCCTTCTTGAAGATTGGGACCACATTGGCCCTCCTCCAATCTGCTGGAACTTCTCCCGTTCTCCAAGAACTCTCAAAGATGGTTGCCAGTGGTTCCGAAATGACTTCCGCTAGTTCCTTCAATACTCTGGGGTGTAGTTGATCTGGCCCTGGGGACTTGAACTCATTAAGAGCGGCCAGGTATTCCTGGACGACTTCTTTCCCAATTTGGGGTTGGATGTCCTCCAATCCCTCATCCACTCCATCTTGCTGAGGTTGAAGACTCTCTTTTTGTGAGAAGACCGAGGCAAAGAAGGCATTAAGTAGTTCTGCCTTTTCCCTATCCCCTGTCAGCATTGCCCCATCTTCTCCGCGAAGAGGTCCTATCGCCTCCTTGTTTTTCCTTTTTCTACTGACATAAGAATAGAAGCCCTTTTTATTGTTTTTAATGTCCCTGGCAAGCCTGAGCTCATTTTGTGCTTTAGCCTTGCGGACCTTTTCCCTACAGGTATTGGCTAATTGTTTGAATTCTTCTTTGGTGATTTCTCCCTTTTTCCACTTCTTGTGCATGTCTCTTTTGTGTCTTAGCACAGTTAGAACTACTTCCAGTGGAGCTTCATCACAAAACTGCTGAGGAACTATCATTGGATCAATGGAAGCTGGGAAGCAGACACTTCCCCCCATGGGATGAGGTAGGGGGGAAGCTGGATGATGCAGGACGCCAAGTTCCCCATGCCCCACACCAGATACCATTGGATTTGCCACGATTCAGTGGCACATCAGATAAAGTCACATGTCACCTTCTTACAAGTCTACCACATATGAAAAAGGAAAATCTGGTTATCATGACATCCCCAACAACCACAGTTGATATTCTTTCAAGTGGGGCAGCACATCAAAATTTATCACTACAAAATCATCCACTATAAAAATATGAAACTGTCTCGTATTTTTCAGAGTTATATACGAGGGTTATCCAGAAAGAAAGGTTACAAGATTTTTTTAAATACAAAGAATGAATATATTTTAATAAAACTTACATGGATTGTAGCATAGGTATTATATTATTATTTCCAGATAATCACCATTTACAGTTCAATACATTTTGTCATCCATGGGATGAGCTTTGACGTCTGTGTCACAGAAATTTTCTTCCACCTTTTTCAGCCAGTTTGTCACTTCTATTTTCACCTTGTCATCATCAGAAAAGTGTTTTCCACCAAGGTGTTCCTTCAATTTAGTGAACAAATGATAGTCACTGGATCCAGGATCGGGGCTATGAGAGGGATGGCTTAAAACATCCCAACCAAATGCAGTCAATAACTCTTGTGTTACATGAGCAGTGTACGGATGTGCATGGTCATGAGGGAGACAGACTTCCACCATCAGCATCCCACAGTGTTTGTTTTGGATGATTCTGCAAAGTTTCTTCATGGTCTCACAATATATTCTATACCCATCTTGTCACATGCTGTCTTGACATTTCATTCTCTCCACAAACCGAAATGATTTCGTGATAAATCACAACAATATTCATGCCCTTAACATTTAGGTAGCGTATTACAGCACGAACTTTGCACTTGGAGGGAAATGGAATGAGGACGCTCATCTCAAACCTTCACCATAACACCGGTTGATGAGGTACTGATGACTGGCACTGCTCATTTGCTTCCACTATCTTCCCACTACAGAGCAGCGATATCAACTTCTCCCGAGAAAATTCACCACAAGAGCTATGTGTCTTGTAACCTTACTTTCTGGATAACCCTCGTATTTATTCATTCTTTTCTCTCCCAAGTGGTAGAATGTAAGAATCTAGGTATTCTTCTTGAAAGGATTTAATGTATCCACTGCTTTTTCAAATTATAAAGCTTCATTTGTTTTTGTTTTTGTCTAGGTGTGAGGAATTTGAATCCAATTCAGCCGAACCATTTGTCTGAAAAAGTTGTAGTCCTCAAAAGCTTATTCTGAATAAAGCTTGTTGGTCTTAAGATGAAGTTTAATAAATTACAAAACTGATTCTGAAAAGTAACTGTTTGCTGACACCCCCTCCCCACACAATGTTATTTTTGAACAGAGAACTGAGTGTATATGTTGTTGTTTGGAGGATGAATAAAGCCATTGGCCTATGGCCTAATGCTAGGAACAATAAATATGTGAATATCTGTTATGTTTGAAATCAGAGTCTACCACTGTGACCGTTCCCACCAAGTACTTTCTCCCAAAGTTGAGTCTTTCATACATTGTTTCCATTTGAGAGTGGTGTTGAACTGTACATTTGCTTCTGATGTATATAAAAAAGAACTAATCCCATACATGGCAGGGACCTCAGTTTGTCCTTGATGAGATGTTGATTCAATCAGAAACAGAAGCTAAGACAAATCTCTTGGGATCTCATGTTTCTATATTTCCCAGCCCTGGTATTCCCCTGCCCCAGGCCAAAAGCAAAGGTTTGGGAATGAACATTATTTGAGGAGGGTGCAACTTCCTTAAATGTAAAAATCTTTCTAATGAATATTTCTAAAACTGAATTAATGTTTAAAAAGTACAGACAGAATAAGTTCACAGTCACTTAGGCAGAGTGCTTCTCTTTTCTGTACGACAGAAACAGAACTTAGAAAACTTACCATATCATACTACCATGGGTCATTTGCCAGCTGGATTTGGAAAGCTGTAGTTCAAAAGTAACTTGTCCAAACCATAAGGAGATACTTGTCCAACCTCACTCTGACATCACTTAACTTAAGACTTATGGGATTGAATTGTATGAAGTTGTGAAGTTGCTACCTTTAAAAAAAACAAAAGTTCTAGGTGGTATTCAGGACTATGGAACAGTAATAAAAAAGACTGAAAAAAACATGACAAGGCCCAGGAAAATAGATCTATTCATTGGGGAAAAGTCTATGAGTTTATTCTCATGTGGTAGATGTCTCTTTTAAGAGACATCCCTTAGAAAGGATTTTAAAAGAAACGTACCAGGAAAAATATAAATTTGGATAAATGTTGTGTTTGGAAGTAGAATTCTTATGTGCTATTTTTAAAACGAGTGCTTTTTAAATATACCTTTTAAAAATAACTCTGATGCAAATGGCACAGATTCAAACTAACAAGAAAAAAACTGTAAAACTGTTTTTAAACAGTTTTTATAAGTAACTAGTTACAAATTATTTATAATTCTTTACATTTTATAATAATAAATATTTCTCATTTTGTAATTTAAAACACGACCATAATGCAATTTAAATTGTTTCTGTTGCTTTTATAACTACAAAAGGAACATGGCCTTGTAATTTATTATTTCTATTAAGAGCCAATTGTTGATTTTTTAAAAAGTAACTCAAAGGATATCTACTTTGTTATATTTGGATAACAAGAAAGCAAATAGTTACTTTGTGAAATATAGTTAACACAACTGTTAACAAACTACATTTGGGGTCTTGGTGCTATTATAAATTTTAAAAAGTGACTTTCCAAGCCCTTGTAGTTTAAGCCTAAATTACGGCTCAGATATGCAGACTTAGGATGCATCTATGTTGTGTATTGAGGCCTTGGCCTTTGTAAGCCGCATTGAGTCCTTCGGGAGATACTAGCGGGGTACAAATAAAGTTTAATAATAAAATAATAATAATAATCTACACCCAGCATGGACAAACGCTTTTGCCCTGGAGCCACATTGTGGGCACAGCCAGGAGGGCAAGGCCAGGAGGGAGGGTGAGGCAGGGTTAGGGTTAGGGTAAAAGCTAAAAACAGCCTAACAAATATTGATTTCTGCACATTAGGGCTAGATCAAGAGCTCTTCCACACAGCCCTGTATCCCAAAATATCAAGGCAGAAAATCCCACAATATCTGATTAGTACTGGGTTATCTGTGTCCACACTCAAATAATGTGGGATTTTCTGCCTTGATATTCTGAGATATAGGGCTGTGTGGAAGGGCCCCAAGGCACATTGAGATTCTATGCTACACCAGCTTTAGCAAGCAACACAGTGTTGTTGTTGTTGTTGTTGTTGTTGTTATGTTTATTTATACTCTGCTTTTTCTCTCCACAAAGGAAACTCAAAACAGCTTTGAAATATGTGTTTGAATAATAGAACAAATAATTTTAAAGTTAACATTCATAGCTCTGAGGTTTTCTTTTACTCTGAGACTCTAAACTGTAGCTTACTTCATTTAGTATAAACCAAGCCCACATCTATAGTGCCATGTAATGCAGTTTCAAACTGAATTATATGGCAGTGCAGATCGGACCCACGTTGAATCCAATACTGCAGAGCAGTCAAATTACAACAATGGACATCATGGAACCTTTAGTAGCAGAAGTGGTAATTCCACTTTCATTTTTATTCAAGTACATACTCCATCAATGTAATGACCGTACTATTAGTCACAGAAACTGAACACTGTCAGAGTCCTGTCCACCAAAGTACTGTAAAACAGCTGCACAATGAATCATAGTCCAAATCAGTCCGAAGTCATCCACAGCAGTCATCCAAAATAAGGGTAAGACAGAAGAATAGTCCAAAGTTCTTTCCAAAATGTTCAAAGTCTCATCAACACCAAGGCTGCAAGCCAAAACATATTCCACACACCAACATCAAGGTTCAGAGATTCAGGCTGTAACAATTTCACTAATGATGCCTTCAGCACTATAACTGATCCAGCCTCCAGCTACTTATGCCACTTTCCAAGTGATCTTACAGGTTGGCCCTCCTCTCAGTCAACTGACTGGATCCCCTCAGTTGGATGGCATCAATTTTTAATTGCAGCCTAGCTGGAACTGAGACCCCTTCCACACAGCCATATAACCCAGAATATTAAGACAGAAAATCCCACAATATCTGCTCTGAACTGATTTACCTGAGTCCACACTACCATATATTCCAGTTCAAAGCAGATAATGTGGTATATTATTCAGCTGTGTGGAAGGGGCCTCAGTTACTGGTTTGCTTCCTGAATCCCTTGATCCTGCCCTGACTCTGTATCCCTATCTCTTTGGGGCTGCTGCTCCTGCTTTGCAGAGATGGGTGTCTCAGTGTCAGACTGCTCATTTTTTAATCATGTCAGAATTGACTTGAGAAACTGAAAGTAGCTTCTGCTGTGAGACTATTGGCCACCTGCAGAGATGTTGCCCAGGGGATGCCTGTAGGAAGCTTCTCTCATGTCCCCACATGGGAAGCTGGAGATGACAGATGGGAACTCACCCCATCTAGCGGATTCAAACTGCTGACCTTCAGATCAGCAGTTCAGTTAGCACAAGGGTTTAACTCACATGCTGCTGATCTGTTTGCCCCCGACTCAGATGCTGAATAAAGAAATCCTTCCCCTTCGTCCTCAACACAAGTCATGACAAACCCTTAAACCCACAGCTTCCTTGTTCCATCCAAAATATTGTGTGGAATTTTAAATGATGAACAAAAGATAAAAGATACATTCTTTTATCTTTTGTTCATCATTTAAAATTCCACACAATATTTTCTAGAGTCTGTGTGTACTCACCAGGCATTTCATTCTACTGGGAAAATAATTTTTGTGTCTTCCATATGACAGAGAACTTTTTTTCATGCAGTTCATAAATCTATTAAACTTTCGGTCATAGGTAGTCATAAATTAAAAGTACTTTTTAGTACTTTGTCTAGAGAAGTGGTTGTGTTTGACCTGAGAATAACTGGAATATTTAAAAAGACATTATACTTAGTAAATCAAATATTTCTGGCAAGGGGCTAATAAAAAGACTCCCACACAGAGCAATTATTCCAAATAGAATATGCCAGATATCTCTATCTCCTCCTCCTCCTCTTGAAAGGGAGGGAGAAAAGCTTCAGTCCTTGTTGGAGTGGATTCTTCTCCTGGTAAGTGCAGGGGGAAATGGGGGAAAGGGAGCAGTGGGGGGGGGGGGGGGAGAGAGACTGCCAGTGCCAATGTGCACTGCCAGGGGTGAGTATCTGGGCTCACCTCCTGCAAAACCCTGGGGTTTAGGCCAGCTCTGTGGCCGCCATCCCAAGAAGAACTGGGATTTAATACCCCAATGCCTCTCATATCTTTTGCCTGTCTGGAACCACCCTCAGGGGAGAGGGAAAGAGAGTTAGAGAGGTTATGATGAGCACTGGAGCACTGAGGAGATTGGACTGGTGAAGAGAGTACACACATACACACACACAAAGTGGTTTATTTAACTTAGGCTAAAGTGGAAAGGAAGTTTGAGTAGTGACAAGAGAGGTGGGAGAGACCTTCTGGATGGTGTGGTGTGATGATGACAACAATGACAATGACAATGACCACACGATGGTACTGGTGTTGGAATGAGTGGTTGGATTTTTGTGAGAGAGAAAGGCTTGAATGAATTATTTGTTGTGAAACAGAATGTGGGGGCATGCAGTGGGTTAGTGAGGTCTATTAATCTTTCTTTTGCTCCTGGCACTAAGAAGAGCTACCCCAGAGGAGTGGCTGAATTTTAACATTTCAAGTGACAGCAGGGTCTTAGAGATAGATAATTAGTATCAGCAGCACTGTGCTGCTGCGTGCTGGGCCTATAGCAATTGGCTTTTGAACAGGACATGCTCTTTGTGCCCAGCGGGAAGCCGGGGTGCCTCAGATGAGAGGCCCTATGGGTTTTCCTATACAAAGTCTTTAGAAGCTTAAAAGTTTAACAAAGTTCTTTATTATTGCTTAGGTCTTCAACAAACAATCTTAGATCTTCAACAAATCAAACAAATGCTTCTTAACTTGTCTACAATGGACAGGCAACTTGCTTGGAGAACTATTTCTTTCCTTTACAAGGAAAACCCTTTTTGACCCCTCCTTGGGCAATCTGCTTTCTAGGCTTTGCTGGTGTGGATCCTACTCCTGGCTCCAAATTGCTTCTTGGGTACCCGAGTAGACCTACCAGCCAAGGCTTTGAAGAATTTCCAGCTGGAGTCCTTAGGATTTTTCGCACAAAAGCTGTAGGTCAGTTTCTCCAACCCCAACAAGGGTTGTGCTGTAAAGCTGTTTCTCTTAAAAGCCTTTCTTTAGAGACTGTTCTTAAAGCTATGAGGCTGTAAATTCCCCAGCCAGAGCTTTTGGGACTGTTTTCCCCCGGACGTTGTAAGAAACGAAGCTTCTCTACAGGTAGAAAACTTTCTCGTCCTGTAGCTGAGCTTCCAACTGTAAGACTGAACTAAAATGGTTCCCTTTCCCTCCTGAACCTGGAAAAAAGGGCAGAACTAAAACTTAACGATGATAGACAGGTGGCTAGCCCCATGACTGCAGCCTAACAGGAACCATCCAACTGCAAAATGCATGGCCAGAACAAGCACATGCAAACGCTCAAAGTACGAAAGGGAGTTTGGAGCTCCTGGTACAGTTGTACCAGCACAATCACATATTTTTTAGTTATATGCCCACCTTAAGGATAAAGTCTTAATGTCTCAATCTATATAGATTGTCAGCCCTTTCCTTTTATTCTAACATGCAGGAGTTTTATGGATGATGAAAATGATGATTTACATGTCACATTTTCTCTCTAAACTGAACAGTAAAGTAAATGTAAAGGTTTCCCCTTGACATTAAATCTAGTCATGTCCAACTCTGGGAGGTGGTGTTCATTTCCATTTCTAAGCTGAAGAACCAGGGTTGTCCGTAGATGCCTCCAAGGTCATGCGGCTGATATGGCTGCATGGAGTGCCGTTACCTTCCCACTGGGGTGGTTTCTATTATCTACTCACATTTGCATGTTTTCAAACTTCTAGGCCGGCAGAAGCAGGTGCTAACAGCGGGAGTTCACCCTGCTCTCTGGATTCGAACCACCAACCTTTCGAACAGCAAGTTCAGCATCTCAGCAGTTTAACCCACTGTGCCACTGGGGGCTCCAAACTGAGCAGTACTAAAAACAATAGAATATACAACAATATAAAACTTAAAGATTACAAACATTAAAATATAATTGAGCTAATCACTATTAATCCATTTTAAGCCTCTTTAAAATACATAAAATATCATACAACACTCCTGACTTAGTCTTAAAAGTCTTCATATTTAAAAGCTTGCTGAAAAGAAAGGTTTTAGCATGCCGCTGAAACAACAGCAGCAGGGAGGGATCTGTTCTGGCTGGGGTTCCACAGTGGAGGACCAGCCACTAAGAAGGCCCTTTCTTGTGTTCACACCAACTAAGCTTGTGATGGAGGTGCTACCAAGAGAAGGGATTATCTCAGCGTACAGACAGGTTCATACTGGGTGATACATCCTGTCAAGTAGCCTGGACCTGAGCCATATTTATAGATCAGAACTAGCAGCTTGAATTGTGCCTGGAAACACTGGAGCTGTTGCAACCGGGGGCGGGGGTGGCCAAAGTGTGGTTCAAAAAAGGTAAATAGAGGTTGATAAGCAAAAACATCTATTGCCAGAAGTACTGAGAGGTTTGGGTGGTCCTTGGGCCAGCATTTGCTCCTCTTATTGCAATGTCATGCCCAAAGGCTTAGTGTTTAAATAAGTGATTTAAGATGACTAGCTCTGTATTAGTCAAGACATTTTTGCATGTTTACACATATAGAAAACTGTAGTTATAAAAGAAAATGAAATGATTTACTTTCCCCCTGTGCCTTGTGCTCAGTAGTTAATGGCCTTTTGGGCATCTGGTCTCCTTTTTCAGTCTAACCTTAAACTTAGTTCCCTTCTCGTGCTTTCCAGAGTGTTTGCCTTAAAGCATATAAACAAGAATAATAATCTCAAAATACATATGTTTGAGGCTCTCCTCCTGTTGGTAACTGCAAACATATAGCCTGCCTCTGTGCATGTTTACTCAAAAATGAATCCCACCACATTCATCATCAGTGTCTATTAATATAGTGACTTGGAAAGAAAACTCTCTGTTATGAGATGGAGGATGTAAAATCCAGACCTGGAGCACCCTGACACACTAAATCTTGTATGGACAATTTTATGTACACCAGTGATACACCATGATTTCCTGCTGCAGTTTGGGAATCCCAGCTATGTTCAAAGCTTCCTGCGTAAGAATTAATATAATCTGTGCATTCAAGATTTAAAGAAATCACTAATGTAAAGGGACTACACAGCAAACACTTCTGGAAGATGAACTTCCAGAAGCACAGCATACTTCGAATTCCATTTTTCTTTTTTTGTAAATTGACTGCTCAAAAGTTTACAGTTGCTTATTTGCTTTTGGGCCTACCAGGCAGATATTTTGCAGGAAATTATTCATTCAAATGTTTTATGTATTCTCACAGACGTGTTACTACAGGAAAACGGCCATTAAAAATTGACCAATCATTTTCAAACTTTTTCAGCTGTGGAGCCTTTTTGAAGCAAAAGTTTCTCATGGATCCCCAAGAACTGTTTATATATTATATTATATATTATATAATGTGTGTGTATGTATGTATGTGTGTGTGTGTGTGTGTGTGTGTGTGTGTGTGTGTATATATATATATATGTATGTATGTATCAGGCATGGGCAAACTTTTTGACTCATTGAAAAAAACATGAGCAAATTTCTCACTGCAATATCTCATTTTTAGTGCAAAAAAGGGGGATAGAAAGATAGAACAATACATTATTTTAAATGATGAACAATTTTAATTTAACAGTTTATCTTGGTGGGAAGGAAATAGGGTTTTGGGAGCAAGGAAGAAGAGGGGAAAGGGACTTGGGAGGCAAGGAAGTTAAGAAAAAAAAGGCTTTTGGTGGCAAGTGAAGCAGAGGGAGGAGCAGGAAAGAGGAGGAAAAGCTTGGAGAGAAAGGAGGAGGAAGAAGTGTGGAGCCCCCCTGTATGCTTCCTGGGACTCCAAGGGCTCCACAGAGCACACTTCGAGAACTGCCGGTCTAAGGAATTCCTTTATATTATATTGACACAATCCTCACAGTCAAATGAGGACTTTGAAGTTTCAAGTAATTACAAATAGATGTGAAAAACTATGGGTTGGGAAGATATTTATTTTCCATAATCTGCTCACTATGCCAACTTTGTTAGTTTATCTTTTGTTTCATCTCTTGAGTTCTGAAATATAATCACCACACTGATAAGCATATGGAACATCACCAAAAATAACAAAACCTTTAGACTGCTATCACATATTCCAATTACATAATCAAAATGATATTAAGAGCACAATGAATAAATGTGAGTCAGGGCAATTATGAAACACAACATTCTCCATGCATTAAAATATTAGGCTATAGATTATTTCTTTCTAAAACACTTATTCATTCATTTGTTCGTTCGTTCGTTTGTTCATTTAGGTATTTATTACAAAACTAGATCTGCTAATTTCAAAGCAGTGTATAAGAATAAAACATAAACTATACTCAAATATATAATGTATAAATTGACAGGGAAGCCTGGCTTAGGTACATAAAGATGGCCCATTTATTATGTGAGTTCACTGAATATAGTTTCATTGATGTGTTAAGAGCTTTGAATAACATAGATTTGCTCTGTAGATATAGTGATACCTAGAGAAGTGTTCTTTCTAGACCTTCAGCTTGGGTTTACAGTCAACTTCTACTGGAGGTTTCACCAGAAGTTGGCCATAGAATCACACTGGAGGTCTAGAAAAAACACTTATGTGAATATCTGTAGGTCTCCCAGATAAATTCTATGGTATTCTTTAGAAGGAATCCAAAGGCATAATTCATTTCAGGTAAGAAAAATAGAGGTCCAGGTTATATATGAAAATCATATTGATCAAAGTGTTTTAGAGCACAATCCCTTTTATAATATGTGCCCCTACTCTATGTCTGTAGTATGGATCTAAAAGTTACTGTATGCTAAATGTTCACTGAAAGGGCATTCTACAGAGTAGGTGCCACCAGTCTAACCTTCACATGACTACTTTAAGCCCCAAATGCAAAGCAGACTTCAGAAATATGTGGCAATATATTTCTAAACCAAGAGGGCCCCATCACATGAACTCATTTCCTTTTTTAAAGGTTTAGTCTTATCTTAGATTCTTCAATCAGACCGCAAGTCTGTTAGAGATGCATAGACTACTCAAAGTCACTCTGTAGACAGGGTGTAGTCTTAAATTGTCACTCTGTAGTCTTAAATTGTCCAAAGAAAATGACTTCATAAATGTCTTCTTTCTCATATGCTCTCTGCATTCACCTAAATCATTATGTAATATTTATTTCAGTGTCTATTCATCAGAACTTAACACACACCAGATAATTCCGTAGAGCCTGGTTATTTTGTAGTTCAGTATATCATTCGTTTGTCAGCTTATTATATCTTTAAGTCATATTTCAAGATGACTCTCTTTTACAGCTCAATAAATTTTTGATTTCTGTTTTCCCTTGTGAGTTAGTGGTGATATTACATCAGTCTCAAAATGAAAATAAATAAATCCAATGACTACTTTCTCTGATTTCATGGCTTGTAACTTCTTAGGAGGTAATAAAATGTTGCTTAGAAAGCAAGTATGATGCTATTCATCTGTATAGTAGCAGTCCAGGGGGCTGTTAAAATGATGATAGATTATGAGGTTTCCTATTCTATAATCTCAAGGGGGACAATTATCCTCCTGCTTTCTCCAGTGTTTTACCATTCAAAAGTCTGACATTATTCTTCATTATTGTGTTTAACAGCAAAATCTGACACATTTTCTTCTTCATGCTTATCAGTATTTTTCACTCCTTATTCAAAGCTATGTGGAAATCGTGTGAGAAAAAAGGTCAAAATTTAGCCTATAACAGGAGAGTCATTATAGATTCAGGACAACTTTGACTGCATAGCTAGTATAATATAGGAAGAGCATAAGACTTCTGATATTTTCTACTGAATCCTAGGGGTCATCTCCTGGTAAGCCATTTATTTTGTATGGATGAGGACCATAGGAAGATACATTATGGAAATTCAGATTTTAGGAAAAGACTATTTTTTCGACAGTATCAGTTTCTGGAGTGTTGTGTGGTTTCTGGGCTGTATGGCTATGTTCTAGCAGCATTTTCTTCTGATGTTTCACCTGCTTCTGTGACTGGTAGCCATGTGCGATCCATTAAAAATGGTTCTAAACTCCTTTCAAAAATAGGGGGTGGGGCTGGTGCTTCATTTCTAAAGTCTTTCTGAATTTTTGGTGGTCAAAATTTCAGAACTCTAATGAGACTTATGAATCTTAGTAAGTACTTCATTAATGGCATTCGCGATTGCTCAATAGGGAAACATCACTGTCAATGGGGAAACTTGAGGGGTTTCTCTCTGCCTCATTTTTGAGCTATCCTGAAATGGTAGAACACATTTATCACAGATAGCTCACCAAATTTCAAAACATTTGACTTTAGCCATGGATTTTGGCAAATTTTCAAAGTTTTCATAAACAGATTTTTTTTTAAAAAAAATACGTGAGCTGTTGTTGTTCATTCATTCAGTCACTTCTGACTCTCCGTGACCTCATGGACCAGCCCATGCCAGAGCTCTCTGTCGGCTGTCACCACCCGCAGCTCCTTCATGAGATCCTACATGAGCTATCGACTTAAATTTCATACACAATGCACAAGATAACGAGGGCATCAAACCCCGGAAGTTTCAGCAAGATTCACACATCTACAGATTTTAGGGGATTTTAAAAAGTTCAGACCAAAACAGTTTACCCCCCTCCCCCCCCCCCCACAAAAGTGACAACAGCAATCCCCTTGCCTACAGGTAGGCAATTCATCACAAAGTGCCTGTTGTGACTCAGCTGGAATCACAGACTATCTCTAATGAGGATGATGGGGCTCAGGTTCACAGTTTGGTTCAAGATTTCCCTGTTGTAGACGTCCCTGTTATAGACAACGAAGAAGTGCAGTTTCCCACAGCAAGGCACGAGAGTGTTGATTCTGAAAATAGCCAGGTCCAGGTGCAGATTTACTCAGAGAAGGAGGATAGTTCTCAGCCTGATAATGAACAAGCAGGAAAACAGGCTGACACTAACGAACAGACTGACCTTGACGAAATGGGAACCTTAGATCAGGCTGACAGTTTAGAGTTCGAAGGAGTGAAAGGATAGCTAACAAGAGGGAGGCCAGAGGCCAAAGAAATGCCTTCATGTTGCAAAGGGTATTTTTAATAATATTTTTATTATTTTCTCATGATTCAATATGTTTGTTATACATTGTTTGTTTTACAGCAGATACATATTATTCAATACAACCTACCATGCTTTAACTTTTGGCATGTAGTGTTATTTTTCTGCTTATGCATATTATCTATCCCTCACCGATATGCTCCCTCACCCTCAAGCCACGGCTTTTACATATCATCTGTCCAAAATTTCAATTCTTCTTGTGGAAGTAACTTTCCTTCTTTGTTTTTTAATCCTTTTTCAATAAATTTTCTCCATACATCACCAAAATCACTTTGTTTCCATATACCTCTTTTAACTTTTAATATACATGTCAGCTTATCATTTATTGCCAATTTCCATACTTCCTGGTACCACTCCTCTATTTGTATATTTATTTCTTTTTTCCAGTTCCTTGCTATAAGCAGTCTTGCTATTGTTAATAAATTTGTTATCACTTCTTTATCCTCTTTTTTCAATTGTTTATTATTATATAATGATAATAAAGCGATACTAGGACTTCTTTCTATTTTAATGTTCATTATATCTTTTATTTCTCTAAATACTTTCCCCAAAAAATTATTTACATATTTACATTGCCACCACATATGTATATATGTTCCTGATTCTTGACATCCTCTCCAGCAATTTTTTGAATAGTTTTTATTTATATTTGCTATTCTTACTGGTGTTAGGTACAATTTCCATATTAACTTACAATAATTTTCTTTAACCCGTATTGATAATTTTTTTAGATGTCTGTCTCCATAATTGTTGCCACTCTGTTTCATTTATTTTTATCCCTAAATCTTCTTCCCAGACCTCCTTGAGGATGTTATTTTTTGTTTTCCTTTCTTTATTTCAATTATTATCTTATATACTTTAATAGTTACTCCTTTCAAATTTTCATGCTCCTCTACTACCCTTCCATTTTGTATTATTTGTTCAAATTGGTTAAGCTTACTTCCTTTTTTATTATTTGTTTCCCAATTTTTAAACCATTGTTCTAATTGTATACAATGGAACCATGTCAATTTTATTTCTCTAAATTCTTCCATAATCATTTCCTTCTTCATTCCAACCTTTATCCAATCCCCTATTTTGTCTAATTCTTTTCCCCTTAACTTTTTATCCATTACTTTTTTAAAAAATTGGAAATTTATTTTCCATTACAATTGGGGTTATTACTGAACCATCCATTATTCACATTCTCCTATATTTGTTCCATACTGCTAATATATTGCTCAACATTGGGTTTCTAATTTCCCTAGTTTTTTTTCTCGTAAATTGTTAAAAATATATATTCCAAATTTCTTCCTCCACTTTTTCCGAATCTTTTCTTAGCCAATCTACATCCTCTATTTTCATCATTCCTTCTATAACCAATCTTAATCTGCTTACTTCATAAGATTTTTTTAATATTAGGGAGTGCTAATCCTTTCTTTGTATAATTAAGTAGCATCATTTCTGACTTATTCCAGTTAACTTGTAGACTTGTTATTTCCCCAAATATCTCTAAATGATCCTTTATTTTATCCATTTTACTTACTATATTTTCAATACATTGTTATTTATTGAAGGATATTAAGCTATGTGTGTGAGACCAAACTTTTGTCAAAGCAACTTTGCGTTCAACTAAGAAGCTTGCCTTTGTTTGTCTGGATTTATCTTGCAGTTATTGTGTTAATGGTTTCAAGACTTTGTCATGTTCTCTTGGGGTTTTGCTTTGCTGGTGCTTTTTTGGATTAAGCTTCAAGTGCTATATGATATTGCTCTGTTGGAACATTAACCTTTGCCTTTAAAAACTTTTTGCCTTTTATTTTCAATAAACTATAAAGACTTCTGGCTGTGTGCAGTTTGGTGTCTTCAGCAAGGTGAATCTACTCTGAGGTGCAACAGTGCCTCCAAAGCCCTCTTCTCCTCAGTCAGTGCTAATATTTAGAACTTCTTTCTCAAGTTCAGATAACATAGCCTATCCCTTTCAACTTCCATTCTGTCAATTTAAGTATAGGGGTAGAGTGTACATTTGATGGTGCTCTATTAGTAACAACAACTAGTACTACTACAACTACAACACAGTGAAGAAAACAAAGCTTCAAAGAGGATACGATCCCATGCAATCATATTCCAGGTTGAATCCTCTAAAACCTTTACAATTTTCTGCCACACTTTTTTTGGTTATATCTATTCTCCACCTAGCCAGGGGAATAACTTGCTTTCTCTCTCTCTCTCTCTCTCTCTTTCCCCTCACCCCTTACCTCTGCAATTGTATTTGATCAAAAGTTTCCCAGGGCCATGCCTAAATACAGTAGGAAAAAAGTTCATTCTTCTCCTGAAAACAGAAATGAGTACTGTATTGCAACATTTCATGAGCAGAAAGAATGATGGGCAGGATTGAATGGGTATCTTCTGGGACAAAGCAGAGCACTTTTGGATATCAAAAGTCACTTTATTTCAGCAGCAAGAATTATGGTCACTAGATGTCTAATAAAATACTGTAGAGTATGGAATATCAGTCTGGGTATACACGAGCAATATCTAATGATATGTAGTAATCTTTATCTGAAGTCTATGTGACCAGTACAAAATGTAGTCAGGGCTTGTTTGTTGTTTAAGAGGGTGTTCCCAGGGTCTGACACTTCATGTATCTATAAGTTCTGATGCTTGGCCATGGACACATAGTATTGCAGTTGTGACATTTCTTGCACAGCATAAATGGCAGAATTCAGAAAACAATACAGGCCACAGGGAGATATCAGCAATTGTCAAAATGAAGTTTATCCCACTCACCAAAATCAGATCAGCATACATATGAATCTCTAATACTTATTTTATGCCAACAAGTGTATAGAGTTTTGACTATTAAGGTATTACAATGTAATGTTACATCATTAAATGTTTTGTCAAGACTATTGCCTGGTTGATAATATGTAATTAGTTCTGCTAAACTTTGTTTATTATCTGAGGGGAAAAAATGAAAAACTTTAAAGTCTTCAAAGCATCTATCTAGCAATATTAAAAACAGCACTCATTTCTTTTGATGCAATAATGTCTTGGCATTTAGAAGCACACAGATACAGATTGTAATGGATAAGGAGCTATTCAAAGTTAATAGCAGCAGTAAATTAGATTTCATATATAGTTTGGCAATCAACAAGAGACACTACGAGTTCCTGCTTGCATCAACACTCTTTGTCAGATGCTTTAGGCTAGTCAAAAAGCAACGTGAGAGATGGCCTCATAAGTAAGATGACTTTATTTATTTATTTATTTATTGTATTTTTACTCCGCTCAATCTCATCCCAAAGGGGACTCAGAGTGGCTACACCCCAACCCATAGGTCTTGTTTCTCTCCCCCCCCCCCCCCACCACCACCAGTGATGTTGAATTCACACCATAGTGCACAATAGGAATTATTCTGATGTCTTTGAACTACCCCTTTCCACATTCCTCTCCTTGGCCATGTCAGCCACGTGTAATGGGAATTCCCATCCATTCCCATCCCAACATCTGTGAGGCTCCATGATTCCCACCCTTGCAGCAGTGCCACTCCCTCCGTTGCTTCACTACTAAAGTGGCACTGCTCAGCTAAAAGCAGGTGTTGTAGAGTCCTGCCATCTCTTACCTGATTGATTCTGACAAATGAAATAGTTTCGGGCTATATGGCCATGCCTCTAGAACATGGTCATATAGCCCAAAAAAACCCACAAGGACTTAGTGTGTGACTATCTTCCTATTTTATGTGGGCAATGAAAGCTACCAAATTGGAAAAAAACTTAGTACCCACCTGGTACAGCTAGTAATGGGATTTGGATGCTAGCTGTACCAGGTACTATCTTGTTCAGATAGTTAAATCCCCCAAATCACTGATGTCCACCTAAGTACCCTTGATGACATTTTTAGCCATTGGAAATCTATGGTACAATTTGCAGTGGCATCATGGCAATTCTCTATGGACACATCTATACTGATCACTTAATGCAGTTTGGAGGCAGCTTGGCAGTATGGTGTTTAGATGACACACTGTGCAAATGCATGTGCATTAAGCTTTAAACTAGAATTAGCAATGTTGGGGGATAGACGACACTATGATATGCTTCAGTACCCCTAAGTCTAAACCATGTCATGAGGGTGATTGCCGGAGTTCACTCCTTTCAGGACACTTTTGCCCCTTTTCAACCATGGAGGGCTATGCATGACGGCCAGAAGTAGTTGTGATGAGCTCAGTGCCTCTCCATGCTTGAAAAGAAGCTGAAGTGTTCTATGACTGGGAAATTTCTCAATGTGATAAGGTAGTTAGTCTCCACATGCTAGGATTCAGTTAATGAAGATAATGGATTTCCTAACAGTGGCCTGTCTCCTGAATTTTCTCAAAAAGTTGGGTGCTTGCAAATCTAGCACCAAATGGCAAAGATTATTTTATGCTGTAGAGCAACTGAGCTAATTTCATTTCCATGGAAATTTGTTTTACAGTGGCTGAGTGTCTAGTTCTTCCTTCCACAAGTATGCTTTCAGAGTTCATTTATTTATGCTGTCAGGTGCCCCAAGTTCTAAGAATGTACCACACTTGCTTGGCAAAGACATAATAACTTAACACGTCTCCCATTATTCATCTAAGTCAGAGCTCAGACAAGGAAACCAACCAAAGGAATCCCCAAATACACTGGTACTCTTTTGGATTTTTTTTCTTCTAGCGGTTGATTTTTTCCCCTCCTGTATCTTATCAACTGGAAGGAGCACACATAATTGACTGGATTTTATTTACACTGCAAAATCTTGAACTTCTAAAGCTGAATTTCAAAATGATCTCATGTTCTGTTTCACCATCTTTGGAATAATGCAAAGTTTTGTAAACCATGTGGCTCTCCAAACAACTGCTAAGGATTCCAGATGACTCCCAGCCTCTTGAAGCAGCCCCTTTTCCCTTCCATGGAGCTTTATGGACTGCGATAAATAATTTCATTAACCTTTCCACACAAAGTTTTCTACACTTCCAAGTGTAGTAAATGTAGTGTAGCCAGTGCCATATGAAATCCTTAATATAGTCAGCTTGTGGAAGTTATATTTATCTTTTTTGCTGGACAAAGCCAGTTAAACAAAATGAACAATCCTGACCATCTTTGCAATAATCTCCAGTATCTTTAAACATCATTGACCTAAATTTATCCCCACTTCTTCCTCCTGTAATCCCATAGCATTTGCTGAAATGTTTTCTTGGAAAAAGGATACAGGAGGCCCTAGTATTCCTCAGCCAAAATAGTGACTGTAATACATTTAATGAGACACATTTGGCAAAGGTGAGTGCTAATAATACAGTTATTACTCATTACTTTTTAAACAAAAAGTATCTGGTTGTTAACTTTATTTCAGCATAACTTCAGATTTCATGTGTGTATTTTTTTTTAAAAAAAAACCCTCTACCTACAGAAAAACTCAGACTACTCGACAGTCCACTTTGTAGGTAAAATCACTGGGATTCACTCCATCTTGGATACTATTGATGTTATGATCTGGTGGATGCAAATCTTCTCCCTGGTTGTATAGCAGATACTTTTCAATTTATGCAGCCTGATGATGTGAATGACTTTTAGAGAGGTGAGACCCATCACATATGTTCTAGACACTTGCCACTGCTGGCTTTTAAATGCACAAGAAGGAACTGGCAGAATAGATTAGAGGAGTGTTTGATTCCTCTTTACAGCAAAGCATGGTTCCCATTTGCCTAAAAGAGGCCCTTGCAAACTGGAACGTTATTTATGATTATAAACCAATCTCCATTTTAGGGGAGCTATTGGTGACTTCTCAGCAGTATGGGTTGCTGGATAAAACATCAAAAATATTCATCAACTGAAATGCAATGATGAAGTTCTATATATATATATATATATATAGAGAGAGAGAGAGAGAGAGAGAGAGAGAGAGAGAGAGATGATATTTATTTACATGGTAAGTAGATAAATCCATAGTAGATAATTATATCTATGGATTCACTTTATAATACCTATATGTTATTTCCAAGTAGGCAAAGATGTTTCTATACTACTCAGAGCAATTTAAGAGCACTTCAAATACCATGGCTACATCCAGTGGAATCCTTGTTTGTTTGTTTTTTAATTTGGTGATGTGTTTAGAATTCCCTATTAAAGCCACTTTGAGTTCCCTTTGGGGATGTTAAAGCAGAGCATAAATAAATAAAATAATAATAAAGAGCATTCCTGAACCAAAGCATTAAAGGACTGTAGCAGAAAGTCAGACATCGGTATGTGCTAGGATTTCATGAGATGGAACTGTGACAATTTAAACGTGATATCACACTTTTCTCAACTTGTGTAGTGTATACACCAGGGGTCCTCAAACTAAGACCCAAGGGTTGGATACGGCCCTGCAAGGTCATTTACCCAGCCCTCGCTCAGGGTCAAACTAAGTCTGAAACAACTTGAAAGCACACAACAACGGCAACAACAACAACAACAACAAAACTATCTCATCAGCAAAAGGCAGGCCCACACTTCCCATTGAAATACTAATAAGTTTATATTTGTTAAAATTATTCTTCATTTAAATTATTGTATTGTTTTTAAAGGGTTTTTTTTTTGCACTACAAATAATATATGTGCAGTGTGCATAGGAATTCATTCATGTTTTTTTTAAAATTATAATCCGGCCCTCCAACAGTTTGAGGGACTGTGACCTGGCCCTCTGTTTAAAAAGTTTGAGAACCCCTGATATACACAGTAAGAAAATACCAACTTCTTAATAGCAGCCATTTAGGAATATGAGCACTTGTTGAATCCTCATTCCATATTTCACAAAAGTATCTGGTAGGTCATTGTGGAAAACAAAGTACTGAACTAGATAGGTTGTGTGATCCAGTAAAAACCCCTGTGTTAGCTTTCGTGATGTATTTTTTTTTAAAAAAAAAACAACAACCAAAAAACCCTTTTATTGGACAAAATATCTAAATCAATCCTCAGGCATACTATGGCTCCTACAACAAGCCCAATATCTTTTGTTTGCCTCCATAGTCTCTCTAGAAATGTTGTCCTGAGGCTGTGTTACTTCCTATCACCATTTTTTTTTGAGAGAAACTATAAATGCAAATGTAGGTACTATTTAGGGGTGTGTGTGTATGTTTTCATGTGTTTCCAAACATTTGGGAGATTATCTATGTAGCTCTCAGGCAAAAATATTGTGCCAAAAGATATATTTATATAGGAAACTTGTTAGGTGGCTTCATAACTCAAAAAAGGAGAGTTTAGGAAAGGCATGTCATTCAGGCTTGTACTCTGCCTACTCTTCATCTAGATCACAATAAACTGGTTGCCCTGGAATACTTCTTTTCTTCTAAGCAATGAAATATATTGGAACAATATGCTTGGATGATCTTCTTCAAGGAAAACTGAAGCATCTTTCATTATTGAGTTGGGACACACACACTAAAATTAATGGAAGGTAGCAAATATTCTTAGTTTGAAAAGTGCATATTTTATTTATTGTATATACTGAAGTATAAGCCTAGTTTTTCAGACCTTTATTAGGCTGAAAAAAGCCCCCCTCAGCTTATTCTCAAGTGAGGGTTTCTTTCAGCGCCACTCCTTTCTGCCAGGACCCTCACCTCTCCACAAAGCAAACAGCTCTCCTTCCTCTCCTCCTCTCTCAGTGCAGCACATGACTTCCTCTCCTCCTCTCTTGGTGCTAATCTTTCCCACTTTTCCTTATTCATATGTTGTTGTTCATTCGTTCAATCATCTCCAACTCTTCCTGACCTCATGGACCAGCCCACGCCAGAGCTCCCTGTTGGCCGTCACCACCCCCAGCTCCTTCAAGGTCAGTCCAGTCACTTCAAGGATGCCATCCATCCATCTTGCCCTTGGTCAGCCTCTCTTCCTTTTACCTTCTACTTTCCCCAGCATATTTGTCTTCTCTAGGCTTTGCTGTCTCCTCATGATATGGCCAAAGTACTTCAACTTTGTCTCTAGTATCCTTCCCTCCAATGAGCAGTCAGGCTTTATTTCCTCGAGGATGGACTGGTTGTATTTTCTCACAGTCCAAGGCACTCTCAGAACTTTCCTCCAACACCACAGCTCAAAAACATCTATCTTCCTTCGTTCAGCCTTCCCTAAGGTCCAGCTCTCACATCCGTAGGTTACTACAGGGAATACCATGGCTTTGACTATGCGGATCTTTGTTGCCAGTGTGATGTCTCTACTCTTTACTATTTTATTGAGATTGGACATTGCTCTCCTCCCAAGAAGTAAGTGTCTTCTGATTTCCTGGCCACAGTCTGCATCTGCAGTAATCTTTGCACCTAGAAATACAAAGTCTGTCACGGCCTCCACATTTTCTCCCTCTATTTTCCAGTTGTCAATCATATATTCATATACACACAGCATTTCCCCCAAAATATATAGTTAAAATAAACTATGGTGATTATTAGAAGGATACCTAAGCACATTTACATTGGAGGTTAGAATAATGGTTTAATCAGAGTAGGACAGTCTTATCTTACAGTTTTATGTAAATATTTAAAAACATTTAACCTACTTCTGCCTCAATTAATGTATTTTATTGATATCTATTTTTATTTTGAAATTTACCAGTAGCTGCTGCATTTCCCACCCTCATCTTGTACTCAAGTCAATAAGTTTTCCCAGTATTTTGTGATAAAACTAGGTGCCTTGGCTTGTATTTGGGTCAGCTCATACTCGAGTATATACAGTATTTTATATTGGATATATAATATTTTATTTTTAGGACACAAGACAGTTTTACACCCTGCCATACTGCTGAATTCTCATTGTGTGTCAGAAAATATTTCAGATGTTACACAAGGACTGAGGGTTAACTTAGATTTTTTATTTTTAAGATGTTGATCAATGTGTGAGCCAAAAAAACAAAACAAAAACAAACAGCAATATTTTTTGGATATGTTTCTTTGTGTTGTCTTTAAAATGAAAAAAAGTTGTAATCACTGGGGAATTATTTTGAGCTCCACAGGAAACAACAAAACTCTTGCCTTGAGAAAAGAGCAGCACAGAATAAAATGAAATGACCTTACTCTGCGGATATTCCACCACCCCCATCTTTGTAAAATCTGGGAACCTGGTTGATATCATGCAAGAGCTGCAGAAGCAACTGCCTCATTGTGGCTTTAGGAGACAATTTACAGAATCTTGAAGAATCCACATTAGTGCCTCTGGGATTTAGCAAGGCCTCACGCTCTTTCATGGATTGTATACACTTAGTGCCAGTGGGCTGACGGATGGCTTGTGAAGCTGTATAAATATTTTTTAACATTTTGCGCGTTAGATTAAACATGATAGGTGGAGAGAGAGCTTTTTATACTGAGTTGCAGTACTTCATAAAACAGAAGAAAAAATCTCTTCTGTAAATCTAAGTTCAACCCTTATCATTCCCAAATGCTTCCTATTTCCTCTTTAAGCCAATGCTCTTTTTTAGAAGTAAGCAAGTAAACAAATAAATGAATACACAGTGAAGGAACTCCCTTCCTATAGCTGGCATTCAAGGATTGTCTGCTGTAACAGGATGTAACGAAGTAAGAGAACACATTATGATGATCATAATAAAAGAAATATTGGAAGACTGCCTAATTAATTTAAGTGGAAAAATGTGCAAGATACTATTTCTGTAGCACTGCAAAAACACATTTTTGATAAAAGTACACTCCCAGGGATTGGTTTGTGGGAAAAGCTGTAAGAAATCATCTCCCACCATTATACTGTGCGGCAGACTAAAAAGCAATAAACAAAAGCCTTCCTTTCCTTTTATAGAAAACGTCAGCTCTTTATAAGGTTGCTGTTCCTTCACTTCCCCAGACACCAGAAGGTCTGTATCAGCATGAGAGGATGTTGTAAATTTCATAATCCTTCAAAAACTAAATATCCCATGTTCAGACATGGTAAATGCTTCTACGTATTTTAACACTCCACTTATTTCTAACGTAGGTATCACAGAGCAAAGTAGGATGCCAGTTTGTTTCAAAGGGACACAATCACATTCCTTTGACAACACACGCTTCTGAAAAAAAATGATTGTTGTAAATGTTAAAGAAACGTGGATAGTCATTGGTAGATTCTGGCCATTGGTAATTCGAATCTTGTCTGATGAAATAACACTGGAACTGGCTTTTAAATGTGTGCAGCTGTTTTAATAGTATTATGTTTATGTTTTATAATGGTTTATTTTGTATGGTTTTGTGTTGGTAATTGAATGTTTTGCCCTATGCTGGAAACCGCCCTGAGTCCCCTTAGGGAGATAGAGTGGTATACAAATAAAAATTTATTTATATATTTTATATTTATATCATAAAATATATACAAATTTAATCATTTTAGTATGGCTATTTCACAAGGCAACCCTATTTTCTGGATTGGCTCCAATAAAAGGCAGAAATGGTTGCCCCAGGCAGTAGGTACTATATTAGAGGATGGTTGCATTGAAGGAGAGAAGAGTGTGCTAGATTGCTCTCTTTGTGTGTCAAATAGGTCATCTGACAGACCACATCTCTCCATATGAGCCAAATCAGATCCTGGGCTACTTGACAGGAGTGCTTAGGCAGTTCTATATGGATACTTTACTCTGGGGCTGATATTAAGTTTTGAATTCCAAATCAACTCTGGGATCGTTTTTATTGCCAATCCTCAGGATACTGTGGAGCTGGGAGGGGTTTGTAATGCCGGCCATTGGCAGATGAGGAAGTGGGAAGGATTGCCCAACAGCATTAAGCATAGTTCATTGTCACTTATTGGCCACCTTTACTGTCACCCTTCCATTCTCATCATAGCTGCAGCCACTAGATGCAAACATATTTAGTGTCCATCACTCCACGCCTGGAGTGACATCAGCCAGCATGCCAGAACAATGTGGCAAGGGGGAGAGGAGGAATCACCTGCACTTTTTCTCCTCTCTGATAATCTGGGCACCTGGACCAGTGTCACTCGAAGCAGTAGGCAATGAGCATGAACCATGTTTCAGCCACTGGATGCCTCTGTGGCAAGAATGGAAGAGGGCAGTGAGTGGCATTCTGTGTGTTCAGGCCAGCAGAGCCTAGGGAATACAGCGTGGTAATGTAAACAGTTGTGTTTACACAGGCCAAAAGTTACAGTTTGCTCTGGATTCTTGGTGAAAATTTAGAGCAACCTGCAACTTTTGTTAATATAGTTCAATGTTGCATTAACCCAAATCAGCTCCATTTGAAATAAATGGTCAGTTCCATCACATAGGTTTTTTGACAGCTGCTCTTAGGCTCAGAAACTCCCTTCCTAGAACTGCCAGGGTGTTCCTCACCTCACTATCCTTCTGCAAACACCTTTTTTTAAATGGAGGAAGAAACCATCCAGCTACTGTCCTAATAACAACTTTGACCAAAACAACAATAAAAAAAAACAAAAACTAAAACAAAAAACAACAACATATAATCCATTTGGCTTCAATACACAGAACTAGAGCTAAATGTGCTCTGCCTTTCGAGAAGCCATTTTTCAATGTTCAAGTAGCCTTTCCAGTTCAGAAGTGCATATTCAGGAATATGTCTGTTTTCAGGAAGGCTCAGTAAGCTATTATTAGTTTTCTTTATAAAGATTTGAAGCTGTTTTTGGCCATGCAACCTGCTTAGCCCAGTGGTGTATTGAGGTTCAAACAGGATCTCTTTCTTTGCCATAGCAAACTGATGCTCTTTACAAATCTAATTCAAATTAAACTCCCTTACTGTTCAATTAGCAGTTGAATACATTACTGTTGAAAAGTAAACTGCCGACATGTCCCCATCACTCACCTATTGGAGGAGGTTTTCAAAGGCTGAGGTACACAACCAAGAATGCTCCAGAAACATAATAGTACCTGATACAACTGACATAGTTATGTGTTTAGATATTCTAGTCCCTGCCTGTATCCTGGCAGCCTCTTTGACATGATCTAAAACTTCCAGGTAGCGTCATTTAACAGCAAAGAATGGTTAACTGATTTCTAACTATGCAAATAGCATCATGTTTAGTTTGACATGTTTAGTATCATACAAATGAGAACATGCATTTTGAATACAATTTATAGTTTTTCATCATATCTTGTGAAATTTTTATCAGAGCTAGCCAGCATAGCCAACAGTGAAGGATGATGGGAGCTACAGTCCAACAACTTATGACTTGAAGATAATGCACAAGAAAGAAAAAAGCACAACTCTATATCAAGATCCTTTGATTTGATAGTGTAGATGCATGACAAACTCTGCTGGCAATTTTGTGGTCTGAAATAAAGCAGAGTTCTGTGACAACCTCCTCCAATCAGGCAACATGGCAATCTATCTGAGTGCCTATGTGCACTGCATGAGTCCTAGAATAAATGATGAGAAATTCTGGACAATATGTTCAGACCTTCAGGCTTGAACTGGAGTGAGCTGTACAGTTTTCACTCAGGTCTGGCAACTGGATATAAAATCAGCAGCAAGGGGTCAGGCCAGGAGAAGTAACTTATATAAGTTCTTAGTTAAAGGGTGAAGTGAACTGTGCAGTTTTCACTCTGGAGTGAGATGTGCAGTTTTCACTTAAGTCTGGCAACAGGCATAACATCTGTGGCAGGGGGTCAGGCCAGAAGAAGTTACTTATTCAAGTTCTTAGTTAAGAATTTAAGGTGATACAGGGTTCCTGACAATATTTATAAGCAGCAGTAAGAGGAAGGCAGGCAGGCAGGCAGGCAGACTATTTATTTTAGTGATATGTAGTTCTCCCTACAACAACAGTTCACTGGAGAGGAACAAAATGAAACAATATATAATTAGAACATCAATAAAACTATCTGAAGGAGATGTTAAGTGAAAGGAGCAAATGTAGCACACCAACCAATCAAAGCAAAATAGACACACCTGTCAGGAACTGCCCAGACAGGTTGGATATAGATATTTAGTATGATGATGGCTATCTTTACTTTTGATGTTAGGGAAATGAAATTGAGAGCAGAAGAGGCATCAGGTCATTTGTCCTAAGACTAAGAAGTAATATATAAGCTTATTTGTGCAATGAATTACTGACCATCTTGACAATATGGATTTGAATGTGTATAATATTTAACTGCTTGGTCATTCCCCCCCCCCCCCCCCCACAAAACATTATTTCTGTGTCATTTATATAGGCAAGCATATGGTCACTGCCTTTATTTCTAAGGTAGATAATTTAATTATTATTTGTAATTGATATAGTGTTACTAGTTATTCTCATAGTACATCGTTTCTTTAATTGAACATTGCAAAAGAATTCACAGTATAATGATGATCACTATTTTGTAATGGAGATCTTAAAATATTTTATAACACATCTTTATTTTATTAATAAACATTTCCAGCAGAACTTTATAAATGATTTAGTAAAAACTGGACAATCTACTTGTGAACCAGGATCTTCTAAAAAAAAAAAACTGCTTGTAAAATAATGCAATTCTTACATGACTGAAGGAAGAACAAACATAAATGGTAGGGCAGCAACTAGGTCAAGTCAGGAAGAAATGAAAACCAAGGCTCGGAAATGCTGGTAGTCCAAAAACAGCAGAGTCAAGACAAGAAACAATGATATTACCACAACAAGACTCAACAATGAAAGCCTATTTATCCTATAAACTCAGCTATTGCTTGTTTAATGTTTGTTTCTCTGCTAATCTCTTCAACCTGTGATACTCTGCTGTCCCTCCCTCTTATGCTCCAAAGGTAGGGACATGTTTAACCCTTCACTAGCCTGGTCCAATGTGCTTGTTTCAGTTTGCTCAGATTGCTGGGGAGTGATTACTATGTCTGAAGGCTGGGGAAGACTGCTGGGAATTGCTGACCTCCATGTCCTCAATTGGCTCTTCCAGCAACTTCTCATTCTCAACATCAGAGCTGGCCATGACAATATATGGTAAAAGGGTTTGTTGTAAAAATTTGAGCATCACTTTGCTTGTATGGGATATTAATGCAACAGTCTGATGGTGACTGCAATCCCTCATGCCATCTTTCCTGGGAAATGGAATGTTTATTGAATATTTACAATCTGTGAGTGACTGTTTTATCTTGCATATTTGTTAACAGATTTGAAATAGAATTTGAGTAGATTCTATCTTGGTTGCTTGAAATAGCTGTATTATGCCATCTGCTCATAGAAATTTGTTTCTCCCAAGGGCTTTGAGGGTGGCTTCTACTTCACTTTCTAAAATTGTGTGCTCCTCATCAAATAGTTCTTTCTATAATGAATCTGTCATAATGTCATCTCTTTTATAGTTTCCAGTGAATTGTTTCCATCATCTTTTTATTTCTTCATGATTGTGCACCATATTCCCCAGCTGGTTGGAGAGTGTCACCTAACTGCTTGATGAATTTCTTGTGTCATCCAGGAGAGCTTTTATTTTACTTATGGCTAGAGATATTTTTTTGCATCCTTTCCTCACAATTTCCCTGTCTTCAGACCAGAATTCTTCTGGCTCCTGGTCAATCAGGCCTAATAATGTCAATCTGTTGTTTTAAACATTACATAAAATTTAAAGGGATATCCTTCAACTTGTATTTTTGCACAATAGTTGATCTAGTGTTATTTTCAAGCATTACTCTTTTTAAAAAATATATTAACAGTTCATGTTCTATGCCACAATCTGCTCCTGATCTTTTTTTTCTAGACAGAATAGACTTTTCCAGTTTCAGCTTCCAATTATGTAGTCTATCTGATTACCATATAACCAATTGATGTCAATGTATCCGCATAATCAAAGACCCACAGGTGAAAATATCAACAAAAATATCCAAAAGGCAAATCTTGATTTAACATTTTATATAAGGGAAAACAACGGGATCCTAGCTGAACTGTTTAAAATCTTGAAAGATTATGCTGTCAAGGTGATTCATGCCATATGCCAGCAAATATGGAAAACACAAGAATGGCCATCAGACTGGAAAAAATCGACTTATATCCCCTTACAAAAAAAGGGAAATGCTAAATAATGCTCAAGCTTCCATACAGTGGCTCTTATTTCTCATGCTAGTAAGGTAATGCTCAAGATCCTGCAAGGAAGACTCCAGCAATACATAGAGAGAGAATTGCCAGATGTACAAACTGGGTTTAGAAAGGCAGAAGAACGAGAGACCAAATTGCCAATATCCGCTGGATAATGGAAAGGCAGGGAGTTTCAGAAAAAAAAATCTATTTGTGTTTTATTGACTATTCTAAAGCCTTTGACTGTATGGATCATAATAAATTGTGGCAAGTTCTTGGTGGGATGGGCATACCAAGTCACCTTGTCTCTCTCCAGAAGAATCTGTATAAGGACCAAGTAGCAACAGTAAGAACTGGCCATGGAACAACAGACTGGTTCAAGATTGGGAAAGGCATACGGCAGGGTTTTATACTCTCACCCAACTTATTCAACTTGTATGCAGAACACATCATGCGATGTGCAGGGCTTGACAAATGCAAGGCTGGGGTTAAAATTGCTGGAAGAAATATTAACAATCTTAGATATGCAGATGATACAACTTTGATGGCTGAAAGCTAGGGGGAGCTGAGGAGTCTTCTAATCAAGGTGAAAGAAGAAAGTGCAAAAGATGGGTTGCAGTTAAACATAAAAAAAAACTAAGATTATGGCAACCGGTTTGATTGATAACTGGCAAATAGGCAAATAGTGGGAGAAAATGTGGAGGCCATGACAGACTTTGTATTTCTAGGTGCAAAGATTACTACAGATGCAGACTGCAGCCAGGAAATCAGAAGTCACTTACTTCTTGGGAGAAAAGCAATATCCAATCTCGATAAAATAGTGAAGAGTAGAGACATCACACTGGCAATGAAGATTCGCATAGTAAAAGCAATGGTATTCCCCATAGTAACCTATGGATGTGAGAGCTGGACCATGGGGAGGGCTGAGTGAAGGAAGATAGATGCTTTTGAGCTGTGGTGTTGGAGGAAAGTTCTGAGAGTGCCTTGGACCACAAGAAGATCCAACTGGTCCATACTTCAGGAAATAAGGCCTGACTGCTCACTGGAGTGAAGGATAGTAGAGGCAAAGATGAAGTACTTTGTCCACATCATGAGAAGAAAGGAAAGCTTAGGGAAGACAACGATGATGGGGAAAATGGAAGGAAAAAGGAAGAGGGGCTGACCAAGGGAAAGATGGATGGATGGTCCATGAGGTCACGAAGAGTCGGAAGCTACTGAACGAATGAACAACAACAACAATAAGGGAAAACATTTATAATGCCATTGTATATAATGGGATTTAAGCATTCATAAATGTTGGCATCAATGGACCTGGAATCAAATGTGAGTAGATACTATGCATCTACTGTATGCAAGTGCTTCCTTGGTTACTTGAAGAATGTGTTTGCGCTGAACAAACGGTTGGCCTCCCAACATTCATCCTGTTTCATTTCTTGATTCTAGGCTGAATTTTGAATTCTTCTATAAAGTTTCATTCTGTTCCGTTTCCTTTTTTTTTTTATGTGTGCTAATGCATTTTTTTTAATGTTTCTCCATTTTGGGGGAAATTGGGAGAACAAACCTGTCTTTATCACATGGCTTCAAAATGTCTATAACCTGTAGATCTTTCTTCCCACCTTTAAAATGTTCCACCTCAAATGTTCAAGATTCCTACAGCATAGTGGAGCACTTGGTGAATATGTTAGCTAATAGTCTGTTTCTTACCTTTTGTGTGCCAGAGTCAACTTTATTAGAAGTCCCATACTATGTCCACTACACCATAGTATGTAAGTATGTGAGGTCTCATAAGACTATTTTTCACTTTTATAGACGAATATCTGGAAAACCTATCTGGAAAAAAATTCTAATGCCACAGCATGGAAAATGTAGGGGTTTTAAAACTACAGTTTTCAGTATTTCAAGAAGTCAATGGCCATGCTGACTAAGAAATTCTGGAAGTTGACTTCCAAAAATACATTTCTGAGCTCTATTTAATATTCATATTTTTTTAAGTGTTAAGTTTAAAGTCCTTTTTACTTTTTGCATTAATACATGTCATCTCATTTAAAGCTTGTGTGGGTGTCATTTACAAATAGGATGAACATTCCTAAATCCTCTGAAGAGCTGGCTTGTGGTTCTGCAGTGTATAAAACTAGAGAGTACTGGATCCACTTAATGAAAAATGAAAGGTTTTGTTAATATATACAGCTCTGCTACAATTGTCTGGGCCATTGTGTTCTTTTAAAGTATAGTGTCTTCATTCTTTGTGACTTCATGAGAAGACATGTTACAGTACTCGTTTAAATAATATGTTGAGACTTTTGACTGGAAGCCCTCTTGCTACTAGAAACGATACAAACGGTGTCATTTTCATGCCACTGATTCTGGGATTGGTTTGCTGGCTGGGGGATTCTGGCAGTTGTATTCTAAAAAGCACTTTATATTTCCAAGTGCCATACTCTGTAGGACCCTCTGTTCTTTAGGAATGCACACTATCTCCATCGCTTTCCCCGTTTCCGAAATAAATCCAAAGGGAATTATTGCCTTGGAAATGAAAGAAGGTGATTCGGGGCTATGAAGAGGACACAATAAAATGGTTTTGGAAGCCAAAGAAAGAAAGCTGACTATTTGGAGTATGTCTTGGGTTGTCACAGAAAAACAAAACAAAAATAGTGGTATGATTGCTATGCTATTGACTCTCGATGTGCAACAAGTATTGGATTTTTTTTGTCGTGTCAGGAGCGACTTGAGAAACTGGCTATCTGCAGAGAATTGGCTATCTACAAGGACATTGCCCAGGGAACGCCTGGATGATTTGATGTTTTTATCATCCTTCTCTCATGTCCCCACATGAGGAGCTGATAGAGGGAGTTCATCCGCCTCTCCCCAGATTCGAACCTGCGACCTGTCGGTCTTCAGTCCTGCCGGCACTGGGGTTTAACCCACTGTGCCACCGGATTCCAATCAGTATTGGAATTGATTGATAAGAAGTATGTTTTATCTATCATAAAGTCTTTAAGATGCCATTCTATTTAGGTTTTTTGTGTTCAGTTGTCTTTGACAACTGGGGGACAACACAGGACCAACTATATGCACATATTGCTCTCTTGACTTCCAGCATCTTCTAGTAAATTCTGTGGAAAGGGAATAGAAACTACAGCTACAAATTACATTTTTTCAGACATATGTGAGACCTTGGGCCCAAAGCCAAGCCAAAACACAGAAGCAATTTTTGTCTTTTTTCTGGCAAAACGCTGCATTTTTTTGACCCAATGAAAAAAATTGTTTGGAGACTACAAGTGTGTCTTTGTTTTTCCAGTATATTGTGTGATGCTGAATAGTAAAACAGGCTCAATTAAAGAAGCTGAAAGACAGAATGTATGGCTTGTGTCAGTTTTAAACATCCACCACAAAATAAGTCAGTCTGCATGTCAGAAATTCTTTGTTCTCATTCATACCTTACTGAATATTCCATCGCTTTATTAGTCAATCCTGCCTATAAGCCCAATGATTTTTAACATGTATTATTTCAATCAAATACCACGACTACAAACTCAGGAAGAAAAACATCACCGTTGTCTTTGCTAATGATAAAAACTGAATTTCATAAATGAGATGGAGTATTTACAAAATATATTTTGAAAAGCAGTACATTGTATTTTTATCTTATTCTCCTTTAAAGAAGCTCTAGACTCATGGTTTCTCCTTTTCTTCTCAACCCTATTGGCCAGGGGTACGTCTATACTATACTCTAGAATAAATCAGTAAGAGTTACAGGGTGGTGAGACATGAATGCTCTGACAGAAAAAGCTAAAATCCTGGGAAAACTCCCAAGAATCCATATCACTGAGCCATGGCAGCTAAAGTGGTGTCAAAACTGCAATCATTCTATAGTATAAATTCACTCACAGTTCTCCTTGGACTAAGTATTTTACTAAATCAACTATAGTACAGATGAGAATGTTAGTTAACAACATTTTCATGTTTATACTTAGTGTATGCTGGTTTCCATGTTACTTTATAGAAGTATAAGAACAGTAAATATTTGATTATTTTCATTCTCTTTTTCTGCATCATTCTAAGGTGAAGGCATTTCTTTCTTCTATCTCCGCTATTAAATCATACATGTAAGTGGGAAAAAAATATAAGAAAATCTTTTGAAATTTTGTTGTAAGTTGTACATATTTGGTATCTATTTTATGAGGAAGGCTAAAGTTATTTCCTTTCTTTGTCCAACTCTCTGGTTTTTTATGTGTGTGTTGTGTGTGGGAGGGATATGTTATTGTTCAGTTTCTGCCTTGAAAATTTGATTACTCTGCTTGAGAGTGTAAACCATATTTCACATTTCCCAAGACAGGAAGATATTAACCCAGGTATATAACTGTATATTCTGAATCTCTATGTATCCTCTGAAAGTGGTAAATGTTGCCTACAACTGTGCCAAGCCTTGCAATTTTCTCCATTGCCACTAGTGGAATGATTATGTATTAAAACAGCCCTCCTCCAAATCTTTGCAAATTGAAAGAGGGGCCATCTGAATCTCTGATATGAATTACTAATCAGATTTCAACCATCTCGCACACCACACACACACACACACACACACAAGCAGACATATCAAATAAAAGAAAGATGAACAAGAAGACTCTCAAGTGGTCTTTTCCTAATGATGGGAAACAAAAAGACAACATATAATTTTTTATTAAAAGTCTTGAGGGCATACGCAAGATAACTTAATCAAACATTCCACTTAATGTCCATTTATGTTTATATCCTATTCAAGCCAAATGGTATTTCAAGGCAGCCAAACATAATACTGTATTACAGTCAGCCTTCACATTTGCTGGGGTTCAGGGCACAGGACCCTCATGAAAGTGAAAAGCTGTGAATAAAGAAATTGTTAATAAAAAATTACCTGAAAGAACACCTTTCTGGAAATGTCTACATCTTCTAGCATGACTCTGGTTGCATCTTCACTGTGGACTTCATGCAGTTTGTCACCACTTTAACTGCCCTCATCCAATTCTATGGAGTCCTGGGAGCTGTAATAGTTAGGTGAAGTATGTTCACTATTTGGCAGAGAATGCTAAATACCTTGTAAAACCAGAACTCTCCAAATTCCATAATATTGAGATATGGCTGTTAAAGTGGTGCCAAATTGCATTAATTTTACAGTGTAGATTATTTGCAGTCAATGTTTTCTAGAAGCTGACCACAGAATTGTATTGGAAGACCTATGTTTTCTCAGAGAGGTGTTCTCTCCAATAATACCTAAGTCCTTCAGTATATAGGAGTCAAACTGGATGATCTAGTTTGACTACTATATAGTGGGGGGAAAGAGGGAATGGTTTTAAGTTTTTATTTCTAGAAAGAAAAAAAATCCTAAAAATCAGGGGATGGTCCAAATGTTAAAAAACATAGTGGTCAAACAGTGGTAGAAGTGTCCTCCAAGTGTGGCAATTTTCACCCATCTGGCCCTAAAACTGAGGGGAAGGGGAGCCCGCCCATTGCCGCCAATGGGACAAAAATATGTCGGTTTTTTTGTACACAGAATGAAAATGTCCATTCAGGAGTACATCCATTTTTGGGAGGTGTATCAAAACCCGGGGGGGGGGGGGGCTTCTGGAAGAAGCAAGCAGAAACAGATAGCAATCATCCCAAAATGCACAAGCCTATGTGTTTCATAAGGAGCCGCCGGTGGCGCAGTAGGTTAAAGCGCTGAGCTGTTGAGCTTGCTGACCGAAAGGTCACAGGTTCGATTCCAGGGAGCGGCGTGAGCTTCTGCTGTTAGCCCTAGCCTCTGCCAACTGAAAGTTCTAGCAGTTCGAAAACATGCAAATTTGAGTAGATCAATAGGTACCGCTCTGGCGGAAAGGTAACGGCGTTCCATGCAGTCATGCCGGCCACATGACCTTGGAGGTGTCTACGGACAACGCCGGCTCTTCAGCTTAGAAATGGAGATGAGTACCACACCCCAGAGTCAGACATGATTGGATTTAATGTCAGGGGACAAGCTTTACCTATGTGTTTCATGCAAACACAGTGAAGAAATTGGATTCTATGTTGGGAATAATTAGAAAAGGAATCCAAAACAAAATTCCCAATATCACAATGATTTAAAAGAAATCTATATTTTGACTACCCTTGGAATAATATTACAATTGAGATCAAGGTAGGTGCAAAAAGTCCAGAAAGTCAACCAAGATAACCAAGGGGATAGAGTTGAGAAAGCAAAGAAACAAAAGGATGATTAGATGTGTACAAAATGACTTATCAGGATTCTCTCAACCATAGTCCTTACCATTAATTACACCTTTGCATAATTTCAGGTTATGTCTGGCTATACCTCTTTGCCTCTGGCACAAATGCACTAGGATTGCATGTAGATATTTCCTATCACAGTCAGATAGACATGAAGAAGTGGCCAGGGCATCTAACAGACATTTCTGTGTAGAAAGCAAGGAGAAACTGAAGACAAGCTGAGTGAAGTACTGCCAGCTATCGAATGGAAGGTGAATGACCTGTTCCCAGCAACAGATTAATTACCAGTGAAGTGCGTTTTGTATGGCATTCATAAATTTTGAGTCTTCCTGACATTGGGTTGTTGTAGGTTTTTTTCAGGCTGTATGGCCATGGTCTTGAGGCATTCTCTCCTGACGTTTTGCCTGCACTTCGGCAAGCATCCTCGGAGGTAGTGAGGTCTGTTGGAACTAGGCAAAAGGATTTATATATTTTTATTTTATTTTATTTTATTATTTGAACTTATATGCCGCCACTCCCCTGGGGCTCGGAGCGGCTTACAAGAATAGCTAAAATCTAACAAAATTTAAAAGCAATTTAAAACAATTTAAAAACAGCGATATCTGTGGCATGACCAGGGTGAGACAAAGGACTCTTCTCTGCTAGAGCTAGGTGTGAATGTTTCAACTGACCACCTTGATTAGCATACAATGGCCTGACTGCGCCTGGGGCAAACTTTTGTTGAGAGGTAATTAGATGTCCTTGTTTGTTTCCTCTCTGTTGTTGTGCTGTTGCAATTTTAGAATTTTTTAATACTGGTAGCCAGATTTTGTTCATTTTCATGGTTTCCTCCTTTCTGTTGAAGTTGTCCACATGCTTGTGTATTTCAATGGCTTCTCTGTGTAGTCTGACATGGTGGTTGTGAGAGTGGTCCAGCATTTCCGTGTTCTCAAATAAAATGCTGTGTCCAGGTTGGTTCATCAGGTGCTCTGCTTGGCTGATTTCTCTGGTTGAAGTAGTCTGCAGTGCCTTTCATGTTCCTGGATTCATGTTTGGGTGCTGCATTTTGTGGTCCCTATTTAGACTTGTCCACAGCTGCATGGTAAACGGTAGACTCCTGCAGAAGCGAGAGGATCCCTCTTGTCCTTTGCTGAACGTAGCATTTGTTGGATTTTCTTGGTGGGTCTGTAGATAGTTTGTATGTTGTGTTTCCTCATCAGCTTCCCTATGCGGTTAGTGGTTCCCTTGATGTATGGCAAGAACACTTTTTCTCTGGGAGGATCTTCATCTTTACTCTCGTGGCTTGTTCTTGGTCTTGCAGCTCTTCTGATGTCTGAGGTGGAGTATCCATTGGCCTGTAAAGCCCAGTTGAGGTGGTTCAGTTCATCTTGGAAGAGGTGGGGTTCGCAGATTCTTTTTGCACGGTCTGCCAAGACTTTAATAGTGCTTCTTTTTTGACTTGGGTGATGGTTGGAGTTTTTATGTAGATATCTATCTGTGTGTGGGGGTTTTCTGTAAACAGTGTGACCCAATTGTTGATCTGGTTTTCAGATGACTAGGACATCTAGAAAAGGCAGTTTTCCTTCCTTTTCTTTTTCCATGGTGAACTGGATGTTTGGGTGGATACTGTTAAAATGGTCCAGGAACCCGTTGAGTTCTTCTTCTCCGTGGCTCCAAATGGTGAAAGTGTCATCCACATATCTGAAACATATAGTGGGCTTTTTGGTTGCTGTTTCAAGGGCTTGTTTTTCAAAGTGTTCCATGTAGAAATTAGCTATGACTGGACTGAGAGGGCTCCTCATAGCTACTCCATCTTTCTGTTCATAGAACTCATTGTCCCACTGAAAGTAGCTGGTGGTGAGGCAATGGTGAAACAGAGCTGTGATGTCTTCTGGGAACCTTTGATTGATGAGTGCCATGGTGTCTGCTACTGGGACCATGGTAAATAGAGACACCACATCGAAGCTGATCAGTTTGTCATTGGTATTTAACTTGAGATTGCTGATTTTTTCTATGAAGTGGGCTGAGTCCTTGATGTAGTGTGTAGTGAGCCCAATATGGCTTTGTAACTGTGCAGCAAGAAATTTTGCCAAGTCATAGGTGGGGGATCCAATGGCACTCACAGTGGGTCTGAGTGGGGTGGATTCCTTATGGATTTTTGGGAGTCCATAAAGCCTAGGTGGAAGGGCTTCTGATTTACATAGCTGTTGTGGTATGTCGAAGTTGATTGAAAAGTTCTTAATCTTCCTGACATTCTTATTTGCTTTCCATAGTGGCATGTGGCCTACCATCTGACTGCCTGATTATTTATATATGATCATGCAAGTTAACTTCACACTAATCAGTGTCACTAATTTCTTATTAATGGCACTGGAAGTGGATTTTAATTCATAAAAGCTGGTGCCATTAAAACAAGTAATTGGTTAATTTTAGAGATGATGTAAGATTTTTTCTCCTCTCACTCCAATGGCGAAGTTTTTGAGGCAAGTCAAAAGATTAATATATAATGTGGCACATGTTTGAACCTCATCATTTTACTGGCTCATTCCCAAGCACATAGTATTAAATCTTGTTGATTGTCTCAGGCAGAACAGTCCCAAAACTTATATTAATCCAATAGATTTTCTCCAATGATGACCAGAAAAGCTGTAAGAATTGGCTTGGTACTTTTCTAATCTTATTTCTATAAGATGTCCAGCATCTGACAAGTGTCTATAAAATTTTATTCCCTCTCTCACATGGATTGGAAGTCAACATAGTGTAGTCGTTTGTGTGTTGAACTAGCCACTGGGTAATGGAAGTCCATTGGGTGATCCTGGGCATAGCACACTTTCCCAGCCTTAGAGGTAGGCAAGAACAAACCTCCTCTGAACAAATTATGGCACAGAATCCATAAGTGAGAAATGCCTTCAATGCACACAATGCACACAAAGGCAAAGGGATTTCATTTGAATTATGAGATTAATTGGGAGCCATTGCTCCAAGTCCTAGTCTCCAGGGCAGCAGAAAAAAAAGACTTTTCCCTCTTCCTTATGGCATCTTTTGAAATATTTTACATGGCTATCCTGTTTCATCTCAACCTTCTCTTCTACAGGCTAAACACACCCAGCTCTTTAAGCTGCCCTGCATAAAGCTGTCCTCTGGACACATTCCAGCTTGTCAATATCTCTCTTAAATTGTGGTGCCCAGAGCTGGACACAGATAGCTATTCAGATGGATGAATTGTTATCCGTAAGCGGTGCTTTGATTGTGCTTTTACTGCATGGTGGGTTGGAATAGATGGCCCGTGGAATCATAGAGTTGGAAAACTCTATGATTCTACTACATAAAATTCTTTGTTAAAACGAAGTATTTGCATGTAATCTAATTTCAGATATAATGTAATTCCAGATTCAAACAATATTTTAAAAGCTGAGAATACACATCTGTTTTAAGAGTACATGTAAGATATTCATTACATTTTTACAATCACAGTCAATTCAACATCAGTTTGATTACAAATACTATGTTGTTTTTACATTAAAATACTGTGAACCCATGAACCAGTTAGCACATGTTTCTCTGTTTTCAATAAGGAGGAGCCCAAAGGTTTGGATTTTCAAGAACTTAAATATATTTATTATTTATACATTGCTTCTTTTAAAAATACAGTTGAATGAAATGACTAGTGATGCAGGGGGAACTATGACATAAATCTCATTCTGGGTAGCTGAAATAATACAAAAGTAGCTCCTTTGATTCAACAATTGTATAGTATGTAGTCTTCAGAGTCTCACCATATTCAGAGGAAAATGATTTTGAAATGGCACATTTGTACATTTGTATACCAAATTTGCAGTGAAATGAGTACCATTAAGTTATTCAAGTAAACTCTTGTGGAAAATGGTATTTGTTTTTTGTCTACAGCTGCTACTTTTCTGTCTTTGAAAAGATGTTAATAACACAAAAAGTTAGATGACTTCATCATATACACTTTCATAAATGCTGCAAGGAATTAAGAAAATGGAATTTGTATTAATGTACAAATGAAAAAAAATCCCTTCTATCATTGAAGTCATATATTATTTACTCTTCCCAAAACATAACAAAACAAAGCTGAACGCAGAAATGTTTTATGTTTTCCAAAACGAAATTGTTGGATCTCAAGAGAATTCATTTATGCCAAAAATGTTTGTGGAAGAGCTAATGGAAAAGTTGCACACACAAAAAAAACAAAAAACAAAAAACAAACAATGTAAACACATGCCTCGAGGTGTACAAGTCACATAACAGATTGTACTGTGTCTTGTGTTAAACGGAGGCACGTAGCTGGATTTCAATTCTCTTTTCTTATGCCAGGATCTTGTCTGTTCTGGACAACAGATTACTTTTGAATTTTGTTAAGCAATCCAAAGAACTGTGTCCAGAGGCATGTCTCTTGGATATGCTCTAATGATGACCACCCCAGATAAGCATCCTTATTCATCTTTGCAGTTTGTATTGAAAGGAACTTCCTGAATTTGACAGAATGATTAAAAGGTGGGGCTGAGAAGAATATCTGCAAATATTCAAAAAAGGTTGGAAAATGAATTTCTTGCGTGTTGGGTGAATTGAACAGAATCCTTAGTGTTCACGATCTATTCCACACAGAATAAATAAATTTTTTCTATGCAGCAATATTAGTTTCTATGTAGAAAACACTACTTCTCTAAGAAAAATGATGTTTCCATACACATGGCTATGTGATTTTTGAGCAAAAAAAGGCTCAAACTACAGCTTCCAAAAGTTGCTAGAATTAGTGATTGCTTCCTTTCAGAAGAAAATCAGTGAAGGCTTACTTCCCTATTAAATGATTTTAAGTGGTATATAATTTTATCAACCTTTTTTTTTAATGTGTCAACATTTTCTTCCTTTTGAAGGCAGTTTGTCCTTTCTCCATCTTGGTCATAATCTCACCCTAAATAAACATTTGGGAACTATATCACAAAGTTTAGCATAGTTGAAGATAAAGAAGATGCCTCAGAAAGGTTATATGGCTCTGCCAACAAGATTATGAAGAACTGCTAACTCAGGGACAGACAATTCACAGCTTACAGGCCCAATGTAAGCTCCCAACATCCTTTCTGCCAAATTTTGACAACACAGAAGTTTTAAAAAGTCTAATATTTCTTTTGCTGTAGCAAATTCCCCTCACTTAATTTATGAACAAGGAATTCAGGGAGGGTGTATCTTGATTCAAAGCACTGTGTCATCTTTCAGAAGCTTCCGGAATTGCTTCGGTTTTAAAGAAAAACTGTGTGTTTGTGTGTGTGTGTGTGTGTGGGGGGGGGGGGTTATTTCCATTCAGTGGGTTGTGGAGAATTGAATCCCCTCCCTGATTCCCAGAAAGTTGACCATCCCTGTTTTAAGCAATCAAAACAATTTTTTTCATGTCAGGAGTGACTTGAGAAACTTCAAGTTTGTTGTAGTGTCAGAGAATTGGCCATCTGCAAGGACATTGCCCAGGGGACGTCCAGATGTTTGATGGTTTACCATCCTTGTGGGAGGCTTCTCTCATGTCCCTGCATAGGGAGCTGGAGCTGATAGAGGGAGCTCATCCACGCTCTCCCCGAATTCGAACCTATGACCTGTTGGTCTTCAGTCCTGCTGGCAGAAAGGTTTAACCCATTGCGCCTCGAGGGGCTCCTATTGAAACATGATTGCTCTGAAATATTTGGCCTAATATATAACATTGCCTACATATACCTTTGATTCTAAGATTCTAAGATGCCATTGATTATAAGACACACACTAATTTTGAAACCACAAGCAGAAAAAAAAATCTATCATGTGATTCGAAGATACACCTTATTTTTAGAAATGTTTATATGGGGGGGGGGGATTATCTTAGAATAGAGGAAATACAGTCTATTTTCTGTGATAGAGAAAATATAACAGAATATTGTGATATTGGGCTAGTTCCCAACCATGAGTTAAGGATGCTAGCTTTGTCTTTGGGGTAGGGTTTAGGGCTCTTGAGTAGTTACTTTTGTTATGCTAGAATTCCAAATCTACCCATGGGTCACTTTGAACCAAAAGAAAATGGAGAATAGCTATGCAGAGCCAAACTCTGGCATCAAACAACTACACTGAAGTCACCCTGTCTCTGATGGAGAGGACGTCAAAGGAAGCAAACTTTCGACATTACTGCTTTGCAAATTAGTTGATCTTACAAATGATGACCGTAAGCAGTGAAATTTCATCCTTGTGACATTTAACTGAGAAGGCCCCACTCAGAAAAATCTCTTAAGCAGAAAATGCCAAGGAAATGCAAAGAGCTGTCAGAATGATTATTCAGCTTTGCTTTTGATGGGATGCTATTTCACTGTGTGCTAATGGATGTTATTTACATTTTAAAAATGAGAACGATGATCGTTATGCAAGCGTGGTAATGCCAGTAGGATTATACTTGGAATTTTTAGTTGGCCCTGTAAGTGCCTCTTGACCTTCAATTTGTCTTGTTTTCAGGGTAAAGAGAATGTGGCATTATTATAAACTTTCCAGTATAAAGTAAGCTTTGCACGACATGTACTATAAATTCCAACCAGTTTGCAATATTACCTTCAAAGTCATATTTATCTAATACCTTTGTTCTTTGTTCCCTTTTAAATAATTGTTCAGAAATGTGTTTCAGATATTTCACACACAATCTATAGAACACTTGCTGGAATGTAAAATGTGAGTGAAGTTTATGAGGCCTTTAGTGATTTATCGGGTCATGTTAACTGTTCTCTGGTTTCACCTAGTCAGGACCTGTGTTGTGGCATTATTCAAGCAAGTCTTTCTATACAACTGAGATTATACAGAGATTTGAATCTCTCTCTAAAATAGGTCAGAAAGTCATAGTTTTCGGCCTCAATCCAGCTGTATTTATGAGCAACAAGTGACAAATGGGATGGGGTGGCTCTAAAATTGCTCTAACTGAAAAGGTCAGCTTTGTGATTTGGATTGCTATGCAGCTCTTTGCACGAACTTTGAAGATCACTATTTCTAACTTCTTCATAGTACATGTTATGTGGCACTCCTAATGCCATTAGCTTCTTCTCTCGCTAAAAACTATTAGATAGGGCTTAAGTAATATCTGATTTATTTCAATCAACCCTAAATATCTTCTACAGCTTTCCATATATTATTTCTAATAGTCCGTGACAGATATGAAAAATAAATAAATCTGTGAAAATTTTTCAGTTTAAATTAACTATTCCTTAAGCATCGATAGCTTTATCAATATATGGTAAATGAAAATATTAAACATAGTTTAATTAAACTTATAATAGCTTTCGCCTTATGATTGGATTAACAGTTTGGAATATGGAATAATTCAACTATTTCAGAGAACACACAATCCTATTTGCTGTAGAAAAAAATTAAATAGATTTTAATGTCCCTTTTAACATTGGTGAATAACAGGCTATTGGATTTTCTGTCCACAGGTTTGTTACAAGTAATATCAAGAAGCTGATAATTATTTAAGAAAAGAGTTTTCCATTTTATTTTAGATGATCTAAGAATAATCGTAATAATAATAGATGGAGAATGCTAAGTGATGGCAGGTGTATTACTGTTAAAATTCATTTGAAATAAATGACATACAGTAAAAGCTAAACTAAACCTTGGTATTTTCAAGAAGATCTGAATTTTTGTAAATATCAAGAAAGGAGGATATTTATAAGCATTTTAAATAGGATTCATGATAATTTGCAATTCCAGAGTCTGCCTTTTCCATTTTCTTAAAGGTCACTACATCCAGCAATCAATATTCCATCCTAGAATACTTGCCCTGTTTTCCAATGTTTCCTTCTCCTGAAGTATAAGCTGCATTTCTCTGACATGGAGTTCAATGTCACCTTATTTCATACCCAGTCTTATTACCTATGTGACCTTCCAAAATTATGTCCCAGTTCTACTGGTGAAAACAAGCAAGCACATTAGTCCATTGCATAACCTTATTTGCAAGTCTTATGTACAGTGCTGAAGATTATTCTCACCCATTTCTCTCCTAGTCAGTCTCCATATTCACATAAAATGCAAATTTCCTTGTGACTTTGGGCTTGATTCACATCAATTCATAACAATTTGTTCATGCACTTACTGCATTGGTCAAAATCTGCTGCAAACCTCAAGATGCAAAAAAACACATTTGTCTGCATATGTTGAAAAAAAAACCCAGTTCCTTTCGGCGCAGACTCTTCTTTGATGATATTTAATCCAACATTGATTTCACAGTAGCACACTCTTTGTCCACAGCTCTCTATTCTCAATATGGAGTCACGGGCAACAACAACAGATGCAGATTCAGTCTGTCACTCCAAAAGGAATACAAATATGCTTAAAGCTGCTTCATTTATGAAGCAAACATGGAACTGTTAGCTGCCTGGTAAAAGAGATAGAAGGGGAAAAGTGAATAGTTTTTACGAGCTGTTATGATGAACATTTATCAGTTTTACAAATTGGGAAAAGGCATTTTGAAATAACAGTAAATAGTAAATTTCCTCTCTTGAAGTAACATATTTTAACACATTTTGTATTATGTTTGGCAGGTTGAATCTTTGAGAAGAGAAGCCAGAAAGAGAAACAATGACATGTCTATGAGAGAAGGAGGAAGCAATATTGGCAAGAAAGAAAAGGCGGAACAATCCAAAGTAATCTGCTCCAGAGCTGCCCTTGATACACTGTAGGAGTGCCCTGAAGCTGTTTTACAGTTCAGACTGTCCTGTTCTCTTGGAATTGCTATCACCACCATTTTCTCAAACCAAAAGCCATTTCCTGGCAGAGCCTTGCTGATGGCATAGCTTCTGGTGAGATCACAACAGGATACCTAGGTATTTGATCACTAGGATCGATGTCACCAGTGAGGTTCTGCTTGGTAGCTGCCAGTGGAACAGCAATTAATCCTTTTGTCATGTGAACACTGGATTGTCTCATATCTAGCCTGTTCTAGTGTTCCACACATCATACACATTGGAGGTCACTTCAGAGTTTAATGGAAGCTCCAGAGTAACTTGTCCTTGTGACTGATTAAAGGCTGGATGAAGTGCTTTTGTTGTGGAACTGGTAGTATGTTGCCTGAACTGCTTGCAGTGGCTTTGAGGTATGAACAATTTTATTTGGACTTTGTAGAAACAGGGAAGGAGGATACAGAGAATTAGAAGACTGAGGGGATGGTTGCTTAGGTAGCAGATGTTAGGATTTATGGCCAATAGAGATAGAATGGAAGCAACAGATCAGAGCAAGGAACTTGCTTGACCACAACTCTAATCATCTCTAAACCCTGGTGTTGCTACTGATAAGAGTTCAACAATACTTGAAAAGCCACACTTGGCTTACTCCCAGAATGCATTCTGCCAAGGTTCTGCTGATTGTGTATGCATACGTATTGCTACACACATATTTTGTGTGCAGACATAATCTTGGTTGCATGTCTCTAGTTTAATACAGAGAAAACCAGCTTAAAGACAAAATGGCTGTTTATGCAACTCTCTCAATTTTAATAAAAACAAAAACTCTGTAACATCATTGTTATTTTTATTTATAAGCAACTGTTTCTCTGTTATAGGAAATATATTTATATGCCGCTTTTTCTCTCTATAACAGAGAAACAGTTGCTTATAAATAAAAATAACAATGATGTTACAGAGTTTTAGTAGAGATAATTTGTGCCTTTCTGGTCAGAGAAATGGCAGTCTAGGAAATATGGGTGGGCTGAATGTCACAAAAACAATATTGGCACACTGAATTAGCAATATGGTAGCTTTAGCATTTTCTCATAGGTTATTAGGCACATCACCCAGGATAGCCAGCTTTGATAAGAAAGTCACAACATCTGCCTTAATGACAGTAGTAAGCCTCAGGTATCTTTTCTAATTAGATACAATCATTTGGCTAAAATAATTACTCAAATGATCTCTTGGTATAGACCATGCCTCTTCTGAACAAAGTGACCACATCAATGACCTGCCGGCATAAAGTTTTATAAAATAAACAGTGATAAAATATTTTAGCAGGCCAATTCTTAGAACATGCTAGTGGGAAATGTCAAATATTATTTCTCAGAACTTACCCAGATGTGAAACAGTAACAGTGTATATTTTTTAAAAAGCAACAGCTACACTTGTAGAAGGGCTTTGTCTTTTTGTTGCAGCATACTGAAAGACAAACAAAAAAAAAGCACATACTGTCAGGTTGTATTAATTTTTACATTTTTAAAAGATTTCTTTTAGAAGAGAACAAAAATAGGGGATGTACTGGTTTATTTGGCAGCATAATATGGAGGCTTTTCTGGGTGTTAGAGAGTAAAACAGAAGTGGATGTTTATAGTCAAAGCAAAAATAATTTTGTTGTAGTGGTAAGTGTGAACAGCAACCTAAATTCAAGCTAAGTATAAACAAGATATAATTTTATTTATTTATTTATTTATTTACCACATTTATATCCCGCTCTTCTCAACTCCGAAGGGGACTCAGTGCGGTCTTACGAAGACAACAATTCAATGCCATATATTAATACATCAGTAAATAAACAAAAATGTTAAAACCAAATCCATTAAAAACATAGCATTAAAACATCAATTAAAATCGTATTCCAGGATCAGTCTGAGTTGTCGTGATATTAATTTGTAGTCTCATATTACATTACTCCCATTATTGGCTGAAAGCCTGATTCCAGAGACATGTTTTCAGTTTTTCCTGAAGGTCAGGAGGGATGGGGCAGATCTAATTTCACTGGGGAGGGAGTTCCATAGGCGAGGGGCCACCATTGAGAATGCCCTGTCTTTCATTCCAGCTAGTTGCACTTGTGAGGGGGGTGGGACTGAGAGCAAGGCCTTCCCCAACAATCTTAATCTCCAAGGTGGGTCATAGAGGGAGATAAGTTTGGACAACCCCAAAGCCTAGTGTTAATCTAAACCAGAGAAAACCTACTAAGTTACTTACACAAATGTTGACTTGTCAAACTCTCAATTCAACTGGGCTATTTTACTAGGAACAAGTAATTGATGACAAGTTGTAAACTCATGAGAGGTGCCCACACATCTGAGTACATGCCTTTATCTTGATGTATGAAGCAAAACATAACATATATTGCAAAGGTATCCCCTGAACATCTTTCATGACCATAACTGTGATAATGTGCTATTTATATTCAAAAAATATGAGACAGGAAATCAAAAGATACAATTGATTTACATTCATAACAAAATAAAAATACCTTATTTCATTATCCTCTTGGCAGATGTTAGCTTGTGTAGTCTGGTTACTTTCTAGTATATGTTTCCGGGCTGTTTTCTGTGAGCAATAAATAGAGTTAGATACCTCATAATGTTCATTCAGAAAAAGTTAAAAGATAACTGATAATTTTTCATTGACCTATTATTTCTTGCATTATCTCTTTGCTTTTCAGCTTAAAATGGTTGAAATGAGATTCAACGTGGCATAACAGTATGTATTATATATAATATGACTCCCCCCCCCCCCCCCAATCTACATGGGATATATTCCAAGCAAATTGTGGATAACTGAAATCATAGATGATAGTGAACCCTATATTTTGATTGTACTTGGAAGCATATAATAGAATTGCACTGGAAGATCTAGAGACCCACAAACACTTCCAGGAAAGATAGTAGCTTTTCCCCATCAATAGCAACGGTTATGACTTTTTCTCTTGATGTCTCTGTGCCTACAGCTTTTCTCTTCTTACCACTATAGTGCTACTGCCTCTTTCACAAGCCCAGTTACACTGGTGCAATGCACCAAAACAATCCCACATATCACGGACCCTGATGGGCTGAGATACAATAAGCAAATGCATTAAAATAAGGTTGTTGGTTTTTTTAAAACAAAAAACAAAAACAACCCTCCTGTCCTACATAAGAAATCACAGTGCTTAAATGTAGTGCCCTACTCCATGACAATTATTTGTGAGTATTTCTCACCTTCCAGCATACAGCACCCAAAATAAAGCCAATAAAAAGAGTCACCAATGATGTTAGCGCTATGCTCAATCCTTGCATTCCAGGGCTACTGAGGAAACCCAATGCTGCTTCTGTAATTAAAAACATTTTCAATTAGTGAAGGCTTTATTTATTTAATCTCTGGGGTAGAATGGTTAATTCAGTGCCTTTCTTTTGGTAGCACCTTTGTAAATTATGTACATTCTATGTTCTTTCAAGTGGTTTGTTTGTTATTAGGAAGTGTTTGTCTGGCTGATATTCTCAGCTTTATTTGTACGTACTCAAGAAAGACAAACATCCTTGAGAACTCTGTAATTAGAGTTTTGCCATCTGCAGAACTAGGTTAATAAGTTCTCCCTCCCTCCCTTTCTTTCAGCTGTGGCTCCCTCCCTCCCCAGTCACATCCCAAGGCAATTTTGTATACTAGAACAGATTACCCAGCAGGAAAATACTTGGTTCTGCCACAATTAATGCTTATTCCTGACTTTTAGGTAAAGGTTTTCCTCTTACATTAAGTCTAGTCATGTCCAACTCTGGGGGTTGGTGCTCATCTCAATTTCTAAGCCGAAGAGCTGGCATTGTCTGTAGATACCTCCAAGGTCATGTGGCCGGCATGACTGCATGGAGTGCTGTTACATTCCCACTGGAGAGATACCTATTAATCTATTCACATTTGCATGTTTTCGAGCTGCTACGTTGGAAGAAGCTGGGCCAACAGCTGGAGCTCCTGACTTTTATGACTTTTATTATAGTTTTCCTAGATACTCATATATCTACTTGAAAAATGGCCATGTTGACAGAGGAATTCTGGAAGTTGTTGAGCAAAATGTAATGTTTTCAAGGTCTGCTTCTGATTCATTTTACATGGCAATTGACCATGCTGGCTAGATTCAAGATCTGGTATAGTTTTGTCATGAATGTGAAAGTTCATGAAGTTCTGGTTTGCTTCGGTTTTCACCTGCAAAATGCCTCCAAGGAATGTGGGTGGCATTTCCAACACATTCAGGGGGCAGGGTGTACTTCTCAATATGAAACTTTTTCAAAAAAGGTTGTACTCAAATGCCTTCTAAGAGGAAGGGACATCCACCATGTTTGGGGCTGCTGCTGAACCACTGTTAGAAGAGTAGAGGACTTTTTTTAAAAAAAAAAAAGGCAGTGAATGAGACGTGAATTCAGTTCATGTTCTAGTTGTTAACATTGCTTCTCTTGAGCTTAAAATGACAACCTTCTAGATGATGTTTGGCTTGATTAGAGCCAACCAAATGAAGGGTTTTTTGTATTCAGTCTTCCAAGGTTTCCTGGGGATCCTCTAGCCTTCTGTAGCTAGTCAGCCCAGCCCAGATTGTGCCTGTCTATTGCTGTCAAAGTTCAGGTGACACACAAAACTCTTTTAACCTCCAATTGCAAGTACAAGCAGCATTTGAACATACAGCTTTCAAGAAAACATATTAAAGCCACTAAGAAACGAGATAAGCAATTGCTGAGTACCAGTCAGCAATTGCTTATCTGATTGATGTAGTTACTTCTGTTCCTTGTTGTGGACTTGCTATTCATTAGGAACCACTTCTGATGTTCTTGACGTTCTTTTTCTCACTTTACCTCTGCCACAAATATTCTGCCTGCTCCAGTTCAAACCACCACTCAAGCGTCACAGCATAAAGAGCCTGACAATGTATAGCTTATAAAGCTGTCATAAATTCTGAAGCTTGCTTTTAAAAAAATCAGATTTCTAGCCAACATTTCTTGAACTCTGTTTAGACCCTACAGTTGTGCCAACTCTAGAAGGAAATCTTAGTCAAGCAGAACAGATACTTCAAGCTTGCATAACTGCATAATTGGAAGGTGGTTATTTTACACCATGCAAGCTTACCACAGTAGTCAAAAGGTGAAGTTCTATTTTTTTCAAAGTTGCTATCTTATTAAAAATATAGGAAACTGCCTTTGTGCTAAGTAAAAACTCTTGTTCATCTGATTCATTTTGGTCTACATCAGGGCTCTGTAATCTTTCTAATGCTCACATTATGTAAAATAACTGGAGCTTGCAAAAGTTACTTTCCTGGACTACACTTCTTATGTCAGTTGGAGATTAATGAAGCTATAGTCCAAAAAGTAATGTTTGCAAGCTCTGGCTAAGGACTTGTACTTCCTCAGAGCTATGGCAATGCTGGATGATATTCAAATGTGCAGTGGATGGGTCCAGAATCTAGACAAAGGCATACCACACCATTTCCCCCTCTGTTTCTCCTCTTCTTTGTTACCTCTCTCTCTCTCCACTATTTCTTCACTATTTCTCTCTCTTTCTCTGTAGTCCTAGTTCTTTCTAGGTAACACAAAAGGTTGTGAAAGGCTAGCAAATCAAGGGTTAATAATACTATTTCAGCAGGATTTATTTTACTATATGTCCAGGAGACCCCACTCATCTGTAAAATGCACAGAGTGGCTTGAGCCAGTCGCTCTGTCACATCCTGACTCAATGTTATCCATTAGTATCAATTATACAAGAGGGGAGTGGGAAAGCGATGTACGTAATCTTAAATCCAATTCTGAAATACAACTTAAATAAGAAAGGAAGGAAATCTATCTGGAAAAAATATTTTCCTTCGTGAGAGTATGGAAAAGTTATTTTTAAGACTATTTATTTATTTCACATAGTTGGATCCCATCCTTCTCGCCCCCGAGGGGGGACTCAGGGCAGCTTACAACAGGAAACCATTTGATGCCATCATACAGATTCAAAAATATCAATTCCCAGAATCTCCAGTCCACAAAATGGGATTTTCAAGCTATTGAGTAAAGGAGAAGTCACATGCAATTGGGCATCACAGGTTGCTTTTCTTCCTTGTAGGTAAAGAAACTATCATTGTTAATGCTTCTATCATAACAATGTTAAACTTTACGGATGTAACATATCCCCATCTGGTACCAGGCAAGAGGGCTAGTTGTAGTTTTTTTTAAAGCAAAAGAAAGAAAACAATGTACTAATTCTGGTACCATATATTTATCACCCAGGGAGTTGTTCCAAATCAATTAAAACAAGATTATTATCTGTATTACTTTAGTGCAGCTCTCATCAGCAGATTAACTTGGTCATGTAGTGTAAAAAACTGGCAGAACAAATATGCAATACTTATTCAGTTAGTGAAAAAAGTGATTTGGGGATCTTGACTGACTTAATTACAGTAACAGGGATTATCAAATCTCTATCTGAAACCATTAGGCTGCAGAGTTCATAAGGTTGGTTTTTGAAAGGAAAAACCAATGCTAAGCAGCCGACAAAATGTCAGAGGGTGGCAGTTCATTTTAACAATCAGTGGAACTCTTTGTGAAATGCAGTCACTGCATTACACACAAATCAAAGACTAATACAAGAGGAAAATGTAACAAAAGTCCTCAATTGAAAAAGCAGACACAGAAAAAAATCCTCCTTTGACTGGATATTGACAAACCCCAAAAGATAATCATGCTGCTTTCTCATAGAGTGATGCACAAGTCTCCAAGTGGCACCACGACTTGATCCTTTTGATGCACAGTTCAAACATGCAAAGCTCTTGACTGTTTGAAGTTCATCTTGGATTAGAACTGCAGGCAGATTGCTAAACAGGTTCCTTGAATGGTATCTTTGGGTGCATCTACATTGCAGAATTTATGCACTTGGACACTGGTTCAACTGCCATGGTTCAATGCAGTGGAATCCTGGGATTTGTAGTTTGATGAGGCACTAGCACCCTTTATCAGAGAAGGCTAAAGGCCTTGGAAAACTAAAGTTCCCATGATTTCAAAGCATTGAGCTATGGCAGTTAAACTAGCGTCAAAGTGAATTAATTCTGTGGCATAGATGCCCTCCTTTCTTAGTTTTCTTTTCTTAGTTGCCCTCTTTTCTGGAACTACATCTGGGCTCTTGTGTAAGAGATCATACTGTAATCTCTAGAAATAATGTCTCACAAGCAGTGTGGGGATGCTGAATCCTATACCAGAGAAGTTCTCGGTTTTAGTCCAACTTTGAAGGAGCTATCAAAGAAGCTGAACCCGAATCTGATTCAAAGCTAAAATCCTAGGATTCTCACCAGAAGTAGCCATGCATCTTCACAACACATAGCTACATCCAGTGGGTATCCTGCCATTTGAGCTTTGAACTAGCTTTGTCCTAATTTGTCTAAAATCAGGTATCCCATCTGAATAGAGTCTGCTAGAAACCTCAGAGTATCCTGCAGCTTTGAGTCATCTGGTCAACTGGACCAAGTCCAATTTGATTTGGTTCACTGTTCAGACAGGACATAGGTGCCATCATCTTTTCTCTGTGAGAAAGCACATGGATCATGGACTTCACCCTTCCTAGCTGGCCACAGAGTTCTGTGAGAGTTCCTGGCTGTTGAATCCTGGACTCTGGCATTAAATAAGCCTTTCCAGGGACTAAAATGTCACTGGTGACTAAAATCATGGCACAATGCCTCTAGAAAAGGACTGGGGATATTTCAGGGCATTTTGGGGGAGGGGGGAGGTTTTTTGCAGAAGGATGAGGATGTGGGTGTGGTCTCTTGGAGGGCTAATGCAGTCCCTAGCCCCCGACTCCTGCTGTCAAATATGAAGCCAGTGGCAATAATCAAACTGGGTTTTCTGAGTATCAGGAAAAACTGATAATGAGAAGAATCCTGAACTGGTAAAACTCATAACAGTTCAGGACATATTCTGTGCAAAAAAACACACAGTTTACTTTTTTGCACAGAAAACTTTATTTGAACAGTAAATAATATTGGAAGTGGAAGCGTAAAGCTGGCATGCTTCCTGGAGTGTTGGGCAGAACCCAAAGAATTAATGCCTAGAGGCTGGGAATTGTCACTACCTCAATTGCTGCCCCTTGACGTTCTATTAATGGGAACTTCAGGATCCGTGTTTTTGATATCCACGTGAGAACCTGCAATCCAACCTCCTCAGATACCGAGGGCCCTCTACACTACACTATTTCACCTTTATTTATAGTCTAAACATTCTGCCTAACATGGAGCCATAAGTCAGCCATGGGGGAAGTACCTAAAGTGCACTTGGAATAATTTAACTTGGTTAAAATATGACCATAAGGGCGGGAAGGAGGGAGATTCCACTTTCTTTAGAAGTGTTCTAACAATCCAAAAGACATTCCTTCATATGACCATATAACCACAAATTAACTGCATGGTAAAATCAATTTTGCTGTCTATTTATTTCCAATAGATCATGGGTATGCAAATTATGAAAAAGGAAGAGGATTGTTGAGTCAAAAGAAGCAGTGAATCCATATCCACAAAAAAGCATTCTGTGACATTTTTCATATTCTATGCTATAAAGAAACCATCACCCATACGTTATCTTCCAAATGTTTATAATTCACAAACACACATCTTTAATGCCAGCTTAGAGCCTTCACAAATTTTACAGTCTTCATCTTCCACTGTATCCTGAACACTACTTTTTAAAACAATATAAAGTGTGTTTTTAACTAGTAACAAACAAAATGTGCTTTCAACTCCTGTGTTAGTATTGATGCTACCAATGACAACGAATATCCAATCAGTCTGCTGATACTGTTTGCCCCTAAGTTTTTTTCTTGCATAAATGTTACTCATGTCATTTATGCTTACCGTTGTTGTGACTGCTACTGCTGTCATTCTTTAGATGGCTGGCAGCAAAAGGATATGACAAAAATGACTTTGTAACACTGAGCCTGGAATCTATGATAGAAGGAGTACATTTGTGAGCTGGAAATATGGCAGATATTTTTGTTGACAGTGTGGCTTTTAGTGAGTTCATTTAAGGCATTTACAAATAAGAGGAATCAGAAGTAATATGGAATGGTTAAATCAAATACACACATATATAACTATTTGTATATCTAATCTATCTGTGAAAGGTGCCAAGAGGAAGGTGCGTCAAGCCAACCCTGACCAAAACCACCTTCCATGTGGAAAGTGAAGCCCTCACTATGGAAGAACATGTGGCTCAAGAACAGGGCTCCACAGTCACCTATGTATCCACCACCAAGAAACTACACTTGGAAGGCCACCATACTCGGGCAACAAGGGATTGCCTAAGTAAGTAACTATTACTATTAAATCATATACACATCTATCTCTCTGTCTGTCAAACTATATGAGATTTCACATTTCAGTGGACTTGGCACACACACACACAGACATATATTAAAACTCCAACTCCAACTTTGTTAATTGTTGTTGTGTGCCTTCACATTGTTTCTGACTTTGGGTGCTCCTTAGACAGACTTATCACTGGGTTTTCTTAGCATGATTTGTCTATAAAGAGCTTGCCTATACATAAATACACAGAGACAGACACACAGAATATATAGAGATATAGATTCAATCAAACTCCAAGTGTGCTAGGTTATGTCCCTGGGGCATCCAATAATTATTAAGAATTTTCTAGAGGGAGCTTCTGGATGCCCAAACTAAACCCAACAACATGTATACCACAAGTAATTGTGTCAACAATTTGTGATGAGTACATAGCAGGCAATGGCAGAGGGTAATGAAGCAGCCCCCTCCCCCATCTTCCTCAGATGGAGGCCTCCTCCCTCATGTCCGCTATTTGCATGCAGAGAAAAAGTTCCCATTGGCAACATACCCCCGTCACATTTATTGTGGCTCAAAGCTGACATTACTGCTAGTTAGGTCTATGCCTACAGTCAATGGTATGTATAATGATATAGCATAAACAGAGTTGGGAAAGAATTCATTAAAATTAACTTGTTATCTCTAACTTGTTAAAGCTTCCAACAATGTGTTATTTTTTATCAATAAATGCCAACATTTTTCTGGAGGGACCATTTAATGGTTCTCATTACTCTAATTTGTGACTGGCCTTTAAATTTTGAACTATACTTTTAATCTAACACTTTAAAAATTAATGAACAGGGAATTGTCACAAGAAAAGGTGGGTAATAAATAAATAAATGATGATGATTGACATCCATTTTTAAACATTTTAATACTAATACATATCTTACGATTAGTGTATGGGAGCTAACATCATTGTTTTCAAGCCCTGAATGCAACAATATACATTTAAAAGGTCATACAAAATTACAGCAGCATTTGACAGTATTTGTTAATAAAAAGGTACCCTTACCATTTGGAGGAGTCTCTGTCGTTGATGGCAAAACACAGTCACTTTGTACTGGTGTTTTTGCCAATATTTTGTAACTTTCAACGGTGTTACTAAAGTGCTTAAAGAATTCTTCCGGAATAAATCTACCTTCTTCATAAAGGTGGTCATGATGTTGTCTAAAATTCTAGTAAAAAAAGCAAAACCTTTAAAGGATGCACAATGAACTAAAGCCCATCACAATACAGTAGGAATAATAAGGACTAGGATATGGAATATGAAATCACAAGGGGGTTGAATTGTTAACAGCTGACATGCACTTCAAGGTTAAAGCTGTAAATCACAATGGTCAGACTCTATTGCAGAAAAATCCCCAAAACCACAAAAATGTAATTAGTTTCTTTAATTTTGAAAAACTGAAGCATTAATTGCAAAATTATATCCAAATCATATGGTTTCCCTATGTTACAACATTTTCTGTTTGTTTGTTTTTTAAAACTGCAGAGCCATTTGGAACTGATTTCCCCTTCCTTCTTACATTGAAGGCAAGACAGTTTAAAAACAAAAACAAAAATGAGATCTCCAAAGCTGCACTCTTCCCTCCGTTCTCCTTCTTCTGAGGCAAGGCAGTTTTAAAAACCTGAAATAGAGGTCTCTGGAACTTGCATCTTCCTTTCTTCCTCTTTTCTCCAAAGAACTCCTGGAATTCCTTGGAAGGAGGGAGGAGAGAAGAGTGGAGCTTCAGGGACATCCATTTTGTAGTTTTTAAACTGCCTTGTTTTTGGAGAAAGAAGGAAGGAAGGGAAAATTAGTCCCAAATGGGTATGTGACTATTATGCAAAGAAAATAAAACCACCATTTTGGTACCCCAAAAATGGGGGTGTAACTATTACACAATGATGACTATTATGCAATGAAATATGGTACACTACTTGATAATAAGTTGATCTCATGGAGAAGTTGAGGTCAGGCTTTGAATTCAATATTACGGAATCTGCTAAGACCAATGGATAAGTTGAGGGTAAAATTTAGAGGCACATAACAAATCTTTTCCTCTCCTTTTAAATATGCATAGGGGGAACATACCTAAAAAGTGCTAGAGAGGAGAGGACTGTCTTTTTGATTGGTTACAAGGGGGAGTGCAAATTGCTCCTCTGAACTGCCTCAAGCAGACAAATAGCAGGGAGCACAGATTTCACTATTGGCCCTTCCAGACCTTAAAACAGGGGTCTTCAAACTTTTTAAACAGAGGGCCAGGTCAGAGTCCCTCAAACTGTTGGAGGGCCGGATTATAAGATGAAAAAATATGAATGAATTCTTATGCACACTGCACATATCTTATTTGTACTGCAAAAACACTTAAAATAATATAATAATTAAAATGAAGAACAATTTTAACAAATATAAACTTATTAGTATTTCAGTGGGCAGTGCGGGCCTGCTTTTGGCTGATGAGAGAGAATTGTTGTCGTTGTTGTTGTGTGCTTTCAAGTCATTTCAGACTTAGGTTGATCCTGAGCGAGGGCCGGATAAATGACCTTGGAGGGCCGCATCCGGCCCCCGGGCCTTAGTTTGAGGACCCCTGCCTTAAAATGTGGGGTCTGTCAGGCTTTTTTTACCTGAGGCTCCTGGATCCCAAAGGTGCCCCAAACTAGCCTTAGAATTTTTTTAAAAAACTTATTGGGCTGCCATTAAGTTGCTCCAACAGTCCTCCTGGTGTGTAGAAATGATGTGCCAGGAGGTGGGGGAAGGAACAAAATTGCTTCTGACCCTTCCCTCCTGGTGTGTCCTTTCTACATGCCAGGAGGACTGCTGGAGAAGCTTAATGGTGCCCCAGTAAGTTTTTTTTAACTTTTAAGGGCTGTTTTTTGGGGGTTGAGTGGGGTAGAAAGCCCAGTTTTTTTGGATGTGGGTGGGGATTTAAATGTGCACTAAAGCGGGTATTCTAAACTTATTTTGGCATGTGTTTAAGTTATGTCTGGAAGTACCCTGAGATGTTGTCACTATGTTTGCAGCACTGGATAAGTAAACCCAGCTTTTTAAAGTAAAATTTTAGTAAATTTTCTAAGCAAATAGTTGAATATATATTGTACACATCTTTAGAATTGAACATTAAATATATAGTAGATTAAAACTATATTAAGGAGAAATTAATTATAAGTTTCGTAAATGTGAGCAACTTAAATATAAGGACAAGAACTACTACAAAAGGAACTTGATATGATTTACAGTGGTAGAAAATGTTTGTGCAACATATTTATTTGTAGCATATTATGTGCCCATAATTTAACATTATTTTCTTTAGAAATAGAGAGGAAGGGCCAATATGAGAGCCTTGCCTTATATTTCGTAGATGACAGGCATTCCATTAGATCATTGATGATCCTTCGAAGATTATTGATAATTGAATAATTACTCAAGACATCTGGCATATCTGAAAATTCTGTAAATTTGTTGAGAAGATTACTCAGACTCTTTGACAGCTCAGGCACCATCAAATGCAACCAACAATGATTAGGCTGTCAAGGATGATAAAAAGGAGAAAAAGATAAATTACACTTTGCATACAACAACTGTTTAAGTAATTTAAAACGTGTAAAAGTAGATTAACATGTCCTCTCCAATTGGTATTAGCCTGCACTTTGTTAAATTGAAATTCAACTGCCATTAGATTGCCTGCTGTTTTCTCGCGTTCTTTTTTGGAATTCCTGACAGCCCTCCTTAACATAACTAGGTCAGCTGTGACAGTCGGTAGATGTTGCCAGTTCTGCTTTATCCGTGTCTACCAGCTCCAAAGCTGTCAAAACAAAAACACAAAATCCACAAAACTGCTAGCATTTAACCTCTGTTTTAGTAAGTAAGATGGAATCTAAAATACAATCTGTCTCTTCCGTACATAATGTCTACTAGCATAGTGTTTCTACTTTTAATCGTTGTGATCTGTTGACACTATAAAAAGATATGTACCTTCTCATCAATATTCCAAAAAGGCAATTAAATTGTAAAAAGCTTTCTGAGATATTGTTTCTACCTTTATGGACTGAATGGGTTGAGATCTTAGTGATGAACATGTTTTCTTAACATTCAAACTACAGAACCAAACTTCCACTAATGGAAAACTCTTTGATTCAGTGGTCATTTCCATCAGTAAGACAAGGACAAAGGCAATTTTCAGCAGTTCCCCACAATTCTCTTTCCTTTGTCTGCCCCAGATGGTTAAGATATGCCAAAAATGTGCAGATAACAAAAGAAGGAATGCTGAAGAGAAGGAAGGAAGCAGTGATTTTCTCTCCTACTCTGTTCTGCCGATAGAAGATTCCACTTTATCAAAATGCTTTCCATCAAAGGATAGATACCAATTACATAAGTCTGATGGTCAGAAATCAGATCAAAATTAGATGTTTACATTATTTCCTTGTTATGCTCTATTGTTACCAATGTAACATCTTGATCAGTTGATAATCATTAGGTTGGCGATATATGCAAGACCTTGTGAGTTCCATTTTCAATGCATGACTTAATAATAATTGTGATGGAACATGTTGATCCTGAAAATGAAACTAACAACAGCAAACAGTTGTCTTGGTGCAGTGGAGATATAACAGAGAATGGAAGGACAGTGTTAAGGGCAGCTGGCGATGAAATTGTGTTAAGCACAAACTGAGAGCAAAATTCAAATTGCGTTTATATAAAAAAAGCAAAAATGCTGAACATTCTTTAAAGTAACAAAAATATAACAAAGCAGTTTGTTGAAATAAGATACTGTTTAAATATACATCCATGTATGACCTGAATATAGAGAACTGGTTTGATATCTCCAGCTTGCACAACTATCTGGGATTGACAAATACCAACTATTAAGTATTATGTCTGGTTAAAACTGAGTAGCCAAAGTGGATGAATGAAGTCATTTGAGAGACAAAGAGAGGAGAAGGACCAACCTGGAAATGCATGATTCCTTATTTACCAGTTCAATGAACCCTAAATACAATTACACAATCAACTATCTTTTTTATTGGTTCAGTGAACATTATGTGTATTTATTGGGTATTTGGGTTTGAAATTCTTACACATGTACACTTGTCTTCCCCCTTTAAAATCTCTGGCTCTTTGCTGGGAGGGCAAGAAGGACAAAATGAGGAAAATAAAAGTTTTAAAAATGGAAAGAAAAGTGGGAAAGGGGGGAGGAAGCAAAGAACTATCACTTATGTTTAATGTGTTCCAGGTATAAGAGAAGAAGTGCAAATTATAGATGCTGAAGCTCCAGTGCTAGGTTCAAGAAGGAGGTCACTTAGCAGGATGAACATCAGAGTTCATGACTGTTAGTCACATGCTGCCTACTGCAACCCAATCCATTGATAGTTCTGGAACTTTTCAGGTCTGTTATACCTCCTCCTCCTGATGCCATGTCTTGCTCAGCTACCCTCTTCTAACAAACCGAGCAGTATATAGTGTATGGAAGAAGGAACAATCCATTCTGCATATCATGTCCTTACCACCTTTCTAACAGGAAGTGTCAACTGATGGAAAGATAGGCAAATAGAGTGTGTCAATGGGAAGGGGTACAACCCAATGAAGCATTTTGTGCAGGATCCCCAATAAAGTCTAGAACTGGTAGTGCTTGCAAGCAACTTTTAAACACATACACAACTTTGGCACAATGTATATCCACCCTACTCTTCTCATCATTTGCTTGTGAAAATATACCTATCTCCATTGTGCTTTCTGTCTGTTTCTGTCTTTTATTCACTCAACTCACCATTCACATACACAAAATCAGTTTTATTACTCTTTCTTCCAGAAAATGGATTTCATTAGGTAATTAATTAGGTGACAAAAACATTTCCTGAGTCTGCATATATGCTTTAAAAAACAGCAACAAGAAATATTGGGTGATTTGGCCAATAGAAATGTGTGATATGTTATATATTATAGTTTTACTGGCTATATATTTAAAATCTATATTGCTAGCATGTTTTTATTTTGAATATTTTTGTGACATTAAGTGCCAAAAGCTATGTGTTTATTGGACTCACTGAAAGCTACTGTTATTGCTCATGTTTCACTTCCCACTTTCCAAATGTATTGATTTCCACTTAATAGGTAGGAACTCAAGTGGAGTTTCAATGGAGAACGCTTTCAGAATACTGACAATGCAGCTTTGATTTTCTTATTCATTAAAGCAAATGTAGAACTGTGCAATCAGGTTGATATGAAAGTGCATTCAAGGAATTTATGAGAGACTGTTACTATTAATAGACATTCTGACTAATGTTATTAATGGTCCAAATAAAGCAGTCTAGTCCCAGCATTCTTCATTTATGATTAATATAATATCAGTGTAAGAAAGCTCTTCTGCATGTATGAAAACACAAAAAAATTCTTTTTTAATTATGAAAGCATGATAATAATCAGATAATTATATGGGGAAAGGCAAAACATGATAGATTTATAGTCTCCTAAATACCCAAAGACACCTGATTCCATTTGATCTTGGAAGCTGGGTTCAGGCAGGCCTGGTTAGTAAGTGGAAGGAATACCTGATACTGTAGCCAATGGCAAACTAGCTCTGAGTACTCTTTGCCTAATAAGATCCTATGAAATTCATGGGGTCGCCATAAGTTGACAGGTAACAAGAAGATGAAGATCAGAAAGTTCTTGCATATGAATTTAAGAATAAACCTATTGGATCAAAGTTATACTGGCTGGAGAATTTTAATTTCTCTAAGACCTGACAATAATCCAACAAACTAAATCAATTTAATATCAATTAATATTATTGAAATGATCACAAATAAATAAAAGTCAGAATGAAAATATATGCATCTTCCCAAAGTTCTTAAAAGCAGGCAAGTTGATCCCTTAACATTGGGGGTTGGGGAGGGAATTGTGGGATTCTCAAGAAATTATTCTCTTACAGAAATTAGCATTGGGGCAGGGACATCATTAGACAGGCAATATTTTACAGTCAGATATCAAACCACATACCATGAGTCCTTAAAGTTAAAATTAATACCTTAACAGAAGACTGGAACAAAGCATCTAGCAACCATGAAGGGGCTGGCATACATATCTGATTGTACTGCCATGGATTAGCACAGAAAAATATGCTTTCAATCTGATCCAAGCTTTTTGTATTATAAAGTTGGTTAGGGAATCACTTTAATAATGGTGAGCACAAACCTTGCAGCCAAGGTTTTTTTAAGCACACAGCCCGAAACAGGACAGGCAGAATTGCATTTTAGTCCTAAATTGTAAACATGTATCCTTTAGAACATAAAATATAGTTCCAAAATAAGATGAATTATTATTTTGCAGTTGAAGAACTACAAATATATGAAAGGAAACAATAATGTAAGACATATGTGTCAGAAAAATAAAATTTGCTTTTGATGACTCTGTGCTTTCATTAAGGAGATAATAGTAATAATTATTGCAACTAAAAGAGCTGTTCGCCTCTTCATGTCTGGCAATGTCCTACATGGATTTCCCTCGAGGAACTGATAATTATACACTTGCTTTTCTACTCCTATGCCAAAATCATTTTATAATATGATCTAGGATAAATAATTTATACAGTAAAAATCTATATTGTTATCTGTGTTTCTATTCTAAGCGTAATTTATTGCATTTTATAATTAAAGAAAAATTGAAGGCACAATCAAACCAAAATCTATTATTTTGAATTTTGACAAGAAATATTTATGGTTAAATCAAATGAAAATAATACAGTGGGTTTTAACAGTGCTCAGCTTTAGTTGGTTCATGCCTTTTGTAAAGAGGTTTTGAAAGACTTCTTTTTGTTAATTTTTTTTTAAAAAAGGTTTACATTTCATAAAATTAGTACACAAGAATTGTTTGTATGTCCCTTGATTATGCAATGAAGAATAGATCAAGTAGATGTACTTACCAGCGTATCCATCTTCCGGACATATTTAAGGGCTATCATATAATCATTTGGAAGATTTCCAACCTACAGACAGCAAAGGACATCAAAGGTTATTTTGTTATTCTCTTTTAAATAAAGCTGTAATTGAATCACATGATACGAGACAGTGTCATTCAATACTTGTCTAAAAAGAGATCTAAAAGGATTGCAATATGCCAATCTGCCATTCCATTCGCCTCTTAATTTGTAATGTGCTAAAACTTTTTGAGTTGGCATTTATTTATTTATTTATTTATTTATCATGTCCTGCGTATTTAGATGAGACTTAATTCCATCTACTCTTTCAGACTCTCATGTGATTTCCATAAACACAGCTTGCTATTTTCATATGCAGATTGCAAGGTATGTTTGTTCCAAAACAGATGCATATGCATCCAATGCACCCCCTTTTTAAATGAAGTGAGTAAATATATATTAACACCTGTTGCATCTGATGTTTCAGTTGCACTTTACTTTACAATGTCCTCGATACCTCACCTTGATCTCCCTTCAAGGACCATTCTTATATCCATTCCACTGTGTGGAGATGTTCTGGATTTCAGTTCTCATGATCAATGGTAAGGAATCATGAGAGCTGTAGTCCAAACATTGGAGAGCCAAAATTTCTCCAACTATAGTGAGATCACTATAGTCTAGATTTTCAAAAACAAGATGGATATTACTACTTATGGAGCAATCTTGCAAATGGAAGCAAGATTATCAATAAAGAAAGTTTTTTTTACCCATGTCAACACTAGCAATTGAAATAATATTTTAAAATATTCATGTGTCTTAAGTGTCAAGAAACCCTGACAAGAAAAATACTGGGTTGATTAGAATCCTCATTTGTCCTTATTCACTGCTGAATTTCCACATGGTTGTTCTGCACTAAAAAGACTTACGCTTCCTTGTCCAGGAATAGTTGCAATTGAAGACTTAATACAAAATTTAAATATGCACAGAAAATTGCATTTTCTGTATAGGAAACATCTTTTTTTTTTCAGAAATAGTGTTCATGCAGAAAATGTTTCCTTTTCCATATAAAATGTTTTCTCTGTAAACCAACCAAAAGATTTGTGAATAGTAACTTGTAAATTTCAATTATTCTTTAAAGACACAAAGCTTTTGAAGACTTTTTGCAGCAAAAAGAAAATTGCTAAGATTACTAGTTGTTCTTTTGAGAAGAAAATTGTGAGTAATTATATCCCTACTTTATGCTGAACTCATTTTAAAAACTATTATTTGCCAGAGTAGGATTCAAAAACTCAGATCTCATATAGATACAAGGGTCACTTTCTTTAGAAAGATAATATTTCTCTCTTTTTTTCAAGGTTTCAAAAGCCCTTTTCTAAGGAAGAGTTTTTTTCCCCCTTGGGTGATGTCCAATTTTCAGGAAGACTAAGATAATTTGAGAAGCTAATTTCAACCCGCCACTGCTAACAAGATTCCTACAGACAGGTGGACAGTGGCACCTTCCAAGCTGTAAGATCCTTAATACAGTAATGGATATAAAATCTCCACTAACTTAGTTTCTTTATAGGATTAGAACATCTCTAACAAGCAAGTGGTCCATTAAGTTAAATACAGGACTAAGATTCTGGAAAGCGATGTTCACTTATTTTTGTGAAGCTTCTTAGTACCACAAGGAAAGCTTGTAAAATATTTTAGAAATTTGTGTTTTCCAAAATAGTCACTAAACCGTGAACATTTTCTAAATTGTATAAGCCACTTCTTAAACATTGATTTCTAGATCAAAAATATGTATGAATAAGTGATGATTTTAGAGTTTTTTCTTGATTTTTACTTAAGTTTTAGAAAGAGATAGTTTTTTATTTATCTATAAACAAATCTAGAATCTTCAGGTAACCAATTTAAACTCAAGCAAGCGGGTGACCTCAGCTTAGTCATGCTCAGAATAGATTCTCTGAAATCAATTATATAAGTTTATCTCTACTAACTCAAATTTCATTCATTTCATCAGGTCTACTCTAAGTATTTGGAGCCAACTCATTATCCCTACAGTCCCATCTACACAAGTCTTATAATCCACAATGAAGTGGATTATAAGGAGGGGAAATGACACACATCCATACCCAGGGCAAAACCGCATTAAACAGGGAAAGCCCATGTTTGAAAACGTCAGGAGAAAGTATAGTTTTGGTTGGAAAATGAGCTGCAACAGAGCCCATTAAATCCTAGGTGCACAGAAACATAAGACTTTGCTAGATTTCCATGCAGTATGCTGGTGTGGACACCACCAGTGCATAACTGCATTTTAAAACTTAAAACATTAAAAAAAATTGCACTCTGCATATGCGCTGCAGTGGGAGGGGGAGTAGAAAACATTCAGAGGATGTTCCACCAATCAGATTGTTCTGGATTAATGTGGATGCCCTGGGAAGGTTGTTCTGGGGTTTAAAAACTTTTATACTCTGGATTTTAGGTCTGTGTAGAAGTGGCCCACATATTTTCTTACTACACAATACAAATTTGGAAAAGTAGATTTTAATGTCAAGATAAATGATTTTAATATTTATGTATGTTTATAGTCTATTTATGTCCCAGCATTGAATTTTCGCTGTTTATATGTTATGCTCCACCCTGAGTTCCCTTCAGGGTGAGAAGGGTGGAATATAAATGCATCAAATAAATAAATAAATAAATAAATAAATAAATCGTGAAAGATACAGCTGACCTTTCTATTGTAAGATTGCATTAAAGCCATAATGAGTTGAAAAGTTGGTGTCCTTTGCAAACCTATGTTTACATATCCACATTTTCTTTCTTCTGTAAATGCACTGTGAGTATATTGTGTTGACAAACACAGAGCTCTCATCTCTCTTTAACTCTGGCTGAGCAATCTCTTTGTGCAAGTTATCAAACAACCCTCATTGATAGATTCTCATTTTGCTCACAAGAAAAAATCAAGGATTAGAGTGTTTGAACAAATTTAAAACCATGGTTTAATATTCTGGCTTGCTCATTTACTGTATTTTCTGGTTTGGACAAAATGGGAAATGACAGTTAATGAAAAACGTCTTGCTTTGTTTGCTAGTTTGCATGAAGGGAAGAACAAAGATATTGAGTGTGTGGCAAAAAGACTCATTCATAACTCATACTATAATGTCAAGGTATGATAATCTAAATGTATTGATTCTGGAATTGAAACATGCAACAAACAAAGTAAGATACTGCTTTTCATATTCTGTATGCTAGGCTAGATTTGATGCTTAGCGATGTCAGAAACTGTATATACCTTTAAGAAAGGTCACTGCAAGATTAAATTTGTTCCAGATCAAGGAGCATTACAAGAATTGGCATGCATTATGTATACACTCTACTCTACCGGCATCAAAGCCTGTCAAGCACTTTTCACGCACAGTTAAAAAAACATAAGTGGCCAAGACTACAGATTCAAGGAGTAAGAATGTTTTAATAACTTCTGAACAGAAAACAACTCAACGTTAGACAGCCTGTGCATGGTAGCCAATTCTTAGTTGTCATCCATATCCATTTCATCTGAAGTCTGGTATGATACCATCTTAAAGAAAAACTGTAAAGATCATAGCTGACATCCCATCAGGTAGTTGTGATATCATAGCTAGACACATAAACCTGTAACTAGTTTATAGACACATCTGCAACTGTGATAGTACTGCCATGACCAGAAACCGCTATTAAAAGTCAATCAGACATGCCAAGCAATGGAGCTCTGAGATGGAAGTGAGCAGGGATCTATAGAATGACATGACAAGCCCTCCCCCACTAGTTAGCGATAGTGCAAGGAGTAAAAACAGGTACTTCTGTGAGTGTCCTATTACAACTCGAACAATAGATGGGAGCGTGCTAGTCATGTCATCCTGAGTACTTCACTTGCCAGCACTACAGAACTCCATTGCTTGGGACAATGTTCTTACAAATCTTGTTAGGAACTCAAAAAAAATCACAGATGAATCAATGCTTTATCATGTGTAGGCTTGTCATCCACACTTTGAAGAACGACTTGCTTATCACCAAAATACCTGTTTGTCCTCTGACTTTCACTACTTTTATGGTGCAAGGCAGATGCTTTTGACAGACAGGTTCTTTTTGTGGAAATTATAAAAATGGATGATGAAGTGAATTTAGCACTTCCAAACTATCAGTTTTGTAAGTGTTTATATGCTTTGTAACAACATAGCTGGAGGCGAGGGCCAAGTTCTAATATTTAATTTTTAAGTTTGTTTGACAAACAAAACATAGACTATTTTTCCTCCTTCAATTCATATTAAAAGGTGATGGTGATAGTAAATAAAAACATGTATTAAATTACAAACACATGCATTGAGCATGTAGCCAAGGCTTTTGTTGGATTGGCTGGATAACAATACTTGAAGTGCTTAAGTTGTTTATGAAATTGTAAAATGTTTCTTATCATTCTATGAAACTTCCCAGCCTATGGATTTTCACAAGAGAACAAAATCTAACATATATAGGTTGTCAGGTCAGGAGCATCCAGCCATGACATTTCACACTGCAAATTTCACACCCAGATTTTACTGAGACATAAGGATGATGGCACAAGGCTTGGGGCTCAGAGAATGTTATTCTATTTTGAAAAGAACAAGTTTAAGGAGTGGGACAAAATAAGGCAGTGAAGAGAGGTCTCTGGAGTATATAGCAGCAAGTTTGATGCAGCATGTAGCAACGGAAGCCAGTAGAACATGGTTTTTCTAAAAAATAAATTTTCAGGACAGTTCTTTTGCCATGAGATTTCTCTTCTTGACTTGAGAATCAGAGAAAAGAACTCAGACCACAAGAAGAGAAGATCTAATAACAAAATGAAAAGTAAGTGACAATGAATCTAGCTATCTACTTGGTGAAAACATATCTGTGTACTACCTCTTAACAGAGCCAGATTTGAGGAAGACCAAAGTCTGATAGAATAGCTACTCAACTGTGCTCTTCCAAGATCATTACTGTGATGGCTGGATCTAGACTGGTCAGCTACTCAGTATTCCCTGATAGCTGACAAATACATGAGTCCTACATCAACTAACCTATGTGCAAGGAATAGTTAGCACGGTCAGCCTTGGTGAGCATTTTGATGTGAAGCTGCCAATGAATACCAGGTATGGCTACTGCAGAATATATGAACTGAAATGATATCTCCAGAATATATAGACTTGTACTCTTTCCTTTATGATATTTCATAATGGTTTCATCCCTGAACTTATTTTAAAAAGAAAAGTATACAGATAATTATGAATGAGTGTTGCTGGCCAACCTATGGTGACACCATGAATTTCATAGAATTTTATTAGGTGGTTTTCCCAGATCCCTCCTCTGAAATATGGAGGTAGCGTTGCCAATTCCATCTTCTGAAATAGAAACTACAGCACCTGGTATTCATGTACAGTCTTAAATCAAATGGTCACCAAGGCTGACCCTGCTCACCAAGGCTGACCCTGCTAACTATTCACAATGTATCTCTTCCTTCCACATGCATTAGCTGATATAGCAGGGATTCTTTTGTTAGATATGTCTTAATGGCAGGGTGAGCAAAATTGGTTGCATATCATCCCTGGGTCTAAGTTTCTGGTCCCACAAAGGTCTTTAAATGCCCCCCAAAGTGATATTGAAGGAGAAGGTGGAAGCATTTCCAACACATTTGGAGATTCTTTAGAGCTAATTTGTATCTACCCTACAAGACTGACAAGTGACATTTTGAAAATAAAGAATAAGAAACAAATGTAAAGGCAGAGTTGACATGGGAAGTCTTGTGGAATCATTCAGAGAAATTCAGAGAGGGAGAAGGGCATTTCTTCTAAGATGGTTGCACATAGTTTTCAGTAGCAAAATAATTAACAGGAAAATTGCAAGGGAGGTGGGTTCCAAAAGTGAATTAATGGGAAAAGAGAAATACCAAAGGTTGTCTGCAAGTCATTATCCTAGTTTTTAGCTTCATAAAAATGTCTAGTTAATTTGGTACAGAAACATGGAAAATTTTGCATAAGAAGGGTATAGCGTAACTTCTACAATTCAGTTTGTTGACAAAATTATGTTTCCATAACAGAGTGGAAAATATGTGTATTTGTAGTCTATACTTTAGGCTACACAATAACTGTCCATTTCTTTCCATTCATTCAACAATACAGTTGGCCCTCCATATTTGCGTGTTAAACTTTTGCAAATCTGATGATTTATGGATTTGTGGATTTGACTAGTATGTTCTCTAGCAATCTCTAGGACCTCCTGGGTGAATATGTGGTCAACCTCTGTCAGAACATGACCTTGGAGGCATACTGGAGGAATTATAGATTACTAGAGAGGCATTTGCTCAGGAATTTCATCCCACCTTGGAGTGGTGGTGTCCTGTACCCACAATTCCCACAAAAGTGGGGTACCTACTGTAATAAACTATACAACCTTTTTTGAAAATTACTCAGTTCTCATTACCACTATGAATTGTTTGTGACTATATTCTGTATTTTCCGTCTTACAACGTCATCTGACAGCATTCATTTTGGCAGCAATGCAATTTCCTCTTTTGTTTTGCGACAGAGCCCTTCAACTCCCATCCCACAACATTGAACTACTTCCATCAGGGCTCTGTCGCAAAACTAAAGAGGAACTGGTGTATGCCATCGCGGTGGCAATACAGGAGGCTTCCCGTGTTACACTGGAATCTTCAGGGGGAAGCCGGGCAGTATGGGGCATGAGGCAATGGGTTCCCCACTCCCCCTGCCTGGCACCACCGGATTCACCACAATGCATGATGATTTTGGTGGCACATAATGAGGTCCTTAATCTCTGCTTGAAGATATAACATACAATTTGAGGATACTATTATGTAGATGTATTCAATAGAAATAGCTTTCTAATACTTCCACTATTTTTGTTTTGGTAAAATTGATAAGTTAGACATATGCACATTCCTTGAAACTCACTGTGTATAAAAGGCAAACAGGAAAGGACATTATCTATTTTAAAGTAAAACACAGTTTTCCTTCTCTAATATGTTAAAACCAGAGTATTTTCTGATCATAATTCCCAATATATATGTACTAAAATACATTACAATGTGTTTGCATAAGTTTCAAGAGAATGAGCTAATGTAAAAGTCAATTTAGTGTAAAGCTTTGAGTGTTGGACTAGGATTCTAAGAAATCATGAAAACTTGCAAGATGGTTATGAGCAAGTCACACTCTCTCCAAGGAAGGCAAATGAAAACCTTATCTAAATAAATCTTGCTAAGAGAAGCCTTAGAATAGTGTCACCATATGTCAGAGTTGACAAGTCTACCGTGTGTTTGAGAGCAAAGCTAAAAGTAGCATTTATGTGAATTCACAGATAAGCATAACAGCTGTATAAAGAAAATACACTAAGGACATTTGAGATTATTTGCTGTTGAAATAAACCTTGAGCTGAACAGGAAGAACTAAAGTACTGCTCTGCATGCTGTGTAACATTACAACTTTTGTGAACCCATCACCAATCTGTGTAAGTCAAGAAGAACATCAGTCATCGTATTTCCCCAGAATGTCTCTTCCCTTCCATCTACCACTGTTTTGTATTTAGAGAGGAATTAAAAAGAAAAGCCACTTACCAGTTTTGCAATGTCATTCACATCATCTGTCACAGGATTCCCACAGGGACTTTGGGTCTTGACAAGAGGATGAAGCAGGAGCAGTTGAAGATAAAAGCAAGTGATAATCCAAGTCTGTAAAACAGAAAGATTTTTTTGGTACGTTTTATAAGGACTAAATGGGTTTCATACTTCACAGTGAAGCCCTTCTGGCTACTAAAATTAAACAAGGACAAGAGGATACTCTTCAAAGATGAAAACATAGAATGGTTTTCAATCAGCAAGGAGGTCGGGCAGTACTGCATTTTATCAACCTATCTGTTTGATTTTACACTGAATGCATTATACGTAAAGCACAATTGGACTCTAAGGAAAGAGGCATAAAATTGGAGGATGTGACATCAACCATTCAAGATATGCAGATGACACCACAATACTAGCAGGAAATAGTAAAGACATGGACTGGTTACTAAGGAAGTCAAGGAAGAAAGTGCAAAAGCAACTTTACAGCTAAACATTAAGAAAAATAAAAATAATGATGTATCACTAGAAAATACACTAATGTTTGTTAAGTAGATGACAGGAGGAAAAAGAAGACCACACTGCAGATGGATAGGTTCAATGAAAGGTACCACAGCTCTGAGGCCCCTTCTGCACTGCCATACAAAATCCAGATTATCAGCTATGAACTGGATAATGGCAGTGTAGATTCATATAATCCAGTTCAAATCAAATAATGTGGATTATCTGCTTTGATAATCTAGATTATATGGCAGTGTAGAAGAGGCCAATATAGATCAAATCAGAACATAGGGATTTTCAGAGGCTGTAGTAGGGGGAAATGGGCTGCTGGGGGGTGTGCCCCACTCCTTCAGGCTCCAGGGGCCCAAATAACTGGGGTGGCTGTGGGGATTGACCTACAGGTCCAGCACCTGGAAAAGATCCAGAGCTTAGTTTAACGTTCAGATCTTTCCTGGTTTTATTAATCCAAAGCAAACTGGGAAATCCCAGTTTCTCCAGATTAATTCACTTCTATCTGAGGCATCATTTAGTAAAAGCAAGACAGGGCCCACATTTTGAGCCTGCCTGGAAGGATTCTGAGGCTCATGGTTCTAGATCTACCCTGTTTTATATCCCAGGATCTGATCCCAGATTATCTGCTTTGAATTGAATTACAGGAGTCTCCATTGCCATACAATCTGAGATAAAGATATAATCTGCAATCAGATCCTCAGGTATAGGGTAGTGTAGATGGGATCTAAGAGGTACAGGAAATCTGCTGTGTTTTAGTCCTGAAGCTATCAGAGATGCTGAAACTATTCTTATGATTGGTTTCACCACTGTGGATGGTCCTTTTGAATTCTGAAATAAAACTAAGGGCAGATTCATTCTATTCCTAATTTGGAAGCTACTGGCAGTCTCACTGAGAACAAGTCAGAAAAAAAATAGCATCAGTTAATACTTCAAGGTGACATCTAATGCCTTGTTGAAACAAGGAACTAATGGTGTCCTCATCATGGCTACAAAGCAGGTGAGGGGGCCAGGCCAACATAAACTCACAGCTCAGCACAATTTGTTCAATTAATGAGAATTCAAGCTTCCCCAGGACACCTCATTTGACCTATCTCTAAACTTCTGCTCATCCATCTAGTATTATTACCATGTTAGGTATAACTAAGTTGGTGCAGTGCAACAAATTGTGTGGAATGGGATTTGGAGATCCAACCACATTCTTTCTGTCCCAGCCTGCCCATCACTGCAAGAATAAAGCAGAAGTTCTATGTACATTTTCTAAACTCATTTAAGGAAAGTCAAAATGAAAATGTTCCAGATCCAATAAATGAATGAACAATTAAATTATAACTGGCTTTAAAGGTTATAGCAAGAACTACTGAGATAAGTTATGCAATTACTATGAATTTGCAATAAACATTATTACTTGTGTAAGCATTATTATTATATGAAACTAGAATAGCAAGAATGAGCCAACAACAACTAAAACCAGAGTAACTGATTAGCTTGTCATCAACTAGTTTGATTTTTAGAATTATGATGCTTGGTCTGTCTATACTTGTATGGTGAACTCTGACAGATAAGATTCTCTTTTAGTTGTACCTGGCATATTCTTGCAAGTCTTCCATCCAAATACTAACCAGCCAACCCAACTAAGCTCCCCAAATTTGAGCAGATTTTGGATATTCAGAATAGTATGGTGATTCTACCCATCCTAATAGCTGAAGAATGTTTAATAAGAATGAAAACGCAAAAGTAAAACCTCAATAAAAATGGCGAAACTTCAATCTTAAAACATTTATTCAAACTACAGTTTACATCCAAGAAAAT